>NC_079135.1:13110000-14310000 GCF_945859705.1 Episyrphus balteatus | reverse complement strand
CGCCATATCAACACGTCCTAAAGGTATTTATATTTTTTCAAAATTATTTTTTTTTTCTCAAAGATATTGAAAAAAGAAATTTATGATAGATATCTCAAAATCTTGATTATTTTTTTCAAAGTAATGAATGGTTTTTTGAATCAAATTCCATCTTGCGTCTTCTGATTTGGACTTATAAAGAGCAACATATTACGGAAAATATATATTTTTGACTAAACATAAAAAAAAACTCAATTAAAAATTAGTTTTTGAAGCTTTATAGCGAAAATAGTGATGAGTATAGCTCAAAAACTAGACGTGATAGAAAAAATCTGTAAACAGTTTTGAATTCAGCACACTAAAGTCAATCAAAATCACCTTATAAAGTTCTTGCTCCCGACATTTTTTAGTTTTTTGCCGACCAGTGTAATTAGTAAATCGGTCGAAACTCAAAACAAAACACATCAGAATAAAACTAAAACAAGACTAATTAAATCACAAAACAAAGCAAATAAAGGGTAAATAAAGGGTAAATAATTTTAACCCGATGTCCTTCCAATAAGATCTTTCAATCCGAGTTTCTTTGGTGATGCTGATGAATTAGTAGATCGTACGTCCCTACTTATTTCAGCCAAACCGTTAACAGCTTGTATTCTCAAAAGATCATTCTCGTCTATACTGTCATCAGCAGATAAAGATCTAGCCTCTGAATCTGTGTCACGTTTTTCCGAAATACTACTTGCATCGATTTCTGCCAGAGGAATATCATAAATTGCAAATCCAAAATCATCGCCGTTGTTTGTTTCCTGAGGTATTGCCAAACATGTTGCTACCAAAGCTGCAATAATTATCTGAAATTAAATAAAAACACGATCGTTTACAATTAAATGTTTTTTTTTTTTTTGTATAATATTAATTTATTACTAATTTGTTCATGGTTTCTTTTGACTATTTTTTAAAAACAACGAAGATAGCGTATCTTCAGTGATGATAATTTGGTTACAAATGGTGTTGTAGTGCATACAAACCGCCTATTTATATTGGAATCGAATCAAAGAAAGATTTTTGATGAGATATTTTTTTTGTATTGTTGATGATGCGCGTAGGAGATTTGGTGTGCCAATATGTATCAGTTTTGTTTTTTATTAAACTGTAAAATAAATTTCATTAACTATGCATAAATAAATATTTATCTAAATTTTTTAAATGGTATGATGCCCAAATTTAACCACAACATGTTAACAAGTCAAACATTGCGATATTTATTAGGTTTTTAGTGCTTTTTTTTCTTGCAAAAAGACAGAAGTTAAAGAAGATAAAATGTTTAATTTTTTGTACGAATTAAATGGAGTGTTTTTTTGGGGAAAGACAAAAGCCAGCAGGGTGAGTCGTGTGTCAGTTCATCTTTGAAAATCAATGTTTAACTCTAAATTTAGTTCAATTTTATTATTTTTGTTATTTTTTTCTTCGTTATTCTAAATTTAGTTCCTTTTCATGAATATTTAATCCGTTAATATAATTAACTGAAATGGAAATTGTTGCATAAATCATTTTGAAGAGTCGTAAAAAAGTCAACAGATATATCATTGTAAGATTTCTGTGTGAAACAGTGAGATTTTTTTTTCACTTTAGATTCTTTGATGTAGTCAGCTTAGAGCAAGCTGTATAGGTACTACTATCAGAGGGTTCATCATGAGTGCATGGAATAGTAGTTAGTAAAAAAAAAATAATAAAGTACTAAGTATATTTGGGGGTTAAAAAAACCGCTAACTTTCTTTCAGAATTTTTTATGAATTTATTTTCATTTTAAGATTTAACATGTTAATAATCTTAAATGCATAACTTGAATTCTTTAACATTTAGTTATATTTTTAAAAAATTAAAAAGCAAACAATTAAATATCTCGAAATATGAAAAAATAGACTTATATCACTTTCAAATACAACCAGCTCATTATGTTAAATTTTACAAAATAAAATGACAAAATACAGGTGTGATGTTGTAATGTATACCAAATTAAATCTTAATCCTTGACTATATTGTTTAATTTTTGGATATGGTGTAATTTTTGCTTTCATTTTTTTTTAACCAATTCACCGATGAGAGCTTAACTATTTTTTAAGTTTTCTGTTCCAAATGTAGTTAGGTATAAAAATAGTGAAAAAAATGAAGAAATTTCAGGGTTAAAAAATTCTATAAAATTTATGCATTTTTTTAACGCATTTACCTATCAGACTGTGAACAGTAAATGACATTCCTGCCTTCAAGCTTCATTATCTCTGCAACCAATAATAATACATTAAATTAAGAGACGGTTTTTACATGCATATTATTCACTTTTTATTTAGTTTGGATTAAAGTTTTATTACTACGGAAACTGTTTGCAAAAAGTGAACAAATTCAATTCGTGACAATTTTTTCGGCTGCTAAACAACGAAGCAAATTAATGTATCAAAAAAAAACAATTTTTATAGATTTTTTAGGAAAAAAAATGGCAACATTAAGATTTTGTTTTTTACTTTTGGAAAAGTGGCCGTTGTAGTTAAACCTTTAAGCTTATAGTACACAGATCGAGCTAAATTTTAGCTCCCGCTTATAAATTATCAAAAATTCGGCTAAATTATTTCGATAATTTGTATGGGAGCAAAATTAGTTCGATCTACATATGTACATGCTAGGCCTTAACGTGAATTTAATACCAACGATTTAAGTTTGTATTTCTTATAGGTAGCCAAGGATTGAATTTGGATTCATATTATTTAGTCAGAACAAAATTAAAATTTATGTCGTTATTTATTATTCGCCGTTTTGTTTTGTTCTTGTTTTTATTAAAACTTTTTAAAACTTATTTTCTGATATTTTGTCTTGAATTTTGTATTTGTATTTTTATTATTATGACTTTGACATAATACTCATGGAATTTTTTCGTTAACATATTCGCTGTTGACTTTGGAGACTGTTGTTTTGAAGATTTTTTTTTATTTTCAGATGAAATTAAAATATGGATTTTAGCAGTAGGGGGAAGTGGTCACCCTTCGTACAGTTTTTAATTATTTTTTTTAGTTATTTATTAACTCACTCCAGCTTCGAGTAAATGGACTTTATTCGTAATATGTATATTATTACACTTTACAAAACAGTTTGACACTTCTAAGTCAAAGGCTTAAATAGTTGTATCCATTTTACGAATCCTCCCCACCCGTGCCTTCGTACCTTCGTACAGCACATGGGGTACATTAGTACAGTATATTTAAAACGTTAATTTGACTTAAGCCTTAACTACATTGGCTCAAAAAGTGAAAAAGTACAAAAGTGAAAATTTCCAAACGCATTTTTGTATAGTTTTTCGGGCTAGAAAACTAAAACAAATGATGCCAGAAAGCTTATTTTTGGGTCTAGCGCTAGCCAGAAAAAAATATTTTCACTTTTGTACTTTTTCAAAAAGTGGTGTAGGTATGTAGTTAAGCCTTTACTTTTGATTTGTCAAATGCCAAATATGCGTTTTTAAACATTTAATTACTTATTAATTTATTAATTGAACTTGACTCAGAAAAAAAAAAAACAAAAACAAATAAAAACTTAATTTTTCGCGATTCGATGATTCTGAAACAAATTATTATTTAGATAGGTATATAAAAATACCAACCTTAATTTAGGCCGTGTGTGAATTGCCTTAAATAGTTAACACCGTGTAAAATTTTGGACACTATTGGGGTGAATAAAAAAATTTCAAATTGTTTAATATTTTTCTCTGCCTATTTTCTGCCTCTTTTCTGCCATGAAACTCCTTTTTAATAAAAAAAAAAAAAACAAAACGAAACCATCTGCAAAAAAATTTAACTCAAATTTAACCAGGTCCCAGAGCCCAATAAATTTTTAACAGCTGAAAATGTTTTATTCACCTCAATAGTGTCAAAAATTTAACACGAATTTAACTATTTAACGCAATTCACACACGGTCTTACTACAGAATGTGAACAACTAATTTTAAAGGTTTAAATTTCACTTCAATAAAACTGTAACTCCGTGTTTTGATTGTTATCTGCTCAAGAAAATTTACTGGGGGCATACGTATGCGTACGAATATGTGCCTCATGTTTGACTGTACTTATGCTCCCCAAGCTGTACATAATGCAGAAAAGCCGATTTCTGAAAAATTGTACTGAGACTTTGCAATATTTATAATTAAAACACAAATTTAACACTTTAATCAATACAAACATACAAAACTTACTCACAATAGGTGTGTTTTTTATTACAACCGGTCTTAACTGGACAAAAAAAACGCAGTCTGGGCTAAGCAATTTACATGTTAAATACAACAACACCTTAGCCCCTTGGGCTTAGTTGTTTAGCGAGGAGATTTTTCTGGGCTTAAGTTTTGAAGAGTTTTAAATCTGTGCTACCAAACTAATTTTTTCATAAATTGTTTAGAATTTGTTTAAAAACGTGAAAACTCACGTTTGGAAGGACAAAATGTATTAAAATAGTTTTGCTAGCATACATTTTTGTATCTCTTTGTAAAACATACATGAAAAATACAAGAAAATGACGAAAGCGAAAAATATGACAACTCTAAATTTTTGTTGTGTCTGCTGTTTTCGGAACATTCAATATACAGTGCTGCCAAGATTTCAGGTTAAGCCCTGAGGCGTTTTTTTTGTCCAGTTAAGACCGGTGGTACTAAAAAACACACCTATTATGACATCAAACGTACTCAAAAAAATTACTCAGAGCACTAAAAAAAAACTAAACGTATTGTAGCGACCGAATCTGTTGCACTAAGGATTCAAAATTTATTAAGCAGCTCGGCGCCTACTATGTCTATGCACACTAGTAAGCACGTGTTTAAATACAGTTTACGAAGGGTAACCGTGTACGAAGGGTGACCACTTTCCCCTACGGATATAAACCGGTGAAATAGTACTCCATATAAGTACTTTTAAAGAAAAAGTTTCAGTGGTTTTTCTGTAGTCAAAAAAGTACTGGTAAATATACATCTCAGAAGCACTTTCAGATAATGTGCTTCGCCGATGTACTTTTAAAGTACATTTGTCTGTACTTTTAATGGAGGGGAAATTTATTTCATCTTGCATGCAAGAAATAGATAGCTGCTTCACGTATTCTTATATACAGAAGGTATTGTGACTTGGGAAATAGCTTTCCACGCCATCTAACACTTGTAGCGACAACCCGAAAATGATATAGATTTTTTTCGATTTGCAGTTCAATGTAGTTTCCATAAGAAAAAAAAAACAAAAAAGACTTCGAAAGACATTTATTTTACGAATTAATTTTATATAAACGAGTATCAATTTTATGATTGTAAAATGATAATAATATGTGTTTATATCTAAATCAGGGGTCGAACTACGGCATACGTACGTTAACGTATTGACGCTTTATGTCTCTATCATTTTCTTCTGATTCAAGCCTGGTACGCTGCTCGCGCTAAATTTTAGCTCCCATACAAATTATCGAAAATTTTTAGCCGAGATAAAATGGATCCCATACAAGTTATCGATAACTTGTATGGGAATTTTATCTCGGCTAAAATTTAGCGCGAGCAGCGTACCAGGCTTAAATAGAGAAAGCAATAGTCAAAACGTTATCGAACGTATGCCGTAGTTCGACCCCAGGTTTAAAATGTATCAAACAGAATAATAATTCCTATTTAATTTGTCTCCAAAAAGGGAAGCAAATCGCAGGAGAACAACAACAAATACTACAAAAAATATAGAAACCATTTTGGTTTAATTTTCTTTCAAATTTTTTGAAAATAAAAAAAAAAATGCTTAAGCCTGGTACGCTGCTCGCGCTAAATTTTAGCTGAGATAAAATTCCCATACAAGTTATCGATAACTTGTATGGGATCCACTTTATCTCGGCTAAAAATTTTCGATAATTTGTATGGGAGCTAAAATTTAGCGCGAGTAGCGTACCAGGCTTTTTCTACTATTATTTGTGAAAAAGAAAAACAAATAAAAGAATAATTTAATAATTTATATATTTTTTATAGTATTTTTTGTTGTTTTCAAGTGATTCGCTTGCACTTTTTAAATACAAATTACACAGGTATTATTATACTTTTTGATATATTTTAAACCTGATTTAGATATAAACACATATTATTATCATTTTACATTCATAACATTGATAATCGTACATATAAAATTAATTCGTAAAATAAATGTTTTTCGAGGTCTTTTTTATTTTTTTCTTATGGAAATTACATTGAGCGGCAAATCGGAAAATAATCTATATAACTTTCAGGTTTTCGTCGCTATCCACCAGGTGCCGTAATGCCAAGTGTCAATATAACTGAGTTTTTTCCCGAGCTCCTATCTTTTTTTAGTGGAAAAGAAGTATACTTCTTATACGTACATATTTCACCGGTTTTTTCTGTAGTTCTACGTTTGCTGGGTAGCAGTGTATTTCTATTAATCAGAAAATCTATAATTGTCCTTTGGAGGTGGTAGACTACTCATGAGTGGGAATCTAGAACAACAACTTCTCGTTGTGTTCTTCGTAATACTAGATCTGCAAATCGTCTACTTCCAAAGGGCTATTTTTTTTCTTCAGAAATTGTTGATTTATTTTTTTTTTAAATGTGTATATTTAAATCAGTATCTTTGGACACATCCTCTTTCCGAATTAATTCAGGAACTGCAACTAGCTTCGCTTCGATCTGTTTCCCCTTCTGTCACTTTGACAACGTTTGACATTTCGGAGTTTCAAAAAAAAAAAATATAACACTGACGTAGCCAAAGCCCAAAATTTTTTTTGATAATTTTTGTGTTTTTTTGTGCAAAATCATGGCGAAACAATTTATTTTCTTAGCATTTATTGCAATTACCAGCTTTGTAAGTAGTATTATTAATAATTTGTTTTCATTTGTTAACATTTATCATTGCAGTGCGCTTCCAATGCTGAATTTACAACACAAGACTGCCGCGAATTGGGCTACATCAAAAGTCAATTGATGTGCTCATCCTGTGATAAATTGGATGAATTTGGACTTGAAAGTTTAAAGTAATATAATTAATGCAATTGTTAAACTAATTCTTTATTAAACTTCTTTTATAAACAGACCTCATTGCTCCGAATGTTGTCAAGAAGACAAAACATCATCAACAGAAAAACGCTATCCCAAAGCAATTCTTGAAGTGTGCACATGCAAGTTCCGTGCATATCCTCAGATTCAAGCCTTCCTCCAAAGTGAACGACCAAGAAAATTCCCAAATCTTGAAATCAAATATGTTCGAGGTTTGGATCCAATTATTAAATTGTTGGACAATAACAGAAAAGTAAAGGAAACTCTTTCAATCACAAAATGGAACACGGATACTCTTGAAGAGTTTTTCGAAACACATTTGGAGAAGAATCCGGCTAAGTCAGAATATAGTAATTATTTGTAAAAGTAGAAAAATATATTGAATACGAGATTTTTTGTCACTCGTCAGATAAATAGATTATTTTATATTTCATTGTTGAGTATCCATGCTTATTTAGTATTTTAAGATATTGAGAACTGCGTTAACTTAAAAAGATTTTTTCTTTACAAATAAGAAGAAAATATCTGTATTCTTCTCGACAATACTTGTAACCTTTTATAAAAAAATCTTTAATTTTCCCGCTTTTTCATCAAAATAAGGCAAAACAACTAATGACAGACCACAGAAACGTAAACTTGTTCAATATACTGCCGTGCTAACCAAAAAGGGGGTATGAGCCCAAAAAATGAGTTTGTGGCATATTTGAAAACGTTAAGCAGCACTTTATTTTTGGGCGAGATAAAAAAATCGCATTTCCAACTTGAAATAGCTCAAAACCGCAAATGAAAAAGGGCTCATCAGGGGCGTACACTCCCTTGGGGCAAGCGGGGCGGTGCCCCGGGGCCCCCGACCGACCCCAGGGCCCCCACTGGAGACAATGCAGAGAAGGAAACTGTTAGCATAAATTGAGTTACAAAGTAACCAGGGAGACAAATTATGTCATTCAGTGTAATGTTTAATGCATTGGTAGCCACACAATATATGTATATTGATTTTAAAAAAAGGTTATCCCAGGGGCCCCAAAAAAATAAACTGCTTTTTTAAAAGAAAAATTATAGTTTTATCTTAGGGCCCCAAAAAATATTACTTGAAAAATCTTTGCCACCACAAATAATACAAAAATATTATTTGAGGATCCTCAAAAGTGGTTCAAAACAATCAAATGGAAAATTAAATATAAATTCAGGGGCCCCAACATAAATACATAAGGGCCCAAAATAAAAACATTACGTTATTGGTGGCATTCCGAATATTACTTCAGAACAGAGGCCCCAATACCTATTAATTCTTGGCTATAAAAAAATTATATTATATTTTAGGGGCCTCTAAGCACTCTAAAAATAATTTTTCAGAGGTCCCAAAATAAAAAAAATTATGTCTGATGATGGAAAATAAAATATGTATTTATTACTTCAGAACAGAGGCCCCAAGAACTATCAATTCTTAGCTAAAAAATTTTTATTTTAGGGGTCTCTAAATATTTAATTTTGGGGCCCCTAGTACAAGTGTTTACTACTTTTATGAGAGACATTTGAAGTAAGTATAGCGAAGTGCATTACGAACATATTAAAACATTAAAATAAACCTAAAAATAAATAAACCATACAAAAAAAAAACGTAAGGCGTATACGTAATTTTTTTTGTGTAACTAAGGGGCCCCCAAATATCAAAGGGCCCCAAAATTTAGTCTTACCCCGGGGCCCCGGCGACTCAACGTATGCCACTGGGGCTCATATCCATTTTCTATCATGATACTAAGAAAAAAGTGCGTATGAACCATTTATTAAGCAAAAAAGGCACATAAGCCATAATTCTTTGCGTATGAGTCCATTTTTACTTAGTATCTCAAAACTTTGTTGATTCATACGCCTTTTTACTTAAAATCAGTAACTTTAGTTTAAAAATTAAGAAAAATTTTCAAAAATATTAATTTCGGATTTTTTTTTTTTAATTTCATTTTTTTGAAAATCAAATTTTTCAAAACGGGTAAAATTTTGTTTAAATATGTAGAACAATTTCTACACACAAAATATTATCAAAAAAAAAAAACGACTTCAACAATCTTCAAAAAAAAGGATATAAAAACCATTTAAAAAGTAGTTTTCGTTATTTCAGAAGTAATTTTGAATAATTTTTTTGGATTTAATATATGTATGTAAAATAAACGATAAAATATAATAATATTTATGTCGGCCGAATCTTTTTACCATCAGGTATCTATTGTGTAAATTCTGTGTCATAAAAATATTTTTTAGAAATGTCAAGTTGTGGGATCATAAAAAAATTGTAATGACAATGAACTGTCAGGAGCTTTTTAAAAATTTGTCACGAATTTCCCGAAAAATTTGTTGTGGCAATATTTTTGTTTGATAGAAAAATATACAAATAACAATTTTGTCACTATGTTGTTCGCAAATGTGTCAGTCCTCAGGCAAATGAGTTTCCACCAAGTATTGATAGTGAAGTGACAAGTTCCTTAAACCTGTCGCGAAACAAATTCCTCGAGGTATCTTGTTAACCAGAAAAACAGATCTTATCCAAAAAATAAGCCAGATTTTACCAGAAAACTGGCTTAATATGTGGAAAACACTTCCCGTTTTGTTTGGAAAATGACTGAGATACATTAGCGAAAAAATTTAAACTATTTAGTAAAATGCTAAACCATTTTTAGTAAATTACTTACAAGTATGTTTCATGTTGAATTATTATTTTTAATGTTTTTTTTTGTGCGTTTGTTTTTTTTTATGTTATTTTATTTTTTTTAATTATGAATTAATGTCTATTTTTGCTTATGAAATGTTATGAAACATTTTTTTATTTTATTGGATTAAGAGCCAATTTTTCAATCTTCTAATAAACAGTCAGTTAACTGTTCGACGAATAAAGTTATTAGGCTCATAAACAATCAGATAAAAACATTGAATTTTTCAATCAAGAATAATTTATACTACAGAATAACAAAAAAAAATTGTCAAATTCAAAAATATTTAAAATTAAACGCCATTTTTATTCATGATTGTTTTTGTTTTCTTGTGTTCCACTGTATTTTTTTCAAAATTCTTTCAAAACAGCTTTGACAACTGACACAATATTTTTGTTGAGATTATTCCTTAGAATAATTTTTATTCGTCTCTGAAAGAAGCAGATAGTTTTATTCTAAGGAATAAGCTATATCTGCTTGTTGAAAAATTGATTTTTTCTCTATCCTTAGGAATAAGTACTAAATGACTGTTTAACTGACTATTGAAAAATTGGCCCTAAGTTAAATACAAAATTATGGCAAATTTTTACGAATCTTTTCATTTATCCAAAAGAGCACATTTGCACTCTTTATGTGTTTTACTTATTAAAAAGGCGTAAGTTTCTCCATATTCTTTTATAATTTTTAAAAATATTAAATTTAAAGGTGCAAAAACCAGAAACAATAAAATTCAATTTAATAAAAACTACACAAGTGGATATGCGCCCTTTTTGCTTAGCACGGCATTGCACATAATGGACCTTATGACGATTTAAATTCGTATCGGGAATTTACTACCAATCCCGAAAAAACAATCAAATTAAAAAAGGGCTTTGATTTTGAAATTGACTTATGTAGATATAGGTGAACTACTTCCAAGCCAATTCTAAGTTTGGAAGTTAGATGTATGTTTTATTACTATTTTGCTAAATTCGGGTCTATTACTAAGCGCCACTGGCAATCTTTACCGATAACCGATGTATTATTGGTACTCAGTATTTTGGTGAGTAAACATTTTATGCTGTAAACAACAACAAACAATTAGTTTTATTCATTATTAATAATCCTTTATTGTTGAAGGGTCAAAAATGTAGAAGTTTAGAAAAAAAAAATTCTCTGTAAACCAACAAAATAAGGTTTTTGTTTTATCCTTAGCAATCATTTGTTGTTGTTTCCCGTGCAAAGTTTTAACGAGTTAAGTACTGAGTTACCAATAAAACACGGCTTTTATTATTTCCTTTATAATAGCTCACTTAAATTTTGAAGTAAAAATGATTTGCCATTTTTGTTGGATATTTTTAAAGTTTTTCTATAAATTAAATTTGCTTAGCAGAAAGTCATACTTTTAATTAAAACCCGTTCAAACGTACAGCATCATTTTTTGTATTAATTTTAAAGTACAAAAAAGTTTCGATAAACATATAAGTATCCTTGGTTTGCTGCATTATTTGAAGTTATAGTCTGCTGTTACACGATGTGTCGAGAATTATTTCGAAAATAATAAATTCTTCTGGAGAACTTAGGCCCATTTGCTCATACGGATTATAAATTTTAATCATAGCTAGGTCGAACATACATACCTCTTATGTTTTACATAGTTTATTCCAAGTTGCTAAAAAATATATTTATGTTCAACCTACTCATTTTGAATGCGAAAATGTATAGGAAATTTGTATTTGAAATAAGATATTTTGGGAAATTATCTAATTTGGGCTCTGTTCGAAACAGGCTATAAAACTGTGGATCTTCCAATTTTCCATTACGAATTATAAAACAAGGGAAAAAAGTCAACCTCTAACAGCGCATATCATGAATCTTGAGACAACATGTAATTGTAGACATAGGAAACACTTTAGAAGTAGAAGTGTATAGAAAAAATGTTACACATACGCCACAGTGACAACAACAAAATTTATTGCTAATGACAAAACATGAAATAATATGACATATGTTGACCATTCATTCACTAATAAAAATTATATGAGTGTCATTCCCACAATAAGTTATGTAGTTTACTACTATGTATTTGTTAATCCGAGTTCATACCACATATTTAAAATGTGGAAAAGTGTGAATTGTGCCTACTTACATTGATAGGAAAACTCTCGTTGTTTCAACTCCCGAAAACCAGATAATGCTGCGAATTAAAGCCACCAAGCTTTTTAGTTCGATATTAGGACGCATAGAGCTCAAAAACTGCAAACTTACATTTTGTTTACACACTGCCGGTCAATTGAATAGGGCCACCCTTTAAACGGCAAAGAAAATATTTTTTCTTAAAAGGAGGTTTACAAAAAGTTTTTTTTGGTGGATGCAGTTTCACAACATTTTTTTTTCCTACCTATTAATAAGAAAGACTTAGATCGAAAACTTTGTATCGGTAAGTATATTTGCTTCTTGACAATGTTTCCAAAAAATGCTTTCTCTGATTGGTGTGGGGTTTATTTAAACCGTTGTTATACGTGAAAACGGGACATTCAAAGTGCCAAATTTAAGTGCACTTGTAATATTAGAAAACAAAAATAGAATGAACTTAAAACCTAGTTAACAATTTTTTTGTACAACTTAAATATGATACAAATTTAAAACAGAGGATAAATCCACAGCATTTAGATTCAATTTCAATTTACTTTATTAAACTTGTTATTTTAAAGTTTAGTTTCAGCAAATGGGTCTAAGAAAGCAACTTAACCTTAAGTTGGTATTCGATCACTAAGTTAATTAAATCCTAGGTCTTTGAAGTGTAAGTCCCATGAAAATCTATAGAAAACCTTCATTTAAATAGGCTGCATTTTTAAAAGTGTCACATGATTTAAAAAAAAGGGGATCTTAAAATTTCTTGAATGCTGTTTGTCATTTTTTGGAACAGACAAATACAAATTTTTTGAAAAAAAAGAAAGTAGAAGTAACTACAACGAAAACTGTTCTTAAAAAAGAAACGTTAAACAATGATAACCAATTAGCTACTGAAAATTGCTTGTAAATGACTGTAGTTGCAATATTCTTTTTCGTGCATCGCGTTTAGATGCTCTTTAAAATTAAGATAGTAAGATCAAAAGAACACGGTGAAGCATTTTATCCATACCTCGTGATCAAAGTTTAAATTTGGGGAAGAAACCGTTTGGATTCGAATTTTGACACTACAGTGGAGTTCCTTCTCTGTTACCAACAAGTTTGGTTCAAAATTTTGTTTGCTTGTTTACTTTTACCGGGCTTTAAGAGTACCATATGAATAAATGCATCTCATTTTATAAATACACTCATTGACAGCTAATTAGAAACGACGTTGTGTAGTATTCATACTCTTAATCTGTATATTTGTGCATTGTCAAAAAAGACAGCGCTTATATTTACTGGAAAAATGCAGGTATGTCATCTTATCCGACTATGTCGTCTTAAGTACAACTCCCTACCAATTTCTTATCAAGACTTTTCCAATAATAAAGATCACTATTTGTTATACGAAACTGCCCATTCTAGTAAAACTACTAATTAAAAACTATTCACTGTGGCGTATACGTCCTTTTTTATGTAAACTATATTTTAATGCATTTGAAAGATGAAAACTTGCTTTAGAATAATTTTGAAACAAAATGCAGTATATTAAAGCAGTTATGTTGCACTTACGATTGGCAACTCTATGTTTAATGTTTGTTTGTAATTTTCAAATAAAAACTGATCGCATACCTAATATATCTTCTTTGGATCCATTATAGAGAATTCTCAGAATTCACCAACAGCTGAATTAACTACTCTATTTATATCCTAAATGGCTTATAATTTTTCTTGGAATTAAGACATCGATATTTTGAATAAATTATAAAGGATAGACCAAAAGCAGATCATTTTTTTTTTTGGTAAAATATCATAAAGTAACTATGTATTACTCTTTGCACCCATATCTTATTCCCAAGCAATTCCGGAAATACTTGTCTAACATTCCTATCCATCTATCCTCAATAAATGTATGAATGTTTCATCAAAAAAAAAGAAAACCAAATAAAAAAAAAAGAAGCAACAAAATAAAGCAAATATAAATCGATTTTGTCGGCTCATTTATGGTCTCCTCCATTCGTAAAATGAGTCCCCGCAACAGCAGCAACAGGATGCCATATAGGTAACGCAACGCACTATCCAATCCAACAAAATAAAACACTCAAATTCAATATTCAAAACCTGGCCAAACTATACAGACACAAACACTGTGTTCGGAAGAGCGCAAATATACAATATAACTTCCTTATCTGGGATTGCTAATCTTTTCGTTCATATAATATAATTTTATATAAAAAAGTGAATCACAGTTTGTTGTTACTGACCCTCCTCTCTACCATCACTCTTGCACATATTTATAGTCAGTCTTTCAATTTATGATGAGTCTTTCATTATTCCCAAAAGGTATGGGGGGCATCAATTTATAATAAAGATTGAAGGCTTGAATGATCATCTTTTTCATACAAAATTTGAAAACGCGTGCGGGCTTGAGTTTCAAAATTGATATTCAAACACGTGTGCGCACAAATTATCACCCTCTCTATCCCGCCAAAAAAAAATATACAAAAAGAAAAAAAAAAAAAACAAACGAAAACAATATTGACAACAACAACAAAAGAGTTAATTGTGCTAACAAAACATCACCACCATATCGTGTGCTTGTGGTGCTCCACTCGAAGCTTTATCAGCGAAACTAATATGTTACCCCACAGCCACACAATACCAACGCTCAACGCAGCGCCAAATTTGAATCCGAATCGCAATTAGCAATTTGAATTTTTATAATAATATGAGAATGCATTTTCAGTTACAAAAACAACAAAACAAAAATTAATAACTTTTTAATTTATTTCAACTAAAAATATTATTATTTTTTTTATTTTTGTTCGTTTATGTTTGTAGGTTGTCGTTCGATTAAATTTTTTTGAATTTAAAATTCCAGCACGTATCAGTGTGGTTGTGGTTTTGAAGTTTTTTTTTTTTTTTGTTTTTATTTTTACTTTTTTTGTCGTTTTATTCGGACACACCCTAACCGGGACGAATTGATAACTAGCCCTCGCTCTGCTAGCTCGATTGACGACAACGGTTTTCACTTTCCTTATAGTCCAGAAATAGTGCGAGCTGCGCCTGGGGTATGTCTTGGACCAACACTCTTGTGACGAATTCAATTTACGTCAGAGTGGTCAGAGGGAGATGGAATGATATAAGACCTATAAAGCCCTTGTTTTGTAGTAAGCTTGAAAACCTTTAAGATGCATATTGGTCGTTATAGAAAAATCATCATCATCGGAGATCAAAGATGAAAGCGTTTAGTATTGTTTTGTTAAACCGTTAAATAATAAGTTGGTTGTATAGAGTCTTTTATTTTTAATAAGACTTGTATTTTATTTAAATAATGTTCGAACACCTCTCTCAGCAAAACCAGATTAATCAGACCTTGGACATTATTATTATCATTTATCACCATAATAACCCCCTGACGCCGTCGGTCCGTTGTTGTCTTTGGAATGAAATACACTAGGGTATTGTTTCAATGTTTGTTTTTCTGATTTAAGCTTAATGGCAGCTTATAATTCACAGTTTTTTATTATTTTTCTTAAGTAATAGGTTTTGGCTTTTTTCAAGTTTCATTAAAAAAAAATTTTGATTTAATTACCGTCATTTTTGTGCGCGCCACACACAATTATAGGTATTGAAATTTGAAACTTGTAATGGACTATACAACAGCGACGACGGTTATTTTTATGATGAACTGATTATAGAAAAGACAACACACAATGGAAAAAGGCGATATGATGGGTGTTTTGCATTTGAATAGAGCCAAGGGGGGCTTGAGAATGGGATGGCGGGAAAAAGCTAGACAAGTTGTAAACTAAAACATATTGCGCGGGAATTTTCTTTTATTTTTTTGTTACAAACAACTTGAAAAGATTAACAAAACTACGTCTTAAGCTTGAGGTAAACTGCCTTTGGATTTGTTTTTTTTTTTTTTTTTTTTTGTTTAAAATGCTTGATATGTGTGTTGTTTTTATTTATTTTTTATATTTATGTAGAAAGAAAAAGATACAAGTTCAACGAATGATTGTTTATAGCTGTATGAGTATGCGAATCAATAGTTACACTTTTTCTTTTTATTATTTTTCAAGTAAAAATTGATGATAAGCTGTACATACAGAGCGAGATCATTTGTATTTAGGACAATATTTAAATTTAAAATAAAGTAAACAAAAAATAGTTATTAATACTATTTTAACGCGTAGGTTAGGTATTAAAAATAGATACTTTAAAGGCGTCATAGTTTTATTAAATATTTTGATAGAGTTTGAACTGTCTTGTTTTTTTTTTTTTCTTTAAAATGATGATATTGATCTTTCCAAACAATCAAAATGTTTTTGTTTTCCAGAGTTTCCATATTCCGAAGAAATGTTGGCTTTGGTTTTTTGTTTATGCTGAAAAAGTTGTTTAGCCCGTTTAGCATGGAAATTGTGGTTAAAACTACTAATGTATGCATTTGTTTGTTGGGCTTACAATAAAGCTTAAAATTTTGAACTCCTAAGTCAGACGTCATATGTAGCATTGAGGGACCAAAAAAATGCATGGATTAATATTTAACCCAATGTTAAATGTTTTTAAAAGGTTTGGTAGATCATCAAGATCAATGAAAAATAATATAAAATCAGCCCTACTGTGAGTTTCACCTGGAAATAATTTGTCCAACCGAAATATTTTTGTTCATACGAAATTTTAAATAGTTATTGTGAGTTTCACCCGAAGGGAATTAACATTTCCCGATAAATTAGTTTTTGGTTCTTTACCAAAAAATAAATGAGATAAGAGCTGTCGGAACTCACAATAAGGGAAAATTGAAATTCGATTTTTCTATTTTTTTTTTGATTAATTTTACTTGAACGATCGACTCAAATTGGCTTTAAAAAACTTCTATAGAAGCTTCTCTTTCTGTTGTTTTAGAAAGTTTTAAGTAAAAATATTTATAAAGATTCAAATTTGACCCCCATTAAAGGCCTTATATTTTACTAGAACCAGTAGCAGAATACGTCTGTGGTTTATCATCTCCATGCTGTCTAGCGTAACTTGTATCTACTGCATTCTCTTTTAGATACAGCTTTGTGGCCAGCTATCACTTGCTACAACAGGGCACTGTTTGTAGTGAGCTAAAATGGATCAGGATAAGAACCTTACTTAACATTCCTCGACAAGTTGTTGGTCCTTTGCTAAATACGATTTCTGTGAATTTGTCTTGTCTGATTGAAACGAAGTCCCAATTACGGTTAAAGTTTTGAATTTCTAAAATAGCATCTACACCTTTAAAAGCTCCTTGACCATTTAAAAAGGCAAATATGAATTTTTTGTTATAGTTTAAATCTTATGTATATTGTATACTTTCGTAATTGCTAGCACCTAAGAATGTATGAGAAAATATTTCATCGGCTTAGAGTGAAAACCTGTTAACTGCCATCTACTAACTCCACATTAAAATGGTTTTAAAAATTGATTAAAAATACAAAAATCTCTCAAATCCTATCAATTCTTAAATATCTCATAATTCGGAGTCTTAAAAAAACCTTTATATTGTTTTAGGCTAATTTTAAAATTTAGAAATTCTCTAATTTTTGATATTTCTGAATATAAAAGTAAGTGAAAACACTATACGTGAACCCTTAGTGTAATCTTGTTTACTTGACTTGATTTGATTTAATTATGGTAATTATATTATTGTTATATTCTATCTAATTTGTTTAATTTTTTACACTTCTTACATTCTTTATTTTTAATTTTCAAAGTAGGTTATAATGCCCTCAGAGTAATAATATTTTTTTCATAATGTAGACAAGATCTGTATGAGACATAATTAATTCTACCATTTAATTTATTCATTTGAATAATTGTAGAAATGTACGAGTTCATATTAAAACAGTTGCTTATGGCACTTCGAGTTAATTAATAGTCAGCAACAGTAACAAAAAAAAACAACAACAACAACAGCATACCGAGTTATAATGAGTTTATTTGGCAAAACTTGTCTCTGAGTAATAAACGATGAGTGAGATTTTGTTGTTGTTAGAATAATCAGTACACCAAGTAATCAGTTTGCAAAAAAATAAATAGAAATAGAAACGAAGAAGAATGAATTAAAATAATTTAAATTATAATTATTATTCACAACAATTTAATAGTATTCTTAGAAACTGTGTGTAAAAAGTATGACTTATGAACACTCTTGTTGTTATTATTGGTACAAACACTATTGGAATTATAATTGAAATGTTTGCAATAATTATAAAATTTATTAATTTCTCCCTTTATTTGTACAGTCTTGTCAACAATATTGATATGCATTAACGGATTGTACGCATAAATTCATTTATAAATATAAAATAAAAATATATATGAACGGACTTTCAATAATCACATTAAAGTTAATCAATTTCTTTTATAATAAATTTTTCAGGATTTAATTAATTATAAAAAGAAGCTCCTTTAATTACATGCTTTTAACCAAAAAATGTCTGTTAGATGTCCACTGATGCATGCTTCAGTAATTTGGTGTTTTTCTTTTTTGCGTCTGAGCAATTCAAGAGTTGAGAAAAATCTCAACTTGATTTACGATTATGAGTTCTGCTCTTAATCACTCTTTTTATAATTATAAGGCTGGCACAACTTAATGTCAAGCAAGAATTGGACCTGAAGGGAGTTACTTTTTTCAAAGTTGTTTTAATTTCGTCAATAAAAAACAACAAAAAACGGGCTGGTCAATGGAATAAAACTCTGAACCAAATAGGTTTAGAAAAGTTATTCCATCACCGTATCAACAAAGATCTGATAAGCATTGCATTATTTTCATGTTACTTCCTATTATGTAGGGAAAAATGGTATGGTTTTAAAGTGAATCCAAAATAATAAGAAAAAGGAATTTTGTGTTGTTGACCCACATTTTCTATTGACAGACAGTGTATTTCTATCAAAATATAATGGTTTTTGCATTTATCTTAAAATAATTTATGTAGATATGTGCAACTAATAAATATTGGTGTTCTGGACGAAAGAAAGGTACCCGAAACACATAGAAAATAGAATGATGATTTTTAGATTTATCGCATTTATGAGTCGTTATACATATTTGAAAATGGAATGACCCATTTGCGTTATCAAAATGTAGTAATTAACGCATTTATTGGCTAAAATAGTTTATTGAATAAAGAAATAACCGCCATAAATGTTCTTAAGATTTGAAAGAAAAGTCAATAACAGTTCAACAACACAAAACTTACTCGGAATTACTTCAACTTTTTTGCTTTCTGGTAGAATAAAATTCGTTAGAACAATTTGAAACAATACAAAAAAAAACCTCGTTTCATTTACTTTACATAATTCTCACGAAAACATGGCTACTGTTCAATTGGAATTTCAAATAAAAAAAAAACTCATATTAATGTTATTTTTCATTTGCTTTCGAGATTTTTGCTGAAAATTCCAAAATTTTTCCTGCAAATGATACATAAAATCTGTTTTTCCATTTCCTATCTTCACCACCTCTTTTAGCTGTCAGATTCAGACATTTGATTTCAAATTTGCAAAGAAAATACGAAGTAGATTTTTCACCCCAACGGTTCTCAAAAAAATTGAAATAAGTGTTGAGTGAAAATTCTTTCCAAAATAATATACCTACATGAAAATGTATACAATTTGCACAAGTCACGGCTAAATTCGTTATTTTTGTTTGCGTTTATAGTAGATTTTTATTTATCATTTCATTACAATGAACAACCAATCGGGTTTTTCACAAAAAAAAATCTTCTAAAGAAAATGTCCAACCTTTACTGTGAAATCTAAACAAACATTCCAAACAAAATTCTTATCTAATTTTTTACTTACTATCAAAAATTCCTAATGATTTTATATATAAATTGTGTGACATTTACACACAAGTCAATCTCAAACAACCTACGCCCAAGCTGCTAATCATCAATGAATGAAAATAATTAATTCCATGCTTGCATTTTCCAAGAGTCATAAATTCACCTATTAAAAAGTTTTGTGTGTTACTCATAATAAATTGAAAATTTGCATTCCAATCACACACACCAAATCGTTTTAAAAGTTTCTTCAAGAAAGATAGGAAGAAAATACAAAATACAAAACAAAAGCATCAATGAAGCCTCGTTTTAAAAAATCAACAAGTAAATAATCTGCTTTTGAAGTCGAAGAGAGATGATGATGACTCTACACTGCTTATCAACTTCTAATTAATCAAAATATTAAATCAATCTACATAAATAATAACAAATAAAGAAAAACTATCATCTTTATAATACATATATATTATTTTTATTTGAATTTTTTTTTTTGTTTTTGGCTAGGAATTATTCATTTTTTTGTTTTGTTTTATTTTTAAAATTTTATTTATTTTGAAACAATAATAACTGTGTTATTTTGTTGTTTTTCATTTTTATTTATTTATTATTTTTTAAAATTATTACATTTACAATATAGGTACATCGAAAAAATAAAAAAAGAAAAAACATTTTATATATATATATTTTTTTTTTTCAGTTTTTTTGTATTTTTTTTTTTTATATAATATTTAGATAATAAATTTAAATATAATTTTCTTTTTATTTTTTTAAAAGTTTTACTTTTACTGCTTGATTTTTAAGTTCATAATAGGTTTCTTTATCTTTTTTTTTTTTTTGTTAATCTATCTCCCAGGGAGCAATATTCTTTTTTAGAAAAAAATAAAGCTCCTCCAGTTCGCGTCTTGGACTCGTTTTTATATATGTTCATTTGTTTTTTTATTTATTTATTTATTTTTAATTAAAATTTACTTATTTCCTTGCATAACTAATTTAAAATTGTTTGTCAAATGACCTCATTTCTTATTTTTTTTTTTTTTATTTATTTTTAATTTTTTGTTTTTATTTTAATAATAATTCTCAAGAAAAAATTTTATTTTGTAATAAGAAAAAAAAATGTATATTTAAGTTTTTTTTTTTTAATTAAAATCTTAAATTTAAGAAAGTTTGAAACTTTTATCTCGTTTTTTTTTTGTTTTGTTTGAATTTTTTTTTTTGAAATTGTTTTATTTTTATGGTGCTGCGTAGCGCGATGATGTTTTTTTTTTTAATTTTCATCTCTTTTTTTTTATCGATCGTATCCCTCAGTTTTTTGTATTTTCTTTTTTTTAATATTTTTGTTTTCTCTTATCTATCTTATGTTCCCGCTTGTTTTTTTGTTTTGTTTGTTTTAGCTTAAAGACTAATAATTGCTTGCAACTTAGCGCTTCTTAAACCTTTTTTTGCCTTTTTTTCTTCTATTTTTTGTTTGCGACAACAACATTAATGACGGCGACGACAATTTAACTAAAACTAACTCACCTTCATCTATCTCTATCTCTTTCCCTCCTCCATCCCATCAATTAAGATCTCTTCGAAAACTATCTTCAATATTTGGATCTGCAATCATCGAACTCGGATCTGAAAGCATTTGCAGACCAGCCGGATCCATCTGACCCAAATCCAAATCCAGTGTGTCAAAAATCTCCTTGGAGTAGTCTGTGGACGAAAAATCAGAGAACACAATCGACGGGATATTGGGTGTTGTTGATGTCGGTGTAGAATTGTGCATGTTGGAACTGCTATTGTTAACTACTCCGCCGCCACCGACACCGCCACCTCCTCCATCGTTCGTATGAATAGACTTTTGTTGTTGTTGTTGTTGTTGTTGCTGTACTATTGACGATGCAATGTCATTGACTAAGTTCGAGTTATTATTACTTGGACTATGCTGTGGATTCGGACTATGCGGACTATGCAATGGCGAACAACTGGCACTAGCTGTCCCCGCTGCTGTTGTTGTATGTCCCGATGATGAATTGTTATTATTACTATTTCCTCCTCCATTGCCAGTGTTGCCGCCACTGAGTCCTCCCAAATTACTACTACTGCAATTATTAAGTGAATTTTGATTACTCAAACTAAGATAAGGATCGCCTCCACTTGCCGTGGTAGTACTACCACTTCCAACTTTAACCCCCCCACTACCATTTCCATTTTCAGTACTAAATTGCTGATGATGGCCAAATAGAGAGTCGTCAAATTGCAACGATTGCGAGTAACTATTGTGCGGTGAGTGTAAGTCCTGTTGCTGCAAACTAGTCGGTATGTATTGTGATTCACTTTGCGCTGTATCCACAAGTGAGAACTCCGCAAAGTGATTGTGAAACGAAGGATTCAAATTATTACTGCCATTACTATATTCACCACTCGGTGAGAATCTATCATAAGTTTGAATGTTTTTGTCGCTGTATTGTTGTTGTTGCTGCTGCTGATGTTGTTGTTGGTGTCGAATTGGACTATTTGGTGCACTATTGTGCAAATCATGAGGTGAATTTGCCACCATTAAACCAGGACTCGCTGAACCCGCTGGCGATGGTGGATTATGATGTTGTGGATTTCTATATTCCGTCAGGTTGCTACTACTTGTTGCTACATTATTTGATCCACTGTTAGAAGTTGTGGATTGTAAATTTCCATATGAACTGTGTAATGTGGATGATATGTTATTTGACGATTGTTGTTGTTGTTGTTGATTTACCATCACGGGGAGGTTGGTAAATGACAAATGCGTTTGCTGCTGACCTCCTCCTCCTCCTCCTCCACCTCCACCACCGCCAGGAGAGTGTTGTTGTTGTTGTTGCAGATGTTGTTGCTGGTATGATTGCTGATTGCTACTAAACGGACTTTGCGATTGTTCTCGTTCATTTCGCATATTATTGTGCTGCTGGTGATGTGATGATGATGAAGGCGATGGCACATTCGAGAAATGCACAGAGGTGAGGTCAGGCAATGAGCCTGTATTTGCCATTGCCATGGCTTGCTCTTGGAGTGACTTATAAACACTATTTGTCGGTCCACAAGCATTAAATTGCAATTGTGATTTGACAAGCGAGTTTTGTTGTTGTTGTTGATGTAGATGCATACTATGATTCATCTGTACTTGTTGTTGTTGTTGCTGGTGATTAGGGTGGTGCGGCGATTGTTGTTGGTGATGATTAGGGTGGTGATTCATTTGCATTTGTTGCAAATTACTACTACTGTGCGAGTGCTGTTGCGCCACCATATGCTGTGCTTTTCTCCTTTGTGCAGTCGGACTTAAACCGACAGAGGCGGCAGGGGAATGAGATCTCTGATTCGGATGATATTGCTGTTGTTGCATATAATGTTGTTGTTGTTGTGGTGAAGTGCCATAGATAGGATTTTCTGGACCCAATATCAAACTCTGATGAATGGCAGAGTCTGAATTGGAACGACGCCAATTGTTATCCATCGAAGGAGGGGATAAATAGATTCCCCCTTGGTTGCTATATGGGGAACGATCTGTCTTTCGATCGGAGGGTCGCCGCATTGGACCCACTCCAACACTACGACCACGGGATTCCCGGTAAGCAGTTGGTGAACCACTTCCACTATTCCCATTGCCACCCCCTCCCCCACTACCCGGGATAGGAATTCCACCAACAGAAGTGTTAGTCACACTTCCACCAGCCTGCTGTTGTTGGTCAGGACTTAAACAACAATCTATTCGTTGCTGAGAAGTGGACAATGGTTCGTCCCTTCTTGTTGCATAAACTTCTTTCATTATTTTCTCAAATTCCGCCGTGCCTTCGGCTTGCTTTTGTTTTTGCAAAGCAATTTTCTCGCTAAATTTGCGCGGATTTGCCATAATGTCAATAAAATAATGATTATGTTTTATGTTTTCCCTTTTTCCCCAATTTTAGAGTGGCAAGCTAGTTTTAGTGAGCTTTGTTACACGCTCTTGCGTGTCCTATTTTCCTTGCTCGGTCGACGTTTTTGATTTTCTTCCTTTTTTTTTACATTCAACAAAAAATGCTGCCGCAGAGCAGCCCAGCGCCTAGCAGAAAAGGCACAAGCAACGACAAATGAAAATGTCGCCTTCTTTCCTTTTTTTTCTATTCTATTACTTTTCTTTTTTTTTTATTATTTTCGATTTCTCGGTTGTTTTTGGGATTTTTCTTTCTTATTTTTCGAGCCTATTTTTGTTTTTAACTTAATTTTATCGTTTTTACGCTTATAGTTCACACTCACTGTGTCGCCCCCCGAAATTGTCGTCGTTTTTTTTTGTCTTTTTTTTTTGGAGGCTGGTCTTTTTTCGTGATTTTCTTTTGGGGATAAATTATGTCGTTTTTTTTTTGTTAGTTTTTCTCGCTCAACAAAAAAAAAAGTAATAAATATATTTTTCTCGATTTGACACACAAAACTAATGACACACACAACTTGGTTGTTGGTTAAGCCAGGGGGAGCTGCTGTTGTTGAGCTGCTGCTGCTCTGCTCTTGGTTAGAGTTTTTGTCGAGTCGATAACCAGCAGAGGCCAACACATATCAAGACATAGAATGAGAACGACGACGACAAATAATAACTACGACAACGACGATGAGGAGAGAACGAACGGGACCCAACGACGACGACGACGACGGAAAAAAATAAAATAATATTTTTCTGCGTGTTTTTTTTTTTCTCTGGTTAGAGAGAAAAATTTCATATATTTTTCTTATTTTAGTACTTTTTTTTGTATCGTTTCGTATTGTAACTGTTATATGAGAGAGAGATTTATTTTTTTCTTCTTTTTCTAGTTTTGATTTGAAGTTAAATCAGAAAATCTTATACAAAAAAAAAAAATAAAAAAACTACTTGCACTTGCACTCCACCACTTTAGCTGTGTGTTTCACTGGTCATCTCTTGCTTATTTTTCTTTTTCTGTTCTACTTTTTTTTTTTTGTGTGAAAGAATTTTTTTTATTTTTGTATGTTTGATATGGTGGATTGTAGAGAGATCTATCTCTTGCGCACTTGATGGTTTAGAATAAAGTGGGATATAGAATTATTTGAATACACAGTAGTGTTTTTCTTTTTGGTTGGTAGAGTTGTTTTCTTTTTCTAAATAAGAGAAAAATATATGAATATGAAAAGGAAAATATAAAAATGGTTCTTTTTTGGCTGTCAGTTTTTTTTCAGAGATTTGTCATGTGAAGTTGGTTGGGGTTTGTTGTTGAGTGAAAGTTTTTATTATGAATAAGCTTTTGGTAATGTTGGAATTTTAATTTTGCGCAGTTGTTCGGGTTGATGAAATGATTATGTTTTATAGGGTATGATTTTTGTTATTTAATGGGTTGATCAAAAATATTAATAGGTCTGTTTGGGTACTGTCTAAAACAGAAATATTTCTACTTTTTTTTTTTGACATTTGACATTTACCGTTTCATTTTAATACATTTGTCACACAAAGAATATTTTGTTCGCTCCCAAATCGCTAGTAAGCTCTACTAGTATGGTATAATAAAGGCTTGGCCACACCGGAGGGTACATGCGGTAGCGGTACGGGTACTTGTATGAAAACAATTCCAAATTGACACTTCAACGTTCAGATGTGGAATTTTTTTAATACAAATATCGTAACCGCTACATGTATCGCTACCGCATGTACCCTCCGGTGTGGCCAAGCCTTTAAGAAGACAAGAGCTGCGTTCCTTTGGCCTAAATTATCTACAAAAGTAAATTTTTTCTTTCTAGCGAAAATTGTTTTCGGAAAAAGTATCAGAATTGTTTTTGCAACGAAAAACTAAGTTTTCGGCTCTGCACCATTGATTTAAGTTTGCCAGTCGAATTAAACTATCTTAAAATCATTTTGAAAGTTTCCACTTTTCTACTTTTCACTTTTTAGGTCAATGTAGTTAAGTCTTTTGAATAAAAGGCTTAACTGAAACTTAACTTAAGTGAAAATTTTCAAACTCAATTCGAATGATTTGTGTACTAGGAAATTCACAAAAATGACGTAAAAAGCTTAGATTTTCGTTTAAAAACATTTGTATTTCTTTATGGGACACCGTGGTGTATGCGCACTATTGTTTTTTTTAATTAAAAAAAAACTTTATCGAGTGTGGAGGAACACGGGTCGAACAGCTTCGATTGTGTTGATCTTTTTTCAAACGTCAGGTATTTATAATACACTTAAACCTCTGTGGGCTAAAAAACTACCGCTGTTGTCGTATTGTTTTTTAAATAAGATTTTTGTGAACATATGTAAATAACTTTTTTAACAAATTTTGTTGAATTGCATAAATTATAATTATGATATCAAAATTTTGCCTAGATTATTTAAGCAAACAAATTATTGTAAGTGGTTTAAGACACAGATATTAATTTTTTTTGTACTCTAACATGACTCTTTCCACATTCTCCTCTTAATTATAAGTCCATTTAGGTATTGTGTTGGCCTAGGGCAGGCTAGAGTTAATACGTGTGGCGTTACATCCCAACTAACAATTTTGCTTCTATAAAGCTTTATAGAAGCAAAAAAAGCATGTATAAAGCTTTACAGAAGCAAAACTGTTGGTCGAGATAGGTCATTTCTCTAGTGAATCAATTAAATAAAAATAGGTGTCAGTGTGAGTTGCCACAATCTTGCTTAGAAAAATTGATTTGATATAATTCGTTGTATCAATTTCTAGTTGTCAAAAATTGTGTTTTTATTTTTAAATAAAGGAAATCCACAAAAACCACAAAAAAAAACAATGGTATAAAAAATGGTAATCAATGAATTTATATCTAAATATTTATTAGGTAAAACGGTGTGTTTGTTTTTAACATGAAGATAAAATTTAGGCTTATATTGCTGAAATTAAGTATGAATAATGGTACCCTCTTGAAAATTGGTAGATAATAATGTTGCATTTGAGATCTAAAGTGTCTTCAAGAGAATTATTTCATAAAAGGGTTATTTTTAATTTAAATAAAAATGAAAGTTGGTAATAAAACATTAGGTTTCGGATAGAAACCAAGAATTTAAAGACTTCATATTTACACTGTGCTAGTTCAAAAAACCGATAGGTTAGGCTCCTATATAAAGATAGTTCGAGTATGCTGAACACGATGGCGTCCTTAGATTTTCAAAGTTGGCTCAGTTAAGAAAGATTTTAGCCTCTGAAGTTTTCTGTTTCAAGCCAGAAATCAACGAAAAGACCCATCATATATTTGGTATTTATTGGTTTTTATCGACGTTTATAAATAAAAGAAATGTTCTTTTAGTAGAATAACAATTTTTAGAAGATATTCCATTAATGAAATTATTATTTTGAAACTTTTTAACATAGTTTTTTTGCCAAAAACTCTTTTATTTTTGTAAAAATACTTCATATTTTGCTCCGATTTTATTCAAATCTTATTATTCCTGTTTTATATTTAATGTTTCAATAAAATGATACTATTTTAAAGTTACTTCCTACAAAAAATCCTACAAATAATCTATACCAATTTTTAATCCGGAAATTAAAAAATTTTTTTTTAACTAACCCCTTAACGCCACTCAATTTGCAGAAAAATAATTTCCTTAATGCAGATGGGTCTTTTCGTTGATTTCTGGCTTAAAATAGAAAACTTCAGAGGCCAAAATCTTTCTTAACTGAGCCAACTTTGAAAAGCTAAGGACGCTATCGTGTTCAACATACTCGAATTATCTTTAGTAGAAGTGATATCTGTCGGCAAAAAAAGTTGCATTTTCAAGCAGAGTGTTATTTTCGATTAAAGCCAATGATTCATGTAGCACGTTTAAGCACTTTAGTATATGTATAACTGTTCTATATAGGAACCAAAAATAAAATAATCCTTCGGGTGAAAATGTATATAAAATAGTAGATTTTAGTTAGCATTTCACTAAAATAATGATCGACAAGGACTTAGTAGTCAGTATATCTAAATTTAATATATTCTTGTCATGCACATGTCAGAGAGTGTTAGATACCTACTTTTGACACTTTTTGAACAACGTTTTCTAATTACAACTTATTTTACCATGAAAAACCCTTTATTTCCTTCCCACACACAAAAGACGCATTAAACATTGCACATTACTCGTATGTGTTGCTATTTCAACTCACTATTCGTCATCGAAAAAAAAAAACAAACTCATGCCAATGAGCCTTGACCAATTTACGTGCCCTTCCACACATTGCTGTGCCAATCGTCGAATAAAATCTGCTGAACTTTATTGCATGTCGAATTGGCCCTACAGCACAATCAGGAATACAATTCATATATACAACAAAAACAATAACAAAAACACACACTGAACCCATCTCACCTTGTAAACATTCACATCGTTCATTGATTTCAATTTCATTGCAGTCGGAGTATTGATTGGTGTTTGGCTTTTCCTGAAAATTGTGACTACATACGTAAAGACATATATATTTTAAGTATGATTGTGTACTTTAACTGTAGTGTATATTGATTATGTACAACAGGGTGTTCATGCTTTAGAGCTTGTGAATGGATAGTTACTTGACATATCTAATTTTACCATTTGTCACTTTTAACTTGACAATTTGGAAGAATACCCGACAAACAGTTTTGGTTCTATAAAGTTTTACAGATGCTATTGTTTCTTCTATAAAGCATTATAGAAGCAAAATTGTTAGTAGGGTAATCAAATAAAATGAATCTCCTTATCAGCAAAAATCCTAAATTTAACTGGGAAATTAGCTGACGTTTCTGACATCTTCGAGTGCTTAGACATCTTCCTGAGGTAATTCTTTGGTTTTCGATTTCAAAAACTTAGGAACTTTTATTTTCAGCTTTTGTTATAAAATATTTTTTCCCAGAAATTGGAACAAGCTCAGTTTTTCGTTATACTTGTAAATTACATTTATACAGTTTTTAAAAATAGTGATCAAATTAATCTCCTTGAAAAAAAACACCCTGTTCTACATACACGTAGAAATTGGAACAAGTTGAGTTTTTCATTCGTTGTCAATAACATTTATACAATTTTTTTTTAAAGTGGTCAAATTAATCTTCTTAAAAAAAAAAACACCCTGTATTCTGCATACATGAAACTCTCTTAAAAAACAACACATACAAATAACAAAAGTTCACTTTTATCGTTTTTTCGTTGTTGTTCATTATTTTTTTTTTGTTGATTTCACCAAATATAGAGTTCGGAGGATTTAAGGATGTTATGAACCTTAAAACCCAAAACATAGCTTTCATATTCATCCAATTGTAATTCTATTACCACAATGCAAACGCTAACAACGAAAAAAATATAGAAACCCCCCGAATTGCAAAACACTTGAATTATGGATCCGTAAATTTTTGAACAACCATCAGCAAGTGGCATCGGCTGGCAATTTCCAAAAACAACCATAATAATCCTTTTCGATGCGCTTGGGATTTTACACACATTCACAATAAAACAAAAAAAGTTTGATGTTGCCTCGAGGGCAAAATCTACTACTACTGCAACTACCATACTAAACCATATTATAACAAAAAACACAGAAGGCTATGTAGGTAGTATGTGGAGTTTTTAGTTTTTGGAAAATCCTAGCGAGAGAGTTTGATGTTTTCTGCTATAGTTTAAATGCAATAATCTGCAACCACTTGTCTATCAGAAAACTCGATGAACTGAATGACTCTGGCCAAATTGCTGCCATTCTACCCACCATCGCACCACCACCACCGTGTACATCCGCATTATGGTTTTAGGAGTAATAACAAGAATGAACATAAACAAAAAGGAAGCCACTTCAGTTTTTCGATTATGAATTTCATGTTACCTTATGTTTTTATTTTTGTTATATATCTGATGACTGCAATGTGGTATTAACATTTTTTTGTAAATTTTCAGGCACTAGCATCACATAAAACTAATTCCCCACAAACAAATTGGTGTAAAGGGAGTGGGTGGGTGATTTTTTTTTATGATTTCTGTCAAAGGCAGACCTCCTATCGAAAATATTAAATACAAAAGTTATAGATAATAAAACGATCTACAGTTATTACTCAAATTGTTTTTTTATGTTACCTCAAAAAAAGTGGGAACATTTTTTTTTTTTTTTTTTTTTAATTTTAATAAAATTGGTTGGATTCCTATTAAACCCTACTTTACAACGTTTCTTGCTCATGTTTGAGACCAATGTTTATTCTTAGAGCAATAAACTCTTAATACTCTGTACTCGAAAAGAATTTAGAACGTCAAGTTTTTTTTTCAAAAATGTATTTTTTCCAAAATTTTAAGCAATTCGACGAATATTAAAAAAAAAAAAAAAAACAAATTAAAGCACACATATTGCATTGATTTTTTTTTGTTCAATGCAGAAAATTTTTTAATTGCAATACATTTTTTTTTTAATGCAAAATATTTTTATTTGCAATGAAAATTTTATTTTCAATTTAAATATTTTTTCAGTTGCAATAACATGTTTTTTTTAATATACATACAATTTTTTTATTTGCAACAAATATTTTTTTTTAATGCAAATATTTTTTAGTTGTATACTAAATTTTTTTTAAAGCAATGTTTTTTTTTAGTTGCAAATTGCAATAAATATTTATTTTAATGCAAACATTTTTTATTTTTAATAACTAAATATTTTTTTTAATTTCTAATGGAAAACAAATGCATGTCCTCGATGTTGCGGAAGCATAGGTATTTTGAGTGAAAAAGATTCAGAATAAGAATCATGAACTTTGTGACAAAAATAATACCCAATTGAAAATTTGTAAAAATGTTTCATATTTAACAGAAGCTTACCTTCTCGGTTCCTGTTATAAATGACACATTTTTACCAATTTTTATTTTGGTATTACTTTTGTCACAGTGTTTATGATCAACCCGCATGTTACATTTGGGATAGAAAGCAAGAATAAACGAACTTTATAAAACAATTATTTGTGAATTTGAGGCAATAAAATCTGTAATTAGTCCAAAATACCAATAACAATAAATAATTCCTATATAAAGTTTTAGAACTTTAATGTAATCGTTCAATTTTTCATCAAAGCCAAAAATAAAATAAATTTTTGAGTGAAATAGTGTTTTTTTTTTTTTGTGAAGAAAACATGAGTACGGGAATATATTTGTTTCCTTCACTTAAAATTCACGAAAAGCTCTTTTTTCTATTCCCATTGCAAATAAAACGTCCAAAAGTTCTTAACGAGTCATAAGTATTTTTTTTTTGACTTATTACTACCTCCTCTAAAAAAAAACCCTTTCACTCAAAATAATTTTGCAGACTCTTTAGATTCTTAGTTCTTATACAGGGTGTCCCAAAAGTTTTGGTTTCAAACGAAATATGCTAATATGCCAACTTAAGGACTCTCAAAATTTGGTAACTTGTTCATCCCAAATCCTTACGGTTTTCGATTTAATTCAGTTTTTGTGAAATTTCGAAAAATCCCGACTTTGCAACGGTATTTTGCTTCCTCCGCTCATAATTGATTTTTGTTTTTTACAATTCTTTCACTAAAACATTGAGTAATAATAAGAAATAATTAATTAATCAAAATATTTTTTATTTCATTCGCTATTTTGTTGCAAATTAACTAACAGTTCAATGTTTTATAAAAACTCAATTTCTTACTTTTATTTCTGAGCAACATCCTGAAAAAAATTTGAGATCGGGTCAAAATTCTGGCTTCAAAATTCTGCTTTTTTAGCGAAAATTCTGTTTTTCAAAATTCTGCTTTTCAAAATTCTGCCAGCATTATATTTGAACAAAAAAATTCTGCCAATTCTGTTTTTTTTTTTTATTTTATAGCATATGCACTGGCTAAAGAAAAATACACCTCATTAATGTAATTCAACATTGGTACTTTCAAAATATAAATATTTTTTGAATTCCATATACTGACTTTCTTTCAAATAAAATATGTAAACTAATTGGAACCGATGTTGTTTGATACAAGATATTCCTTTTCTTATAAAATTTTTTGAATAATTCATCTTTATTTGATAAATTAATAAATTTTTAATTATTTTCGGAAATGTTTTATATATAAAACCTTTTCTTAATATTTTCAAATTTATTCATTTATAAAACAAAAATTAATACACATTTAAAAAATGACAAATTTTCAAAGAGTTGATTTTACAGAATTCTGCAATAAATTAAAAATTTTTAATTTTTTTGCAGAATTTTGAAAAGCAGAATTATGAAAAGCAGAATTTCGAAAAACAGAATTTTGAAAAACCGAATTTTGAAAGCAGAATTTTGTAAAGCAGAATTTTGTAAAGCAGAATTTTGAAAGCAGAATTTTGATAAAAGAATTTTGACCCCAACCCACTGGTTTATTATTTTGAAAACTTGCCGTGTTATTGCAGTTTTCAAAAATGTATAAAAGTTTCCAAAGTTAAAATTAGAACGAAAGATATTACAATTTGAATGCAAAAAAACATAGGTTTTCAGAGCTTTGAATTAAATCGATAACCGTAAGGATTTGGGATGAACAAGTTACCAAATTATGAGAGTCCTTAGGTTGGCCTATATAAAAAATAAAACTTTCTTAATAAACTTAAAAATCAAACAAAGTCTAGAATATGAAGGAATAAGTCTAAAAAAAACTTAATTTACCCTATAACCGGCAAGGGTTTTTTGAAAATCCATAAATAATCCTGAGTTCTGCCTGTGCATGGCCAAAGGCACACACAACATAACTGTGTAGAAAGAGAATTTGATTAAAGGACGCGTGTTAAGGTTATTTGGCAAATTTTCGAAAAATATTTCACCTCGTTCTGCTATCTGCGATTATATCAAAATTTGATCGAATATGCCGAAAGCAATTTTTCACCAAATTGAAATCCAGTTTGTCCTGGTTTCAATGATTCGACCTAGCCTAATATTATACACAGATACACGCAAGGCAAGTTGCAAATTTGTATCTATAATATGCGTGCATGTTGTGTTTGTTGTATGTATAAGTATATAGTTTATATTCATATTATGGTATAATTAAAAAAATGCATACTAGAACATAGAATATAGCTGATCTGGAATCTGAGTCTGATGACATGACTGAGGAGCGTCAAGCAGGAGATAATTCAATGATTTTCATAATATTGGGTCCTACATTGTGTTATAATTGAACCCACACACACAAATAATAACAAAAAAAAAAGAAACAACGATTGACAAGTCAATTGAACCGTTAATGAAAATACATAATTCTTTGCTCATTTTCCATAACAACAACAAAAAAAAAAAAATCATATCAAAAGGATGCATTGTTTATATTTTTTTCTTTATATATATGTGGATCAATTATTTTTAATATAACGGAAGCCGGTGTCTTAATTAAAATTGAATATGAAAAAAAAAAAAAAATTAAATTTGCCTCAGTATGTGTACCAAGTTGGTGAGAGAGGTTATATATTGGCTTGCATGCATAAAATGAATTGCGTTGCAGAAATTAAATACGAATAAAATAAATACGCATACGCCCGAGTAGCCCGAATGACTTTATTGACATATTGGCCTGTTTGTTGTGTACCATCTCCATCATACTGAAAATAAATTTGTTTATTTTGTTGTTGTCACGCTTGTTATTGAATTGCAAAATGAAAATGAAATAATAATAAAAAAAAAAGTAAAACGCATTTCATAGATTGGGACAGAAAAAAAAAGACCGTTGTGTGAAGGAGCATCAATTATTATGATTGATTTTCATTCTGCAATGAAAATGAAAATTGGATATGATTTTTTTTTTAATTTTTTTTTTATGAAAGAGAAAACTCTCTTTGTATGGCCTTTAAAATTGATTTTTTTTTTAAACAATGAAGTTTCCACAGAAATTACTGATGGCTCGATTGAGTTTGTTTTAAATTGAATAATCATTTAAAATGACAACGTTTTAGATTGTAAGAGGTTTTCAAATGCAAATTAGATGTCGGAACTTATATTTGTTAAATCAAAGTGTAAGATGGATGTAAAAATAGGCAAGATTTTTGAAGAATTCTTGATCAAAAATTTGTTTTTATTTTTAAAAAAATTTTTTTTTATAAATCGTTAGGTTAGTGAATTTGATTTAAAAATAGTTACAACAAAAAATACAGGGTGTTCAAATTCAAAGAAGAAATTAAAGAAATTAAAAAAAATAAACTATCAAGAACAAGTAAAAAAAAAACTATTATATCGGGTAAAGGGTGTCCCAATATTATACTATTTAAAATGAAACAATTTAAAAATAAAAAAGGCAATTTTTTAATTCAATTTTAACATTAGATTTGTACGCAAACAACTTTGAAAAGTCGTTATAACAGCTATTTAGACTCTCTAACAACAAGCATTCAGAAAAGAATGAAATGAGCTTTTGATTGCAAGTCTTATAATGTTCTCAAAAACAACAAAAACATTTTTTTTTTCTTACAAAAATGGAAATAATTTTTACTTTAATGTATATATTTTATGTTCGTTCTTTATAAATAAAAGGAAAAAGTAATAAATTTTTTTTTGTCACAGAAAATAATTTGTTTATCATATGTTTACTTAAGTGCACGTAAAATGCATAGTTGCAGAACTCCGTTCATCAAAAATTTGGCTAAGTATTTAAACAATTTGTGTTTAATTTCATTTTCGTTTGTAGCACTTATATAGTACATTACTTTAAAAGTCTAAATCTAACCAATTTATACGATTTTATCGAATTTTAAAAACTTGCTTTCAAAAATGATGAAAATTTTTTTTTCTGAGCGAAATTCATTTTTGAAGAAGGATCTACGCGTCCTTTTAGAGCTCAGTAAATCAAAAATGTATGTTAATATGTTTTTTTATCATACTTCTTTATTATTGTTCTTATTTATTTGTAATCTTATAAAAAAAATCTTTTTTTGTGACCGTACATTTTTTTTTTAAATGAGTCCACCAAATAGCAAAAAACTTGTACTTTTAGAGCTCTGTACACCAAAAATTTGACAAGATATATTAATAATTGTTAATAAATTGCATTATTGACATATTATTATAAATCTTGCAAAAAAAAAAAAAAAATGCAGCCTAAATGTGTGGAAGGATTTTTTTTTAAATTTGGTACATATTTTTTCGAGTTATTGCATTTTTAACAAAAATAGCCCCAACAATTTCCATTAAATTTGGTATCAGTAATGTTGTAAGTCTAAGCTATTCTAACAAAACTACATTTTAAATTTTTCTCAAAAAATTCGAATATGTAGTGCAAATATGGCGTTGCCCTTTTGCAAAAACTGGCTTATTTAGGTATTTCTTATATTCAAATTTTCAAAAAAAAAAAAATGAACAAAATACCTAAAATAATTTTTTTTTTTTTGAACAATTTTGTCTGTTCAGTTTTTGCTGATATCAAACAGAATCGATTAATTTCCAACTGTAGACAGGTAATATTATGTTGAATGTGACTTGGAAGCACATATTATTAAACTGCCATTATACAAGGAATTTGGGCCCCAGAGATTTCCATTCTTTGAACTTGTATTTTTCTACTTAATACTTTTTCTACTTTTCGTAGTAAAATTTTATCATTTTTTTGCTCATAAAAATATTAAATCAAATCCTCTCAAATACTGGAAAACAGAAAGATAAACCAAAATTGACAATATAAATCCAATCCCTAACAAAACTGCATTAAATTTCATTGATATTTCCAAATGCATCTTTACATTGTTAAGCTGTCTACCAACACAACGTTAACCAAAAAGTGGCAACATAGTGCTCATTTTGTAAGGAAACTACTTCAGGAAAATGAAAGCATTTTACTTAAAAAAAAAACTCCGGATGAAACCAAATGGCAGGTGTGAAGGTATATATATACCCTTTTATATCTTCATCCTTCCGCAAAGTCCCCGAAAAGCTACAACATTGCAACGACACTAAAAATGTAGATATATATTTCTATTTGTATAAGAATATACAGGGTGTCCCAAAAGTAATGGATCAAAAGAAATATGCTGATAGGCCAACTTAAGGGCTCTCAGAATTTGGTAACTTGTTCATCCCAAATCCTTACGGTTTTCGATTTAATGCAGTTTTTGTGAAATTTCGAAAAATGCCGACTTTGCATCATTATTTTGCTTCCTCCGCTCATAATTGATTTTTGTTTTCTACAATTCTTTCACTAAAACATTCTCTAATAACAAGAAATAATTAATCAATAAAAATATTTTTTATTTCATTCGCCATTTTGCTGCAAATTAATTAACAGTTCCAAGTTTTATAAAAACTCAATTTCTTACTTTTATTTCATAGTAACACCCTGAAAAAAATTTATATGGTATGACACTGGTTTATTATTTTGAAAACTTGTCGTGTTATTGCAGTTTTCAAAAATGTATAAAAGTTTCCAAAGTTGGAGTTAGAACCAAAGATATTACAATTTAAATGTAACAAAACAGGGTTTTTCAGAGAAAAATAACAAACAAAAGTCGAGACTTTTATTCAAAAAGAAATAAACAAACAACAGTCGAGAAAATGTGTTTATTTTTCTTTGTTATTTTTCTCTGAAAAACTCTGTTTTGTTACATTTAAATTGTAATATCTTTCGTTCTAATTTCAACTTTCGAAATTTTTATACATTTTTGAAAACTGGAATAACACGGCAAGTTTTTAAAATAATAAACCAGTATCACACCATACAATTTTTTTTCGGGATGCAGCTCTGATTTAAAAGTAAGAAATTGAGTTTTTATAAAACATGAAACTGTTAATTAATTTGCAGCAAAATGGTGTATGAAATAAAAAATATTTTTATTAATTAATTATTTCCTATTGTTAGGCAACGTTTTAGTGGAAGAATTGTAAAAAACAAAAATCAATTATGAGCGGAGGAAGCAAAATAATGATGCAAAGTCGGCATTTTTCGAAATTTCACAAAAACTGCATTAAATCGAAAACCGTAAGGATTTGGGATGAACAAGTTACCAAATTCTGAAAGCCCTTAAGTTGGCCTATCAGGATATTTCGTTTGATCCATTACTTTTGGGACACCCTGTATAAATATACTTAGATGATGTTTAAAAGGAGAGCTCTCTCGCTTTAAATGTAAGAAAAATCAACAAACAAAATTCAACTGGTTTACCTTCTCAAAAACCCCCGCAATCCAAGCTATCGTCATCGTCACCAAGTGCATTCCAATTTAGTCAAGAAATACAAAAAAAAAATAAAAATGCAACCATCCTCGATCCTGGAGGTGACATAATACACAAGCATCTAGCCAAAGCTAGAATGTTGGGTTGGGTTGGATTTGTGTGGGTTTCAGTGCAAAGTCATGAAAAGGTGCAAAAAACGACACCCAGCTTATCTTTCCCTCGAGGTGAATTCTTGCTCAGCTTTTTCTTCCTTCTTCGTTTTTTACTGATTTCTCGTTTTAGTGAAGCGATTGCGAAACATTTTTTTTTTCTTTTTCTCGCATAGTCGAGTGCAAACAAACATAAATAAAGATCCTTATCGGGACAAAATCACAGAGAAGCAAACAGAAAAAAAAAAATGAAGCAGGACAAAACCCAGCAACGCAGAAAAGCTTTATGCAATTCCTTCCCGAAGTGTGGTTGAATGAGCGTGTGAAAAATTTCTGCAACACTCTGTTTTTTTTTGTCGAATATCAAAAGTGAACACTTTCCAGAGCAACAGGAATACGATACGCTGCTCGTTCGAAGTTTTAAGTTTCCACCATCATCTCATCCTGGCGATGGTATCGAATCACTGCCCTCAAGGGAAATAGCTAGGTATCGTTGTATGTTGTGAAAAATGTCATACAAATCAAAGGTGTGCCACAAGGGTGAATGTGTCATTAAAGTTGATCCCGAAGCGCTTCCATATTGTGTAAGCGGATATATATCATAAATATATGGAAAATAATTATTTTTCCTTCCGGTAGTACATATGGCAGAATGGCGGTAGCATAGCGGTGGCGGGAAGTCATATTCACGGTTATGCGATGAAGTTAATATTTAAACACATCGAGATTTCTCTTGTGATGTGATTGTTTTTTGTGTTCAGGAGGGCTTACAATCATCCAACAATAACAACCCACTTTACCTTTTGTGCGAAATATCAAATTTACGGAACTTTATTTTTGTTTTTTTAACTGAGAGTTTTGGAATCTTGTTATGGCGGATGTGTTTTCGATGTGAAACGATTTCAATTGTAACACACATCCGTCGTCGTTTTCGTCGTGTCGTGGGATGTGGAAAATTTTGTTGATTTAAGTGTTATTAAAGTACGTAAATAGGGATAACTGGAAATAATATTCATTTCCAAAAAGGCAACAAAATACAGTTAATGAGTTTGAGAATATGGATTTGCAATTATTGGAATTCAGGAAATTCTTAATTCACAAACCATAAACATCGCTTTTGTCCAGTAAGTTTGATGAACTTTAGGAAAATGCATTTTATAAATTTAAAAACGCAAAATTTAAAATCTTTTATAGTTTCCTATAATTAAAGATTTTAATATTGGACTTTCGGTGAGCTTCAAAAAATTTAACAATTTGATTGTTCAATAACATCAATTAAAACCCAAAAATTCAATTCTTTGAACTTTAATTTTTTGCATAAGGATTACCTAGAGCTATCGATTTGATTTAAGATTTATTTTGTTGAAAAATATCTATATTTAATATTTGGTAAGTGTAAGCCTCGTACATATAATAGCGAAGGTTCTGGAGCCACTCAAAAAACCATGAAAAATCAGCAAAATTACCAGTTTTTCAAAAATTGTTTTAAATTCAGGGACAATAATTAATACGTAATTTTATATTTATTTATTCAAAAATTACTATTCGTAAACTTTAAAATGCCGTTTCAAACAAAAAGATATCTTTAGTACTTATGTACCTATACTCAAAACTATAATAACATAAAAATGACGTTTTCTTAAAGTTCGAATGTCGGTAGCGTTGAAACCACGCAACTTAAAATTAAATCATCATGGATTTGCATTCTTACAGTCCTATAGAACATCCTGACAAAGTTTGAGCAAAATTTAAAATGAGACATCAATTCCGATTGAACGATTTTATACAAAATGACAGTAAACGATCCTTAAAAATTGTTGTAATCGAGAGCGGTGATTTTTTTTTTTAACTTTCTTATTTGACCTTTTATTAATGCAGCCCTTTACTAGTTTTACAGATTGTCTCAACACAACCTACACGTTTAAGACCTTTTCGGCACAACGCTGGTAAATCTTCCAGTTTAAAAATTTTCAAGAATTTTTCCAGAAAATATTAATCTACACTTAAAACAATTTTTTAAAACAATATCAACAAATCTGTTTTCAAAAAATAGATCTTTAAAAAAATGTAATTAGTATTTATAAAAAAAAAAAAAAAATGCAAAATTGTGTTTTCCAAAAATTTTAATTATTTTTTGTATACAAATTTTGGTTGAAATCGGTTAAATTGTTTACGAGTTAGTAAGAAATAAAGCAGTCAGTTCTATGACAAGTAAGACTAATATGGTTAAAAGAAAATTCATAACATCCAAGAATTGATTTTTATTAAAACTTTTTCCGGATTTTATCATCAGTTGAAACTTACGAAGACTTAAAATTTCGGACGATGTTTACCAACTCTTATAAAAATAAAACCTGCCCCAAAAGTAAATGAACCAGACCTACCTATATTATAATGTATTTTGACGCGCTAAATCTTTCTTGAATTTTTTTATTTGTACTTTTATTATTTTTACTTTGCTATAATACCCGATGGTATTTTTTCCTTAACATGTCAGCTGTTGACTTTGGAGACTTCAAAATATTTCGTTTCGCTTCAGCTGCGTACTAGACTTTAGTTATGAAATTAGAGTTTTTTTGATCAGATCAGATCAGATCAAGACCTTTTTTGGGCTTTCGGAGTTCCTGAAAAAAAAAAAAAAAAAATTGAATATATATTTTAGACTACGCGCAACTACGATGCGTATTCGGAAATCGATGAATTATTGAGATTTTTTAGATTTTTTTTTTTCCACAGGACATCAATAGTTTTTGATGCAGGCTGAACACATGCTGCGTTGCTGCCCACACTCACAGGTGATGTAAGCCACATAAAGTGGTGAAAATTTTTGTTCAAGATATCTTATGTATCTGAAAAATTCTAGCTGATTTCGTTAAAATTTAAACTACTCGTATATCATCATTGCGACTTTCATTGTTTCTTTGCCATTACGTGCCTGGTCCCTTCATTATTATTTCCAATCATATATAGTTTTCAAATGTCCTTTTGTCTTTATATTATCTTCGTGTAGTGAGGTCTTAGGCCGTGTGCGAATTGCGTTAAAATGTTGGTTAAATTTTCTACCACGATTAAATTTTGACGTTTGGTTAAAAAAGTGATCGAATTTATGTTAAATGGGAGTTTTTTCTTGGCACTACTTTGATTCAAATTTCCTCAAGGTAAAACAAAAATGAGTTTTCTTATATTCAATATTATTTATTTTTTACAAAACCCAGCTGAAAATATATAAAATTAAATATTCTAGAATGTAAATGTAAGAAATTATCAATTTCACATACTTTATTTTATATTTATCGATAAATTCCCACTTCATTATGATCAAAAAAAAAAATTTTAATTCAGTTTTCGAAAACTTATTCATAGTTCACCAGCTGCTAACAAAATAGAAATATAAATAATATAAAACAAAGAACCAATTCGTACATTTTCAATTTCTCAAGATGAATAATAATAATTTGAGGAAGTACTTTTACATTTCTTAAAATACACTGGTCAACAAGGTTTTTGCCACAAGAACCAAAATATACTTTTCTATATGTTTTTGATGTGTTGAACTCGAATCTGAAGTCAGAAAATTTTTACTGGCCTCCATTTTTTGAATATTACCGTTAGAAAATGCCGAAAAACGTCATTTTGGCAGTTTTCGAGGTTATGTTTTTATGTGGGTTAATTCCTTATGAAAAAAATTTGTAACAGTGCCTATAAGAACTGGTTTTATTCTTCCAAAAAATGTTTTAATCTTTCCGATATTAACGTTAATATCTCAAAAACGGAGGCCAATCAAATTTTTCTGACTTCAGATTTGAGTTCAGCACATCAAAAACCTCTAGAAAAGTATATCTTGGTTCTTGTGGCAAAAAAAAGTTCAATTTTGTTGACCAGTGATATCAACGCATTATAACAAAAATAATTTCAAATCTATCTTAAGCTTTCTATTTTGAGAAACGTCAAATTTTAACCACTAGTGTCAAATTTAACCCTGCTCCGCAGCTGGGTAAATTTTAACCCATTTTAACCAACATTTTAACGCAATGCGCACACGGCCTTACAATATTGTACAAAATTAGGTTTTTGTTATCAGAAGATATTTTTTGAAGAAGTGTTAAACCGAATTTTCTAAAATATAGAAACTGTTTTTGATAAACAACAGCCCAAAAATGACTCTTGGTGAAACTCAAAATGTCCATACAAAACGTTTCTGCACAAAATTATCACCACAGTGTTTAAAAGCAAATTAAAATAGGCAAATCATTCACAAAAAGAATTTGAAAGTAGGAAAAGTGATTTCATTTCTTTCGACGTAGGTAATAACGTCTTAGTTTAACAAATAATACTTCTTAATTGAAAATGTTCTCAACAACAAAATCCTTCATTATTTATTAAAAAATAATAACAATTATTAAATTAATTTATTGATTGAATTTGATTACTTTTGTAAACTGATTAACTGCAATCTACCTAAGCATTTAAAAATAGTACATTTTTCATAATTCCACTTTCTCGAGTCTTTGGAGGACTTTATTTATTTAATAAACTGCAAAAAAAAATGTTTACTCCATCAAAATTCTATGATGAAATGTGATATTATCGCTAAATCACGTTTCTTATCAGTTTTTATATATTTTCATTTTTTTTTTGTCGTCTTTGTTTCATTCAATAACTCTATCATCAGGTTGAGGTAATACTATGTCTGGTGATGCATTTATTTATCAACCATCTAAATATATGAGTTCATTTACTTTTTTTTACATTTACACCCTTCAGTTACACCGCCTCCGCAGACCGAAACGACGACGTGACAAGACAAGACGCTCTTGGTTTTCTAGACGCGAATTACAACTAAATTTCCAATTTTCTCCGTAATCACACTTTAAAAAGACGTCACAGTGCTGCTTCGCATGTCAAGTTCTGAAAAGAAAAAAAAAAAAAAAAATAGAAAAACTTTTTCTTTATCAAACTCTCACGCGTAGAAAAGGATCGATCCTATAGTAACAACCACGAGACAGAGACGAAGAAGTCTTTTTTTTTTTGGTAAAGTCGACAAATAACGTCGGTCGTTTGCCAGAAGGAATTTATATTCACTCACAAAAAGGCACACAAACAGTTCAAAATAAAATTGATTTAAGTGGATTTCACTGAAAATGACTTCCTCTTAAAGCTGCACTCTCTTCATCAAGGACAAATAAGGATCCAACCCCTTTATTTTTTTTGTTCGTTGACGACTCGTTCGTTACTCGAAGGACAAGGTTTTTAAAGCAAATACCACTCTATCAGGAGGAATAACTAAGATAAAAAAAAAATTAAGTGAAGTGAATATAGCCTCCAAGGATATCAAATAAGAAGGGACGGTTTTTTTTTTTTGTCGTTCACGTTCACGTTCGCTATACCAGCTATTGACATCAGCAAAAGAGTTTTTCAGTGTCAAGCGTCTCGTCTTATTTTGCATTTTCAGTTTGTACGCCTTATTTAGTTCCTCGTTCACCTGGAATCTATTATCCTCTTAGAAAATAGAAAAAAAAAATATATATAAAGTGCTTTAGCATTCAAGTAGCGGAATATACACGTCTATGTCGTCTATGTTCTACTACGACGAACAAACCTCTTGAGATAACCCATTTTGAGAATTTCTTATGACATAAAGTGCATCTTGAGAATATAGTAGAAGCGTCGGCGGCGGCGGCGGCAGCGCAACGAAGACACGAGAAAATGAGGCTTATCAACAGATGTTGCTCTTCTTTTAGCAGACTACTACAACTACAACCATCATCAGGCTTTGGCATTCAAGATCAGCGGAAGATACTACGACTGCTTGCAATTGCTATGTTGTTGGGTCACTTGGCATTGTTTCAATTGGTTGATGCATCAACACAATCAACATCAACTTCAGCAATAGAAAATATGTCCTTACCACTTGGCAATGACAGCAAGTACGCATTACCCAAGGGAAGATGTCGAGGGCAGGATGTGATATCTTTGGTACCGGAAAAAGGTGAGTGCCAAGTATATATTATAAAGATTGAGTTGAGATACCTTCCTGCATCTATCTTCATCTACAATGAAGGTCTATAAAAATAGTAGGAAGGTATAAAAGAGAAAAATATAAAGTTGCATAAGAGTCATTCCGATGCACGTTTCTTTGGTTTTCTTTATATATGAAGAAACATGTACATTTTTTACATTTATTCAAGTGAATTTTTACAATCAGTGTTAATTAAATAAAGTCACAGTTGAAAAATAAAATTCTCAGTATATTGGTTATTTGAGCTCGAGTTGAGTCCTAGTTGGTTTTTAAAGAAAGTATGTATATTTAACCTAGGCGCTTAAGGAAAAAAGTGACTTCAATGAATATTGAAATTTTAGTATCTCCTAAAATATATACCTAATGATTTGAAAATTAGTAGGATTAAGTCCATTTTAAGAAATATTTTATCAACGCAAATTTTTTTGTTCTTTTTCTTTTCTTGCTGTTCATATATTATACAATGAATATTCAAGTTAATCAAGTTAGAAAATACTCTAAGGTTGAACCTTATGATAGAACCAAGAATTTGAATATTTGTAAGATATCTTCAATGATTTCAAAAAACCCATTAACGGCTTTTAATAAATTTAAGCTAATTCATTCAAAGATTCTTGATGCTTTTATTAGGTATTTGTTTTGCTAAATGTTACTGAATTTCAAGTTTAAGTTCAATTTACGCGTAAATTCAATCGTACAAAAAATAAAACGAAAAATTGAAATAAACATGAAAATTTCAAGCTTTGTGCTGAACACGAATCTTTAGATGTCGAACAAAATTTCTTTTGTTGAATAGAAGAAAAGAAAACTAACAACGTTTTATAAATAGACTGATTCATGCGAAAAAACTGTGGAGATAATGGTTTGCTCTTAATTGTATTTTATTTTGGTTTCTATTTTTTCCACTCATGTTTTTTGGCAAAACTTTGGTTGTTCGTTGATTTGGTAGGCAAGAACGAGTTTTTTTCAATAGAAATGAAAAGTTGGATTTTATAACTTAATTTTTGTGTTGTGTTGTGAATGTTGTGCATGCTTTAAAGGTTTTTTTTTTTATAATGCTGAAATATATTTAAATAACTCTTTTTATTTTTAAAATGCAGATATTTTAGGATTAAGGTTATAAAACACGCTTAAATTATGTACTTAAAGATTATATATATATAAGTTATAAAAATAACTTTTTATTCTTCTTCAAAAAACACCCTTTTAATTGGGATAATTTAAGTAACTTTTTTAGTTTTTAATTTTCCCATTTCAAAAATGTTTACTTGGTAAAAACAAAGATGTTTATGTCATTCTTAAAAAATTTTATTCGACAAAAAAAATTTCACAAAATTCATCAACCAATTTTCTAAAAATGTATTTTTTTCAAAATCTAAAAATGGAGTTTTCGAAATATTTGGTTTTTTTTGCAAGTTTGGAACAAAAAATATTTGTTCGACCTTCAGCCATTAGAAAAATTTTAGCGTCGTTAAATTTTCAGTCGATTTCACTGATGTATAAAACATCTGGATTATATGAAAAAAAAAAATGTCTTTCATAAGCTGAAGAATCTCCAGAATATTGTTTTTTTCAAAAAATGTTTCCACGTTGACCTCGATTTTTGAAGTAGGTAAACTTGCAGTAAAACATGTTATGTTTAATTTGTATTTTTTAACAATAAAAATTATTTCAACGAGGTAGTTCGTGTTCGGTTAAACATCGACTGAGAAAAAAGAAAACTCAAGCTAAAAATACTTTAATCGGTTGAAAAATTAATACTTAGTTTCTCCTTTTTAAAAGTAAAATTTATGAAAAATTAATACGCTAGAAGTTGTGGCTGAAGGTAAAAAACGATTTTTGAACCTACATCCAAAAATCAACCCATATATTACCTACAACAGGTTTGCATTCATTGGATATGAGGAAGTTATGAAAAATATACCTACTTAGCAAAAGTTTTTTTTCATTATGCTAGGGTTGCCACATACTAACCATCAGTTCAGTGCCAGCAGTATTTTTTTCATTTTTAAGTTTTTAATTAGCTTAACAGCTTAGGGAAAATAATTTAATTTTTACGAAAAAAATCTGATTGCCTAGAAAAACAAAATTGTTGGAAACTACTGGAAAGCCACATACAATAATGTAAATGTACCTACTAGACTTTTCAAAAAACACTTTTTGTAATTTTTCGAAATCGAAAAAAAACCTAAAACCAAAGTTGTGATTTCTTATATACGACTTTTTAATTTGCGATTATTTTTTAATTTACATCAGATGGTAAAATTGTGCGAAGGAATGTGGAGAGCAAAACTGCATACTTAGTTTGAAAAAAAAAAATTGGTACCCATTGTCTGAAGAAATTTCCTGTCATTGTCTTTTAAACTGATGCAATAATAAATTAGTACTTGGATCAGTGGTAATAATTAAGACTGTGTTGATGTTTGGTAAAATGCTGTGATGACTTTTTGCCTTGGCTTAGTTCCTTCTACTCTCCAGAGCAGCTAGCGCAGCGAGAGTAAATTGTGATTCTGTTGTCTACTTGTGCTGAATTGTGAAGTGGTTTGTGTTTTGTTTATTGTTCAGCTTTGGTGCACTCTTGGAAAAAATTGTGTGTGCACGTGTGTGTGGGTTATCTGTGCATGATGTGTGTTGTTTTGATAATCCTTTTTTTTTTGTTTTTGTTTTTATCCGGATCCTTGCACTCTAATTAACTTAGAAAAACTAAAGAGAACCCACACACGAACGATACAAAATAACATAACACACAAGGATATCTGGAGGTAACAAGTGTGTAACACTTATTTATTTATTTAGTGTGTTTTTTGTTTTTTGTAGATTTCAAAAACCAAGATAGGCTTTTTATTAACTTTAATTAAGTTTTGGACAGAATTGCGTTGAAAGATAATCTAATTGAAAACTATTTTTGAAGTACATATGCACACACAAGCACATCACACAAAATAGTTTCTCATAGTTGTTTTTTGTTGTTTTTCAAGTACGAAGGTAGGAAGAATTTCTAGACAACAAAAAAACGGTGAGAATATCAAACATATCACTTGAAATGATTAAGTGCAGTTGTTGTTACTGTTGTTATTGTTGTGGATGTTACTTTTGTTTACTTTTAATTAAATGATGGAGAGAGTTATTTTTATATTTTTGTATAAGAAAATTTAATTTAGTCACAGGTTTGAAATTAAATGAGGTGTGCATTGTATTTTCAAGTGATGCTATATAATTTCTTGAAAATTCTAAACGAGATAGATTATGAAAAAGAGTCTTTCAACCTAGTTTTACTTTGAATATCAACTGAATAATAAAATTTAGAAGAGAAAACTTATTTGAGTAAAATGAGTAGAAGAGCATATTTCCTTGTTTAAGTTTCTGATACCTAAAATCATCAAATTTTCAAAAGATATCATTTTTCTAAAAACAATGATACTGAATACTGGATGATGGATAATGGATAATGGATAATGGATATGTATATGGATATTGATAATGGATAATGGATACTCGATAATGGCTACTTGATACTGGATTCTCGATACTGGATACTGATAATGTAATAATGGATATAGTTGATTATGGATAATTTACATACTGGATACGTGATTCAGGAGGATGGATAATGTATAATGGACACAGGATAATTAGTAATGTATACTGGACAGTGGATAATAGATATTTGATACTGGACTCTGGAAAATGGAAACTGTATACTGGATAATGGATATTTGATACTAGATACTGGATTGTGGATACTGGATTCAGTGTACTGGATACTGGATAATGGATACTGGATAGTTAATTCTGGGTACTGGATACTGGATAGCAGATGGATATGGATATTGGTATGGAAATGGATACTTGATACTCGATAATGGCTACTTGATACTGGATACTGATAATGTAATAATGGATAAATGATACCGGATAACGGATAGTTGATAATAGATAATTTGTGTACTGGATACTGGATAATGTATAATGGACACATGATACTGGATAGTGGATATTTGATACTGGATAATGGATAATGCATACTGGACACTAGATACTGAATAGTGGATACTGGATTCTCTGTACTGGATAACGGATAATTGGTAATCGATATTGTATACTGGAAACTTGAAAATGGAAAATGGATAATAGAAACTCTATAGTGGATAATGGATACTTGATACTAGATACTGGATAGTAGGTACTGGATACTGAATTCTGGGTACTGGATTCTGGATACTGGATAACGGATAATGTTTGCTGGACACAGAATACTGGATAATGTATACTGGATATTAGATACTGGATACTTGATACTGCATACTGATACGCCAGTGGCTATAATAAAGATTATTTCAATAACTGTGCCTATAAACTAAATCTCATCATCTGCAGTTTGTTTTATACCATTGAATGTTTTTCCAAAATTCAACGATGCAAGAAACCACACAATACAATTTCCAAATTTCCAATTTTCAATTTTATCTTAAATCGATGTCCTTTAAATGAAATTGCAATAAATCAACTCTATCTGCAAATAACACCATCACAATCATAATCAACTGAATAAACTATTCAAATTTTCACACTCATTCCAATACAATAAGAAGTAGAAGAAAAAAAAGTTCAATACAATACAAATTTCTTTCGAAAAATCATCATCACACTCTCCTTAATTGCACTACATTATTGCATTGAATGTTATGTCAGTCATTGAAAAGGATTTTCAACAAAATCACAAAATCCATTTTGTTGTTGTTGTCCTTGTCATCATCATTTCCTCGCCTCTGTGTTTTTGCAATTTCATCAACTACTATCTACTGCCTAGCCTGGGATTTCATACAAAATGACAAATCCTCTTGGTGTGATGGAGAGATGCTCTGCTCCTTGCCATTCAATCATTTGCCAACAAGGAACGAATACAAAAAAAAAAGAAAAGACAAAAAAAAAATAGAAAAACAAGAACACCAACAGGTTCGTTCGCATGCATTCCAATCAGTTTTTCTCCTTTTGTTTAGGTGTACAAATGTGTGTATATTTGTTAGTGTGTGCCAGAGTTCTAAGCTCCTGACATCATCAAGTAGTACACCAACAGAGAAAGGACCTACTTACGTCTACGAGTACATAAAAAAACATTAACATTTTCATTTCATCAGCCTTAGAGACCTCATCTGGTCTACTTTTCTATACGCAATGCCCCAGAGATCAGTAATAATAAAATCAAAGCTTTTTGCAGGACATGCTTTAGTCCTGGCCATAGAGTGTCAGGCCAACTCCTTGTCAAATGAAACTTGAAACTACTCTCTGTTTGTTCTCAACCAACCGAATTGACACTACTACACACCTCTGGCTCCTGTTGCTGTTTCTTGCTTCTCCATGTCATACCCTCAGGAGTCCAAAGTAAAATTATGTACTCACCTTTTTCAGTAAAAGTCCTGATTTGATCTGGATAATGTCGTCGTCATTCTCGTTACACATCTGAAAAGGTATAGAACAGGAGGAGATAAGACTCTTGTTGTTACACCTGGCCAGCCTCTGAGCATTTGAGAGACTCCAGAAATTGACTTCTCTCGATGGGAATAAGAATGATGATGTTTGCATAGAAATGTGTGTTTCCATTGAAAGGTATTTCAACCGCAGAAGTCGGCCAAGAGCATTTCAAGCCTATACACCGATAAAGATATTACCAAAAAACCATTGCTATATATTGGTCTCTAATTGGTGACTGTGCTGAGTTTGAGGTGTGTCTTGGTGGGAAATGACTCGTTCTATTATCCTTTCATGTTCTGTTGGCAATTTTCGAATGAATATTTGATTAGAGATGTCGACGTCGTCGTCATATCGTAATCGACAATCCCGTCCCAAACCACTTTTGTGTGTATATGGAATAAAAGTTCCTTACAAAACTTTGATGAAATCACAATAATGCCCAAGAAAATCCTCAATCTTTATATAGGAGCCTGCAGAGATACTTTTAATACTTTAAGACCCAACACTTTAGTCAGGCCAGATCGATATATTTTTATGTATAATGTTAGATAAAATTTGTTGAAAAGAGTAACGTGTATAACGGTAAGCGATAATTTATTTGATACTAAACTGCTATCGATTGGCCTTCTTAAAGGATGTGTCTTGCTGTTGCTTTCGTCATAACCCGAGAGCGAGGTGATGATTCTCTGAAAGGATTCACCTTATGCTATCGAACCATGGCAAAAAAGGGATTAAGTAGTTTATTCAATTGGATTAGAGGACTATTCAATGAAACGATGGTGTTTGTGTGTGTGTAAGGATGTGTGTGTGGGTGTAAGGACTTAGATACATACTTGTGGGATTTATTTATTTATTTTATTTTTTGTTGTATTCTTTTCTTTTCTGTTTGGAGTCTGTGTTTGTTTGTTAGAAGAGGCTTGTGACTGAACTTTGTATATAGTAGTGGAAGAGACCCTTTAAGTGGGTTCTTTTAATGTGAATGGATTTTCTTTCTTAGTCCTTCCAATGAAAGAATTGATTTATTTGGATTTTTTCTTGAACAAATGAACCATGTGTAGAGGGTGTTTGGTTGTTGAGAAGTTAATTGTTGACTGGAATACGTAATATTGGTGATTTATCAATTGAAATTATTTATAGAGAGAAATAAGGCTCGTGTTTATGTTTTATTTGGTTATTTTAGGAAAAAGTGTTATTATTAGTTTTTAAAATTATAATGTTTACTTTATGGTTATTAGAGTGACCGCAACTCCCATAGAAAAAATTTTTTGTCGAATTTTTTTCGGGGGAACCCGCCTTTCCGCCTTCCGCCTTTGCAGATTTTTAGATAGCCAAAATTTCAGCTCGATTGGACAACTCTAAATGGTGCCGACACTCGCTCAAAGTATCAAAAATCTCTGTTTTTTCACTGTTTTTCGAAGAAAATTAGCTCTAGCTCCCAAACAGATCGGGTTATTTTCACTTTTTATATATTAAATTAAAGGTAGTGTTGTTACACATAATTCAGATGCTAAATTTGTTTAGTTTTACTAAAAAAGAAAAATATTGTCATCAATTTAAATTTTCAGTACTTACCGCAAAAAGAGCTGAAGTGCAAACTCGATTTAAAATTAAATTTTTTTTAACTGTTTTATTCTGCGGATTGGGATAGAATGGATGTTTCTCTATCTCTGGGCCCTCGGGTAGCAAAAGTATGAGGTATAGTCGTAGGGTGAAAGAGCTATTAACAATGAAACTTTCTATGTTATTGGATCGATGTAAGGCATCTGATAGAAATGCTTCTCGCATAATTATAGCTACAATAGAAGCACTAGGGCAAAATCCAATTGACTTTGTAGTTTCAAAATCAAACTTACATTCAACAAGAAAAAACTTTTGCTTGGTTTAATGCCCCAAGAGCTTATCTGGCTCCTAAACAAGATCTTGATCTTTTGCGTAATTGCATTAAATACCGCAAGATAGACAAAGATATTTCAGAGAAGGCTCTTGCTAAATTCTCAAACCATTTATGGTATTTGAGTTCAGAGCAGGCAGGTCTGGCGTTCTTTGACCTAACTTTACCAGATGGCGAAAAATTAGAAACGGCCAACATAATTTTGAAAACCAGTGAAACGGAAACCAACAGAATAGTAAATCCAAAGCTACAGACACATGAAGATGAACAATTTGTCACAGCGGGGTTAAAAAATATTGTGAACAAAGAAACATTGAACTTTTTCAGCCGATTGAAAATAGACACAAGTTTTCTCAAAGAACCTCCAAATCTTTGGCCCGAAAACCCGCATTTTAAAGAAGGCTTTAAAAAAGTGCAATCACTTAAAGTCGTAAATGACATGACAGAAAGAGGAGTCAAATTAATAACGGATTTTAATAACCTTTTAACTAAAGATGAGGAACAAAAACTTCAAGTAGTCAGTGAGTGCCGAAAATTGTATCCTGATGCTTCCAAAACTACTTTGTAAATCTCTTGATTAAATTTTTTTAGTATTTACTTCATTAATTATGTATAAGAAATGTAACACGATGTTATTTTTTTTGTTTTTTAGGCCGTGTGTGAATTGCGTAAAATAGTTCACATAGTGTAAAATATTTGACACTGTTGAGGTGAATAAAAAATTTTCAGCTGTTAAAAATTTATTGGGCTCTGGGACCTGGTTAAATTTGAGTTAAATTTTTTTTGCAGATGGTTTTGTTTTGTTTTTTTTTTTTATAGCAGAAAAGAGGCAGAGAAAAATATTAAACATACAGCTGAAATTTTTTTGTTCACCTCAATAGTGTCAAAAAATTTTACACGGTGTTAACTATTTAACGCAATTCACACACAGCCTTAGAATTCTGTTAAATGTTTCGTTTTTTTAAATAAAACAGTTTAAAAAAAAGTTTCATTTTAAATCGAGTTTGCACTTCAGCTCTTTTTGAGGTAAGTACTGAAAATTTAAATTGATGACAAAATTTTTCTTTTTTAGTAAAACTAAACAAATTTAGCATCTGAATTATGTGTAGCAACGCTACCTTTAATTTAATATATAAAAAGTGAAAATAACCCGATCTGTTTGGGAGCTAGAGCTAATTTTCTTCGAAAAACAGTGAAAAAACAGAGATTTTTGATACTTTGAGCGAGTGTCGGCACCATTTAGAGTTATCCAATCGAGCTGAAATTTTGGCTATCTAAAAATCTGCAAAGGCGGAACATTTTATGGGGTTCCCCCGACCAAATTTCGAAAATCGATTTCTTGCGGTCACTCTAATGGTTATCCTAGTATCAATTTATAATCTTCAAAAAAAAAAAAAAAAAAATAATAACTTATTAAAATGAATGTTTATCTGTCTTTTTTTTGTGATTTTTTTAAGTATAGTAAAATAAGTGCAACAGAGTAAATCTGTTGAATTTTTAATTCTACATCACAGTAAAATTTGTAATTTTTAAAAGTTGAATTTTTAACGTTCACCGTGGTGTATGTGTAACATTTTTTTTGTGGCAATCGAAACGAGTTCATGTTTATTAGTTTGTGGATAAAAAAGAAAAACTATCTGAGATTTTCTTCTTCTTTTTCGTCTTGTAAATTTGTAAAATTTTGAGTAAAATAGAAACGGATTATTTTTCAATAAATATGTGTAAAAAAGTTTTTCAGCTTTGTTACTCTGATTATTTTTTTTTAAGGATTAAAGGCGTTTAACGTGAAATGTAACCCGAATTCCAAAATTTGTTTGAATACATTCCAGTAAAAAAAGAATTCAATCTTGGATTTATAAATTAACTCAAGAGTCAAAAATAATTCTCGTGTCCGTAGGGATTTGCAATGTCCAACCGAAGAAAGGTAGATTTACCTTTTTTTCAAGTCTTTTGATAAAGAAAATAATTCGGCCACAGCTCAGGACCGTTAATTTAGGTATTATTATTATTTTTAATTTTTACTTGCTTTAAGAAATACCTACATAATTTCTTTTTTTTTAATTTTCCTATGAAATGAAACATTTTTTAATTTTCTGTTTACTAAGTCTTAGGATTTAAAGAAATATTAACCATTTAAATACAATATTTATTATTTTACTAGTATTTTTCAAAGTAAAATAATTTAAAAGAAAAATATAATATTATAAAGTAAGTTTATTTTTTGTGTAACAACTATATTAATCAGCACATTATACCAAAATTTAAAAAAAAAATAAATGTCCAGTTTTTGAAATTTTATTTTTCAATGAAAAAGTTAAATTTTTTTTATATCCAAAATCTAATTTTTTTTAATTTTACTTTTGAATAATATTAAAACTATATACATCGCTCATCTTCTGCAACAAAAAATTATCTCAAAACAGTTTTGGATTTTCGCATTTTTCGTTTTTTTTTTTATGTATGTATGTATACAGTTTTGTTGAAATTGAATTTGAAGAAATTCAGAAATTAAAAATTTACAAATGTATAATAACTTGTTAAACAAGGCCGTGAGAGCCATAGTGACCTAACTGATTTTTTAACAAAATCAGTATTAACCTTAAACGAATTTTTTTTTGTAGGGTGTTACATAAATTACATACGAGAGTGGTCCAAAAAATATTTTTTTCGATTTTTGGTTGGGCCACTTGCTAAATTTGTTCCACTTATTTATAACATTAACGTTGTGAAATTTCAGTTCGCTATCTTTATCGGAAGAGGGTGCTGATAACAGTTCAATTTGTAGGTTTTGTAAGTAATCTTGTAAAATTTACTTGGAAAAGGCGCCAGAAATTATTATTTTGATGTTATTTCAAAATAAGTACAACAGAAACAACTTTCAAGTAATTTTCAACTTAAAAAACAATTTACGTTTTTCCAAAAAATTACAATTTTTCTAAATCGATCAGCACCCCCTTCTATATAAGATAGAAGGCTGAAAATTCAGCAGTATGATACCAATAGGAGGGTGGGCCGACGACTTTTTTTTTTGCTATATCACTTTTTTGAGAAAAACTAAAAAAGCAGTTTTATTGCAATTGCTTAGAATATTACGTGTTCAAAGTTTAATTAAAATCGTTAGAGCCGTTTTTGAGTTATTTGGTATAAGAAAATCCGTCCACGCGTTTAGGCTGTGGAAATGTGTACAGATGGACGCAAAGACGCACAGACGCACGGACGGAATTGCGAGACCCACTTTTTGGAATTCTCCATTAGGTATTGTAATGTTGGCTTTGATTAAAACCTCAAATTTTTTTTTTCTACACGAAACTAATACTTGCCCTATAGAGCAAGTAAAAACCAGTGGAAAGTGAAAAATAGATAACTCCACTTTATACTCTTGACAAAAATGTCAATACATAAAAAAACGTTTGGATAAATCTCTAATAAAGGTTTTAAATGTAAAAGAATTGAAAGCTTTCGTACTTTTAAATAAATTTTTTAAATTATTTGTATGCGTTTTAATAATTACACTGGTTTACAAGGGTTTTGTTGCCGAAACACAAATATACTTTTCTTAAAGTTTTAGGTGTGTTGAACTCGAATTAAAACTAATCAGCTCCCGTTTTCGAGATATTTTTAAGTACTTCGGACCTTATTCTTTTATATAAGAAAAATTGTTTGGGCATATTTAGTAAGGGTTTCTATAAGAACTGTTAAATCTTTGCGATATCTTTTGTATTTCCCGAAATATCTTAAAATGAAGTAAGTGGGTTTGGCTTCATATATCATAGAAGAGATAATGACGTTATAAAATGTATATGGTAGATATAATATGCCAAACAATTGAGGATATCTCGGGCTGTAAAAAAGATATCGGAAAGATTTAAACAGGTTTTAAAAATAACGAAAAATAGCTCTTATAAAAACAGTTACTAAATATGCTCAAACAATTTTCAATATATAAAAGAATAAGGTCCGAAGTACTGCGTTTTCTAACGGTATTATTTCAAAAACGGGAGCTGATTAAAGTTTACAATGGTCTATTATTTATGGTCGCAAAGTAATAATAAAATTACAGTTTGTTCTCTTTATTGAAAGGAAAATTAATTTTGTTTTAAAGTTTAAAGCGCATTTACTGAATAAGTTTCAAATTTCTTAACACTTAAAACCTACCAGCTTCATCGAAAATCTATAATAGCCTTTATTCTATAGAAATTTTTAAATCTATTTATTTATTCAAAGTGCTTCCTAAAGTACTTTCAAATAAAATTAATTTATATGTACTAACGATTCTATTTAAAATTTTGCAAAATGCACTTCTATAATTAAAAGAAGAAATTCTAAGAAAAATTTACCATCATACAATTCTAGGTATTCATACAAAAACAAATCTTTAAGAATATTTAAGTACTTTACTTACCTTTTACCTCTCTTGGCTATTAACTAAAAATTTCTAAGAAATCAGCAAATTTTCTTTAAATTTTAAATTCATTCCTAGAAAAGTAGAAACCAATTATCTATATAGAAATAGAAAGGTTCAATTTTAAAAGCCTAAATATCGAAAAATTAAAGCCTGGAATTCTCTTTAAATAAAACGTACTATTTTTTTTTTCCAGATCGTGAATTATTTGTCATCTATCATTTGGCAAAAGCCTTAAGCTCAACATCTTCAAATAAAAATATCATATCACCCCGAACAAATATTGAACTAGAAATTCCAAAGATAAAGTCAGAGGCATTTGAGGTAAGTATTTTTTTTACCTTTTTGACCGAAATATAAAAATAAATAAAAAAAAAAAAATAAATACAAAAAAAAATAAATAAACTAACGAACTTCCTCCTTGATCCTTAAAATACACACACAAACAAAAGAAAAGAAGAAATTCTAATATCTTCATCTTTTGAATTTGTACATACTTTTTTTTATTTTGTTTTTTTTTTTTGTTTATTTCAATTTTTAAATCTCATTCGTCTGGCTGCCCAATTTTTCATTGAGCGCACACAAATCCTCCCCTACCCCACCTACAACTGAAACATTCATACATATATAAAACACACACATAATAAAAAGGTGAAATATAAAAAAAAGAAAACAAAAAAAAAATAACCTTATTGGTCGTCTTTTTATCCCGACGACATGAAGGCATCACTCAGCCTACCCAAGAATTCATTTCCGTTTCCTTCACCTCAACACGAGCGCAAGCAATGGCAGAAGCAGCGGCAAACTTTTTCGTTCAATAAATCTCTCATTAGCTATGCATAGAATGTGGATCGTGGTTATGTCTCGGCGAATGCATGGAATCCTTACGAATTGGAGCTGAAAAATTTAAGGATACCGTAAGGAAATTAATTCAAAACGAAGCTCTCTAGATGGAATTGGATGATGCTGGCTGATGCTTAAAACTCACAGACACAAGGACATAGAAACCAACCACAAAGAGTCATAGCGTTGAGAAAAGATAGACAGACAAGACAGACAGATAGACAGACAATTCAGACATGGCGATGTGTATAAAGCTTTTAAATTTATGTAACTTTTCCTTGGTCTTTTTCAGTATTTTTTTTTCCTTTTTTTCATTTTGGCGAAAAAAAGTTCATCCTTCGTATTTAATTGGGATAATTTGTCGAAAGTCCTTCAGAATAAAAAGCAAATGAAAAAATGGATTTAAATCGAATTTTGCTCGAGTCATTCTCCATTAGTTTTCGGATCGAGTTTAATTTGCCAGAGGCTGAAAGTCAAAGACAAATATTGTTTTAAGAATACTATCTACATAAGTTTGCTTGTGTGTGTGTACAGATTGTATGTATCCTTTTTCTTCAATGCAAAAAGAAGAATATATATTTTTATTCCTCACGTGAAAGGACACTATCCTAGTAGAGTATAATCTGAATATCCCTTTGATATTTATAGCCGAGACTAGTTGTAGAGTATGCAACTTTTCGACTTAAACCCTCGAGATATTCACAAACTATTGTGCAAAGAATCTTGGATATCTTTTTCTCTCTTCTCTGTATACTTTCTCTATGCAAATAGTATGAATAAACTTTTTCCACCCTAAAGGTCTTGTGAACGTTGAACATTTTATAATACGTCCGTTTCGTTTGTCGTACGACATCACGACTTATTGGTATCATCATGGTTAAGTCTTTTCAAGTCGTTGGTGTTTGTGTGTGATGACTTGACTTGGTTTGGTGTGTTCTATATTTACCTTTATTTTGGTCGACGATGGGATATATTTAATCCGTCCAGAATTGACATGTATTTATGAGAGGAGGACGACACTGTTTTTTTCTATATCAACATTATTTTGTGCGTATATAAATGTCCTTAGGATGCGTTAAAGAAAAACAGGCAAACTGTTTCTGTACACGATACACCACACCGGGTCGTGTGTCGGATTCAAATTCAAAAGAAAAGTTGGATGTAGAAGAAAAAAAAATGATGACTTTTATCGTGATATCTTAATAGGTAGTCGTCACATCACCATCTACAAATGAGATAACTCCGTTTATTTGCATTCGAAGTTGGGGGAGAGGTGAGGCCGTGAGGGGCTTTAGCTGGGATGAAATGAACACATAAGATATTAGATGGATAGTAATGTTGGTAATTTATTTCAAACTTCAATGAGTAACGAATATAGCAAAAAGAAAGAAAAATAGAAACTTGAGGATAAAAGAACAGCCGCAAGTCAGAAATCTGTTGAACTAGAGGATGATTTTATGGAGGATTTCACCAGGACAGAGTCGCAGATTTGAGTCACCGACTTTTGCCGACGATAAAAGTCGACGACAAAAGTCGACGACAAAAGTCGACAACTAAGGCGACGACAAAAGTCGACGACTAAAGTCGACGACAAAAGTCGACGACAAAAGTCGACGACAAAAGTCGACGACAAAAGTCGATGACAAAAGTCGACGATAAAAGTCGACGACTAAAGTCGACAAAATTCGATGACAAAAGTCGATGACAAAAGTCGATGACAAAAGTCGACGACAAAAGTCGACGATAAAAGTCGACGACAAAAGTCGACGACAAAAGTCGACGGCTAAAGTCGACGACTAAAGTCGACGATAAAAGTCGACGACTAAAGTCGACGACTAAAGTCGACGACTAAAGTCGACGACTAAAGTCAACGACTAAAGTCGACGACTAAAGTCGATGACTAAAGTCGACGACTAAAGTCGACAACTAAAGTTGAAGACTAAAGTCGACAAAAGTCGATGACAAAAGTCGACGACAAAAGTCGACGACAAAAGTCGACGATAAAAGTCGACGACAAAAGTCGACGACAAAAGTCGACGACAAAAGTCGACGACAAAAGTCGACGACTAAAGTCGACGACTAAAGTCGACGACTAAAGTCGACGACAAAAGTCGACGACAAAAGTCGACGACAAAAGTCGACGACAAAAGTCGACGACAAAAGTCGACGACAAAAGTCGACGACAAAAGTCGACGACAAAAGTCGACGACAAAAGTCAACGACTAAAGTCGACGACTAAAGTCGACGACAAAAGTCGTCGACAAAAGTCGACGACAAAAGTCGACGACAAAAGTCGACGACAAAAGTCGACGACAAAAGTCGACGACAAAAGTCGACGACAAAAGTCGACGACAAAAGTCGACGACTAAAGTCGACGACTAAATTCGCCGACTTTGAGTCGCCGACTTTAGTCGGGTTGGGGTCAAAATTCTGCCGGGGTCAAAATTCTTTTATCAAAATTCTGCTTTCAAAATTCTGCTTTACAAAAGTCTGCTTTCAAAATTCTGCTTTTCAAATTTCTGTTTTTAAAAATTCTGTTATTAAAATTCTGCTTTTCAAAATTCTGCAAAAAATTAAAAAAGGGTTTGGAAAATGTTAAAAAGCGCGCGCTTTATTTAATTAATTAATAAAGTTTTAATTGTTTTCGGAAATGTTTTATATTAAAGACCTTTTCTTAATATTTTCAAATTTATTCATTTATAAAACAAAAATTAATACGCATTTAAAAAATGACAAATTAGCAAAAAGATCATTTTACAGAATTCTGCAAAAAATTAAAAACGGGCTTGGAAAATGTTAAATAGCGCGCGCAGAATTTTGAAAAGCAGAATTATGAAAAGCTGAATTAAATCATTTATTTGCAAAACATGATAAGTCCATGATTTTTAATTTTTCAGGATATGCATAGCAAAATTTATAAAAAATATATTCTGTAGAATTCTTTCCTAGCTACAAAATACCGTTTCGTTTTTAATTTTTGGAGCGATAGTTCAAAAGATAAAAAATAAAAACGCTTTTGGACTTATCATAAAATAAACGGGTTGGGGTCAAAATTCTGCCGGGGTCAAAATTCTGTTGTCAAAATTCTGCTTTCAAAATTCTGCTTTACAAAATTCTGCTTTCAAAATTCTGCTTTTCAAAATTCTGTTTTTCAAAATTCTGTTTTTCAAAATTCTGCTTTCCAAAATTCTGTTTTTCAAAATTCTGCAAAAAAATTAAAAAAGGGTTTGGAAAATGTTAAAAAGCGCGCGCTTTTTAACATTTTCCGAACCCTTTTTTAATTTTTTGCAAAAATTTGTAAAATCATCTTCTTGAAAAATTTTCTGCTTATTTGATTACTTACATTTATAATTTGTCATTCTTTGAAAGCAAATTCATTTTTGTTTTATAAATAAATAAATTTGAAAATATTAAGAAAAGGTTTTTAATACATTTCCGAAAATAATTAAAATTTTTTTAATTTATCAAATAAAGATGAATATTCAAAAATTTGAATAAAAAAAGGAATATTTTGTATCAAACAACATCGGTTCCAATAAGTTAAACATAGATTTTATTTGAAAGAAAGTCAGTCTATGCATTTTAAAAAATATTTGCGACACTTAAACAAAAAAATTTAGGAAAGTACCAATGTTGAATTACATGAGGTGTATTTTTGTTTAGTCAGCGCATATGCTATAAAAAAAAAAAAAACAGAATTGGCAGAATTTTTTTGTTCAATTATAATGCTGGCAGAATTTTGAAAAGCAGAATTTTAAAAAGCAGAATTTTGAAAAGCAGAATACAAAAAAAGCAGAATTTTGAAAAACAGAATTTTCGTTAAAAAAGCAGAATTTTGAAAAGCAGAATTTTGAAGCCAGAATTTTGACCCGATCCCAAAACAAACGGATGTGAAATTAGTTTTATAATGGATATACAATTTTGCTTTTAGCCCCAGTCTATCAAACAATTGTATTAGAGATTAAAATATAATGTCCGGACTACTTATTTAACTTTAAAGTAGCTTTAAACTTAAGATTTTCAATCATTAGTCGAATATAGCATTTACACAAAAAGAAGCTGTTGTTTATTTTCAAAAGATGATAAGTCCGGGACTTATTCTGTTTTTGATACTAAAAAAATATTTCGCGTAGCTGTACAATCGGATATAGATGGAGTAGATACTTCATATTTTGAAGACAGACGTGGTTATCCCTGGAGTACAAATTAAGTCAAAAAACGAATTTTGAAAAAAAGTGGACTTGTCATGTTTTGAAAATAAATGATTCAATTATGAAAAACAGAATTTTGAAAAACAGAGTTTTGAAAAACATAATAGAAAAAAAGCAGAATTTTGAAAAACAGAGTTTTCGCTAAAAAAGCAGAGTTTTGAAAAGCAGAATTTTGAAGCCAGAATTTTGACCCGATCCACTTTAGTCGCCGACTTTTGTCGTCGACTATAGTCGTCGACTTTAGCGCGCGCTTTTTAACATTTTCCAAACCCTTTTTTAGTTTTTTGCAGAATTATGAAAAGCAGAATTTTGAAAAACAGAATTTTGAAAAACAGAAATTTGAAAAGCAGAATTTTGTAAAGCAGAATTTTGTAAAGCAGAATTTTGAAAGCAGAATTTTGATAAAAGAATTTTGACCCCGGCAGAATTTTGACCCCAACCCGACTAAAGTCGGCGACTAAAGTCAGTGACTCAAAGTCGGCGAATTTAGTCGTCGACTTTTGTTGTCGACTTTAGTCGTCAACTTTTGTCGTCGACTTTTGTCGTCGACTTTTGTCGTCGACTTTTGTCTTCGACTTTTGTCGTCGACTTTAGTCGGCGACTTTAGTCGTCGACTTGAGTCGCAGACTTGAGTCGCAGACTTTATTCGTCGACTTTAGTCGTCGACTTGAGTCGTCGACTTGAGTCGCAGACTTGAGTCAAAAACTACTGTTATTCTATAGACTGCATTTCATAGGCCTTGATAAATGATTTTATTTAGTATTTTGAGAGAAAGTCTAAACTTCTTGTGAAATCTTTCCAACTTTTTCCTCTTCAACATGTAATAGAATTCTATGTCTTTTGAATTGTAGGTAAAATGTAACATCTTATGAGAAATGAGAGCATCGAGATATCTAGGTTTATTAAATATACTCCGGCCTTTCTGTTCTACTAAAGAACCAAAAACATTTTTTGTGAATACAAATAAAATTTGAAACTCGAGATCCTTATTTCCCAATCCATTAAGTAGTTTCTTTTTTAACAGTGACACTCCCCACCATTGGTCTTGACCAAATAGGATGGATTTCAATGTAGGCTTTTCGTCTAATGGTGTTCCTGCACACAATATTCAAAATAGGTCTTTACTTTAAGAAAAATAAAAAAAAAAAATAATATATATATCATTTGAATCCAAGTCGTGAGACTGACAAGGACTAGGAAGACGACGAAAAAAAACCTTATAAATAATTGCGATATGGTGGGGCTGTTGTGATGGTGTGTGTGTGGGGAAACTTGTAGTGTAATAGGTCTCCTTCTTTTGGTCTGTGTATATCTGTATATTTTGACATTGATGAGAGAGTGTCTTGTGTCCATGGTATAGTATGTCATCGGTGATTTATTGCGTAAATTAATTTTTTCCTTCCTTCCGTCTTTGAGCCTGCTCCCTCTATCTCCCTCCCAAAATAAAACACGAATAATACTCGTAAATTTTTTTCTAAAAGAAAAAAAAATGAGAAAAAAGAAGATCAGCAACAGGAATGGAGAGCTGGAGCGGATAAACTGTGTGGTTCCTAGAATTTAATTAAAAAACCATTTTCAACTCAAGAGGCATTTATTTTTTTTTTTGTTATAGATTTTTTGGGATGAAAAATTCTAATTCATCCCCCAGCATCAATGTCTTTTAAAATCTATAGATAACTTTATCTTCATTATTCGTTCGTCGATGAAGAAAACTCAACAAGGTGTGTAAATGATGAGTTCTCTGAAAAAGATAATACCAAAAAAAAAAAAAAAAAACAAAAAGTTAATAATTTCTTATCGAAGATGTGGACTTTGCGCGCGCGGAGCATCAATCGTGGTGTAATATAATTTTAACGACTTCATTAAATTTTGGTTAAAGAATTTTCTATAAGGGGTCAATTAGGTTACAAAAGGGAAATAATTAAATTTTTTATTTAAAAAAAAATATAGGTATATAAGGAAATCGAAAGAAGTTCATCAGGAAGAGGTTTTTCCAAAAGGTTTTGATTTGTTTTGTTTCTTCTTTTTTTTGTATGTAAATTTTAATGAGTGGTTGGTGGACCAATACAATGTAATTAATAAGGGATCAAAGGAAACTTTTTTTTATATCTTTAATTTACCTTCGTCAATTTAATTAATTTACCTTCGATTTACTTAAGATTTTGGGACTGTACTGATGAATTCATTCAGAAGACTTTTTTTTAACGGGGTATTTTGATTCGGCTGAAATATTAATCAGTTGTGGTAAGGAGAAACCTGATAACTTTAAAATAGAAAAAAATCGAATAAGGAAATTACTGCTGCTGAATTTTTAATCTTAAAAGCTATTACAATTGGACAGATATGCACAATTGGACATTGACTAATTTTATTAATACGTTTTTAATTTTTGAAAATAATTTCCACATATTTTTGGGATTTCGAGATCTCTGTCAAGAACATTTTCCACCAATTTTCCCACTCCATGTTTTTTAAAAATATATTTTTTTCTGTTCAACTCATTTCTTGCAATTATGTATGATGTTTCCTTTAAAAATTTACCTAATATGTATTGTCGTTTTTTTTTTTAGTGACTGGGTTCCTCAGATTTTCGAACATTCTAGTAGTAGTTTCCTATACAAATAAAAGTTGATAAATTTGAGGTTGAAGTTGTTGATCCGTTTTTTTTTTTTTTTCAATCAATTCTTAGCAAGGCTTTCGGGGCATCGTAGATATGTGATATTAAAATAAGCAGTGATGGAAAATGTATAGTTATTCTTCAACGGAAGAGTATTCTCATCTGGCGTTAATTAATTTTTCAATCTCTGAAGACTCAATCATAAATAAAATATTAAAACTAGAAGATAATATAAGTCCTGGTCCAGATGGCTTGCCTGCTTTTATGTTAAAAAAATGTTCATCTTATTTGTCTTACCCATTATATCTCTTGTTCAATGAATCCTTAAAGTGTTCAAAATTTCCTACTCTATGGAAATATGCTTACCTCAGACCGGTTCATAAAAAGGGCCCTAAGAATTTGGACACTAATTATCGTCCCATAGCCAAACTGTCCGTTATTCCAAAACTTTTTGAGTCCTTAGTATGTGACACTCTTTCCTTTAATTGTTCCTCTGTTTTATGTGAAAATCAACATGGATTTGTGAAGAAAAAATCGACGAAAACAAACTTACTAGAGTTTACGACATTTTGTGTTGATGCTTTTGAGAAAAAGCAACAAGTTGATTGCATATTTACTGATTTCAGTAAGGCATTCGACAAACTAAGCCATGAAGTACTTTTGAAAAAGCTAACAAGAATTGGACTAAATGAGAACTTTCTTTCATGGATATCTTCATACCTTGTAGACAGGTATTACTGCGTAATGTTTAAAAATGACTGTTCTGAGAACTTTAGAGTAAATTCTGGTGTACCTCAAGGAAGTCACCTAGGCCCGTTGCTCTTTGTGTTATTTATAAATGACCTTCCTTCTGTTTTCCAAAACTCAAAAACTTTATTTTATGCTGACGACGTGAAAATATTTCGAACAATAAATTCCCTATCCGATTGTAAGCTGTTGCAAGAAGACTTAAAAAGATTTTGGGAATGGTGTTGCACAAATCGCCTTATATTAAATATTGACAAGTGTAAATCAATGAGCTTTACACGAAAACAAAATTTAATTGCTTACAACTATGAGATAAATTCGTCGCAATTATGTAAATTATCAAATTTTTCTGACCTAGGAATCAATTTAGATCCGAAACTAACTTTTACTGATCATTATAACCACATTATTAAAAGAGCCAATGTAACACTTGGCTTCATCAAAAGATTTGCGAGGGAGTTCGAGGATCCATATGTTTTGAAGGTTCTATATATTTCATTTGTAAGACCAATTCTTGAATACGGATGTATAGTGTGGGCATGGGCACCTTACTATATGATTCATATAAACAGAATTGAAAGTGTTCAGAGAAGGTTCATGAGATTTTCGTTGCGTTTTCTTTCATGGTCCGATAGAATTGTCCTACCTCCATACTCGGATAGACTTAAACTTATTAATTTACCATCACTTTCAGTTCACAGAAAGTATTTGCAATTATGTTTTATAATTGGGATAATAAGAGGCTCAATATCTTCTTCAGTGTTGGATCGACTGAATTTTAATGTTGGGCGTGCTGGTTTAAGAAATAGGTTACCAATTTGTGTAGTTTTTAGTAGATCTAACTATGGCGTCAATAGCTCTATGAATCAACTAATTAATATTTTTAACAAAAACTTTCATATAATCGATTCTATTAATGATAATGTTAAATCAAATAAATTCAAAAATAGCTTCTTTAATCAATTTAATTAATTTACCAGAATGTTGTTTTTTCTGTTGTTATTCATATTAGTACATTTAGTTTCAATGTTAATATATGTATATTTTATTGTGATTAATTGACAATTATTACTCATATATTGAGTTTAAGTTTAATGATTCCATTGTTAGTATTTAAGCTTATTTCTAATGTTAGCATTTAACATATATTAAATAAATAAAGTTTTTACTTGCTCTATAGGGCAAGTATTGGTTTCGTGTAGAAAAAAAAAATCGAGGTTTTAATCAAAACCAACATTACGATTATGGAGAAGATCAAAAAAGTGGTTTTCGTCATGCCGTCCGTCGGTCTGTGCGTCTGTGCGTCTGTGCGTCTGTACGTCCATCTGTACATCGAGCTAGGGCCTAAACGGATGGATGGATTTGCTTGAAACTTGGTACAGATGATTTTTACATAATTCCCTAGACCCGTTTTTTTTATTTTTTTAATATCTATATTTTAACGCATATCTCCCATATAAAGTTTTCGAGGTATTGCAAATTTTTCGAAAACGGCTCTAACGATTTCGATTAAATTTGGTGTGCGCAATACTCTTATTGATTCTAACAAAACTGCGTTTTTAGTTTTTTCTCAAAAAATTCGGAGAACGGAAATATGGCGTTGCCGTTTTTCAAAAATTAACATATTTTTTAAGTTCATATATTTCATCAAAACATGAGTTAATTTTATTCAAAATTTACAGACATAATTTTGAAGTGTCAAAAATTAAAAAAAAAAAATTAAAAAAGTTTTTTGAAAAAATTTTTTTTTACGTTTTTGAAAAAAAAAATTTAATTTTAATTTTTTTAACTTGTAACTTTATTTTTTGATTTTTTTTTCTCGACTAAACAAAATCTTAAATTTCCAATAGCGATTTAAGATAACGATACTTTGAACTTCAAGAGCAAGTACGTGCGACCCCAGTCGTGCATTTTATTTTTTTTGTTAACTATTACTTTTTAACTACCTATTGCTTTTTATACAGGGTGTCCCACAGTCACCACCCCAAATAAAAACCATGGATTCCTGAGGTCATTTTAAGTCTTGTTTTCGTCCCGTTTTCGAGTTATGACGGTTTTATGGTTTTTGCTCAATTTTTCCTAAACTGGCTTTATCATAGCCAGCAACGGCTGATTCGAAAGAACCAGAACCAGAACCAACGAATCAAGAATTTATTAAAGTTTTAGTTTGTCTCAAAACTTTTTTTCTGCGGACAACCGTTTCTCCGCAATTTTGCATCAAACCCAATTTTCTTCGTTTTTTAAGTTGTTTTTTACACTTTCATATCAGTACTTTTTGTGCCAGAATAACTTAAACGTAGGAGAACAGTAATGTTTTTGTTGCGATTTTATTACTTTTTGCAAGGTATTGGGCGGTTACCACGCCCCTTGTCTAAAATTCTAAAATTCACAAATTTTAATTTTTTTTTTTGTTTAAACTACCAGGTCTACCATTCTACCAAATTTTAAGGTTCTACGACAGTTAGAAATGCTCTATAATATTTGATGAAAATTCAGCAGAAATGGGCGGTTGCCACGCCCCCTATCCAAAATCTCAAATTTTAAATTTTTTATTTGGTATAACTTACTAGCTCTACCATTCTACCAAATTTCAAGATTCTACGATAATCAGAAGTGCTCTATAATATTTGATGAAAATTCAGCGGAAATGGGCGGTTACCACGCCCCTGAATTGAAAATCTCAAATTTTCGATTTTTTCCTTTGTATACACCACAAATTTCAAGTTTCTACTATAGCGGGAAGTTCTCCATAATTTTGATGATCTGTCAGTGAGTCAGTTACGGTTTTCACGATTTTTGAAGTCCTTTATCTCAGAAACTACTCATCGTAAGAAGCTGAAATTTTGTGAGGAATTTGGGTTCGGCCAGCTCAACAAATGTACTCAAGTAGCACACTGGTGTATAAATCAGTGTAAATTCATTAATTTTGGTGTAAAATTGAGGAAATTGAAAAAATATGGTGTATTTCTCAAAATTATTGGTATACAAATTATACCACTGTCTTTTCTGTAAAAAATTACAACATTTTTTTAAGATTCCGTGCAAAAAATACACCGATATTCAGTTGTTTTTATAATATACCACTAATGGTGCATAAAATTAATCGATTTTGAAATCAACCAAAACGGTATATTTTGTACACTCTCTTTGGTGTAGGAAGTACACCCTGTGGACATAAAATTCACCAGAATGCATAAGTGGGAGACGACATATTTTTCAATGGCCGCCATTAAAAAAAAGAAGACAGCGATTAAATATTTTACTATAATAGTATATTTATTGACCTAATTATCCCGAATTCTTGGTTTTTTCGCTTCGGTATATTATATTATAAAAGAACTCTTCTAAAAAAATGTAAAAGCAACAAAAAAAATTATAATTTTTGAAAAACTGATTTTTAAAATCGAAAAAAAATCATTAATTCACTGACATTTTTGAGGCGCTCGATTTTTAGAGGGGGTAGTATCTAAAATTAGTAGACAGAATGTGTTTCGTTTTAAAATTAGGCAAACAAATTCATATTTAACCATTAGTTTCTTATAGCAATATTATGAAAGTGAATAAAAATTCATTTTCATTTATTTCATAAGAAATGGTGTGAATTAGAATTCATCAAACTGTTTGAGGTAAAAAATAAACTTTGGCTCAAATTTTAAATCAGAATAATTTAAATGGTGTATTTTATCCATAGATTTATTGTGTATTTTTCAATTTCAAAGGGATAATTTTCACCAAAAACCAGATCATTTAATATACCACTAGCGCCATTTATACACCAAAATCGGTATATTTTTTAAACCACCGGAGTTTATTATATACGAGAAAATGGTGTATTTTTTATATTGAAAATGTATATCACGAAAGTGCAAAAAATACACCAAATATTTTGGTGTATTTTAGACTTTTGTGCTACTTGAGTATTGAGCTTGAATATTCTGGCATCTTTGGTGTGGAAGTTAGAGGGGGTCGAAAATGGCCTGAGTTGTTTCCTGTAAATAAGGGTGTAGTGCCAAAGTTGCTAGAGAACTTGGCTGGGCACTACCGTGCCTCTTGATAGTTTTTGAGAAATTTAATTTTAAAGCCATCATTTTAAAAAAAAATATTTTTTTCTTCAATTACTTTTTTACGTATTCAAATTTTTTAAATAAAGAGTACAATTTTGTTACACAAATCAGTGCTCTCATTGATTGTAAGTCAAAAACAAAAAACCGCATGTTTATAAGTATCTTAGTTTTTGAGATTAAAGGAAAGGTGTATCTTTTCTCCAAATTTTTTTTAGCATTTTCTTAATTTTTTTTCAAAAAAAAAAAAAAATACCCTCAAATCAAATGGAAAAAAGGTCACTTTAACACACTCTGCAGAATAGGACGTCTTCTTTTTTAAAATTGACGCAAAAAGTCAACATGGATTAAAGAGAAATGGCTCACGATGAAAATTGAGGAAAGGTTTAATTGTCCCTAAGGACCTTAACTGTCATGAAATCTATGAAAATATGGGATATTTTTCTGTTATACGTAACATTATAACTCTTACATTTCAAAACAAAACCTTTGACTGAGAAGTTAGACTAAGAAAGCCCAGTTTATTTAAGTAGAAAGACTACTGAAAGTAATTATTTAAAAAAAAATAATCTCAAGGTTTGATTTAACTGATTTTTGTTTGCCTTGAGGCAATAAAACTCTTTTTCGTTTTGATCGCATCAATGTCCGAAATATTCTTGAATTATGATATTTTTTATCTTGAAGTTTTTAATTTGCTAATTGAATAACGACTTTTCTAAAAGAAAAATTCTCCATTAGAGTTTTTGAGCAAAATAATGCTTCTATGAAAAACCTTTAAGAATGTGACTTTAATTCCAAAATAAGAAATCCGATAGAAACGTGGCATATGCATAGCAAATATTCCTCCTTGATGGTTAACTGCCTACATGTCACGTTTTTCTTCCAAGTACCAACCAAAGTAGTTAAGAGTAGCAATAAATCTTGAATTATTTTTGTTTTACTTAAGAAAAACAAAATATTTTTCATCTCCAGAAAAAAAAAAAAAAATAGTAAGCACAAAGGTACGGATAACTCAATATGCTTTACAGGACAAAAGAGCAAAAGGAAAAAAAATGAATAAAAACACAAAAACATGTGACACAAGAAAGAGTATTTTTTGTTTCAAAAAAAAAAAAAAAAAAATTAAAAACAACAAAATTGACATCATGAGGACAAGTTGCTGTGAAAAAAAAATAAAAGTTAAAAAAAAAAAAAAATATGCACAACAAAAGTCCTTTAGCATATTTTTCAACGACGAAAAATATTCCCTTTTACAGGATGTTCGCCCCGACAGCAATCGACCAACGACCACATCCGTAAAAGGCGAATATTTTTTTTTTGTATGTCGTTTATTCTCAATCTCCATCATCTGTTCTGAGTGGGGTAGGGCTTGAATGGAGGTGATGGCAAAGCAAAGGATGCAGTGTCAGCGAGGTCCTTTGGAAAAAGTGCCGGCAGTTATTGGGTGGTGCGGTGTTGTTGGCAATGGAAAATATTTTTCAATGGCAACGTGGCACAAGAAAGAACCGAACAACAACACCACCACGACACCACACTGCCGGATTTCGCCTTTTCAAGAGTTAAATTTCCAATTTCCGTTGAATGCAAAAATGCAAAATGCAATCCGCATTGAACTGAAGCGGTGCTGTTTGTCGCAATTGCATTATTTATCCTTCGGCAAAATGGAATACAATTATATTGAATGAAAAGAACGAAAACGAATGCAATGAGAAAAGTATTATTGTTTGAGGAGATATAAAACGTTGAGGTATTATTTTTTTTTTTTAACTTTTTTTTTGCATTATAATTCTTTTCTTCTTTTCGTCGTCCATCCATCAGATAAAAATGAAAAGCTGAAGATCTGAACGAGGATGTTTTATACAAATAGGTGTAGATTGGTATTTTTTTTTAATGTAAAAAATGCTGTCATTTAGTGATGGAAATTTATATATTTTTTTTAAACGTTTTTTTTTTTTCATTTTTTTGAAATTGAATCTGATGAAAGAAGTTATCTCGGTTTCTTTTGGTTGTAAAACTTTTTTTATTACAGAAAAATATGTTTTTGATGGATTAACAATAAATCAGTTCTATTCCAAGTTTGATATGGTTTTATGATTTTCATTCAGTTTTCAATTCAAAAAATCTGATTGTGAGAAATTTATTTTTATCTTCTTGGTTTAAAATTTGTTTTTTTTTTTTTTTTTTGTAATACGCTTGATAAATTACTGAAAATAAGGAAAAATTTTACTTGCTTATTCATTCGTTTTTGATTTTCTCTAAATAGTAGAGTAACTAAAGCAAATTATTAGGGAACCCGGCCGAACAGCTCTGATTTTGACGATTTTTTTTTCAAACGTAGGTAATTAAAAATACTTTAAAGTCTATATTTTAAAAATTGCCGATGTTGCCGTATTGCTTTTTAAAATTCAAATTAAATTTTTTTTTAACAAAACCGTTTTTTTTTGGTTAAATTTCATAAAACAAATGATAACAAAAGATTCTCTAGGTAATTTAAGGAAAATATATAAAAGGCAGTAAGGGACAATCTTCCATCGTTTAAGCGATAAATGCAATTTTCTAACATTCTGACCTCAAACACAAAAAAAATATTTTGAAAACAACGGCAACACCTACAATATTTTAAAATACATTTTTAAAAAGCCAGAAGCTCATTCTTATCTCTTAAATTTAAATCCACTAAATTTAATCAAGACTTTTTGAAAAAATGGTCCTCGAACTCAGAATTCAAAAAAAAAAAAAAATGTTATTAGAAAAATTTAAAATGACTTTTTTCCAAACTTTTTCTAATAAAATATGAATTTATTTAAAAAAAATGTTTGGCCATTAATATTATCAGTTGAATTTCGAAGTAAAAAAGGTAAAATAATCACACTTTTGAAAAAAAAAAAAAAATGAAAAATTACTTCAATTTCAATGGTTTTTTTTATTAAAACTGAATTTTTGCATTGAAATAATTAATTTTCTCAAAGACTGTGGTAAATAGGAACTTTAAATTTTTGCTATTTAACTTTCAACAGTAAGGGTTATTAAATGAATAAAAAATAATTTTATGTTTAGATGTTGAACTTAAAAAAAAAAAATAAGTTACATTTTTTCAAAACTTTTATTAAAAAAAGTTCTTCGAAAATGAAATACTTTTTGATTTTTTTCATAAACCGTAATACATATTGACATTTCCTTTTATAATTTGAAATCATAATAAATGCGGCCAAAAAAAATTTGAAAAAATAAATACATTTTATATTACGACCAAGTTTAAAAAACGACATGTTAAAATTTTTTCAATAATTTTTTTTTTTCAAAAATCTGAGTTCAATTACCATTCTTTCAATGAACTTAATTTTAATTTTACATATATGACTAAGCTTCTAGCTTTTAAAAAATGTATATTTGAATATTGTAGGTGTTGCCGTTGTGTTCAAATATTTTTTTTTGTGTTTGAAGTCAATTAATAAGAAAATTGCATCTGTCGCTTGAACTATGGAAGATTGTCCCTCACTCCCATATATTTTTTTTCCTTGAATTTCCTAGACAATCTTTTGGCATCAATTAATTTATGAAATTTAAGAAAAATTTTTGAAAAAAATTTGTTTTTGTTCACAAAAATCTTCAATTAAATTTAAAAAATCAAAACGGCAACACCGGCAATTTTTAATCTATAGACTTTAAAGTATTTTTAATTACCGACGTTTGAAAAAAAAAGATCATCAAAATCTAAGCTGTTCGGCCGGGTTCCCTAATATTGCCAATTTTTGAGCTTTAGTTACTCCACTAAAATTTTTTTTTCAAATTTTTGATGAATTTAATACTTCCTCTGGAACTGTTTAATGTTTTTGAGATATTTGCCTCGATATCAGTTCAAATATTTATCCTTCTAAAAAGTTCTTTTTAACATAATCAACCGTACAAGTGCAAGTAATGAATTTATGCAATATTGCAGGTCAAACTATTCAGCACTTGTTATGTTGACTAATCCTTCGACAATAGTTTTGTTTACCAAACTCAAATTCACCTTATTTTCACCTTAAATAAAAGTTTATCTTTGAAACCTTGCAAGTTGCAACTAACTAAAAACTAACTCGTAAATTTATACGAAAACCTTATACATACGACATATCCTTTCTATTATTAATCTTCAAGTATACCTATACACTTTACGCTTAATATGCGTTATGCTATAACTTTTCAGTAAACAATTATTTGCATTGCATGATATTATATTAAAAGGAAGAGAGAGAAAGAGATAGAAAATAATTGTTAGAAAGTCAGTCAGTTCGTATAACTTGGGATAACAAAGTTTTTGTCCAAAAATAAACTCCTCGCATAGGTAAGCTTTATATTGTAATTCATAGATAGTTTTAGTTTTAGCCATTGAAAGTTCATGTTTTTATGAAGGTGTTTTAAGTTTATGTATGCATTTCATTTGTTATCCTCTTGATGGAAGACTTTTAGAAAAGAATTTTATTTGATTATGAGGATTTTAATTAGTGTTATGAATATGCACAAGGCTATGTTATGTATACAGAAAGTTCAAATAGTGACGTGGCATTATTCATTAAGGATATTTGAGAAGATAATTCATTTGAATAAGTAAACTGACTAAGCTAAAAGTAGTTTCAGGCCAAAAATTTATTTATAAACCATTGTTATTTATAGAATTGTTCATCCAGGTCAAGAGACATTGTTTCGAAATTTTTTTAATTTGTGTAAGAAAATGTCATTCACTAAAGAGATATAACGATTTGAACATTGAAAAATATGATTTTCTTTAAACATGAATTTTTGACTTAAAATTTTCGAGTTAAAATTTTTCTCATTTCGCATAAAAATCGTTACTTCTACACTTAAAATCTGGCTTAAAATGATTGGAGTCTTTTAATTTTCGTGATAGTGTTTTGATAAAATTTTAGTTTTCATCAGCGACTAAAATAATCAAAAAATTCTAAACCGATTTATTTAGAAACAGTTCGAAACTTAAAATATTAAATTAAAACGTTCGCTAGATTGAAAAAATAAGTTGTAAAATATTCATATTATAATCTTTTGTACCCAAAAATTTTACTCTTTTTCAAAAGCAACAGTATAAGAAGAAAATTTTATTCCTTCCGTTCATTAAGAAGTCAACAGAACCAGGGGCTGTAAACAAGACGGAGCTAAGTACAAGTGCAGGGTAACAGCATAAGCATAACAACAATTACAGAAACAATTCTTCACATTTCGCAATTAGTTCCTTCAACTGGATATCATCTAAATCAGGAATGTACCTAATAAGGGGCTCGATGGGACAAAGACCTCTCACAAATAAAGAATTATGAAAAAGTGATTTTTAATTGCGATATAAGAAATATAGAAAAAGTTCAGGATTCGTAAAAAATCATGACATTTTGATGATTGAGAAGGGGTTTTTTTTAAATGTCCCACTAATTTTATGGGCTAGAATTGGATGAATATTTAAGATTATTGATGAGTTTTCATGAAAACTTGAAATTATTACGTCGTCAGCTCTACAAAAACTTCTATAAAACATTAAATTCAGTTGATTCTCACAAAAAAAAAAAAAATGTTACGTATACGCCACAGTGACCCTATAAGTTATATGTTCCTATTGTTGTTCAAATAGCTCCCCTATCATGCAGAATCTTGTTTACGTCCCTGTTCTTTATATAAAGCGATACGGCTGAACCCCGACAATGGCGACGTCCGTCATCATCGTTGAAAGCTCATAAACACACACCCAGAAGATGCAGGAAGAATAGTAAAAAAAAATTATTGCACTTTTGCAGAAACTACATAGCAAATTCCAGGACACGAAACTTTGTTCAAGTATCATCCACTCGACTCTCTTTTAGGCCACTTTAGAAGAGTCAACAGTTGGTGTGTTGTGCAAAAAGCCCCGAACGAAACGTGAAGCCAAAGCCAGTGGACCTGGACACACATAATGATGAACAATTTAATTGAAAGTAGTTTTGAAACAATTACGATGACTGTTTTTTGTTTTTTTGCCTATTAGCAAATTTTATTTTATTTTTTTTTTTAACTTAAGTTGGTTTTGCTGATTTTTGTTTGAGAAATGACAAAAAGAATTAAAAAATAAAAACTTAAAGTAAAAGTTTTTTCGTTTTCGTTCAAAGGGAAAAAGTTTGGTCCATCAAAATTGTGTGGTAGTGTATTGGTTGATATAGGTATGTGAACATAGCAAAAAAAAACTATAAGGATCAAAAAAACATTTAATTTATTCAACCCGGATTAAAAAAAAATCTAAAGATTCTGTTAAAATTGCTTGTGTTGTATAGTTTTTTTTTCAGTTTTTTGCTTTTTTGAGAGGACAAAAGGTTGTTAGTATATGAATGTTGATTGAAGTTTTTTTTTTGTTTAATGGCAATGCAATTTACTCAAAGCTTAATTTTGAATAGTTTAATTTGTTTTATAGAAAAAAAGTTGGATTTATACAATCATAAAGAGTTTTTATAAAAGGTCAAGAGTCAAGGCTTTTTGTGCTTTGGGGTTTTTCTTTGAAAATTTCACTATTGCTTCTATTCATTTGTTAAACACAATAGTCCCTTTGGTATCAAAGAAACTTTACAAAAGTTATTGAAAGAATTTTAAAAAAAATCGTACTTAATATTTTACGGGCAAAGACTAAAGTTGTAAATTTACCCACGAAAAAAAAGTAAGATCCTTTTCAATCTTTTATTTAGTTAACTCATTGAAGTAATCCTTACAATTATTACAATTTTTTTAACTGAAAACCCAAACCTAAGTAAAAAATAAATCACTCTAAATTAACATAATATTTTCATAAAACCCTAATAAAATCATATTATGTTCAACTTGCTGTCTGACAAAATTAAAAAAGAAAATAAATCCCTTACACTAATTATTATTATTGTGTTTTGTTTTGAAATATTCAAGGATTCAAGAAAAAAAAAAAAAAAAACAAAAAAAAAAATACGTCAGATAAACAATGAAAACATCGTCTCTAAGATGAATAATGCTGATGTCTGTCCCAAGCGGAAAAGCAAATAGACAGCAATAAAAAAATAAAAATATCCCATGACAAATGATAACGTTATTCAATCTTCTATCTTGAGAAAAAGTCTCGCTAACATCACAACACTATAAAAGCAACCGAAGACAAACAAACACAATGAAATGTCTTGAATATCCTAAGACTAAATTCTATACTTTGTAACATTTTTCCATCGGTCTTTAGGTCTTCTCTTTTAGTCCGCGCGCATATTCACTTTAACATCAAAAACAAGGAGGACAAAATCTTAAGTCTTGACAAAAGCTAGCGAAAAGTGAATAATCATCTTTCAACGAAGAGTGATTTATCTTAAAAGAAGAGAAATTCAAAACAATCCAGTAAAGGAAAAAAAAATTGTGTGTATTATTTTTATATTATGCTGTTAGTTGGTATTTAGAGAATATATATATTTTGTATACAATCCTTCATAATAAATATAAATAAATTAAAATGAAGACAAGACAAATCTTAACGAAGCAAATTTATTATCCTGCGAAAACATCAAATTAAAAGTAAATTGAATTTATTGCACAAACTTTAGATTTTTCTTTCACTCTATTTCCTATTTAAATGAAATCACAATCATGTCGTAATTTTGGATTTTTATTTTAAGTGAAAACTCCTTTAGTATCGTAATGATTTGAAAAATCAATTGACTATATAACTTTTTTGTTTTAATAGATAGATTATGAAATTTATAATACTGTACAATGAACTATAACTGCACAAAATTTCAAATAATTTCATAACAAGATGTTGTTTTTCTAAACGCGTTCTATCTTTTGATCTAGAACGGTACGTGCTCACTGCTCAATCCTAAATTGAAAAACTTGAAAAATACCTCAAAACTCCTGTGGGGATCTGTTGCCGATGACCAGCCAGCAATGTAGGAAGTTTGAAATTTCCACATGGTTGGTTTTAAAAAAATTCTTACATTTTTGTAGGCATTGTAGAAGTATGATTGAAACGTCAAATAAAAAGTGAAACAATAAGCTTTCCGATGATATAAAATTTATTATAGGTTTCCATATAAAAAAAATGGATTAATGGTGTTAGAAGAGAAAAAAGATTGAGTTTTTTACTTTTTTGGATGAAAATAGATCGGCTTCAAAAATTCTGGCTCTTTTTGTAGATGTCGGACAGTCATGATTGAAGAAAATATTTAAAGCTTTATTATTACCTATATGTTGTCATATACAAAAAAATGGATTTAAAGGTGATGGAAGAAAAAAAAAAGTTAAATGATTTTTTAAGGTTTCACTTTTACAACCTGTGAATTGCACACATGATTTTTTTTTCTTATTTCTCACAACAATCATTGATATGTAATTTTATGAATAATATTATTTACTTTTTCTGTTTTCCAAATGCAAGTTGATTGATGATTTATCATTCAACTTCTCATCACTAACGTGAATGTCTATTCTGTGTAATCTTTACCCTCACGTTCATAATATCAGTGTAAAAGCAAATAACAAACTTGCTCTCATTATATTCCTGGTAAGAAGGAGATAATATCACTTGCATATCCTTGCACCGCACAAAATCAACGAACTTAAACATTTGTAAAACGTTTTCTCATCATGGCAAAGTGTCAAATGCGGTGTCGAAATTTATCTTAATTAGCATTATCCATACATAACATACATTATACACACATATTTGAAATCCTTCTTGCTCTCGTTCGCAACTGAAAATACGCGCATCCTAACTAATGTTTGCGTATACCAGGAAGCTTTATTATATACGTTGACGAACGAACGAGTAGTAGAGTGTAAAAACATATCTCATTAGAGCCCCAGAACTAGCTCACTCACATGAACTAACTATTCAAGAATGATAGTCAAAGTTTGATTTGTAGACAAACTTATATAAAAAAATCATTTTTTTCAAAGTTTCCACACACAAACCAGTTTCATTAAAATGAAAACGCTTTAAAATAGTATTTTTCATTAAATTTTGTGTATCACGACTAGTTCTTGAAGGAATTTTTGTCCAAGTTCCGAAAAGCTAATACAATTCTGAGAACTAGAAATCGGGTTAGGGTCAAAATTCCAAAAACCAAAATAACAAAAACCCAATATACCGAAAATCCAAAATCACGCAAATCCAAAATCCCGCAAATCCAGAATCCCAAATGGGATCCCGAAAAATTATATAAAATGAAAAATTTGCGCATATTTTTTCATTTTGGGATTTTGGGTTTTCGGGTTTTGGTTTTTCGGGATTCGGGGTTTACGGAATTTTGGAATTTTCGGGATTCTGATGATTTTTTCAACTTGACTTAAAATCGCAGCTAATTCCAATCCCGATCCTGACTAAACTATCGGTCTTTGACCATTAACTAACACACACACATCCCTATTTATAGTAACGCTCTGTTAGCATTTAGAATTTTCTGTTGCTGATGCTGCTCTGCTATACATACAGCTACTGTTGCTCACTCATTCATTAGAAACCGCAAAACATCAACCGGATATAGTAAGGAAAGGACAAACATTGGGGGGATTAACTTCATCTGTCGCGGTATTCAAGTTGATGGATGAACCAACTATAACCATCGCACGTATAACCCTTCAACAACACCCAGATGATGGATGTGCGTTTAAAATTTTACATTTTAAGGACTTAAGTTGGAGATGGCAAAAATTAAAAGAGTATGCTGTGGAGAAGATGTTTTAAGTTGATTTTTTAATTGCTGTCTTCTTGAGGTTTTATAGTTGGAAAATACGTAAATGAGGGTAATAATAAAGTAATTTGAAAGATACCCGCAAGGATATGTATTTCTTATTTATTTGATATATGCAAAATGTGTGTAATATATCATTATTATAGTCGTTGAAATTATACTTTGAGGACAGATTGAATTTTATGATTATAAGACTTATGGGTTTGTTTTGTGTAAGAAAATTATGAAATAATTTTATATAATCAAACGATCTTCTTTGTGTTGTTCTGTGCTTACAATTAAATTTAAATATAATCCACGAATTGGTCGCAAGAGATTATATTATGATATTTTGACATTCACAAAATAAAATTTTTAATTTAATTTTATCGTTAGCTGTATGAAGAATTTATTAAAAACATTAAAAATTGTTTTTGAAATGCGAAAACAATTTTTTTGTTCAACAAACAATTTTTAAATAATTGTTATAAATATTTTTGGAGTCACTTTTTATAAAGTTAATTTATGTACGTCTTTAAAAAAATAAAAATTGGTATACCTTTCGGAAGAAACTATTGGTCCTCTCAGTGAAAACAAAAATTTTGTTTATCAGTTTTGAAAAATTAGTTAAAAAATAAAATGAAGTTACTCGTAACTCGTTAAATTCAGTGAGTTAACTCGGGGTTAATTTTATGGTCGCACTGAAAAATTAGGCCTAATAATTTCAAATATCATTAAAAAATCATTAAAACAAGTAGGTACACAACCCGTTTTTTTTTTTTTTGTTTAGTGTGCCATTTTGTAGTTATTTTATCAACACCTTAAACCAAAAGTTCAACAAACATACATAAATGTGCGAAAAAAATTTATTTTTCCTTAAAATTTTTTTTTGTTTGAAAAATTTGTTTTTCTTAGGGCCAATTTTTCAACAGTCAGTTAAACAGTCAGTTAGTACTTATTCTCCTGATAGAGAAAAAATCATTTTTTCAACAGGCAGATATAGCTTATTCCTATGAATAAAACTATCTGCTTCTTTCAGAGACGAATAAAAATTATTCTAAGGAATAATATCAATAAAAATACTGTGTCAATTGTCAAAGCTGCTTTGAAATAATTTTGACAAAGAATACAGAGGAACACAAGAAAACAAAAACAATTATAAATAAAAAAGACGTTTAGTTTTGAATATTATTTAATTTGACAATTTTTTTTTGTTATTCTGTAGAATAAATTATTTTTGATTGAAAAATTCAATGTTGTTATCCGATTGTTTATGAGCCTAATAAATTTATTAGTCGAACAGTTAACTGACTGTTTATTAGAAGATGGAAAAATCGGCTCTTAGAGCCAATTTTTCAATCTTCTAATAAACAGTCAGTTAACTGTTCGACGAATAAAGTTATTAGGCTCATAAACAATCAGATAAAAACATTGAATTTTTCAATCAAGAATAATTTATTCTACAGAATAACAAAAAAAAAAAATTGTCAAATTCAAAAATATTTAAAATTAAACGTCATTTTTATTCATGATTGTTTTTGTTTTCTTGTGTTTCACTGTATTTTTTTCAAAATTCTTTCAAAACAGCTTTGACAACTGACACAATATTTTTGTTGAGATTATTCCTTAGAATAATTTTTATTCGTCTCTGAAAGAAGCAGATAGTTTTATTCTTAGGAATTAGCTATATCTGCCTGTTGAAAAATTGATTTTTTCTCTATCCCTAGGAATAAGTACTAACTGACTGTTTAACTGACTATTGAAAAATTGGCCCTTAAAAAAAAAAATTTATCGAACTAATAGTTTAAGAAAAAGTCAAAAACTGTTCTATGGGACATCGCTTTTAATGATTTTCGAAAAAACCCTGAAATTTCATTAGAGTCGTTTTCGATCAAAATTGCAATAGTACGAAAATGTTATATGGAAAATGTTTGTTCCGAGAGAGATAGTAAAAACAAAAACAAAAGAAAAAAATACAGAAAAAAAAATCGTCAACAGTTTTGGCAGTGAAAATGTGCAGGTAGGTTCATACATCAGATGTAGGCACATACCGACTGGACGCACGCTTCGTTTAATCTACGTACTTTACGGGAGAATAGAATAATAGAGAATTTTCAGTCCAATTGGCTTAAAAATGTAGGATCACACGATAAAAAAAAATGATTTTCAATATACTGCAAAAACGCATTAGTAATTTATTTTTGAATAGTTTGGGACAGATTTAGCCACAATTACAAGGTATTATTATACCTTAAAACAGTATATTTGACAGAAACTTGTAGAATTTAAAATTCACACTATTATTTTTACACTTACAAAAACATTACAAATAAAATTTTTCTAAAATTTTAAATAAACGCAAAACAGTTTTTTCTTAGACACAAGGAGAAAAGATAATGTATGAACTACCTTATTTCTGGTATATTGAACTACAATTTCAAGCTCATATAGGTATTACCCTCCAATATAAAATATTTAAACATACTGTTCTATTAAATTTTGAGGTAGTAAATTAAGGTAGGGGAAGTGGGGGCAAGACAGCCCACTTAGTGTTTGACTGTCTTAAAAACCAATAAAAAACATCTTTTAAATAGAATAAAGTTTTTATTCATTAAGTTTAATGTTATTTGTAGAAACTCCCATTATTAGGCGTGTTTTTTTCTATTACTCAGTAGCTACTCACTTTTCATTTTATTCGCAAAACAATAATAAAAATTACACAAGTAAGTATTTGTTTTTATTGTTTTTCGAATAAAATAAAAAAATGAGTAGTTACTGAGTTGTAGAAAAAACACGCCTATATTATAAAAAAATACTGAACAAAAGATAATACGTTTTGAAAAAACATCAAATAAAAAACCGTCATGGCAGGTGGCCATGGCACAGAGGAATGAGTAGATGACTTCAGAGCCAGACATCGTGGGTTCGAACCCAACGGTCGACTCTGAAGTTTTTTCTAAATCGCCAGCTTAACTGAAGCCACCTGTGCGATAACATGAGACAATTGTCAACGATGTCTCCCCCTCTGTGCCACGTAGTTATGTGTTATATGTGTTTCTGTTGTTCTTTCTTTCTTTGTCTTTCTCCTTGTTGTATTAATGTCTTGTGCTGTATCAGCAAAATGGACTAAGTTTCCGAAGCTGTAGTGTGTGTCTAGTCCGTAGATTTATCTTCGGATTAGATTAATATGTTATGTAATGTAATGTAAAACCGTCATGGGGGTAAGACCGCCCTATCAAATTTTGTTGGTAGAAAGACCGTTTCTATTGTTTTAAATGCAGCCTATTTGTAATAATAACACAATTATGCTATATTTTCATTAGTTCTCACTCCAGCACAAGCTTTTTGGTAATTTTTGGTACACATTTTGCACTTAATCCAACAATACTTTGGATTGGATCAAGAAAAGAGATGCAGATAGAAGGTACAAATACAATTTGTATTGTTTTGCCTGTTGCTAAGCTTTTTGGAATATTTAACGGTGAACTTCTTTTTTAACTTTGTTTAAGCTATTAGTGCTTCCAATTTCGCCCATGGGTGGTCTTGCCCCAGTCATATCATATTTAATGTTCTGTATTTTTTTTTTTTTTTTTTTAGTTTATCTTTATGACTCCTTCTTTCGCAGAAAATACTTTTTAATATTCACTTTCTATTATAAAAAAAGGAAAAGTTAAAAATTTTAATTATTTCATTGTCAAAAATACAACTGACTTTTCACATGAACGATAACAATTTGATGAAAAATCACAAAATTTACCGTAAATCTTCGGGGTCTTAACCGAAATTGCTAAAACTTACACACGTGATCGATTGTACTAAAGGGCTTCTATTTTAAATTGCAAGTGTTGCCAATTTTACTTTTTTCCATACAACATAGTACGAAAACCGTCTTGCCCCATAAGCGGTCTTGCCCCCACTTCCCCTATTTATTTTTAGTTATGTCAGTATTTGTTACTTGCGCACATATGCCGTAAGGTAAATTTATTTTATTTAAAATTTAAAAAAATCCTTTGCTAAGGATGATTTGCTTTCGAAACATTCTGCACGATATATACGATAATATTGTACAAGAAATCAATGATATGAAGTTTCGAAGAGTTTTTGAAGTGAAAACTTCTTTAGTATCGTAGTGATTTGAAACACGATGAAACGATGAATGGTGTTAGAAGAAAAAAAGATTTTTTTTGCTTTTTTCATGAAAAATGATTGTTTTGAATGAATTATTTTTATACTTTTTGTGCATTTTACCTACCTACAAATTTAAGTTTGGCTTTATTCTTTAGGAATAAGCTTTTTAATTGTGTAATTTTTTTTTCCACGAAAAATGATTTTTTAAGGTTTCACTTCTACCACCTGTGAATTGCACACATATTTTTTTTTTGCTATCAAATAGGGTTAACCATGAATAACATTGAGAATATTTTACCATCATTAAAAATGATCACACAGAAATATAGCTGAAAGAATTTTTTACACTGTGTACAGAAATTATTTTTTTTTTTTTTTTAATAGAAGACAATTTTCATCGACTTTATTTATAACTTTTCAATGTAACAAATACCAACCCAAAGTTTTCAGCATGATAATGACTTATTACTCTAGAAAATGTATTACAAAAATAAAAAAACTTTATTTACCTACATTTCATTAATTTCTCAAACTACTTCAAGTCCAAACGAATTCTCTTCTTTACTTGCACATATGTATCGTATCCATTCATACGAACAAAATTGAAATCTTATTCAGAAGCCACCCAGGTTATTTTTTTTTTTTAAATCACTCTCCACATTTCCAATTTATATAATTTAACTTTGCAACGAACTTCCTAGGAAACATTATTTCGTGAATGGAGAGAAAAGTTTATTTTTCTCCAAAATATTTCCTGAATACCTTTTGCCAATTTGATACCATCATAGCCAATGGATTTAAAGTTTACTTCCCCAAAACAAGTTTTTTGGCAATTCAACAACTTTTTGTTCCGATTTCCAAAAATCTACATTTTATATACAGTTATAAGAAAGTTCTGCCAACAAAATCGACAATAACTTCCTTTTAATTATTGCAACTTGCAACTCTCTCATACTAAGAGTAATGGGACTATCTATTCATAAATAATTGCTCACATATCATTTAAAAGTTTTTTTTTCTCATTTTTGGTTTTCTAAAAAAAAAAAACAGAAACTTCCGGTAAAACACTTTTTAATCAACAGACAAAACTGATAAGCCTTATGAACAAACTTTAACTCCATCTATGAGCAAAAAAGAAAATAAAAAAAAGTAAACTAACTAACACCCTCAGTGCACAAATAGCCACTCATAATTAAACGCTTTTGCCATTTCCACTGGATGTCTGGATAAATTACATCCGGCGGACTATGTCCGTTATACGAGTACTAAATTACTATCAACAACAATCTTATGAATCCCTATAAAAACCAACAAACTCTTTCTGCCCACCAGCAACAAGCGCCATTAGGGGATATGATGGCACAACTACAACAGTGGAACCAGGACGGGACAGGACTAAAGTAAACTGATTGCAATTTCATTACAAGTCCAGGAAATCGCCCTAAAACAACAACACCAACAACAAAAACAACAAACAATAAAACGGAAAAAAGGGCTGCAACTTGTGTAAAAGTTGAGTAATGTACTACTTGGTCCCTTGCATAATTACACACTTGGTTGGTTAAGGAAGGATAATATACAATATTGTATAGAGCAAAAAAGGACGCTGCCTGATATCATACAGCTTTTATTCTCTCTCCTACACAAAAGGATGTCCTTCATGTCCATTTTCTTAACTTGATGCATTGCGGGTTCATTCTTGTTTATATCTGTATACACACAGTATAACCCTGTCGAGGAATAATGGAACATTATATGCGAATAAAATAGAAGAGACTGAACGAAAACATATAGAAGAGGACACTTTTCTTGACTTGGTGACAAATGCACAAACATACACACACTCAAAGTTTTTTGATTGAGGTCAAATTCATATTTCTTTATAAAATTTGGTTTCTTTGGTGCCCAACCAATCTTGGCTAGAGTTGACATGACCCTGTACAGTTTTCCCATATTAGCGCTAGAAAACCGGTGGGGTGATTTGAAAGTCGATTTAAAAATTTGTGTCATTTTCGAAATCTATCGGATATTTATTTCAGGAATCGGTTTCCTCTACTAAAAGGCCTCCGATTAGGGCTGATCAGGTCAATGACAAATGGTATCACTATTTTAAACTTAGGTATAAAGTTACCTACAAAAGAAAGAAATAGACTAATTTGCCGTAAAAAGACACATTTATTTTTACAAAGAAAGGTTTTTGAAAATACAAAAAAATTGTTAATAATTTGTAGGCCACTTCTCATTATCCATTTTACACCTTTTTACCCCTTTTGGTTGAAAAACTGGCAGAAAAGCATGAAGCGAGGTATTTAATTTGTGTTGGCCTCGACATTCTGGCCAGATAACACTCCAAGAAAGAGTTTGGAACAAGTTTAACGCTATTAAGCAATCACAATTTGATGTTTTACTTTTAATTCGATAAACAAAAAAACACTTTTTGTATGCAAAAAAACACTTTTTGTATGCAAAAAAACACGTAAACGCTATTTAATTTAAAAATCATCACCATCTGATTTATTTTCTTATTTTATTTTGTACTCTCTCGTGACCGGTCTCTTCTATACAATTTTTGCAGTTGGGAACAGACTGGGTACCAAAAATAACCAAATATTACAGAATTCCGCAGTTTCAGACTTAGTGTGGAACGTATCTATTTTTTCTCTTTTGTCAAAACATTAAAAACTCAATCACATTGTCGTTGTTGCCAACGCTCATGTTAAACTACATTAAAACTATCAATTCCCTCTACAAAGTCCACTTACTGGCAGCACAATTTGCCAACAATTCTACACTTCCAAATAGTAACCTGGCTTTTCCTGAGCTCGACAGTGTAAATTTTTGCCATTAAGCACATATTTTTTGACGAGAGTTCTTAAATATCATAGTATAGACAAATGCACTGGTCCAGTCCAATAGTTGGAAACTGTTGTTTTAAATCTAATATTCACTACATAAATGCTGGTGTACGGTGTACCTAAGGGTTCCGTTCTGTTTACAACTCTTTTTCTTATATTCATAAATTACCTTTTATCCAAAATTTCTGATACTGAATTGTTTTTCTGCACTGCATTTTTATGCATGATTAGCGTGGTACTAAAAAAAAAACTAGAATGCATCTGGATTGTAAAAATGTCAATTAATGCATTGAAAATAATATAAAAAAAATGTATTTTAGAAGAAGAATGTTATTGCAAAAAAAAATTTTTTGTACGTAGATATTAAATACTTTTTTCCATTAATCTTCGAATTTCTTAAAATACTGACTACTTGGTCATTTTTGAGCTATTTGAATTATATCAACGATTTTATTAGAAATAAATATTCAATGCTAACATTTTGCGTTGATTTTTTTTTTTCATTTAGAAAATTTTATATTTGCAATAACGTTTTATTTTTAATACAAAATATATTTGTTTTTTTTTATATAAATACATTTTTTTTATATGCAATAAATACTTTTTTAATTTGTAATGGAAATGAAATGCATTTAACAAAAAATGATTTCTTACAACCCAGGTTTGCTTGCATATAATTTGTGTATTCAATCAATTGGCTCAGAGTGTATAATATTCAATTATGTACGTCATTTTATTTATTTACTTCCTAGTCTCATATCCTGCACCATCATAGAAAAAGAAGAAGAAAAAAAAAAAAATAAAGAGACAATATTGACACAAAATCGTCGAAGAAAAGAAAATCCATTTGTCATATTATTTAATATTTTCTAAGTTTTCCCATAACTTTGTGTTTTTTTTTTATTTATTTCTTTTTTTTTCCTTTTCGATTAAAGTTTATTTTCTTTTTCTTTTTTTTTATTTGCAGAGTATTTGGACATACGACACATTCTCGGCTGATTTATTGAAGTGGACAATGCAAACATTCGAATGGAGTCAATTCGATGTGAACAATAATTTGTTGTTGAGACAATTTCGTCGAAAGCTTTGTACACCGAAAGGATGGTGTTTTAGTCCAAGTGATGTTGGAGCTATGTGTTGTCCTTTTTGAATTTATTTTTTTTTTTGTTTTCTATTTTTTTTGTGTATAGAGAAAAGTATGTCTTTGATATTATTGCAGAATAAAAAGAAATAAAGAATAAAAGATTTGATATCAATTTTAAAAGATGGAAAAATTAGAAACAAAAATATAAATAAAAACATTTACATTGATACATTTCAGTGGAAAGGGGATCTAGCAAAAGGAAAACAAGACATATTTTTGTTCCCTCAGTTCATGATTTACAATTTCTTGAAAAGAAAAACAAATTAAAAACATGAAATTCAATTTTTGAAAAAAAAGTTACTCATACACCCCAGTGAACCATTTCATTAAAGCTCTGTTCTATATGATCTATCTATCGTATATTTCTTTTGATCACCAAATATGAAAAATACATTCTTAAAGAAGGAATTGAACTTGCCCTCAGTACCCCAGAAAGTCTTCAAAAGGCACTTAAAGCGTAGGTAATTTATCAATACTTAACAACAAAAAAATTCCAATCAATACTCCTCCTACTTGCCTCGATAAAAAGCCCAATTTATCATAAAATATGGCTAGCCATTATAGGTCATATAGCCATCATTATTAACATGCTTAAACTGTTCGATCAATAAAATATAATAATATCTCAAATAACAAGCCAACATTCGTGTTTGAAGGCAGGTACAAGTTGCCTACATATATTCATTTTAATCGTCATCGCATGTTAAAGTTAAATTTCTATAATAATTTCATTCATTGATTTCTTTTTCATGCTTTCAATATTTATGTTGTTTGTATGTGACTCGTGTCAACGTTCATGTCAACTTAACCATTGAACATTTACTCCAAACCCTGAATATTGAAGGCATCACGCAAAAGTCGTATCCCTTCCCTATGCAAAGGATGTCATAAAAATTCCTAATTTGCCTTAATTGCAGCATAATACTTGTACTTAAGTTATTTGCAATGACTTAAAGTTAAAAAAGGTACAAAAATAAACATATTTTGCCTATTAGTATGCAACAAAAAACAAAAAATAGAATCTTCTTTAGAACAAGAGTAATGTAAGAGTAAGTACTTATACCCTCTCAAGATCTCTGAACCTTAATGGTTGTGAGTTAAACACCTCTCATTCCATTTACAAGGAGCACAATCAAACCAAGCTATTACATAACTCCACATCGATATGAAAGTAAGGACGACGACAAATTTATTTAATGGCTGTGATAAAAATATTCATGAAATATTCAAAAGCTTCCATATACTATAAGCTCATGTTTGTCTTTTTGATTGCTCTTTGGCGACCCTCACTTGCCACCTTTTTGGCATCATAGTGGCATCGTGTCGTTGCTGTTTTTCGTGTTGTAAAATTGTGTTCGTGCGGTGTTTATAGTCTTGTTTCTTTAATGGTTAAAGAGCATCATATCAGCAGCTTGCTATGGGTTGTCTTGTTGTGTCCTTGTTGTTGCGGTCCACGGTCCAGCCTAGTGACATTTTATTAGTGCATTATGTTCAGAGAGAGAAAAAGAGAGTTGATGATGGTGTATGTCGGTGTTGTACAGGTATGAGATAATAAAAATGGGGCAGACCGCGCTAGTTACAAAATTCTGAATTTGAGCAGATTCAAAATTTATTACTAGCCGTTTATTTCAGGGTGCCAAGCCCGTCCTTTCGTTTAATGTATAAAGGATTTTTAATGGTAGCGGCTATTAAGTCGCTATTAAGAAGTGTTTAATAGGCATTTCAATGGCAATGTTGAAGACGTGTTTTTATTTTTTATGGCATCTGGTTTGTATTTTGTTGAGAATTGTATTTCAAGACCTTCCCATGTTTTTTTTATTTTTTTTTTCCAACTTCTACAGATGAAGTTGTATTCAAGACAAATACATATTTTATTTTTTTTTTTAAAGAATCTAAGCAATTTAAATCATCGTTGATTTTGTATCCATTGATGTCGGTTTCTTGGGTTAACTGAGGACCTTGAATTCAAACAAATCTCGACACACAATGTTTTTATCAAAGAGAATGACTGAAAACCAAGTAATATGTGTTGGGAATCTCTGAATTCTTCCGAATCAAACAAGTTTAGAATTCTTTAAAATTTTAAATGCATGCTAAATAAAATTCTGAAGAAGAAGAAAACGTTAACAAGAATATATTTTGGACTACAAGTCAAAACAAAATAGGTATAAAATTAAAATTTTGAATATTAAAATATTCATTTTTTTCTTAATTTTTCGTCGAATTAGTTTAGTTGTTTACGAAAAGGTAAGTGATCAAGAAAACGATTTTATAACAATTATGTTAATAACGGTTTAAATTGTATTTTTTTTATTTCAAAAATAAAACAAAAATGAATTTTTGTAAAAACGCCTTCTACAATTTTGTTAAAAAAAAATTAAGTGCTTTTTTCTATTAGTTTATGCAAATTGTTTTTTAAAATCATTATTTACATATGATGACTCCCATAGAACCATTTTGAAAAAAATAATATATTAGATTTTTCTTAAATTAATTTTTTTATTTGAAAAATCAAATTTTTCTAAACAAGAGGTTGGAATTTTGATATCTATTAAAAATTAAAAACTATTTTTTTTTTTAAATGGCAGTAAAACTTAAATTGCATACTTTCCTTAGAACTCAAATTTATTTAAAATGTTGTTTTTTTGTGGAGGGTATACGGATAATGTTTTAATGCAGAATATTGAATCACCAAAATTTCAAAATACAGAATAATGGAAACCAAAAAATGTTGGTACGTACAGAGTTATGACCCGTTTCTTGTCATATACATATGTATATTAGGGTGGTCGTTATTTAAAAATAATTTAAATTTGTAATCTCCCAAAAACTTATATGTTTGGAAATATAAAAGAAAAAATATTCCCCAATTTTCAAGTCTCTAACTTAATTGTAACTTTTACCAAGCGGTTGAAGTTTCTTATGGGAAAAACATGGGATTTTGGATTTTGTCCGATTAATTTTAAATTCCAACCAAGCCGTTTACTTAAAAATTTGAAACATTACCTTATATTTTTTTTTATCCTTCAGATTTTTAGCTGTTATAATTTCGAATATTCCGCTTGGTAAATAAAACAATTTTATCTTTTTTTTTTTCTCCAAAAGGTGTACTTTACATGTTTAGTGTAAAAAAATTAAAAAGTAAACATTTTTTCACAAATAAGCGAGATTTTTGAAACACAAAGTTTAGAATAAAAGTACCTCTACATAGGATTGTTTTCTTAAAAGTTCTGTTTTTTTCTGTTCGGTATTTTAAAATTCTGAAAAAATTAAAAAAAAGTTTGGAAAATGTTTAAAAGTGTACGCTTTCCAACATTTTCCAAACTTTTTTTTAAATTGTTGTTCAATTATTTGACAGAATTTTCAAAAACTGAATTTTGAAAAACAGAATCTTAAAAGAGCTTTTAAAGCCTAATTTTGTAAAAAGAATTTTGACCCCAACTTGATTTTTCATATTCAATAAAAAAACACACTGAAAACATTTCGATAAAAATTCTACTCATTAAAATTCACCATAAAATATTTACTTTTCAGAGGAATATTCGTAATAACTTGTATTTAGTGATAAATTTTAGAAATTTTAATGAACCTCGGCTCTTTTGCAATTCCGATTACACAAAATAGAATGTCCTGTGTAACTGATCTCCATTTTGCGTATAGCTTTAGTTTATTAATTTAGAAAAATTTCAATAAACACCAACTACCTATCAATTCGGCTGGTTTGAACTCAGTTAAATTTTAATTTAATGACCGCATATATGTGAATTTTGAATATTAATTTATGCCTAATCCCCCAATTCCTATACGCATATGAGCCGTCATCAGAATGTTAAATAACAAGCTTAAATTTAAAATAAACATTCCGAATGCGTGTATGTCAACACTTCGTCCTTTTACCAATCTAAATGTAATTAAAATTCCATTACATTGTGGCCTGTTAAAAAAAATATAGATATATCCGAATAAATACACATCCGGAAACAACAACAACAAACAATTTTATTCAAAATTTTTCTAAAACGTTAAAAATTAAGCTCGTCATGCCAGCAACTACTAACCCATCAGCCACTTGTATAACCATTAATTGTAACTTTGTTTCATTGCGGGTGGTATGGTATTTTTTTTTTTTGTATAACTATTTTTTATTCTCTTAACTATACAGTGCAACCGCCAATTTTGCAAGCCACAAACCAAATACTAACCCAATGTTACCACACTGGCCGGATATAAAAAAAACCCACATCAACCAATTCAACGTGACTCACTATATTATCTCTCTTTCGTTGAACCAAAAAATAAATTTTGGATAGATCCCAATGAATATATCTACTGTATTCCAATCAGGATTCAAAATATACCTACAGGACACAAAAAGGACAGGAAAATTAAAAATAAAATTAAAAAATAACACAAAAAAAAATCAACATCCACATTGACAGTTACATAGTTAGTGCATCTAAAGGTTGGTCTGCACTGTCTCTCATCGCCTATATTGACGGTCAATTAAAAATAGCGAATGAGCCCATTTGTTCACTTGTCCACATTCGATGTGTCCACACATCCTTTTTGGCAGTTTGTTGCCAAATGACACAACACAACAAATTCATATGAATGCCCCAAGAGTGGCTTCATCATTTGCCCGGAAAAAACCACAAGCACCATCGCATATCTATCGACAGTATAGTTTTGTTGGGTTCTGATGTAACACATGGTGCGGTTTATTGTGCTTTCCCATTAAGCAAGTTGTTAAATAAAATAAAATTACACATCGCGTTTATATATAGATAAGGCTGATGATTCTGTTGGCCGTGTTGGGAATAAAATCATAAAATAACAGGTAATGCGTTAGTGAAATGTTACATTGAAGATTTACTATCTGATACAGGGTCATAAGCCCCGAATGACAAAAGTTCAAAATTTGATTGTGGACTTACATGTTTATTAAAAAAGTTATGTCACATAACTTTTCGTTTTTGTCCTAAATTCCTTTAAATTTTCTCTTCCATTTTTAAGTAAAATAATAACCTCGAAAAAAGTCCTGAAAAAGGGTGAATATGGCTAGACTCAACACAACACAACACCAAACAACACAACACAACACATAACACAACACAACACAACACAAAAAAACACAACACAAAAAAACACAACACAAAAAAACACAACACAAAAAAACACAACACAAAAAAACACAACACAAGAAAACACAACACAACACAACACAAAAAAACACAACACAACACAAAAAACACAACACAACACAACACAACACAACACAACACAACACAACACAACACAACACAACACAACACAAGCCAAGTCATCCCTGTAAAACTTAAGTAAATTCAACTCCAGGCATGTAAGCATTATTAAATAAAGTGACTAAATTGAACAGTACTGTCTTTTGAATGAATGACCCTGTATCTTTTTGGAAAACTAACAAAAAGTTGATTTTTATTCTATATACGAACTTTTCATCTGAATAATGGAAAATAAACTTTTAATTATTTTTGTTTTTATTATTATTATTGAATATTTGAATTTATATATTTTTTGTTGATCCAGATTCGTGGGTGACCGAATCTACAAAAAAATAACATGCATTTTTGTTTTATCAATAGTAGAATTTTTTTTTTCATTTGTGAATGAAGAAAAATAATAAAAAATTCAGCAGTTGTTTTTACAAATTGCTTATTGGTGTTAACAGATGTAAACTGATTATTTTGCACTTCCGCATTTATCATGTTGATATTTTATTTGTTACACACACACACAATATACAACACATTTGGTGGTTTGTTAATTTATTTTGATTTTTATTGAATGTGTAATTGGTGTTTTTTTTGTTGTGTAGTTTGATTTGTTTTTGATATGTAGTATGTGGTTAATAAATTACTAGTATGTTCTACTAAAAAAAAAAATACAAAACTTTTTATTGTTTTAATAAAAACAATTTCAAAAAATAATAGATAGAGGAAATTGATTTATTTACAAATTGAAACCATGTTATTTAAAGTCAATAGATGAAAATTTGCATTTAATTGTTATTTATTAAATAACTTGGTCAAATAAAAACTATGCAAATATTTGTTTGAATATTATTTTATTTTTATTAACACATTCAGTTTTTTTTTGTCGTAAAAACTTTCGAAGCAGGCAATGTATGTAAAAAAAAACCTCCTTTCATGGAGATTGACTTTAATAAAATTTATTAAAAATGATGGCGAAAAGTTAAACACGTAAAAAAACTAGGGAAGCTTATTACACTACTAGAAAAAATTAAGGGATCAAAAAAAAATTCCAAATTTTTGGGCAAATTTCAACAGGCCGTAACTTCGAAAGAAATGGTCGTACAAGAAATCGATAAAAAGGAAATTGTAGCTCCAAGTGTCTAGTTTTTGGATTAGAACTTTAAAAATTTTTAACCTCTGAGGTTTTAGAGTAATCGTAGAAAAACCAGCAACAAAAAAATTTTCAAAATTTTTTTAGTTTCTTTTTGGTCTACGGGCGTGGAAAATTTTTTTTTAGCTTAACCACTATAAGGATCGGATACTTTGTTCATTTAGCTTTAATTTGGTTTTTTCAACACCTCGATACGTCCACTTCTCGGCGAAATATTGGTCTTCAAATGGAAAAGGATCCTTTGTGTTTGATTATCGATATCTCAGCAACCAATGATCGCACAGAAAGTTAAAGGTGGGTTTCAAGAACTTGAATGAATTATCCTTAACGGCTAGCCATTGTTTTTCCAAAAAAAAAATGTTTTCTTATTTTCACATGAATTTGAAAATGCAACAAAAAAAGGGCTTTTGGTGGTTTTTTGGAAAATCGAGCACTAGATCGAAAATATTGAGGAAACCACTAATGTTAAGTGTGCCTTTTACAGTTCAATATGTCCATAAAAACCCTACAAAAAATCAAATTAATCCAGCCAGCCGTTTTTTTGTTTCACTCGATCGAATTTTTGAAAAAATTAAAGGATCACGTTTTTTGCTCTGAAAAGCTCAATTTTCTTTTCTCCTTTTTTAATGAGAAAAAAAAATTGTTTTTCCTAGCTTTTTCCACATTTTTGCTCCAGAAAAAGCTTAAATTTAAAACAAAACAAAATTCCAAAAAAAAAAAAAAAATTTCAAAAAATAAATTTTTTTTCTCTTAAACTTTTCAAGAGAAAAAAATTCAAAAAAATTTTATTTTTTGAAATTTTTTTTTTTTTTTTTGGAATTTTGTTTTGTTTTAAATTTAAGCTTTTTCTGGAGCAAAAATGTGGAAAAAGCTAGGAAAAACAATTTTTTTTCTCATTAAAAAAGGAGAAAAGAAAATTGAGCTTTTCAGAGCAAAAAACGTGATCCTTTAATTTTTTCAAAAATTCGATCGAGTGAAACAAAAAAACGGCTGGCTGGATTAATTTGATTTTTTGTAGGGTTTTTATGGACATATTGAACTGTAAAAGGCACACTTAACATTAGTGGTTTGATCAATATTTTCGATCTAGCGCTCGATTTTCCAAAAAAACCCCAAAAGCCCTTTTTTTGTTGCATTTTCAAACTCATGTGAAAATAAGAAAACATTTTTTTTTTGGAAAAGCAATGGCTAGCCGTTAAGGAGAATTTATTCAAGTTCTTGAAACCCACCTTTAACTTTCTGTGCGATCATTGGTTGCTGAGATATCGATAATCAAACACAAAGGATCCTTTTCCATTTGAAGACCAATATTTCGGCGAGAAGTGGACGTATCGAGGTGTTCAAAAAACCAAATTAAAGCTAAATGAACAAAGTATCCGATCCTTATAGTGGTTAAGCTAAAAAAAAATTTTCCACGCCCGTAGACCAAAAAAAAAACTAAAAAAAATTTGAAAATTTTTTTGTTGCTGGTTTTTCTACGATTACTCAAAAACAGCAGAGGTTAAAAATTTTTAAAGTTCTGATCCAAAAACTAGACACTTGGAGCTACAATTTCCTTTTTATCGATTTCTTGTACGACCATTTCTTTCGAAGTTACGGCCTGTTGAAATTTGCCCAAAAATTTGGAATTTTTTTTTGATCCCTTAATTTTTTCTAGTAGTGTAGTTCAAGACAAACTATACACTCTTGAATACACTCCAATTTCTACCGTTCCACCTGAAATTTTTAGCAGTGCAGCATTAATTTCAATTAAAAATAGACCTTTGACAAAGTAGTGATTATAGGTAGGGTAAATTTATTTTGGTATTTTAAAATGATTTTTGACTGAATAATAGGAAAAGCACTATTTTTGTCCAAAGTTTTTTTAGTTTTATGTTTTTTTTTCTTCAACAGAAAATTTATCTTTTAGATAAACAATAGGCAGGATATTTTTCCAAAATTTGAATCAATTTCGTAGTCACAATTTTGAGGTAACGTTAAAATAAAGTTCTATTTATCAACACGTTTTATTTAACTTTTGATCTAGGACAAGTAAACATTTGATTTAACTTTATTCACCATGCTTATAATTATTACCTTTTGATGTATCATACATTACGGTACATTTACAAAGTTAAATTTAAAAACTTCAAAAATACCTCAAACCACCTTTGGAGATCTGTTGCCCATGAATTAGCCCTCAGTGTGGGAAGCACCTTAATCTCAGTTTGAAATTTCAACATGCTTGGCTTTAAAAAAAGTTCTAACTTTTTTTGTAGTCATCTTAAAAATTATAATTGAAGCATCATATTAAAGGTGAAATAATAAGCTTTCAGGTGATATAAATTTTATTATAGGCTGTCATACAAAAAAAAGGAGTTAATGGTGTTAGAAGATAAAATAGATAATTTGGTTTGCTTTTTTTTTGATTAAGATTCTAGCTCTTTTTGTAGATGTCGTGCAGCCATGGTTGATATGAATATTTTGAGCTGAAACCATAGGCTTTACATGGTGTAAAATTTATTATAGGTTTTGATATAAAAAAATGGATTTTATGGTGTTAGAAGAAAAAAGTTTGATTTTTTTTCATGAAATATGATTGTTTTCAATAAATTACACAGCCACACAAAAAAATATAAAAGTTCTGACCTGGGGTTGCGACTAGGTTTTTTATAGTTTTTGGGTCGCTGAATGCAGATTCGAAGTCAATTTTGCTCTATCACATCAGGTTTCTGAGATATCCTCAAAAAAATGTCAAAACCAAAAAAAAAAAAGTTCTTATCTGGGGTTGCGACTAGGTTTTACATATAGTTTTTGGTTCGCTTAAACTGAATCCGAAGTCTATTTTGCCGTATCACGTTAGGTTTTTGAAATATCCTCAAAAAATGTCTAAACTAAAAAAAAAAGTTTTTATCTGACATTTTTTGAGGATATCTCAAAAACCTGGCGTGATACGGAAAACTTCAGATTCGGTTTCAGCGACCCAAAAACTATATGAAAAACCTAGTCGCAACCCCAGATAAGAAATTTTGTTTTTTTGGTTTTAACATTTTTTTGAGGATATCTCAGAAACCTGACATGATAGGGTTTTGAGGTTATCTCGAAAACCTGACGTGATGGATCAAAACGGACTTCTATATAAAAAACTTAGTCGCAACCACAGGTCAGAACTTTTTTTTTTTTTTGTATGGCTGTGTTATTTTTATATTTTTTACGCATTTAAAAAATTTAAACATGGCTTTATTCTTTAGAAGAAATATTAAACTAATGGTTTAATTTTTTTAAGCTTTTCATATAAAAAAATTGATTTAATGAGAAAAGAAAAAAAGGTATTTTTTTTAGCTTTTTATTTGTCTTGTAAATTATGATTGGATTCAAAAATTTATTCCGTTTTTCTAGAAATGTAAATAAAAAAAAAATAGATATTAATATGTAAGGTCTTAATCTTTAGCTTAAGTCATTTGCTATAAGAAGTATTTATTATCTTATAAATTTTTTTACAAGAAAGTTTACAAATAAATATATTTTAGATCATTTTTTTTTTAAACAAAAGCACACAGCCTGTATTCTTATGACCTTATCCCGTAAAATTATGGTCCGTAAAGCGACTTTGCAGACAACCACTTTTTTTATAAAAAAGGAAAAATATTATTCAAGAACATTTTATTTATTTAATGCGGCGATCGATTTTTATATCATTTACAAATATCTTTATTTGTAATACGTTTACATTAATGAAAAAGTGTTCCAAAATAAATCAATACCATAAAGACAATGACATTTAAAGAAACTCTCATATTGATTCTAATAATTCAGCTTGAGGGTCCAAAACAAATTATGTCATTTACAATATGAAACCTCATATCATTGGCTTTAGAAATAAACTGAAACTACAATAAACAAACAACCAAAAACCAAATACCAATCAAAATGATGAAAACACCCTTTTCATATATAAACGCCAAAAGGGTTAACCTAAATTCCAATCGACTTTGCATAATTATTTTGAAATATAATGTTGATATAGAAGCCTTGGCAGTTAGATTCCGAACTATAAGCCTAGCCTACACCTACACTCTTCAATTTCATAATCAATCGATTTTTATTATTATGGTGCATTTCATTGCGCTTTTCATAAATCTAAAATTTGCAATCATGACCAAGCATACGTAGTCGCAGCTTACCTATCTACATTTACCTTTATTTATACAGGATACATTTACGAAGGCATCATTTATAATTGCGTATAGCAAATTATCAAATGAGATGAGATATATTTTGTCCTCTCTCTCCATATAAATTCTGCATCGATGACCAACTTAACTGTGTTATGAATGTGTGAAGGTGTGGGCAGTAGACGATAACGAGCCAGACATCGATTTTGCGAAAATTGATTACCAAAACGTAATAGGATTTTGGGGTTATTATGAAATTCTGATTTAAATTTTAGAGGGAATTCAACAACATCTTTCATCAACACGCTCGAGTTTAATTTAAACTTTAACAAATTATCACAAAGAGGATAGAAAACAGGCTTTTAGAGAGGTCAAATTTAAAATGTCTTAAAAGCTCCTAAAAATATGCAAATAAAAACCCAAAAATATTCGTTTGTCATGAACTTTTCCGAACTATATCCAAAACCCTTGAAGTTATTTTACTCCATATCATCTCAAAGACTATCAAAAGCCATAAGTCAGTGCTCACTCTCCTGGACTTTCCCATAAACACAAAAATTCATAAAATTCTCCAAAAAGAACCAAGCTTTAACATGTGATATCTTTGTTTCAGTGAATAAGCAAACTTTAAAGGTATTTTTATCTGAAACATTACGACCTCAAAAATAATTTTATAAATATTTGTGTGCGTATTATTTTCTCTCACTGTCCCTCTCTCTCTCTCTTAACTTTAAAGGACTTTCAAATCTACGTTCGTTTACATTTTTTATGTAACTCTACCTTAACTAACCACTCGAATGAAGTTAATTAAGGGCTTAGCCGAATAACACAACAAAATCTCTGTACCTCCTTTTCCTACCTTCGGTACATATATTTTCTAAATTACTCTCTAACGGAAGTTTCCTACAAACAACACAAAGGAGACACGAATGGTAGTTTCAATCCGGTTGCATATATTCGTACAACACAACATCCCACTTCTGAGCCTTATACAGTTACCTGCTTGTTTGTGTGATGTGTGGTGATGGTAGGCAGGCGGTTATAAGGACTTTTCCATTGTATAACATGGCCATAAAGTTTCAAAGGATAACTACTAACGGATAACTGTAAAATTCATACGAAAAATGAATATAAGAGAGGAAAGGAGGCTTTTCTGCTTGTGGAAGAAAAAATCTTTTATTTTTTACTCTTTTTTTTTTTAATTTTTTCAAATGTCATATAGAGAATATAGTATACGTAAGAGAGTGTGGGAAGAAGGAAAAAGAAGAAAAGGCCAGGCAGAAAAAGCAAACATTGCAAGTGTTTTCAGAATTTTCCAGATTACGTGTTGCTTACTCTCTGTTTTCTGCACTAAATTACCTGAGCAAACATACACCCAAAATTTTGAAATTCAAATTACAATTTCACAAGAGAGAAGAAGAAGAGGAGTCAGGTTATACGGTTACGTAGTAGGTTGAAATCCTCTTATACACACACACACATACTACTTTTCAGGGTTCACAGAGGGAGTCCTATAGAATGTATATGATGACTATGACGATACTCATCGGTCGGCATGGTTTTTGTGTTGTATTTTGAAGAAGGACGAGATATTTCAAACCCTGATTGTGGACAGAATTTTTAGAATACAGAGAGGGCATTTTTGGCAAATGGCATACTGCTGTGCCTTTGCACTCTATGTTTAGGTTACATCTACTCTGATAGATGTGGTAAGATTTTTAAAGACCGGATTTATCTTAAAGCCAGATTAAGATTACCTTATGTTTTATTGTGGGAGATTTAATTGTTTGATAACGTATTTTGGTTTTGAAAGAAAAATGATTGGATATTAGTTTCTTTGAACCTTCTTTTTAAATTATATTTATTGGGTTTAAACGACTCTTTTAAAGTAATTTATTTAAATATTTGCTTTGTTTGATAAAAGTCTCTTTATGATACAGATGATAGTTTCTAAAGTGATTCGTATGCCTTTAAAAAATAAAATAATTCATACCCATTTTTGACTAAAGCAAAAAACACATTTTTTAGAGATTTTACCTGGTGCGTTTTTTCCTAAATATCATAAAATCTATGCGTTTTAAACAACTTTTTTTGTTCATTATTGTTTTCTTCATAAGAATACATTAATAAAACACTATGTTTATAGTACCTACATTTATCGAAGAAAATCGGCCAGAAAGTCAAAAATTTATCATGGGTAAGAAAAAAATAATTCCCTTTAAATATTTAAATCTGAGCAATGAAAAAATATATTAACATTTTTTAAATGCAGTTACAAAGAATAGCATTTTGTCTACAAAATCAAAACATTAATGAAGTTTGTATCATTAAGTATTAACGAAGTTATTAACATTAACATGAGTAAAGGCATACCAAAGAAAGCGTTTTCTTAAATCATCGCTAAAGGGTATTAACTTTGCAGATAGAGAGTTACTGTAGAACAATTTTTTTCTTAAAGTTATCTTATTTCATTCCGGGACACCCTGTATAGAGTTAAAAGTCAAGTTAGTCTTCAGCTATTGCTAAAATTCTAGCGTCGTCAATTTTCAACTGTTTTTAGTAGTTGTATCTGTTTTTACCGACTTCCAAAAAGGAGGTATTCAATTCGTCTGTATTTTTTTTTTTGTGTTTGTTACCTCATAACTTTGGACTGAGTGAACCAATTTTTATAATTCTTTTTGTATTGGAAAGCTGGTGGCTGCAATGTGGCCCCATTTCAATTTCGTTTAGTTCTGGCCATAGGAACTATTAGAAAAACCATAAAACCCAGTTTTAGCCATGGAAGTGAGTTTTGTTTTTTGATAAAAATATTACGCTGGTCGGCAAAAAACATAAAAAAAGTCGTGAACAAGAACTCTGTAAGGTGATTTTAATAATTAACTTGAGATCAAAACTGTTAACAGATTAATTCCATCACGTCCAGGTTTTAAACTCTGCTCATCACTATTTTCGCTATTAAGTTCCAAAAAACTAATCTTGAATGAAATGTTTTTTTACTTTTGATCTAAAATTTATAATTTTCCGTAATATTTTGCCTTTTTTATACAAATCAGGAATCCAAAATTGGAATTTACTTCAAATCTGCTTCAAAAAACCAGAAGTTCACTTAACAACCAAGATTTTGAGATATCATAAGTTTCTATACCAAATATCTTTTAGAAAAAAATAGTTTTGAAAAAAAAAAAAATAATCATATTTAAGACGATAAAATATGGCTTTTGGAGATTGCATAAGTAGTTTTGCAAAAAAAATTTAACGTTTTAACCAAGTACCAACAAAATGCGTTTTTGAACTGTTGATATTCAAATATTTCGAAAACGTGACTTGCCAGAAAAATTTTGACTTCGGATTCGAAATCAGCACACAACAAGTATGGTTTGGTGTAATTTTTTTTCTTAATAAATTTTTAACCGAATTTCATTAATTTATTGGAATTAAATATTTTGTATTTATGGATAAAAAAAGAATGAGTAAAGAATGCAAAAATCCCATTTTTTAAAATAACTTAATTCTTGTTAAATATGTTTTTTTTCAAATATTTTGTTAACATTAATTAAATTATACAAATTATATTTTCCTTTTAAATTTTGTTATCACCATCGATGTTGAAGTCATCATATATAAATTTCCATGAACAAACAAAAAACCTTGACATGTATTTATTGTTCGAAAATCCTATTTTTTTTTTGTTCACCTTTCCACGGTAGGATATTTTGTTTCTTTTTTTTTTCATGAAATCATAATCACGCTAATGCACTGACAAATCATTCAAATCTAATTACATCGAATCGAGTTGTATTCGTTTCCGATGAAAAAGCGAGCTCTTTTGTTGATGAATTCATTCAATATGTATCGTTTCTGTGATGAAATTTCCACTTTTTTCCAATTCTATTTAATGACAGAGAGACATCTCTACACAAAAAGCTAGCTAAGCTAGTAGAGCTAAAGCAATAACTATAACTAGAGCCTATCTATATGCAATGTAGTATAGTCATGATGGTAAAAGTAGGCAAATAAAACTTGGCCCATTCATCAAATTAATCCAACAGAGATATCCTCGATGACTAGTTGATGCTTTCTGACTCCAATTCCACCTTCACTAAGGCTTCTCTGCTCGTTCCCACCATGATGTTCTGGTTCTGGATATGTAATCATGATTTAACTAATGGTAAGGCTATTATTGGCCCATAGATCAGCGCGGCGGCGAGTCCAGACGAAAAACCAATCGGGAAATGATGCTGGCTGGTGGGTGAGATGAGATGAAATGATGATGATGATGATGATAAGGAAAGGGACGATGACTATAGTTAATTTTAAAACCAGCCCAATACGACGACTACCTCTACACAAGAGCATATTTTGCTGGCTGATTGGATTAATTAAGTTAATTGGCAAATCCGCTTTCAGTGGATATCAATAATGCACGGGACAGCTCAACGGGATTAGAGCCAGCTTACACAATGCATTGATTTTTTTTTTTATGGTCCGTATACACACAGTGACACCATAATATGTTTCCACCCTAATGACTTCAAGCCCAGACCATAAACCCATCGGCAGAGAGAATGTTTGGAATTTCAAGTATGTGCTTAACTGAAATCCAACAAATTTGCACGTTAATCAAGGTATTGTTAAAAAATAACAAACATTTTGTTCGGATATTGAGCTAAGCAGCTGAAGTGTGAAATAGCCTTGAGCCGAGCCGTTGAATTTTTATTTTTTCGATTTGCAAGTCTATATTTGTGCGATAAATTTAATTGCACTCAAATTTCAGATTTGAGTGGAATTTTTAATGTTAAATTAAGAGGAAATACTAGAAGGTGCTTCTTTTTATTTTGTTTGAAGTACAGTGGGGTAGGATGTGTGCCAAAGTTAAAAAAAAATACTGAACATTTTTAGACATTAAAATCCAAACTTTCCACAACTCTTAAATGGTTTTAAGTCATAAAGTGCCATTTGCTTCTATAGAACTTCTAAAACACTTCTTAAAGGAGTAACAGCCGATATTTGCTTCTATAACACTTCTAAAGCACTTCTTTAAGGGCTATTAGCTGGTATATTAAAATACTAATTTTCTTAATTGAATTCTTGTTTGATAATATTTAATTGATGACCGAAAACAGTTTACTGCAATTATTAACATTCAAAAATAGTTTTAGAAAGCTTATTGGAGTATTTCGTTCCTATATCGCTTCTGTAACCAAATTCGGTATGACTTTTATGATTGTTTGTAAAACTGCATTCAAAAATCTTTTAAGAAGTATTGTAATCTTTTTTCTAAGCAGTTTTATTGAAATTTTTCATAGGCTTTTAACAAATTTGTTCCACTGTATAGAATACAACGTGGCTAGATACATAGGTATCCCATACCGATTTCATAGTCACGTTTTGAATTTTTTTTTTTTAATTTTTTAAATCGAATTAATTATGCTAATCACAGAGATGCTTGATGGTAGCAGTTCTCTGTTTAGCGGCTGCTGTGATGACGCGACAAGCTGTGGTTAAGTTCATTTGGCGAATTATTATCTTTAACAATGCGCGAGTGGAATATATTATTTCAAAGATATATAATCTCTTCTACATTCTATAATACTATAGTAGCAGGCACGCGTTTTATATAGAAGAAGATGAATTTTAAGGTAATTTAACACATAAATACATCATTATGGTGTTATGAATTAATTATGCAAGATTTGAAAATTATGCGCACGAAAAGAGGGTATGCACGCACGTATAGGAGGTATACAACAAAAGACAGGTGCTTCATTTTAAAAATCTTTGCAGTCTTTTTTTTTGCAAATTTTTGCCTTCAATAAAAAAAATGGTAATTTAATTTGAATTTTAAAAAATGAAAAGTCACTGACTGAAAGAGTTTCCGGGTTTTTTTTAATTCAAAATTAAGTTAAACATGGCGTTTAATAAAAATTTAATCTTCAATTAGAAATTTTTTTCAGGAATTCTTAAAAGTTTTTTAACTTGTTGTAAAAATAAAAAGGCTATACCTTTTAGGTCCAATTTATTCACACTCCATTAAATTTAAATCCGCTATAAAAAAAAGGAAATTTTAAAATTTGTATGCGATTTGACAGATTTATAATTTTTAATGGAATCAATTTGACCATATTCTGACAAATGGCATTTTACTTACCTACATATATATTATATTCTCAGATAAGTTACAACTGTGGATGATCCCTATGTGGAGGTAAAGGCTTAGGGTAAGGTTATCGAGGAAGTCCTTCAAATCAATTCAGCTGTGGCCAAACTCCGCTGACTTTTTACAGGGCAAGTGGCGACCTTCGGGTTACTTAGCTCACCATAGGTTAAAATTTAAAGATTAGTTCAAAAAAATATATCGTAACCCTATTTTAAAAGGAAAAACTGTAACAAATAGTACTGTTATATCTTTGTGTTTTGAAAAAATAAGGAAATATTTAAAATGTCAAACCTGAGCCTAAACAAGGAAAACAAAATTAATAAAATATTATAGAAATGTAGGCCTACAAATATTACAACCCTGTTCAAAAGAAAAAGAAAAAAAAACACTACAAAATATTTTTTTTTTGACGTGGTAACGTCTTATAAATCGATAAACCATGGCAGCCCGTTCCACTCTCGCACTTTCGCAGTGCGGCAAAAAATTTCAATTCAAAATTAAAAATGAACTATTATAGCTTATTTGAAAGATAATAACCTAAAGTTTAATTAAAATGAAGGATTTTTAAAAATTCCGTCATTTAATAGAGTAAACAGGGGTAAAACGGAATGATGCAGTCTGGGCTAAAATCTAAACGCGAAATCGTAGAGAAATGATTTTTTTTGCTAAAGATAGATAAAACTAATTTAAAAATTTTGAAACTAAGCTACAACGTTATGTTTGAACTTTGTACACGTGTTGGGGCTATGACAAAATGATGATTTTGGGTACGGGAAATTTTTTTTGATAATTCTAAAGGTACTAGGTGAAAGATGAGAGAAAAAAAATTAGGCATCTGATACGGATATTTTTCAAACACTCTGCGTTTCGAAATATGAATTTTTTAAAAACACCTTGTTTTTTAGGGGTATTTTTGGATAGTTTTTGATATTTAGCTTTTTTTTGGAGCGTTCAAAAAATCTCAAACTAAAAGGACATGTAGGTTTTTGCTTTATGCATACATGTGCAAAAAATCATTTCTTGAGTTTTGACTGAATAACGGAAGAAACAAGTTTTAAAAAACACGTTTTTTGACCGTTTTTAACCAATTTTCATCGTTTTTTATTTTTATATTTTTTTCTTTAATAGATACAGGAATAAAGGTAATGGAGTAATGATAGACCATGATCACGACTAAATGTGTGTGAAGTTTCAATCATTTTCGTAAACACAATTTTGAGATAACGGTAAAATAAAATTTTAGAATTTATCATTTTATAACTTTTGACCAAGAGCTGATAGAAATTTTATTAAACTTATATGAGCATCCTGATACAATTACCTTTCATTTGGTATATCACACATAACGATAGACTAACTACAAGCTGCACAATGTTAATTCAAGAAACTTGCGAAAAACTTCAAAACATCAGTGGAGTTCTGTTAGAATGTGGGAAGTACAGTAATCTGAGTCTGGAAATTCGACATGGTTGACTTTAAAAAATTCTAACTTCTCTTGTAGGCATCTTTGAAATGAGATTGATACGTCATATGAAAGGTGAAGTAATAAGCTTTCACATGGTATATATTTTGTATAGGTTGTCAAACAAAAAAATTAATTCCATAGCCTGAGAACATAAAAATAAATGTTCATTTTGCTTTTCTTAATGAAATTTGAAAGAGTTCAAAAAATTCTAGCTGTTTTTGTAGATGTTTCATAGACCTGATCAATATATATATATTTTGAGCTAAGACAATAAGCTTTCAGATGGTATAAAATTTTGTATAGGTTGTTAGGGAAAAAAATGGAATTAATGACGTGAGAATATAAAAATTCATGTTTTTTTGCTTTTTTTTGATGAAAATGATTGATGATTGAATAGAATTTTAGACACTAAGGGCCAATTTTTCAATCGTCAGATAAACCTCAGATAGAGCTTATTCCTAGGAATAAAAGTTTTTTTATATTAACATTTATTCTTCTGATAGTCTAACTGACGATTGAAAAATCAGGGCTTAAAAGCTAAACTGTATGCCAAACCTTAGCCTCTATTATCTCTCTGAACAATGTCGTTTGCCATCTTTAAAATATGAGAACGGACTGGGTTACTCTACTTAAATGCTAAAAAGCACTAAAAACACCTATTTTTCAGCTAACATGTATTATTTAATAGAGTTAAAGGCTTGAACATATATCGTGTTTTAGGGTGGCATATCTAACATACAAACAAGTACTCGGGAACTCTATCAAATTTCTTAATTTTTTGAAAAATGTTTGGAAATTTTCACGTAAGATTTCTTTCAATAATCATATTTCAATTCTCTGAAAAGTGCATCATGGTGATCTAGAAATAAAGATTTCAATGCAACCACATCAAACAATTTTTCAATTGAATTTTCAAATTAAATTTAGAATTTTTCAAATTTTCGTTTATCAAATCTCGTTTTCTCAGCTTTTTTAGCAATGGACATTTTGTCCAGCCCTACCACCATTTTTAATTGTAATTTTTTTTAATACGATAAAATTTGTTTTTATAATTTTATCAATAATTTCTCAAAAACTGATACAAGCCAACATCGGCTTCAGTAAAACTTAGAATCAAAAGTAATAGAAATTTTCTATATACTCTGATGTCGCTTACGACAAAATCGCTTGTACAATAAAATTGTGAGAAAGGCTTCGCGAAAAGAATGTCCATCAAAAGTACCATTTTCTGAGAATTTATTTAAGGTATAACCACCAAAATTAAGTATTCAATTTTTTAATTTTTTCAATTTCTTTGAGGTATCTCGAGAATATTTAAAAACTTTAAACTTCATAGCGTTTTCCCCACAACTCACTTTTTCATATTCGGTGTACCTCATAAATTGAAAAAATAACGCTAAAAAGTGAAAAAATTTAAATTTCAAAAATCTTTAATGAACTTTTCATTTCGGGTGATCAAGCAATACTTATGAGGGGCAGCGTAATTTTATTTTTTTTTTCGAGACACGTCCGATGCCGTCACAAAAAAATCACAACAAAATGCTTTCTTTAGTATGAACTTACCTTATCCCTCCGCATTCTCCTAATCTTTAAAACTTTTAAAATGAAGGTTTTAAGGTCTAACAGCAAAGTGAATGCGTATGAAATTTTTCTTATTATCCTAAAGAATCTTCTCCATTTGCAAAAATTAATCTTATTCAACATTTTCTTAAAAAATTCTAAATAATCACTTCCACTTAAGCAGGTTCGATTGTATATCAGATCTCAAATGACAAAATTACCATACACAAAAAAAAAGCCAAGAAAGCAATATTATTGTTTCCCACCTATAAGACTACAAATCCTCATAACTCAACAGCTAGCGGCTAGCTGATTCCGTCATCATTGTCATGGTCGTCATTATTTATTCATTCCTCCTCATTCTTCTAGCCTCTACAGTCTACACCGTAACGCATATCGGAATCTTAGTATTTCATCGACCGCTGATCCGATCGCACGTTTCAACTTCGGACTTTTTAGATCTCGCTGCCTTGCCGGCCGGTCACTTAAACACTCGATTTTCCAGTTCTGACGCTATTATACTTACCCTCTGTCTACAGTGAATGACCAGAACGAAAATATTGTTTTGTTCTGTGTTTTTACGATCTCCATTTAAAAAAAAACACAACAAATCTATTAAAAGAATTTATAAAAAAAGCAAACATATTTAATAAATTAATCGCCCTGGCTTGACATAAACACCCCAAGTGCCAAAAGGCTATCTTTTATATAAATTCTTTGAATTAAAAATAAATATTTTTTTCTCCAAAATCTGGCCATGCATTTTTTTTTTTTGAAAAAATAAAAGCATTTTTATCACGTGCATGAGGACTGTCAGCCAATGTGTTATTTTTAGTTTTTTTCTGTTTTCCCGGAAAAAATACTCAAAAATTGTGATATTCTGGTTGGAATATGCGTGTAAAAGTGTGAAGGTATCATAAAAATGCCTTAAAGCAAATAACAAATAAAAAATAAAATAAAAATTGGAAGCAATATTTTTTTAGGGGAGTTATAATAAAGTACAGAGATACAACACCTCTCTTGTTGATTTATATTGAATTTTCCAATTTCTGTCTGGATGTCGTTAATAATAATAAAAATGATGAATGAATGATACCGCCACCGACGACGACGAGTGTGAGGTTTATAATTGATTGTGTCGCGGTGTTCCTATATATTTTTTTTTTACTTCTTCTTCTTCGGTGTGTTTATTCATTTTTTATCGGTTTGTTAGAAACATCGGCAATAACAACATTAAATTTATAAATTATCATCACCTTTAGAAGCTCACAACCATAAAAAAAGAAAACTAGATTGTTGTTATTTTGTTTGGCAAAAACATTAACACAACATTGGCAAACTCAACACGGAATTTAAGAATTATTATTAGCTATTTGATGGTGAGTTTTTGAGAGGCTTTGGGGCCTTATCATTTTTTAAATGGTTCCTCAATTAATATTTTGTGGGTGTGAGAGTTAAATGGTTTATTGAATAAGAAGTAGATAAACAAGAATTAGGTACTCTTATGACTTCCGGGCTTATTAACAATGAATATTGCATTTTGGATTTAATGATGTTTTGAATTGAGGTTAAAATCTTAAGATCATAGTCAATAATCGTCCAGTAAATAAAGGAGTTTTACCCTACAAAAGGTCCGGTAGTTCTAAATTTTTGATATGTTGTTAGGTATGGTTAGTAGATAGAAAAACCAAATTTCCACAACCACGCCCCCTCCGCCCCCTTCAGCATCACCGAAAAACCATAGAAATCTGGCACTTTTTTCACTTTTATGCCCATAACTTTCTTCTGGTGCATTTTATTGAAAAGGTAGACTTGTAGAAAACATAATTTCCTACGAAAATGACCTTGGTAGTATTTTTATACAACCAAAAACCAACGAAGTTATGAAGCTTCCAAAAACATGTAAAATTTCGGATTTTGCAATATTTTCAGTTTCTTGTCACTTAACAGTGCTATAACTCTTTAACAATTGACTTTTACGCAAAAGTGTTTATAATCAATCTTATAGACAATTTAATTACCTAAAATAAAATGTAAACCACTTTGATTTTGTGAATCAAATAACCGAGTTAGGGCTAAAATAGTAAAAAAAAGTATTTTTGATAGTTTTCGACACTTTTTGAATTATCCATTAAATGAATAATTTGTATCCCACAAAAGGTCGGGTGGTTCTTATTTTATATTTAATCAAGTTTTAATGGTAGATTGAAAAAAAATTCATAGCCACGCCCCCTCCGCCCCCTTAACAATACTCCAAAAACCAATTCTGCATTTTTTCAGTTTTATGACTATAAGTAAAAATTAGCATTTTGACAAACTGAATTAGCTACAACAAATAATAAAGAAAACAAAAAATACTAAAGAGGTATAAAGTCAGAACTATATCGAAACACAAAGTAAAAAAAAAACTACAAAACAAAAAGTTTACAAGTTTTTAAATACATAGTAATTTAATTTTTAACTATCACACAATTATAAATTTGTTTTCCATATTATGTGCTTTTTTTAAGCATTTTTTTTTACTTTATGTACTTTTTTTGGTTTTGTGTTTCGATGTAGTTTTTGTTTTTTTTTTTTTCGTAAGCAAACTTCACTAAAATATTGACAAAAAATATATCATTATTTTAGCTTCGGCTTCCGAGAAATGGCTATTGAAACTTAATACAGAGTCCATTTTTGCTCACAGATCGAGTTAAAAAAAATTCGGGAAATTGCAATGATATCATAAAAATCGAGGAAAATGTGGAGAGTCAAAAATAAGTTTGTATGAATTTTGGTATCATTTTTATTTCAGGTACTTTTTATTGATACCAATGAAATAAGGTGCTTTTAATTGGAAACTGAAATATTACTTCTTATGAAATACATTGGACTCTACAGAACAAAAAATATCAGGAAAAATTAAGTTAAAAATAAAAAATTGCGTTCTATGGTTTGTATAATTATTTTACTAGAATGTCAATCAATTATTTTAAAAATAAAACTAAAATTGAAATCATTATAATACCTTTGATAATTTTAAGAGTTGGCAATGTGTTCAACCCATACAATCAAAAAAATTTTGTTTTTTTGAGATTTAAGCATTTTACAATAATTTATATTCATCATTTTTCTTCAAATGATTTGAAAAGCGACTAGTCCCTTACTTTTTAAACTTTAGCTTTTTTAAACTTTGCATTTTAGAATCCCATGTTTTGTGGTTTAGTTGCAATCATTTAAATTTTGCAAGGTTTTGAGAATTGAACCTTGGACCACTGGTGCAAGAGACATATGATTTGGCCTTAAGATAAAATTGCATACTATACCACACTTTTTCGTTCATGCTGCGAGTGTTTATTGACAAGAAGTTATCACTTCAAAAAGTATGTCCAGACGAAGTATAAGTACAATTTTTAAGATATTTAGAAAAAAATATAAATCGTTGAAGCTTTTCTTAAAACAAAAAAAGAAAAAAACATTATTATGCTCTAATCATAGTTTAAATATTTTTCAAAAATTAAAAAAAAAAAAAATAATAAATTGTTATGTCATTGAAAAAGAAATTAAATCAGCACATGAAAATAAAATTTCCAAAAAATTAATTTTCCTGTTTTCAAAAAATTGATTTTTCAAAAAAAATTTTTTTTTTTTAATCCAAAAATAATTTTAAAAAAATCTGTAGCAATATTAATATTGACGTACTCCAACGTTTCTATAACAAATGCAGTCGTATTTTAAAAGTATTTTAAAAGTAGCTCTTATGTTTAATCTTATTATAAATAATCATTTTTATCAAAAAAACAAAACCGACTTCCATGGATCAAAACTGGGTTTTATGGTTTTTTTTCATAGTTTCTATAGCCATAACTGGACGAAATTGAAATGGGACCACACTGCAGGCACCAGCTTTCCAATACAAAAAGAATTATCAAAATTGGTTCACTTCGTCCAAAGTTATGAGGTAACAAAATAAAAAAACAAAAAAATGCAGATGAATTGAATACCTCCTACTCTTTGGAAGTCGATAAAAAAAGGAAAAATTAAAATATTACTAGCTGACCCGGCGGACTTCGTTCCGCCATTTTTTGTATTTATTTTTAATTTTCGACTCTATAATTAGTTTACATTTTAAATGAAAAAGGGAATTAAAACTTGAAAAGTTCGTAAAATGAGTTTAAAAATATTCACTTTTAAACTTTTAGCAAAAGTGGCCTATGTAAAATATGGCCTATGTTAAAAACGGCCAAAAAAACTTGGGGAAAAAATCTCCCGTTATTCGGTCAAAAATCATTTTAAAATTTAAAAATTTGTAAGTGTTTGCGCATGACTAAAGCCTATATTTCCTATAAGCTTGAGATTTTTTGGAGGCTTATAAAAATTACAAAAAAATTAAAAACTACTCAAAAATGTCCCTAAAAATTAGTTGTTTTTCAAAAATTCAAATTTCAAAATCCAGGGCCTATGAAAAAAATCCGTATAAGACGCCTAAATTTTTTTCTTAGTATCTTTCCAATCGTGTAACTCAAGTTTCCGTAAAAAAATTTCCCTACCTTTAATAAGCCTTTTGTCGAAGTTCTGCCAGATGTTTTCACTGCACAAAAACCTTCACAACTTAGTATTGACATTTTTTAGAATTTTTGCAATACCTTTTTCAACCTTACAATAAATTTATCTTTCATTTAAAAAAAAATTCAACTCTCTACAACTTACCGTTTAGAAAATAGCCTCTATTTTCAATGTCGTGCTACCCCTATTTAACCTATAAAATCATTAATTTTTTAGCCTAAAACCTTCTACTCTTATTCCCCTTTGATTTAAAAAAATAAGCAAAATAAGTGAGCCGGTGTGGCCGGTTAGCGAACGTACAAAAAACCAAACTTTAATATATATATAAAAAGCAAAAAAAAACATGTAATTTTATTTTCTCACGCTTAAAATGTGTTATCAAATGAAAGGTAATATTATCAGGATGCTCAATAAAGATAAATCAAATTTTTATAAGCTCCAGATCAAAAGATGTAATATGTTGAAAAATAGAGTTTTATTTTACCGTTATTTCAAATTTGTCATTACAAAATTAATTGAAAATAATTTTATTCATTTATCTATTGAAGAAAAAAAGATAAAAATAAAAAACTGTTAAAAACGGACAAAAAACTTGGGACAACAAAAAATTGTTTTTCCCGTTATTCGGTCAAAAAGGACATAGGTAAGCAAACGTTTTCTTTGATCTTATCTGGAAAAGAAAGAATTTTAAGATTTAAGATTTATGAAACCCATTTTAAAAATAACGTTTTTAATGTTTATCGCTTGAATTTTAACTGTTTTTCTTGCCAAGTCTTATAGACGAGGAACTAAAGCAAATTAATTTGCAACCTGACAGTTGTGAATTTCAAGATTTTTTTCAAACTTTTCAAACAAAATTGCAGTGATTTGTGAACAAACATTTTTTTTTTTTTTTTAAATTGTTTTAATTCATGTAAATTAAATGATATGAAAATATTGTCTAGGTTATTTAAGGATTAATTTAATATAAAAAAAATCTTGAATATTTTCAATTCCTATTTTGACCTGGACCAACAAAACACAGTTATCAAAATTTGCGTAATATTTTTATAAAACTTAGATTTGAAAAATTGTTTTGATGCGAACACATTTAACATTGTTATTATATAATATGTTTGTTGAAACGACAATTTCTAACAACAATATCCGACAGAAAACAATCGAAAAGTTACCCCCATAAAACCCTTTCTAACAACTTGCATACTAATTCGTATAAAATCTCATTAAAAACAAAATCAATCACACTTTGTCAACATATACAAATAATTTAAATATGTAATTATTTTATTTAGAAATTGAAATTGTTTAGCTAACGCAATGGTCTAATAACATTTTCAAATAAAATCCTACTCTAATTAACACGATATAATTTATTATAATGTATTCCAGAATTAATTATCATAAATTTACAAAGCAGTCGCAATGTTGTCACAACTTAAAATGTTATTTAATGTAGTACTTTTTTTTATCGTAATTATTATATTCCTATTTAATTAGCTTTAAAATGAGAAACTAGCAAAGTTATTTATTTATTTTTTTTTTATACAATCGATTTATGTGGTTTAAATCAATTAATTTATATTGAGTGCCAATTTCATTTATTTTCAATTAATTTTGTTGGAAAATTGTGTTGGCAAGATTTGATTTGCGAGTTTTGATTCTGTTTTAAAAAAATGCTCAATTAACATTAATTTTTATACACATGAAATTTATAGATAAATTTGTCTTTTAATTAATTTAAATTTATTTGATTTATCATTCATTCATAATTTGGCTTTGTTGTACCAATATAGCTTATTATTGCCAATGGTTCAAAAGTATTGGTTGTTTTTGTTTCGTCCTTTTGTAGATCGAGTTTAAATGAACAAGTTGATTTCAAAGCGGCCTAAAAAAATTTGTTTAAAATATTTTAAATATTTTTTTGTCTTTTTGTTATACGTACAAGTTCTTCCTGTCCATTTGAAGCTGTTCGAATAGCTTCTTCAGCAAGATGAACATTTCTATCATATTTGCTTATTTTTTCAGCTTTGAGGAGACAATTAATTGCTTCTGTCAGAGGAGTTTCAGGAAATTCGGAAACTTTTGACATCAAATCAATATCAATTGTACTTGCTAATTTTAATTCGTCTCGATGTTTCCTTGTGAATATGTTCAAAAACATGAGTTAGTTCTTTAGGTAAAAAAAGTACTTGAAATTGATTCTTACCAATAAGTGACATTTTCAGAAGTTTCTTCAACAACTCCTGTAGTAGATTTTGTTTGTTCTTTTTTAAATTCTTCAGAACAGAAGAATTTTCGTCTTTCAAGATCATCTCTCAAGTCCTTCTCATATTTAATTCGCAAATCGAATGCTTCTAACAGGGACATGGGAACCATGTCCTGCTCAATTTCCGATGGAATGTTTTCACAATGAAAAACTGCATCAAAAGCTATTTTATTGAAGTCAATTTGACCATTGACAGAGTCAACAATCATTCCAGGAAAATAGTTGTCCTTAACCATAGTTTCAAAGAGAGGATTTTTGTTTGATATGGCTTTTTTAGGAATAAGTTGCAAAAGGGTTGTTAAATAATTTTCAAAAAAAATAACGGTAATTTTAGCTTACGAGTGGGAAGTCTTAACTTTTGTTCAACTTTTTCCTTATATTGACACTATAAAGAAAAAAATTAGCAATGTTTTATTAAAAAAGTCTCAAAACAGTCAGCATTTTTTGTATTTACCTGAGAAGCTTCAAAACGATCCCTCAACATGGTTCCATTGGTACTTGTTGAACAGGGTCTTATAGGTATTGTATTTGATGGGATCGGAATTTGGCTAGAAATATCATGAGGAAGCTGAAAATAATAGTTTTTTTTGAACTTACAATGTTTAGGACTAAAAAAAAAACAATCTCAAAGCAGTCTTGATAAAGAGCTGCAAAAAAAAACCTGTAAAATATTTGAATTATTTGTTGCAAATTCTGACAAATTGAAAGTTCTTCCAGATTCTTCATATGGTACAAAGAATTCTCTGGCTTTATTTCTTGCAGCATCATTCTTTTGATGAAAGTTTGGTATTGATAAGGAATATTCAGGCCTTAACAGATGCTCATGTCTGGGAACCTTTAATTGAATTTATACATATATTATAATTTGATGTTTTAGAAGTGGCAGGATTTTTTCCACAAGTGTCAAAATTTCAAACCGACGTACCTCATACATATTGGAATCATTCATTTGGGAAAACGTTGAAACATTATCAAATCGAGGCTGAAATAATTAATTCTTAATAAATTCATTAATTTATATTTTTAATTATTCAATTACTTCGAAGGCCGTATCGTTCTCATATTTGAAGTCAGATAAATTAAAAGGTCGTCCAGAATAATTATAGCTTCTTAGTGATGATCCTTGTGGAATATATCGTAATGAAGGCTCCTCGGACGGAGTGTTGAATTGGGGATCATAGTTTGAAAATTCATTGTGTCTTGGCTAGAAGAGAAGTTATAATAATATGTTTTCAAAGAAATATTTTAGAAAACCTATAACTCCTATAATATTATTGGTTATTTACTTCCGTTCCCAAGTTGAACTATCTATAAAATTATGAAGATATCAATTTTGACGATCTTTGATTCTATTCAATACATTTTCAATCTTGAAAAAAAATAGTGTTTATGTTAAAAAATTGCCTAATTTTAGTTGAAAGGAATTTTTTCCGAATGGTTTCCTTCAGAACTTCTCTTAATTCCCGATTGGGTCACTTTTACTTACTTTCCTGTTAAAAATATCTTAAAATACTAAAGCTTTTTACAAATTCATAAAAATATATTTTAAAATACTTTGAATCCAAAGCGGACTTGAAGTTGGTAAACTTACTTACCTCAAGCCAGCTTAGGATTCAGAGTGTTAAAGAAAAAGGTTACGAAAATAGAAAAAAAAATATTATTTTTAATTTAATTTTATAAGAATCTTAATTAAAAATAATATAAAATTACAAAAACATCTCTTCTGTATTCTAAAAATTATGTAGAAATCGTCTATACCTACAAATTTTAATAAATTGCACGACTGGGGTCGCACGTACTTGCTCTTATGGTAAAAGTTACTCTAATGTTAAAGCTTTTCATTGAACAAAATAAGGTATATGATATTTTCACGGAATTTCATAAGTGGAAAAAAAAAATAAAATCTTTTTTTATAAATAATTAAATACCGTTTTAAATGATCTTTTACAAAAAACTAAGTATGCCATTTCATTTCTTGTATAAAAAGGAATTTTTAGAAAAAATTTTTCGAAAATCGTTAGAGCCGTGTTTTAAAAAAATAATTTTTTATATATAAAAAATTTCTAACATTGTTCAAAAAAAAGTTGGTATGCCATTTTGAAGAAATAAATAATTTACACATAAAAACGGAATTTCAAAATTTTTTACCAACCTGTTTCCAAAAAATTGATTATTCAAAAAAAAATTTTGAAATATTTTTAAAAATTCAAAAATGTGTTTTTTGAAAAATTTAAAATTTTTTTAAATAACGATAGTTATTTGTGTTTTGTCGTTTACGAGAAATTCATAAATCAAAAAAAAAAAACATTCTATGGCAGGTACCGTTAATAACGGTTCAAAAAATATTTTTTTTATTTCCAAAGGAAGCTTTTATGTGTTACACTACACACAAAAATTTTAGTCAAAATCGTTAGAGCCGTTTTTGAAAAAAATTAACTTTTCTATTTCCGTTATATGAAAGGTACCGTTAGTTTTGGTCCTAAAAAAAATTTCAATTTATCCTCTAGGGAATCACCCAAAACTGTTAACTACCAAGTTTGAAGGAAATCGCTCCATTAGTTTAGGTGGTAGCTCGAGGTACACACAAACAGACGGACAGACAGAATTGCCGGACCCACTTTTTTGGCATTCTCCATCATCGTAATGCTATGTAAAATTGTTATCTCGAGTTCGATTTTTTTTTTACGAATCCTAAACTTGCCCTATAGTACCTATATCGCAAGTAAAAATTAAAAATTGAATGGCAATAAGAGGAAATATTATCTTTGTTAAATTCCTTCAATGTAATATTGAAACAAGCAGCCTATCTGCACCCATTGAATAACCTACATATATGCTTAAAGATTTAAAAAATAATTAAAATACTTTAAAAGTGTTAAGTGGATAAGAAGTCTTAAAAAATTTTTTTTTTTTTTCATTTTTTTTTAAATATTTTCTGAAATAAAAGTGTATTTTTTTTACATATGTCGTTTTCGATTGGCTCTCCGGAAGCGTCCGGAATCATTCAGAAGCCTTCTGAAACCGTTTTATTGGCTTTGAAATGACAGCTAGAACGCTTCTCAGAAGAGAAATTCTCTTCTCGATTTCAATTCAGAACCCACTCAAGAAGCACTAATACATGAACACTCACATGTCAAAAAAAAAACTCCGTCAAAATTTTTGGTTTTTCATTCAAGAATTTATTATTTTTTGAAATTGAAATTAATTACAAAACAAAAACGGATACAAAAATGCCATGGAACAATTGATATCATCATCTTCTTCAGCGTAGTCTTCAAAATTATAATTTTTTAATGTTTTTCGTTTGCAAGAAAAAAAAAATACTAAAAATATTTGACATTTGAAATTTTACACAAGCATAAAAAACAAAATTGAGTGGAATGGATTCAAACTGTTTTATTGGATTTCAGAATGAGTGAATCCTTGAGTGAAACCAATCGAAAACGACATTATATTATAATCTTGAAAAATCTTAAAAACGTCATCTCACACTTTTCAAAAGCAATTTATTTTTTTATTGAAAAATAGGCTACTTTTTAAATTGTCAAATATAGAAATTATTTAAAAGAAATAGAAATTGAAAAAAAAAAATAACCACCGCACTTTTTCGCTCACCCAGACTTAGACCTGAAAACTCTTTATCTAATTCACAAGTTCTTGCTTCATTGTGATGCGAAATTGTGAACCAGGCATCATTTAGCAAAATTCCGAACTTTTAATGAGTAAAATGCATTTTTGATCATCTGTCAAATGAAATTTTTTGAACTTGGTGAAACATGAAACAATCGTTGCCAATAAAAACGACAATAAAAAAAGTTATCTGTTTGTTAATTGTAGTTACCTGATGCTCAATCAGAGAACTTCTTGTATTTGTAGGCCTTTGATTTAGATTTTGACGCTAAAAAATTAAAAGACATCAGATCAAGATGCGATTGATAGAAAACTTGTGTAACTTACAAACTCATCGAAACTCTCCATAATTCACATCAAACGAAAAGCTTGATTTTGTATACAAAATTAAAAAAAAAAAACACGAAATTAAATTTAGGTGTCCTAATTCTGACATTCAAGGTTACTTCGACCTTAAAAATTGAAGCTTTAGATAATAATAAATGAAAGAAATGAATATTTGAAAGAATGAAATTTTAATTGAGGCTTTCTTGATTACATAATGAAGAAAAGTACATTTGTTTGACTGAAACCTTACAATTTTATTAATGAAGTGAAAGCAACCTTTTTAGATTTGTATATTTGCCTGTATCAGTAGATTGTAGAAATTGAAGTAGATTAATGTATTGAGAGAGCAATAACATCCTTTGTCAAAAACCTCTATTTTTCTAATCAGAACAAAAAATCCGTTTTATGTGTATTTTATTAAAAATATAACAGCTTCTTATCCCCAGATTATGATACCTTTGACCTTGTTTGTATTTAAGGATTCACCATAATATTAAACAACAAGAGGATTTATGTTACCATCCTGACGCGTATCGGTTACATTTTTATGTTGTGTGTGGTTTTATGATTATTAATCGATAAAAATCTTCACTTAACGACTTAACCCCTATATAAAAAATCGATCAAAAACCAAAAGCCTAAAATACGACTTAAGACTTTATTTCCAAAAAAGAAAAAAGTATATCAAATGAACTATAAACCAAAAAAAACAGAAAAAAAAATTGATGAAAAATATACAGTATAAACCTATCATCATCCGCACATCACAAGCTTATACCATCATCAGAAAGATGTTTGACCTTCCATAAACATAGAAGATTATTATATTTTTTTTTTACTCCGCATACACCTTTTCTTGCTTGATGATGATGATGTTCGATTGACTTAACCTAAGCTTTCACAAAAAGAAAGAAAACAAAAAAGTATGCCGGATGTTGGTCCTGCCTGTCCTCATCAGCGAGGGCGTTATTTCGATTTCCTTCTTCAAACAGAGATATAGATTTATATGTATAAGGACAACAAGTACAAGTACACTATAGATAAATTCCAGTTTACACTTAATTTTAATAACAACATTGCAATATGAGCAAGTTTGTGTATGTGTATTGGGTTCAGAGTTGCCATGAGGAATTTTTAACATATAAATGAAATACTTGTAATTGGTAAGCGAATTATTTGAATAATTGGACCAATTTCAGTATTTTTTTGAAATGTCTATTTTAATTCGAATATCGATTGTTATGAACCAAAAAAATTACGATTTAGTTTTGTTTTTGAATGTTTGGGTTCTAGAATTTTGATTATGGAATTTTTGTCAACAATTTGTCAACAACCCATAGAGTCCCAAAATCACAAAGCTTAACTCCGAAACAACACTTTGATATAGGTAATGAAGTTTTAACTTTCTTGAGGTTTTCAATTTTTGTATTTTTTTGTTTGGTGATATTGAGTTCAGAGGAATTTTAGAATTTCAGAAATTTCATAGAAAATTTGGGTTTGAAAACTAAAACCTCAAGCTCCTGCAATTCTAAAAACTCATTTGCCAAATAATTTGAACTTTCTTAATATCCTCAAACTTCGAAAGGGCAAAGGCTTATAATTTCCATATTTTGAGAGAAACAATTTTGTAATAATAAGACTTTGAATTTTTCCAGTTTTGAACTCTGGGGACTTGGATTTTGACATTTTTTGAATTCGTATTTCAATTTTTTTTAATGTTTGGGGTCATTTCGAATTCAAAATTAAAAAAAAAAATGAATTCAAGAAACCAATAACACAGAAAAGCCACAAAAATCCAGGAAACATAAAATCCAAATAAACATGCATGGAAATGAATTTTCGGTAGATTTGGATCTATCGAGTTTATGTGGCCTTGGGATTTTGGATTTCTCGGTTGAATATCCAAAAAATACTCAATTCGTTCTTATATTTTTTTCAGACCTTAGGCTTTAGAATTAGACCAGAATTAAAAACCTGAAAACCCTAAAAGTCCAAATTGTCAAATGTCTAGAATTTACAAAAAATATAAGCCTTAAAAAAAAATTCATTCAAATTCACTTCAATTCTGATAAACATACAAATTTCATGGACCCAAAATCTCAAAAACCCATAATTTCTTACTGCCAAAAACCCCATTATTCCATAATTTTTGAAAAAATAAGTTTGCATACAATTTTGGGATTGAAAACCTTTGGAATTTGGAGTGTTCTAGATTTTGAAGTTTAAGAATATTGAGGTTTTTTTGGAATTTCAGTAATTTGTTCTCTAGATTTAAACCCGAAATCCTTTAGTTGAGTGTAGTGCCTTTTTTCAAGTTGACACTAGTATCCAGAGAACTTAAGTTTAGAAACTTAAAAAAATAAAAATGTTAAGAGTTTAACAAAATCTAAGATCCCGTACATTTTCGTGGTTTGCAAACACTCATTTTTCTATAAATTTTGAAATTATTTTTCGGCACCTTGTTTTCTCTAAATTTTTGGTTTTCGAACTATGGAAATTGAATCGAAGCAAAAATACCACCCCTCAAAGCCTATAAATAAATTAAAGTCTAAAATCTTTAAGTGTCCAAAGTTGTCTGAAATCCACCGTAAACTTAGAAGATTTTTTTTTAACACAAAATTTTGGACTTGAATATTGATTTATCGATTTTTGAAAATATGTCTTCAATAGATTTCCCATATGGAATGTTGAACAAAAAAGATATCAATAGCACTTTGAATAAGACTGTTATTAAAATTTGAGATCTATAATCCCAATAACCAAGATTTCGAAACTATAAAAATTCCCAAAAACAATCACGTATCTCGAAAACTCCAGACACAAATATCTTTTGTAATTTTGGATTCCCTTCACTGAGAAAGATAACGTAGGAATAAATATAAATCTGGTATAATTAACTTTATTCTTATTAAATATACAAGATGTAAAGTTATCCCTGGCGTTATGTTTTCTCCGTATAGATATTCCATTTTCAAAACACTTAAGATCTTTTACGCAAAACATCTTCTGGGTACATCAACTCAATTTGACGACTCATAACTTCTTAACTTGTTAAGACATTTCTATTGGTACATATTTTGGGTTTTTGGGCACTAAGGTTTTTCAAATTTTGGTTTTCTGTATTTTAGACATAAAGGTCTTGAATTTTGAATTTTGAAATATTGACCGATATCCAATTTTAACACCTTTTACATCGTATTGTTACTTGTTTAACGATTCAAAAAAATTTTGTAGATATGGCAACACTTAATCAGAATCCAATAACGATTGAATCTTGCTGAAAATCAGTAAACAACAATTTTCTCTGGGAGTTTTTTGTTTTTTTGTTTATTTTACTTTGTTGTTGTCTGTCTATATGTTTCCTTAAACGTTTTCTTCTTGTTCTATGTGTGCAATGTTCATCTTCCATATACAAACTGTGTTGGTGTCCTGCTTCTAAAGGAACGTTAAGATTGATATCTGCATTCCGGTGTTAAACCTATGGATGAACGGGTGAACGGATAGGCAAATTTCCGGCATTCAAGTGTCCTTTAAACGGAAATTGTATTTTTCGCTTACCTAGTATCCTTTTTCTGATATAATGTGATGCTTATTTTTTTTTTTGAGATTTTGCTTTTAACCTAGGACAATCCTTGTGTAGTATAAAAATATCGATTGTTGCTAAAGGAGATAGAACCGAGTCTTGGAAGCTTTTATTTTTTTTGTCTCTCTCAAAAAAAGGACAACGTTTTCAAAAACATATTTTCCTATGAAACTGCACTTCTATGAAATGTACGTGAGAGTTTACAGGTTACATATTTTACTTCATTATAATTTAGTCCTTAAGCTCTCATATTCACACACGCACACACACTCACATGGAAATAATAATATTCAAAGAAATACCTATTTTGAATGAGAAAACCTCTGCGTGTATTTTGTTATCTTAAAAATGGGTTGGATGGGTCGTTGGGAAAAAGGATGTGTAGCCATTTACCGTTGCATCTTCTTGCACTTCTCCTAACAGGAAAGTAATCACACTCGAACGACGACAAATGTAACAACGGGAGGTTAAAGTTCGTCAACAAGACTTGGGCCCAGCCCGGGCGCCAAGTAGAGAACGAAAGATATCTTGAAGGTCTTTGACGATAGAACACGACTATAATGCGGCGGGCGTGGCAGGATATTACCTTCCGTTAGCATTTGCATTTAGATTGTATAGTTTGCTCATTTTTTTTTTGCTTGTGTCATATAAAAATGTTCTTTTTTCTTCTTCATTTTATCGTCCTTGTCGTTGAGTCGTAGTCCTTTGAAGGTATAATGTGTACAAGTACAATTATAAGTTTTGCTGTGTGTACTAGTTTACTTTTGGAGCGTATTGGAGTTGTTGCCTTCTAACGCATTTGTGTGTTTAATCTCGCTAATGCAAGAACACTTTGTTAATTACTTCGAAGTGAGTTAATGATGGGGAACAATATCAAAATTTCCCACCACTCCTACAATATTCACTCTTTCCATTTGCAAAGTTATGAAATAATGAGTTATTTGAATTATTATATAGGAAAGAAGGAGGTTGGGGAGCTATTGAATTTATTGGATGAAGCTAATTATAGGAAATAATCCCAACGAAATATTTGTTTTAGTATTTTGTGTTGACATTGAGTTTTGTTTACTTTGAGGATGATTATATTTATGTTTAAAAAGGGAGGCCATTCAATAATTAAAATCCGTACTAAAATTATAGATAATACATTTTTAGCTTAAAGAAAAATATTATTATTTTAATTTGGAGGGCTATTTAGTCCATTGATTTTTAATATAATTTTATGTTGTTTCTGTTTTTAGTGAGGGAAAGTCTATTTTTGTTTATTTGAAATTAAAATGCAGAATATTAATGGAATTATTAAAATATTTTGTGGTGTATTTATATGGAATTATGGTTTATTTTATAAGTTAATTTAATTATGTTCATGATATTTAGTAAAACTAAACCAAATAATTTAATAAAAGTTATGGATCATAAATAGAACGTCAAAGAGAAAATTCTATGAAAGTTTTTCACTAATTTAAAAGGATAATAATTTTGCTCAATTTATAATAGTCAATTTATTATATAGTCAATTATTTAATACATTTGGGGTTTTGCATTAAATTGGAGTGCTTTGAATTAAAGCAATGTATAAAGAAAATATTTTGCACATTTTTAATGGATCAAAAATGAACTTGACGCACTATTACTTTCAAACATTTTGCTCTTCATAGAAAATCATGTTTTTTTCTAAATGTCAAACCCAAAGTGCATCTAATTTTGTAAGTTTTCAAATACCTTAATTTAATGAGTTATTTTGAAGAACAGTATACAAATACATAAAACACTTTTTACTGATAAGTCAAGTTGAATTCTTTTTTTTTTTTTTTAAAGGGCTAGATAATAACACTGGTCAACAAAATTAAACTTTTTTTTTTGTTACAGAAACCAAGGTATACTTTTCTATAGGATTTTGGTGTGCTGAGCTCAAATCCGAAGTCAAAAAATCCTATCACATCACGTTTTTGAGATAATCCCGTTAAAAAATCGAAAATGCCGCTTTTTACCAGTTTTCGAGATTATTTCTTAGCTTTTGGTTATTTGTTTTAAATAAATTTGTAACGGTTTCTAATAGAACTAAATGTTGTCTTTCTAAATCCGTTTAAATCTTTTAAAAATCTCTTATCTTCTTTGAGAAATCTGAAATTGAAATCAACGTGTTTCGTATATCTCATATTTATTTACTTTTAATAGCGAATCTCGAAAAGTTCTTTGCCAATCGCTTTCAAATTTTGACACAATGTTCCATTTAGAATCTTGCAAGTTTTTATATTTGCGAAGGTGGTGAATCGCAGTGAGATACATCAAAGCGTGACCGTGTCAGATACTTATACTAAATAATTACTAGTGAGAAAAATATAATTTTTTTCTTGTTAAAAACAAGATAAGAACTTACTGGAATGTAAATCAAACGTTGTGTCAAAATTTGAAAGCGATTGGCAAAGAACATTTCGAGATTTACTATTAAAAGCAAATAAATATGAGATATACCAAACACGTTGATTTCAATTTCAGATTTCTCGAAGAAGATAAGAGATTTTTAAAAGCTTTAAATGGATTTAGAAAGACAAGATTTAGTTCTATTAGAAACCGTTACAAATTTATTTAAAACAAATAACCAAAAGCTAAGAAATAATCTCGAAAACTGATAAAAAAGCGGCATTTTCGATTTTCTAACGGGATTATCTCAAAAACGTGATGTGGTAGAATTATTCTGACTTTGGATTCGAGCTCAGCACCCAAAAAACCTATAGAAAAGTATATCTTGGTGTCTGTAACAAAAACCTTGTTGACCAGTGTAATTTAAAGTTTTCACACCCGTCACTAGTGATGGGAAATATCGAATAAAAACTATCAAACTATCGATAGTTGTAAAATATTCATTCATTCGATAGTTTTAAATCATTCATTCATTCATTCATTTATTTAGTTACTATTTTCATTCGAATAGTTTTTTCATTCGATAGTTTAGTTACTATTTGTATTCGAATATGTACACTGAAAAAAAAATTGTACATAAAATTTATGAACGGCGTTCATTAACTTGAAATTAATGTACGGTTCACGGAATTAATGCACCATCCCTTAATTCAATGAACGATTCATTAAAAATAAAATTATGAACCTATGAACGTTCATTAATCTCGTTCATTAAAATCCGTTTTTGTCTGAAATTTTTTTTATGAACGGCTATTCATTGAATTAATGAACCTGTACATTAAGACAATGAATACCATTCATTAAAATCTATGAACGTTCATTAATTCAATGAATAGCCGTTCATAAAAAAATCTGTTCATTATCCCAATGAACCTGTTCGTTAAAACAATGAACGCCATTCATTAAAATCTATGAACCATTCATTAATTTAATGAACAGCCGTTCATAAATATCCGAGACACTTTTTGATAAAAGATAAATATCCGATACACGAACCTGTTCGTTAAAACAATGAACGCCATTCATTAAAATCAATGAACCATTCATTAATTCAATGAACAGCCGTTCATAAATATCCGATACACGAACCTGTTATCCGATACACTTTTTTGATAAAAGATTCTATGAACCTGTTCGTTAAAACAATGAACGCCATTCATTAAAATCTATGAACCATTCATTAATTCAATGAACAGCCGTTCATAAATATCCGAGAAAATTTTTGATAAAAGATTCTATGAACCTGTTCGTTAAAACAATGAACGCCATTCATTAGAATCAATACACATTCACTAATTCAATGTTTGTGAGATGTTTTATTTTGCAAAAGTCGCTATTACTTCTAAACGAAAGCGAAAATCAAAAAAACTTATTTAATATATTCTGTCGGAAATTAAAAAATCTACACCTTTTATATCTGACAATTTTTCAAAAAAAGCAAAAATAGAAAAGATATGACGAAAAAAGTAAAAATTTCATGTCTTTTTGTTTGAGAGATGTTTTTTTTTCACAAAAGTCGCTATAACTTCTAAACGAAAGCGAAAATCAAAAAAACTTATTTAATATATTCTGTCGGAAATTAAAAAATCTACAACTTTTATATATGACAATTTTTCAAAAAAAGCAAAAATAAAAAAGTTATGACGAAAAAAGTAAAAATTTCATGTCTTTGTTTGAGAGATGTTTTTTTTTCACAAAAGTCGCTATAACTTCTAAACGAAAGCGAAAATCAAAAAAACTTATTTAATATATTCTGTCGGAAATTAAAAAATCTACAACTTTTATATCTGACAATTTTTCAAAAAAAGCAAAAATAAAAAAGTTATGACGAAAAAAGTAAAAATTTCATGTCTTTGTTTGAGAGATGTTTTTTTTTCACAAAAGTCGCTATAACTTCTAAACGAAAGCGAAAATCAAAAAAACTTATTTAATATATTCTGTCGGAAATTAAAAAATCTACAACTTTTATATATGACAATTTTTCAAAAAAAGCAAAAATAAAAAAGTTGTGACGAAAAAAGTAAAAATTTCATGTCTTTTTGTTTGAGAGATGTTTTTTTTTTCACAAAAGTCGCTATAACTTCTAAACGAAAGCGAAAATCAAAAAAACTTATTTAATATATTCTGTCGAAAATTAAAAAATCTACAACTTTTATATCTGACAATTTTTCAAAAAAAGCAAAAATAGAAAAGATATGACGAAAAAAGTAAAAATTTCATGTCTTTTTGTTTGAGAGATAGAAAATAGAAAAGATATGACGAAAAAAGAAAAAAATTCATGTCTTTTTGTTTGCGAGATGTTTTATTTCACAAAAGTCGCTACAACTTCTAAACGAAAGCGAAAATCAAAAAAACTTATTTAATAAATTCTGTCGGAAATTAAAAAATCTACATCTTTTATATCTGACAATTTTTCAAAAAAAGCAAAAATAGAAAAGATATGACGAAAATAAAATAAATCTTTTTTTCTTCTTTTTAAAAAGGCGCCAAAACTTAATAAACCATTCATTATTTTAATGAACCATTCATTATTTCAATTATTCGTTAAGATTCATATTTAACGAATACATTTACTGTCGAAGTGAGCGTGTTCATGAATTTAATGAACGTGTTCATAGATTTAATGAACGTGTTCATAGATTTAATGAACGTGTTCATAGATTTAATGAACGTGTTCATTGATTTAATGAACCGTTCATAAATTCAATGTATAGTTAATCAAAACTTAACGAAGGGCAACTTGCATGTTTCAGTAATCACACTTTTAAAAAGTGTATCAAATTATGGACAAGGTTTTCATATCATTTAAAGAATACATTTATTGTGGAAGTGAGCGTGTTCATGAATTTTATGAGTGTGTTCATAGATTTAGGAACGTGTTCATTGATTTAATGAACCGTTCATTAAAATTTAACGAAGGGCAACTTGCATGTTGCAGTGATCACACTTTTAAAAAGTGTATCAAATTATGAACAAGATTTTCATATCATTTAACTTTTTACTAAAGTAATAATTTTATTCAGTTTGCAGGTTTCAAAATAACCCTTTTTATGAGTATGAGAATAAAATGTTTTGAGACCACATTTGACAGGTGTCGAAATATCATTTTTTTTTAACCGAGTTGGGGAATCAAATAAGACGGGGCTTATTACCTTGTGTATTTTTTTGTGTTTGTACATATTAAGTAGTTTTGTGTTTTGTTCTCATTTTCAAAGTTTTCTTGCTCACACAAACATTTATCTCGGTTGAACAACCGTTCGTATCAATGTGAAAAGTAGTTAACGACACAAGGAGATGTAAATGTTGTTGAATGTGAAAACCCCTTTAGTACTTATTTTTTGGTGTCGTTTCATCTGTTTGTGCTTTCAACATGAAAGAAAATTTTAAGTTATTTTTTTTTACTGTGATTGTCAATATTCTTACAATATCTATGATATTCGATTTTTGAAAACATATATTTACAAGATATTACCTTTTGTGTATTAACTGTGCTCTTTGCACATAGTTCACACTTAAATTTTAAAGAACGCGTAAAATAAAGTGGGAACACTACTTGTTGATACGTAGAACGAAAGAATTTCTTTCGTTAAATGATGTAGCCGGCGTCCCCAAGCCAACCCAAGCCATTCAGTTACAGTGTGAATGTCTGATCGATAAGAGGAGCTATTCAGCGGAGAGCTGAAGCAAAAATAAAAAGTAAGTATTTCATTAGATTACGTAGTATTTATTATTTAAAAGCATTTATTTATTAAAAGTACACATTTATTTTGTTAAATAATTTGTTTTTTTATCATATATATAGGAGATTTGTTCGATTTCCCATTTGCCGCCGCCCGCCCGTCGCCTGCTGCCATCACGTCGTTTCATGCATCAAAAATTTAAGGTAAGTGTTTTCATCCCTAAAATGTGTTATAATTGTATTAATATATTTATATATATTTAGTGCTCTTCTTACACCACGTTGCCACCACCACGCTGCCGCCACATATTGTCTGCCTCCGGTGTCGTTGTCATCATTTGCCACACCACGTTCCTTCCAGCCACCACGTTGTTCCCGCCAGCCACCACCATCATCACGCTAAAATAATTCCTGGTATGTATCTACTTTTTTATAATTTTTATTGATCATTTTATCTTATAAATATATACGTATGTATTAATATATTTATATGTAGTGCCATCACGTTGCCACCACCACGCTGCCGCCACATCCGCCACATTATTGTCTGCCTCCGCTGTCGTCGTCATTTGCCACACCACGTTCTATCCAGCCACCACGTTGCTCCCGCCAGCCGCCACCAATCTTGCTTAAATAATTCCTGGTATGTACCTACTTTTTATGATTTATATTATATATATATCGATACCTTCCCAGAAGAATGTATTAAACCCTTTGCTCCCGGAAAAAAATACAAATATCTTGAAAAAAATTTTAATATTTTCTAATTACACACTAAAATGAAAAAATAATGATTGTACTAGTAATAACATTGTATAAGGAATGTTTTGAGCTGAGAGTACAAAAGGAGAAGTCCATTTTTTATTAAAAAAAAACTAACAAAGTAATTAATACGTGGTTTCATGCTGAAACCACTAGGAAGCAAAGGGTTAAACGACATTCTCAAAATTTGTATAAACTTAAAACAAACTTGCTGTTCATTTCAAAGAAATAGAACTACAATTACTGCCTAGAATCATTTTTATTAATATTTTAAAATTTGATTGCATTATAATCATTAACACTCTACCGCAAACAGGCCAAAAATTGATTTAGATATTCTAAACTTGAATAAATTAACTTTTTCAATATGAATTTTCATAAAATATCTTAAAAAAAATCCTAAAAAATTATTTGAACTTCGTTTTTAGCTTATTTTTCTTTTCTGAAAGCAGCGTATGCGGAGAGTATCAATAAAATTTGAATAGAATGACTTTTTTAGCCACTTTTAAGCGTTGGTTTTGATCATTTATAGAGTTTGATATACTAAATTGAGAAAAAATGAAACTAGGATTGCCATCTACAATCATTTTCATTAGTATTTTGAAATAAACTTGCATATTATCATTAACACTCTACCGCAAACAGGCCAACAGTTGATTTAGATGTTTCAAACTTGAACAAATTAACTTTTTCAATACGATTTTTCATAAAATATTTAAAAAAAATCCTAATAAATTATTTGAACTTCGTTTTTAGCTTATTTTTCTTTTCTGAAAGCAGCGTATGCGGTAGAGTATTAATAAAATTTGAATAGAATGACTTTTTAAGGACTTTTAAGTGTTGGTTTTGATCATTTATTGAGTTTAATATACTAAATTGAGAAAAAATGAAACTAGGATTACCATCTACAATCATTTTCATTAGTATTTTGAAATAAACTTGCATATTATCATTAACACTCTACCGCAAACAGGCCAACAGTTGATTTAGATGTTTCAAACTTGAACAAATTAACTTTTTCAATACGATTTTTCATAAAATATTTAAAAAAAATCCTAATAAATTATTTGAACTTCGTTTTTAGCTTATTTTTCTTTTCTGAAAGCAGCGTATGCGGTAGAGTATTAATAAAATTTGAATAGAATGACTTTTTAAGGACTTTTAAGTGTTGGTTTTGATCATTTATTGAGTTTAATATACTAAATTGAGAAAAAATGAAACTAGGATTGCCATCTACAATCATTTTCATTAGTATTTTGAAATAAACTAGCATATTATCATTAACACTCTACCGCAAACAGGACAAAAATTGACTTAGATGTTTAAAACTTGAATAAATTAACTTTTTCAATATGATTTTTCATAAAATATCTTAAAAAAAATCCTAAAAAATTATTTGAACTTCGTTTTTAGCTTATTTTTCTTTTCTGAAAGCAGCGTATGCGGAGAGTATCAATAAAATTTGAATAGAATGACTTTTTTAGCCACTTTTAAGCGTTGGTTTTGATCATTTATTGAGTTTAATATACTAAATTGAGAAAAAATGAAACTAGGATTGCCATCTACAATCATTTTCATTAGTATTTTGAAATAAACTTGCATATTATCATTAACACTCTACCGCAAACAGGCCAAAAATTGATGTTTAAAACTTGAATAAATTAACTTTTTCAATATGATTTTTCATAAAATATTTAAAAAAAATCCTAATAAATTATTTGAACTTCGTTTTAGTTTATTTTTCTCTTCTGAAAGCAGCGTATGTGGTAGAGTATTAATAAAATTTGAAAAGAATGACTTTTTTAGGCACTTTTAGGACTTTTAGGCACTTTGGGACTTAGAACATTTTTCAATACAAAAAATTTTGTTGGGGATGCCAAAAAAACCTATCTTATTTTGGGACTTAGAATATTTTTCAATGTTGGGGACTTAGAAAATTTTCGATGCCAAAAAAACTTAACTTAGTTTTGGGACTTAGAACATTTTTCAATACAAAAAATCTTGTTGGGGACTTTTCGATGCCAAAAAAACCTTAACTTATTTTGGGACTTAGAATATTTTTCAATGAAAATTTTTTTTGGGACTTAGAATATTTTTCAATGTTGGGGACTTAGAAAATTTTCGATGCCAAAAAAACTTAACTTAGTTTTGGGACTTAGAACATTTTTCAATACAAAAAATCTTGTTGGGGACTTTTCGATGCCAAAAAAACCTTAACTTATTTTGGGACTTAGAATATTTTTCAATGAAAAATTTTTTTGGGACTTAGAATATTTTTCAATGAAAAAATTTTGTTGGGGACTTAGAAAATTTTCGATGCCAAAAAAACTTAACATACTATTGGGACTTAGAATTTTTTTCAATGAAAAATTTATTTTTTGAAAATTGCTCTGTACTGATAACCGTGTCAATAAAAAAAATATACGACAGGTTCTAATCAAAATTAAAACAGCAGATTCATCTGAAAGTTCGTGCTTAGTTTAAATATTTTTAAGTAGAACTTGTAATTATTATTTTTTACTATTCCAAGTGATGAGTAAAAATAAATTTATACTTAAAAATACACTATCATACATTTTAATATAGCTATGTATAAATATAAATTGTTGTTAAAAGCCTTACTGATTTTGGTATTTCTGTGGTTGGCTTTTTTTCAGACTGTAAAGATGCGGCATTACTTTGGGCTCTGCATGGATACTTTGTACATTTCCAAAAAGTTATAAAAAAAGACACAGATGGTAGGAAACACGTTATACGACATACCATCAAGGACTCGCAGTATTCATTCGTTTGGATAGGCAACACAATTCAAGCTAAAGAAGACCATATTGCCTTCCTCAACAAAATGGGTGAGAATACCCACCCACCAAATAAAAAATGTATGTATGTACAAATGCTCTAGTTTTGGTAAATGAGATCATAAAATTTCAATTCTTATATTATTTTGATTCAAATTTCCCTTAATTTCACTATTTATAATTAGTTTCACTTTTTTATCCGAAGATAAATCTACAAAATAATGTACCTAGGTAATAAAATTGTTCCTGCCATTCACTTGGTTTATTTGAACAATAAAAGAGTTAATGTAAATGTAAACATTTTTTTAATTTAACCTTGAAAATTTCAGAAAGGAGAAGATTAGAGATGAAAAACCGAATGTACAGGTTTGTAAAAATTGAAAACGGCGATTCACATTAATTTTTCTTTCTTTTTCACAGATCTCGACCTAATAAATTTAGAAAGCTAAGCTTCCATGACTAATTTATTTGTCAGTTGATTTTTTTAATTTCTTGACAGGAGATTAAAAATTTTTTGACAAAGAAATAAGACTATACGAAATTTAACTTTTTAAATTTATTGAAAACAGTGCCTACGTTCTATAACGCTTGCATGGAAATAAGTTGTAGAAAAACAATTTGAATCAAAATGAAATTTGTACAAAAAAAATTGATTTCATTCGAATTCACAATGTTTTTCGAGCACTTATGACGGTGCAAGAGTTACGGAACGTAGGCCTGTGTTCATAAAATTAATGAACGCGTTCGTTAAATTAATGAACACGTTCGTAAAATTAATACGAACGTGTTCATTGATTTTACGAACGCGTTCATTAATTTTATGAACGGGTTTTTTTATTTTTATGAACGCGTTCATTAATTTAATGAACGGCGTTCATTAATTCTATGAACGGCGTTCATTAATTTTATGAACGGCGTTCATTAATTTTATGAACGGCGTTCATTAATTTTATGAACGGCGTTCATTAATTTTATGAAAGGCGTTCATTAATTTTATGAACGGCATTCATTAATTCTATGAATGCGTTCATTAATTCTATGAACGCGTTCATTAATTTTAGGCAGGTTTTTTTTTTATTTTTATGAACGGTTCATTGATTCAATGAATGCGTTCATTAATTTAATGAACGCATTCATTAATTTTATGCACGATTTTTTTTATTTTTATGAACGGTTCATTATTTTAATGAACGTGTTCATTAATTCTATGAACGGATATTTTTATTTTTAAGAACGGTTCATTAGTTCTATGAATCCGTTCATTAATGTAATGAACGCATTTATTTTTTTTTATGAACGTATTCATTAAATCAATGAACACTGTTCATTGTTTTAATGAACGATTCATTAAAATATGTTCGAAATTTCAAGTTCGAAATTTTATGAATGAAATTATGTATGGTTCATAGAATTAATGAACGTTCATTGATTTTAATGAACGGCCGTTCATTATCTTAATGAACAGGATCATTGGACAAATAATAATGAACGATACATTAATAGAATGAATATATTCATTAATTCCATGTACCTTTTTGGTTCAGTGTAGTTTTTTCATTCGAATAGTTTTTTCATTGGATAATTTAGTTACTATTTTCATTCGAATAGTTTTTTCATTCGAATAGTTTTTTTTATACGATAGTTTTGTCATTAAAATAGTTTTTTTTATTTGATAGTATTTTCTTTTGAACAATAATTTTCTCATTCGAAAAAATTATTTTTGTACGATAATTTTTTCATTCAAATAGTTTCTTAAGCGATAGTTTTTTCATTCAAATAATTTTCTTAAACGATATAGTTTTTCATTTGAATAGTTTTTTAGTACAATAGTTTTTTAATTAACAGTTTTCTTAAACGATAGTTTTTTCATTTGAATAGTTTTTTTATACGATAGTTTTTATTCGATAGTTTATTAGATAGTTTGTTCGATAGTTTTTTTTTCGATAGTTCGATAGAATGAATGAATGAACTATCGATAGTTCAAATCATTCGATAGTTCCCATCACTACCCGTCACACCCGTACTATATTTCTAGAACCAAAACCCGGGACCGATAAAAAATTCCTTGGATCGTTTTAAAAATATTGATTTTTCAAAAAAATAAATAAAAAATTGAAATTTTATAAAAACAAGATTTCAAAAGTTTTATTATTTCTTTATTTTGATATCAACATTTCTTAAACGATTTCATGGGAGCATTTTCGTTGAAATCATTTAAGTGGTTTACGAAACCAAGAAAGCGGTTTTATAATAGGTAGGTACTGTTTATAACCTCTTAAAAAAATCGGGAGAGTTGTTTTTTAACATTTAAATTTTATTTTAAATGGTTTTGAAATTTTATAATCTTTAATTAATCTTTTAACATGTCCTTAAAAGTTTTGAAATTTTGCTGGGTTCTTTGCTCTTCCATACGTTGTTCATTATTCGAAAAAAAAAACTTTTTCTACAACGAAATCGTAAACGAAAATTTTGCTTTTCGTTGCACATTACTTAGCTTAACCAAAGAAATTCTTACCTCTGCTAGAATATTTGGAGAGTTTTCAATCATTTGTCACTCACGTTTAGTTGTCCAGGTAATTTTTCTCGCTACAAAAGAGTTTTTTGACTTTGGAGGCTTAGAAAAATGTTCGTTTGTTCCAGGAGCGTATACTTAGCTTAATGTTTTTATCAGAAAAATTAGAAAAACTTTAAACTTCTAACCACTGTTTTTCTTGTTTTCCGTACAAAGTTTTTAAAATTTTGAATTAAAATAATCAGAGAATCTGCAAATACGGGACAGTCACGGGACAAATTACAAAATACGGGACACTTATACGTCCCGGGTTTCTTAAATAAAAAATCGGGACAAGCTGTACAAATACGGGACAGTCCCGGGTAAACCGGGACGGATGGTCACCGTACTTATAGACCGAGAGCCAACAACATAATGAATCAAGTCATGTAAAGAATGTTTTAAGGCATATCAAATGAAAGCCCTTGACAAGTAGGACAAGAAAATCATTTAGTCTGGCAGTATTTTAGTGTGGTAAAATTCGACCCAAAGTGAAAAAATACGGAAATAAATTGCACGACTGGGGTCGCACGTACTTGCTCTTATGCTTAAAGTAACTATAATGTTAAAGCTTTTTATACAAGAAATTTAAAATTTGATATTTTGAAGAAATTTCATAAGTAGTATAAAAAAATTAAATCTGTTTTATTAATTAATAAAACTCCGTTTTAAATTATCTTAAAAAAAAAAATAAATATGCCATTTTATTTCTTGTATAAAAAGGTATTTTTAGAAAAAAATTTTCGAAAATTGTAGGAGCCGTTTTTTAAAAAAATAATTTTTTATGTATAAAAATTTTTTAACATTTTTCAAAAAAAAAGTTGGTTGCCATTTTGAAGAAATAATTAATTTACACATAAAAACTAAATTCCAAAATTTTTCATTGATCCGTTTTCAAAAAATTGATTTTTCAAAAAAAAATTTTGAAATATTTTTTAAAAAACCAAAAATGCGTTTTTTGAAAATTTTTTAAAATTTTAATATTATCTTTACTTACACACTTTTGTATAAAAATTTTCATTTAAATCGGGTAAATGTTGTACGAGATATTCAGAAACGAAAAAAACCGTTCTATGACAGGTACCATTAATAACGGTACAAAAAATATTTTTTTTATTTAAAAAGTTGGCTCTTATGTGTAGTACTACACACAAAAATTTTAACCAAAATCGTTAGAGCCGTTTTTGAAAAAAATTAACTTTTCTATTTCCGTTATATGGCAGGTACCGTTAGTTTTGGTCATAAAAAAAAATTTCAATTTCCCCTCTAGGGAATCACCAAAAACTGCTAACTACCAAGTTTGAAGAAAATTACTTCACTCGTTTAGGCTGCAGCTCCAGATAGAGACAGACAGACAGACAGACAGACAGACAGACAGACAGACAGACAGACAGAATTGCCGGACCCACTTTTTTGGCATTCTCTATCATCGTAATGTCATGTAAAATTGTTATCTCGAGTTCGATTTTTTTTACGAATCCTAAACTTGCCCTATAGTACCTATATCGCAAGTAAAAATCAACTCTTTTGGGTTAATTTGTAAGTTTTATTCCTGACCGAAAGTAATTTGTTTAGTTTATTTTTTGACCCAATTTGTTACACAATATACATTCTTCCAAAAGTGTCAGCGCAAAACGTCCTACTAAATTTCTTCGACAAACACCCTGTCTTTTAATGTCGAAATTTCCAGAAAAATCCTGATTTTGTTTGTTGTTTTAGAAATCCGGGCAACTAAAAAATGTATCAAGGCTTATCAATAGAATGGCCTTGATTAGAACAATAAAGATAAATTTATCTGGTAGCATTCTGGTGTGACCAACATGGCTTGAAATCGACCCAAAGATAATTTAAAAAATCAACTCGTTTGGGTAATTTTGTAAAATTAATTTCTAACCGAAAGTAATTTATAAAATTTACCTTTTGATGCCATTTGTTACATAATACTTCCAAAACATTCAGCGCAAAAAGTCAGACGAAAATTCTTTGAAAAACACCCTGGTAGATAATTTTAAATGTCGAAAAGTTCTTGCTCCTAACTTTTTAAGTTAAGTCATCTAAAGAATGTTTAAAGGCATAGAACTAGAAAGATCTTGGGGAGTTAAATAGGAATAAATTTAACTGGCAGCATTTTGGTGTGACCAACATGAATAAAATACGACCCAAATATGTAACAAAAATATGGAAACGTATTTTTGTTCATTATAAAGTGTGATTCAAGAGAAGAGTGCCAAATAGCTTAAGCGTGTAGGTTGGGCAATTTTCTAAAACATTGACTTAATTTAGAAAAAAAATATTTCAAATCAACGTTTATACCTATCTACAATAATGTGCTATACCTTTTTATAAAAAAAAGTGCAAGAGAAAATTTCAAATTATTTTGTTTCAAAATTTTTTGTAATTAAGTACCTCCTAATTTAGTTTTCCAAATTCAATGATCTTATTTGTTTTTAAACAAAAACAGAAAACTCTACCCAAAACTGTCTTGTCGTTTTCGACAAATTAAAAACCACAACTACTTTAAAAAAAAGCCATATATGTTTTTTGATTAATTTCTCAAAAACTGCGGTACAATAAACAGTACAGTGTTGTAACGTTATTGTTTATGAAATATAATATAATTTTTTTTCCAAACTACAAGATAAAACTGAGACAGAAAACTGTAAAAGCCTTTGCAAAAAGCGAAATTGCACGGGGTTCACCAAATGGCAGTGCAAACATCTCTTGCAGCCTTAAATAAGAAAGCGTACTTCGTTCGGAGCTGAAGTTCACTATTTCATTGTAGTTTGAAAGAATTTTTTTTCATTGCGTCCTCTTAGTTCATGAAATATGACTCCAACTCCACGTGTTGTAAATATTTACCTTTATCAGCAATAAACTTTGTTAACTTTGAATCCACAAATTAAAATAAAATATGAGAGCTGATAAAATCGATATCTCTATGATTAGGGGAAGACCTCAAGTGTGCCACTTAAGATAAACCTTTTGATTTAAAAACTTTTTTATCATAAAAAATGTAAATCAATGTCTAGACCAGACAGAAAGTTACACACGCAAAAGTTACATTCATTAATTTTGCAACAAAAACTAAAGCTGTTGGTTTTTGATAGGTACCAAGTGCAAGCTATTAAAATGTATCACAAAAACGTTTTTTTTTTTTTTTCATTTTTATTCCCTCAGAAACAATAAAAAAAAAAAGCTCATTAATAACCCACTCCAAAACAAATCAGTAGCAACATTTCGCTTATCACAAGTTTTTCAATAGTTTTTTGCTTATACATATTTAATTGATAAGTTTCTAACTCTTTTTATTATCTTATCACAAAGATCAAACTAGATTATAACCTTTTTTATTTTTAAATTCCAGATAAAAAGTCATTAAAACCCTCAACCATTTGGTCAGAAGAATTCCATTCAATAGTCTATCAACATGAATCGATCACTGTTGATCACATTCTTCTTCTGCGTAGTTTTTACACTCGTTTCCTCAAATCCATACAATACAAGTCGAACATTTCAAAATGCCAAACGAGACATTTATCATAGTTTTGGTTTTGGCCAACCAACTGTGATTGAACGTGCCACATCGAAACGACCATCTTTGGAAGAATACAACAAACTTCGCAGTCAATTGGTAGAAAATGAAGAATCACGTGGTTTCGGCTCGAAAATCAAACTTAACGCTGATGAAGTTTTGGCAAATAAAATCATAATGGCAGCAAAAACTAAAGAATTCGAAGAAGGTCTTCAAGTTCCTCATCTTTTTAGTCCATCTCAGCATTTTTTTACGGTTTTGGAAAAAATAAGGGACTCTGAACTTTTCAAACTTCTGGAAGCTATGCCAAAAGGTGGTGTTCTACATGCTCATGATACCGCTTTATGCAGTACAAATTATATCGTCAATCTGACTTATAAGGGAGACCTTTGGGTTTGCATAGATAGCGATCAAGATGCTAAGTTGTTCCTTTTTTCGAAAACAAAACCGGCCAATGAAAAAGGTTGTTCCTGGGATTTAACATCAAACGTTCGTGAACAACAAGGAGCTAAAAAGTTCGACGAATACCTCAGAGGCCGATTGTCACTATACCCGACTAAAAAGTTCGATGATGTCAATGCTGCATGGCAGGAATTTGTGAAAATATTTGGTCTTCTTAGTGGACTGCTGTTTTATGCACCCGTTTGGGCTGAGTACTACTATCAAGCTTTGACCGAATTCCACGCTGATGGAGTCATGTATTTAGAGTTCCGAACAACTTTACCTGTGGTATGAAACTTTTTAAAAGTCTAAAAAGTGAATTTTTGACTAATTTTAATAACTTCTTCGACAGCTTTATGATATGGACAATACCGTTTACACCAACATTGATACAGCTCGAATCTACGAGAAGACCTTAAAGTCCTTCAAGGATGCTAATCCTGACTTTATAGGTTCCAAACTTATCTACGCACCTCAAAGAAAAGTCAAAGCTCTCAACGTCAAAGAGTATATTGCAACCGCAATTGAACTAAAGGTAAGTCAAAAACCCCCTTTTTTCAAAAAGTCTTATACTCATGAATTTTCCATTTAATTAGGAGAAATTTCCAAATTTCTTTGCCGGCTTTGATTTGGTTGGACAAGAAGAACTCGGCAAACCACTAATCGATTTCCTCCCACAACTTCTCCAAATACCCGATGACATCAACTTCTATTTTCATGCTGGCGAAACAAATTGGTTTGGTGCAACCACAGATGAAAATCTCGTCGATGCCGTACTCCTCGGCACAAAACGCATTGGACATGGTTTCGCACTAATTAAACATCCTGGTGTCCTTGAACATCTCAAAGAAAATAATATCGCTGTCGAAGTGAATCCAATTTCCAATCAAGTACTACAATTGGTCACCGATTTGAGGAATCATCCGTGTTCGCATTTATTTGCGGACAACTATCCGGTGGTTATATCATCGGATGATCCTTCATTCTGGAGGGCTTCACCACTATCACATGACTTTTATGTTGCCTTCTTGGGTATTGCATCAGCTCATGCTGATTTGAGGTTACTCAAGCAATTGGCTATTAATTCAATTGAATATAGTGCCTTGAGTGTGGATGAAAAGGAGCAAGCATTTGCAATGTGGCAAGTGAAATGGGACAAATATATTGATTGGGTGAGAAATTCGGCTGGTTCAGCAGGAGCGGCAGCGTTGACAAATAATATCGATTGACTGGGGGTGGTGGTGCGATTCGTACCGCCATTGTTTATAATTGTTGCCAGGTCAACATTTTTGTACAAATAGAGAGAAATTACAATACTACTACAATATTTAATAGAAATTGCTGATAGATTAAGAAAATTGGAAAAGAAGAAGGACATTCCTGGGAGTAATAGAATAGAAACAGAAGGACATCCAGAAAAAGAGAGAATATATAAAAGGAACTGCATTTTATAAGCTTTAATTAAAAGAAAGTATTTTTTTTGATTTATTTCTACTTTTTTTTTTGTTTTATTGGATATTTCTGTTTCTTATTACGATGAAGGACATCACAGGACATCATTTTTGTGCAAAGGAGAATTTGCATTCTTCAGTTGGTTTGGTATAAATGCAAACTGGGTGGAAAAGATTTATACAAAAAAAAAAAAAAGTGGAACTATGGGGAATAAGTAATTAGAATGTCTTTGATCAAAGAGGATGTTTCTTAATTAGATTAAATACATTCATGGAGTTTCTATCTTTTTCTTCCTACACACTGTATCTTTTTATCCTGGAAAAAAATAAATTAAATACTTCAGGTGGCCGCATTTTAACTTTATAGAACATTAATTACAATTGGAAGTAGTATAAAAGTCAATTATATTGTTGAGTTGAGTTCGACGAATAAAGAAGAAAACGATTGAAGTGGTTTAATGGAAAAAAAAGTATCTTTTGAAATGAAAGTCAATTATAGGGAATTTGAATTCAAGTGTGTAAGGATATAATTATTGGAAAGAGAGTGTATTTTAAAAGCTTTGATTGAAAAGAACAGTAGGGAAGAATTTCTTATTATCTATTTGATGAGTAGCTACTTTATTTAATTTACTTTTGATCTAATTTTTACTTGCTCTATAGGGCAAGTATTGGTTTCGTGTCGAAAAAAAAAATTGAGGTTTTAATCAAAACCAACATTACGATGATGGAGAATTCCGAAAAAGTGGGTCTCGCAATTCCGTCCGTGCGTCTGTGCGTCTGTGCGGTTGTGCGGTTGTGCGTCCATCTGTACACATTTCCACAGCCTAAACGGGTGGACGGATTTTCTTCAAATTTGGTACAGATGATTTTTATGGAATTCTGAAAGTTGGTTTTTTTTTGTTTTTTTCTATCTCGTATAGAACGTATACCTCCCATACAAAAAAATACGATATTGCAAATTTCTCGAAAACGGCTCTAACGATTTTGATTAAACTTTGTATACGTAATATTTAAAGCAGTGGCAATAAAACTGCATTTTTATTTTTTCTCAAAAAAGTCAAATAACAAAAAAAAATTTTTTCATTTTACAAAATTTTGCCCTAAATGTCGGCTCTTCCCCAATATCTTTTTTTTTTAATTTAGAGGCAGCTTTTAAAATCTACAAGTAGACTAACATAAAAGTGCTTTGAACTGCAAGAGCAAGTACGTGCGACCCCAGTCGTGCATTTTATTTTTTACAGAGTTCAAGTGGGTGCAATTTAGGTATCTCTGTATGTGTTTCATGCATATGCAATAGAGATTTACTGGAGAAAAATCTTCAAAGAAATAATAGAAGCTTACTTTCGAGGAAATTGAAAAATGTAATTTTGAACAAGAAATATATTCATTTTTTTCATTTCTTTGGAACATTTTTAAAATTTTTTATTACCTTTGAGTCTTTTGATATTATTTGATTGATTGAATTAGACATTTCAGATAAAAAATACAGATGAAAAATAATCATCTTATCTAATAACTTTTCTTACCAAATTCCCATTCACTACCTACTTGACAAAAATCATTAAGCGTTCAGAAAAATAAACATATTTGCTAATAATATTAATTTGAACAGAATTCATTAAAATTCTTTACGGCAAAATCAATTTTTTTTTCAAACATAACACTGTCATTTTTGAAAATAGATAAAGTGGCATATTATGCACTAACTTCAAAAAATTAAAGGAACAAACAAAATTAGTGATTTTTTATAGACTGCATCTCAGTAAAAAATGATCGTATCATGACAAAACAAAAAGCTACATTCTTCTAGTATTAGGATGTTCTTTCAAATCTTAAAATAGTTAAATCATTGCAATTGTTCTAAAACAAAAATTTTTAATTTTTTTATTGTTTCTTATTAATTATTACAAGAAAGTGGAAAAATCAAAAATTTTCAAAGAAAGGATCAAAAAATGGTATGAACATTTTTTTTTCAAAATTTCAATTTTTTTTAACTTTTAATTTTTCTTTGATTTATCTAAAATTTAAACGATACATTTTAATAAAATGTTGAAATAAACTCAAAAGAATTTGATTTTGCTCTAGAAATTATACATTTACAGCTTGAAAAAAGTGGTGTTTTTTTTTTTTTGAAAATTGTAGAAACTGTTTTTTTTTTTATAGTTTTTATCAAATCAAAATTTTCAAAAATTATTTTAGTATACTATTTTTATGAAATTAATATTAAAGTAAAATTTCAAAAATATTATCAATGGGCACGTTCAGGAAATATTAGGGACTATATATTTAGGAAACGTCATTTTCTGAACGGAAATTTGAGTAAATTGACTAAATTAGTTTGGATGTGATGCTATTGTTAAATTTCAAAATTTATTTAAGAATTTTACCGGTCGCATTGGTAAGACACCAAATTTCACTAAACTGTAATGAATAAATTAAGTTAATTATAACCGATAATGCACTTTTTAGTTGTTTTTCACACAAATAAATTCAATTTTGATAAATTAATTCTTTAATTAAAAACAAACTGCTGTCATGTTGACAGTAAAACTTTCCTAAATTTTTAGGGACAATTTTGTTGCCTAACTTTCCAGTCAGCTTTCCAATAAAATTACATAAATTGGAAGGATTTTTTTTGACAGCTGACCAATCAGAGACCGTGTAATTACCTAAATATTTAGTCCCTAACGTTTCTGAACCTGCCCAATCTCTTTTTAAAAAAATTGACATTTCCAAAAAATAAAATTGAAACTTTTTCAAAAAATCCTAAAACTAAATTCATTTTTGAATTTTTTTCTCAATTTTAACATTAAGGCTGATAAAAGGTTTTTGTAAAAATTTTTGTTGAAATCGGTTAGGTCGTTTATGAGAAAGTCCGAAATAAAAAAAACGGTACTATAGCAGGTACCGTTAATAACTAAACGGTTGAAAAAATATTTTTATTGTTTCAAAAGTAGGACGTTGTTTGCCAAAATACACTACGCATACTTTTTTAATCTTGAGAAAAACAAGCTTTTCCATTTCGGTCCGTTAATTTTGGTAAAAAAAATTCAATTTACCCTTACTAGGGAATCGCCTAAAACTCTTAAATACAAAGTTTGAAGCAAATCGCTTCAGTAGTTTGGCCTGTTGTTCTAGAAAGAGACGGACATACAGACAGACAGACAGACAGACAGAATGGCGATACCCACTTTTTCAGCCTTCTCTAACATCGTAAAGTCATGTTTGATTGTTATCTCAAGTTCGATTTTACGAATCATTAACTTGCACCTATATCGCAAGTAAAAAACGGAACTTAGATTTTAAAACTAGCAGAATTAAGGTTTCAAATGCTTTTTAAAAAAAAATCAGTTTTTTTTCTTTGGTCTTTTAGTTTCCCAATTTTTTTTTTAAACCTTTTGTATGGGATTCAAATCTCTGACAGGTACTCAGAAAATAAAGTTGTGCAAAGAAAAATTATTTAGCTTTAATTTCATGTCTTAAGACCTTTATCCTTAATTTTAAGGCTTCGGGCACAGTGCATGAAACTCTCACAACTTTAACATTTCGTGCTAATTTGCTCGTGGCTCAGTTTCTTAAAAAAAGATCCTTGTATTAAAAATATTGAAAAAATTCAAAAAGATTTTACTTACTTACTTGATCAATTAGAAATTCTCTTCTTTCCTTTCCAAATTCCTTAAACACCTCAAACCTCACATTAATGAATAATCTTAATTTCAATATCAAAGACATGAAACTTGCCAAAAACATTCACTCGAGATACAACCATAATAAATTTCTCAATTATTTTGGGCCCGTATTTCATTTGGTCCTCGCTACCCCTCGCATATAGCTTAATTGAATTTTGTGAAGAAAAGTCATCAATCAGGATGCGTACGTAGGTATGTGTGAGTATGTTGGTTAGGTACAAATGTTCATTTATACAAATATCTATGCTTGTCGATTTTGAGCCCATCTATACCATCACAAAAACACCATCTTCCTTACCTCGGCACGCATCCAAACTCCATTTGACATTCAGTCTTCATCTCGATGTTTGGATATGTCATCACCATCTGACCACAAAATGTAGTAGTTTGTCTGTTTCCGTTTCCTTTTTTTTTATTGGAATAGTACAGACTTGTTTGGTTGATATCTTCCCGTCATCGATTGGTCCATATCGTCATATAGTCAAGTCCACAGTCAAGTCAGTCAGTTGGTCATTTCTGATGGACATTTATGGCTTTGCTTTATGTTTTATATGAGTTCTGTACATGCCATTTTGGACTTTTGTCTCCAGTTGTCATTAATCTTTTCTCTGTGCAAAGTTTGCTCATCTGTCTGACTTTTTGTGGGTTGTTTTTATGAAACTTGAAGTTGGTATGGGTGGTGTCTAATAAATCGATGTGAGACTTCTTTATCTTTGGCATTCAACCACAGAAAAGACAGACAGAAACATACACAATGAAAGTTCACAAAAAAAAAAAGATAAAAAAAACTCTCGAAAAAATTATATTTGCTCGCTATGTGGCTTTTGAACATTTGGCGTTCATTTTTCCTCCTGACTTTTGGCTTCATTTGGAATTCTGCCGAGTCTGCAATTCTACAATGGTTTTTTTTTTACTACTTTTGGGTTAATTTTGTAGCTGAAAAGAGAGTTGGCGGTTGTGACCTAATTAAAAATTAACTGAATTGTTGGGATTCTTTGAGGTTTGTCTTGTGTTTTTTTTGTCTTGTTTTAAACAAGCTGATTGCTAATTGAAGTGGAAACAATGTCTAGGAGGAATACAAGTCACCAGAGATGGCGTTTAGGAATTAAATAACACTGATATAACTGGTGAATTTATCACTTTTTCTTATTTGATGAAATCAGATAGTATTTCTATTCCAAAGTGGAACTGAAAGAGTTTGTTGAAGTTTAAAAAGTGCATTTTTTAAACATCAAATTGAAATAGAAAATGACTGATAATACAATCAAATAAGGTGAAAAAAGGGGTAAACCTCGGAATGAATGCTAATTTTTATTCTTAATGATAATGGATATTAAAACCTTCATGCAAAAATTTGGTTCCGCTACCATAACTTTTAAGGGTTTTTTGGTAGTAAGTTAGCAACTGTTATAATAATATGGGTTGAAAGATGAAAAACAGGTATAACTTTTTTCTGAGATGTCAGATAGCCTTGATTTTAGATTTTTTGGCATCAGCATTAAAAAATACCTTGAAATCATGTTTCATATGTGTATATATTTAGATCTTCATTTTTTGCTAATTTTGAAAAACCCCATTTCGCGATTTGACCTTGAAAATCGCGACTTGCGGACATGGCATTTTTCTAGACTTTTGAGGTAGGTATGTTATAGAATGCCAAAACGAAGGTATTGAGCAAAAAAAATTTCTAGTAGCATTCATTCCGAGGTTAAACTCTTATTTGATTGGAGGAGCTACAAAATTTAATGTTTGCGCAACAAATTTTGGTTTTTCAAAGCTACAATTTCGAGAAAAGAAAAAAAATTAAAAAATGCAACTTATTTGAAAAAAAATTTGACCGTTTCATACAAATGAGGTTGGGTCTTATTTTAGCGGAATATTGAATAACAAGAAAACTGATCGAGCTACAAAACTGAGGTTTTCGTGTTTTACATGGGTCTAGGTCACTTCAAATTTCTGCAAAAAAAAATTGAACTTCGCATTTTTTTATATTTTGAGAGCTTTGTTTTGAACTAATTTTTTTTTAACAAAACTATGAATATTTTAAAGAGTGTTGGAGCCTCAAAATTAGAATTTACATCAAAAATTTAAATTTTGCTTTCAAAAGCTTAAATTACTGGCAAAAGAAAAAGTTTAAAAAAAGTTATTTTTTAAAAATGTTTCCATTGGCCTGATCAAAATGGAATCAAATGCACTTTTGAAACATTAAGTTGAAATAAAAAAAGACTTAATGGAGCTACAAAATTAATTTTTGCATTAAGATTTTGAACAAAAAAAAATAAAATTTTCATATTTTCATCCGCTAACTTCAGTCTTATTTTAGCGGAATTTTGAATGGCAAAAAAATTGTTGAGGCTATCAAATCCAAATTTGTGGAATTAAAAAGCATTTAAAAAGCTACAAATTTGGAGGTCAGTCAAAAATATATCAGACTTATTTTGGCGGAGAATTCAATAACTCAAAAACCATCTTGGTATTAGCTACAATTAATGTCACAAAGTGTCTGCCAAAAAATTGTTTTTTTTTGCAAAAAAATTAGCTTCATCGAATTTTCACCAATTTTAGATTATTACCTATTTGTTCAAAAGAAGAAATTTAAGTCTTTTTAACAATAAAATATGTGGTTTGGTAACACTACCAAGATTGAATAAGCTTAAATTCCATTTTTTTTGTCATCTACCCAATTCCGATATCATTTCAAAGAATATATTTAAGAAACAACATGAAATATGTATTTCAAAATATATTCAAAAATAATATAGATTTCCAAACCAAAGTATTTTTATGAAAATCGGTCGAACATTGGTTATAACTAATAACTTATAAGAATAAAAAATTTAAACGATTTTTTTAATTCTGTTAAAAAATCTAAAATTAATGACATTTTGACGAAGCTAGGTAATAATTTGATGTCGATTTGTGAGGAAAAAGAAAGCTATAAGGTAGGTCGGATACGATTTTATAAGACGATCCTTTCAATCAATACTTTTTGTGCTTGTGAATACTCCCATTTTGACAGCACTGTCTACAACTACCAGTTAAATATCATAACAATTTAAGGACCAAATTCATGGGCGAGAAAATAAAAAAAAACTATGTACCGCTAATGAGGACATAGTCAAACTAATTAGTGAAGCTATTTAATTTTTTTCTATACTTGTTAAATATTATATAATTATGAGATTTTTTTGGACACCATCCGCCACCGGTCGGTAGTGGAATCTGTATAGTTCTTCAAATAAACCAACATAAAAAAAAAGTCACATCCATTCTTTTTAATGTTTTAAAAAGCAAAAATAAATATAATTGTGTTTTGGCCACTGTGATAGCTTTGTTGCAAATTATACTTCAAATAGGTCAGTTTGGGTGAAATTTGGTAAGAGTAACATTTTTGTGTCTGCTTTTTTTTGGCAGTTTTCCCCACATTAAAAGGAACTTCTTTGAATTCTTAGAAAATACAAATATTTCTCTATTTTACTTGTTATTTTCCCATCAACGAACTAATTTAATCAACACACTCAAAGATAATTTCAATAATAACTCGCCCTAATCCAATTTCAATTTAATCAAAGTCAATTAGTGCCAAGAATTTCCATATCTTTACCCTGCTGAATATATCTTACAGAGAGAGTGTATGTTTAAATTAACACACAGACACAAACCTACTACTTGTCTTAGGTATACTTACTCATCAATCGAAATAAATTACCAATCTCATTAAGTTCACACTATGTTACCATATATATGCAATGGGAATGGTGACTTCAAGGATTTTCATTTGGACACATGGAATCTCCTTGTCTGATGTAATGCATCTAATTTATCCATCTAATTAGGTAAATCTCTCTCTCTCTCTGTCTCTTTCTATACATGTGGGTGTTCTTTGATCAAATGCATTTCATTTCCAATTAAGGAATTTTCCTTTGGAAATTAATTAAAAAACATTCATTCCATTAGCAAAATGTAAATCCTTTTAGAAAGTCTCCAATCGTAACTGAGTAGGGGTAATGTTTCTCAATTGAAGCAATACAATTATAGTAGTTTGAATTAAATAAAATAACTAAACAGTTTGCATTGCACTGATTTTTTCCTTAATATCAAAATCTCTGAAATTTAAGACTGCTTCTAATTGGAATGGATCCTACATATATTTTGTTAAATTAATTGAGATGATAGAACTGGTTGACAAATTCATGAACGGCATTGTCAAAATTAACCAATTACATATTTTATTAGATCACACTTTTAACGTAACTTCTTTTTTAGATCCCTTCTTGTTCTTAGTGAACTTGAAATACTTAAAAAAAGGACTTGAAACTATAAATTTTGTCTGAACCTAATTTAAAGAAAAAAAATCTCATTTTTTCATATTTTTTTCGTTTCATTTTTTTTTATGAAAAAAAAAAAAAATTAAATTATCAAAGAAAAATTAATTTGAAAATTAAAAAAATAAAATGCACGACTGGAGCCGCACGTACTTGCTCTTATGGTAAAAGTAACTTTTATGTCAAAGCTTTTTAAGAAAAATATTTTCAATTAGGTAGTCAAATTTGATTTTTTAACTATTTTCATAAGAAATGCAAAAATATGTACATTTTTTGCATGGTATTTCTTACGCTATTAGCTATAATAAAATCACTTAAAGCATTATGTATGTCAGATTTAGTCTAAGTAAATCGTTAGACCCGTTTTCGAGAAAATTATAATCAACTTATTAACGATGTACGGGAAGAGCCGACATCCGCGATTAAAAAAAAAGTTAGTGTCATATTTTCACTATCCGCATTTTTTGAGAAAAACTAAAAACGCAGTTATGTTAGAACTACGTACAGCATTACGTGTGTTAAATTTAATCAAAATCGTTAGAGCCGTTTTCGAGAAATTTGCAATAACTCGAAAATTTTGTATGGGAGGTATATGTTCTAAGCGAGATATTAAAAAACAAAAAAAAACCAACCTTGGAAATTACGAAAAAATCATCTGTACCAAATTTCAAGAAAATCCGTCCACCCGTTTAGCCTGCAGCTTCATGTACAGCTTTTTTTGACGACGCACCGACGCACCGACGCACAGACCGACGGACGTCATGACGAAAACTACTTTTTCGGACTTCTCCATCATCGTAATGTTAGTTTTGATTAAAACCTCGAATTATTTTTTTGACACGAAACCAATACTTGCCCTATTGAGCAAGTAAAAAGCTGAAAAGTTTTCTAAGTTAACATAGTCGAGATAGTCGAATATACTAATTAAGTGGATTGCTTAGAATACAAAAGTTTTTGACGTGATAACGTCTTATAAATCGATGAACCATGGCAGCCACCACAAAAAAGTGACGCCATTTTCTAACGTTACACTCTCGCACTTTCGCAGTGCGGCAAAAAATTTCAATTCAAAATTAAAAAAAAAAAAACTATTAGAGATACAAAAATCTTCTATAGCTTATTTGAAAGATAATAACCTAAAGCTTAATCCGAATGAAGGATTTTTAAAAATTCCGTTTTTTTTTGCTATAGATAGATGAGATTAATTTAAGAATAACTGCATTTAAGGAAAAATTCTAAAAAATTTTGAAACTCAGCTATAACGTTTTGTTTGAACGTTCAAAAAATCTCAAACTTATAGAACATGTAGGTTTTAGCCTTATGCATACATGTGCAAAAATCGTTTAGTGAGTTTTGACGGAATAACGGAAGAAACAAGTTTTTAAAAAACACGTTTTTTAACCGTTTTTAACCGATTTTCATCGTTTTTATTTTTATCTTTTTTTCTTTAATAGAAACAGGAATAAAGTATATGGAGTAATGATAGACCATGACCTCAAATTTGTGCGAAGTTTCAATCATTTTCGTAAAGACAATTTTGAGATAACGGTAAAATAAATTTTTAGAATTCAACAGCTTATAACTTTAGACCAAGAGCAGATAGAAATTTAAAAACTTTTATGAGCATCCTGATACAATTACCTTTCATTTGGTATATCACACATAACGGTAGAAATTACAAGCTACACAATGTAAAATCAAGAAACTTGCGAAAAACCTCAAAATACCAGTGGAGATCTGTTGCCCATCGAACAGCCACCAGTGTGGGTAGTACCGTAATCTCAGTCTGGAAAAATCACATGGTTGACTTTAAAAAATTCTAACTTCTCTTGTAGGCATCTTTGAAATGAGATTGATACGTCATATGAAAGGTGAAATAATAAGCTTTCATAGGTATATATTTTTTATAGGTTGTCAAACAAATAAATTGATTACATAGCCTGAGAACATAAAAATAAATGTTTTTTTTTTGCTTTTTTTAATGAAATTTGATCGAGTTCAAAAAATTCTAGATCTTTTTGTAGATGTCTCATAGACCTGATCTATATATATATTTTGAGCTAAGACAATGAGCTTTCAAATGGTATAAAATTTTTAATATGTTGTTAGGGAAAAAAATGGAATTAATGACGTGAGAAGATAAAAATTCATGTTTTTTTTGCTTTTTTTGATGAAAATGATTGTTTTCAATAAATTATTTTTATACTTTTTGAGCATTGTAAAAATTTAAAAATGGTTTTATTCTTAAGAAGAAATACTTGGCTTTTAAAATGCATAATTTTTTTTGTAAGCTTTTAAAATAAAAAAATTAATAGGTATAATGAGAAAATAAAAAAGGTATTTTTTTTTAGCTTTTTCTTGTAAATTATGATTGTTTGAAAAAAGTAAACGCTTCAATTGACTCATTTTAAACAAAAGCACACAACCTGTTTTCTGACTACGTTATCACGTAAAATCATCGTCCGTAAATCGACTTTACAGACAACCTCTTTTTTTTATGTAAAGATTTATAAAAGAATATTTTTAATTTAATTTTATAAGAAATTATGTAAAAACTTAAAAAATAATATAAAATTTATAATTATTAATATTACAGAAAACATCTTTAGTACAAGTAAAATAGGCATTTAAAAAATAAAAAATTGTTACACTCATGAAACTTGGCAAAAAGTTTGATTTTGGGGAGAATGGCTAAAAAAGGGCTATACAAAAAAGTTGGGTGGAAGGGTGTTTTTTTTTTGCGGACAAGACTGAGGGGGTGAAGGTCAAAAATATAGTGAACAAAATTGTTTGTGGAATATCATCATATGACACATGTTTTTATTTTTATAATGACAGGGTGCTTGTTTTTTGACCTCAACAAGTAAAATATAACCTAAATCCATGTGAAAAACATGCTACACTGATAAAATTCTTGATGAAGGTTTTAAATAAAGCAGAGTTAAAGGGTGTTTTTTTTTTTGGGAAATAGGGAACATATTAAAAATGTTGTCTTTCCCATTGGAATTAAGAATAAAAGGGTGTTTTTTTTTAGATGTAGATGAGAATATTTGAAAAAAGTATTTAATACAAGGGTAATACTAGTGGTACCCTATTGAAATTCAGCAATTATGTTACTTTTGAGATTAGAAACAATAATGTAAAGTGTCTATAAGAATATCATGGGTGTGTGAATAAAAGGGTGTTTTTTTTTTTTTTTTTTTGAGTGAAAACAAAAATCATGGGTCACCCTAGTGAAATTTAGTCAAATTGTTGAATTTGGGATAGAAAGCAATAATAAAGAGTTTTAATAGAAACAAATTAGGTGAAAGGGTGTTTTTTCGAAGAGACACTAGAATCTGTAATTGGTCCTAAAATCCAATATTTCGTGTAAAACTTCTAAGAACTTAAGTATAAACGTTCAATTTGTCATTAAAACCAAAAATAAAATTAATCCTATATGCTTTTGCCTTTTATATTTTAACGTTTAAGAATTCTTAACTACTTCTTTAAGTCAATCTATGCTACTTAAGAAATTAAGTATAGAAAGATTCAAAGGATTCTTATTGAAATGGGGATTTCAAGTGTAAAAAAACATAGCTTGTTCATTTTAAATTTTTTGTTACGTAATTTTCCTTAAACAATGATTAAAAAGAAATTTCACATGTAGAAAAGACAACAAGCAATTTATTATTAAAAACTTCTTTTCATTAAAAAAGTTAAATTAAATATTGACTCAAATTACTAAATTCATTACTTTTGTTTAAAATTAAACAATCAATTTATCCAATTATGTTTGTCAACCACACAGAGCCTGCCTGCTTTTAAAACCAACAACAGTAGCAGCTAAGAGATCCTTTCTTATTTTAAACATATTCAAGCTTATCAACCAGAAGCATGCGAAAAAAATAAAGTGAATTCTTTTAATACAATTACCTTGTTAAACTCATTAAAAACGCACAATATCCATTATTCTGTTGTGTGTGGAAACAACATTGGACTTTCTGTGCTGACGACATATCCACCCACACATAATGTCCTTTAGCAGGGTTCTCTTTTTCATTTTAATTTTCTGTTTTTTTTTTTGTCAAAATATAAATAAGTTAAAAAATACGGAACTCTTGTTATTTGCCACATACGTTGTGGATGTGGTGGACATGTTGTAATATGCTTACGCAATATTTGCTGACATCCTCTCATCATAAACGTTTAATGTCCTTGTTGTTGGGGTTGCGTTTAAATTACACGCCCTCTCTCTGTCTGATGTCCACCAAAAGCAGCGCATTAAAAGTCTCTCCTTATTCCCCACAATGACTGCCTATATCGTCATCAGCATCAAATGCGTTGTGGGCATTCTGTGTGGGTAACATGTACACTGCGTGTATACATGGTGTTGTTAATGTTTGCCAAAAAATGTGAAAAATCATTTGCAAAACAAGCCCGGAGGCACGGACAACTTGACACTTTAATGGGCCGGGATTTACCACACCCTCATTCCCAGATACCATTGAAATATACACCTACACAAACACACATCCGCAAAACCCATCAGATTAAAGCCTTTGTAATGATTTTTTTACAGTGGGACAAATGAATTCAAAAGTTGGACTAAAAATAAAAATTTAGTTCAATACAAACATGCTTGAAAAAAATATAAATTTGAATTTTGGCCAACTATCAACATAAAACGCCCCAAAGTATTTCCTGCCAAGAGAACGATTCAAACATAAGAATGAAAAACAGATGGAGATCGAAAAGTGCTGTTGTTATCTTTGAATCGATATTACCCGTAAAAGTTTTTAAGTTTTTCTTTTGTTCAACAGGACGAATGAAATGAAAAGATGGACGAGAACGGGCAACATCAGCAGGATGTTAGGGATAAAAAAGGCTTTTGGATATGTATTTTCTTCAATAAAAGGCTAAGTGGCCCCTGTTTGGCACTGACCCGAAGAAGAATAAGAACAAAGTCGAATAGCAAAGTCCCCAACGGATTGACATGGGCAACAATTTCATTGAAAACTTTAAGTGCCAAACAGAGAGTGGATCTATAATTCAATTGCAGGTAATATCAGTGTCAGCACGAGAGAACAATCTACCTCTATATAGTGAGTTGGATTTGTCCTTTTTTTTTTTTAAGTTCCCTTATGTTGTGTTGATTCGCGCATGGTACGAGTATATTATTTCTGTTTTACCTGCTAAAAGGTTTTTATTTTATTAAGAGAGACAGACTCTTAACTCTTTTTATTTTATATTCGCTTTGTGGTTTGTCCCTTTTTTTTTTGCACATCATATATTTTATACCATAAGCTGTGGTAAAATCACATTTAAAAGGATGGAAAATTATTTTTGTAAATATAATTTAAATGTCTATGAAAAGTTAAATAAGTGAATTAACAAAGTCAAAAAATGTTAAAACTAGTTTATGAAAGATTGACAGGTTTTCACTTTTGAACTTTAGATATCATTTAGTTTTGTAAAAGGCTTTCATTTTGTTTTCTATTTTGGGTTTTTTGAAGGTATTGTAGTTTTTTTTTTCTTTAATAAATTATGAGGTGAAAGGTAAACTATTTTTAATGACATTTTTCCAACAAACTAATAAAAAATGAAAAAATATGTTTTAAATTAAAAAGGTCTAAAAAAACTTAACTGACATTTTAGTTCAACACGAAAAGGTTTTTAAAATATCTGAAATGAGAAAAAGAAAGTTACTCATTTCGGTGAAGGCTTTTCAAAATAGTATTGAGAAAATAGTAACAACGTTCACCTCTCAATATTTTGAATGAAATCAATAAAAAAACATATTTTTAGCATCAGTTCTCTAATTTTTACTGCATGCCCTACCATTAAATATTTGAAAAATTTCCCTATGCAGGTCATTCAAATGACAAATCAAACTATTTGCGGGTCACTGTGGTGTATACGTAACATTTTTTTGTATGGACTTGTAGTTCATATAATATTTCTGTCACTGACCCAATACCTAACTTTATGAATTGGTATGATAATTTTCCAATTTTATATACTCTTCATAACTTGTCAGATTTGATTGGTTTATATTCTTATTAGTTATAGAAAAATAAGATTTTTTGTGGTTATACAATAAATTAAAGTATAGATTAGGGTGTAGCGTGTCTACACGGCAGTTTTTACCTTTCGTGTAAACACACTACATCCCTGCCTAAGCATTCAGTTCGAAATGTACATAAAATACATACACATTTTCACTTTTAACTGTACGTTAAGTTTGACATGCCGCCATGGCATTTCCTTTTTTATTCATTCATTCATTCATCGTGGATTTGGCAAGTTGCCTTTTTCTTGTGCGCTAAAAACTTAAATCTAAAACTTAAAACTAAATTATATCTAATTAAAATTAACTTAAGAACTAATTAATATTTTAATAAAGATTATTTTATATTTAAAATTAATCATTTCGCGTTTCTTAATTATTAAAAGTATTGTGCCTATAAGAGGGCACAAATTGGTGACCCCGAAGAAAAAAATTCTTTTTATTAAAACACGCACAAGTGCACAGGAACAGCAGTCTACCTATATACATCTATATAGAAAAAACATACCAGCAGCCACAGCATTCAACTGGACGTCTTTGCTATATGCATCGGGTGTACATTGCTTTTTTCTATTTAAAAAAAAAAGCCACCACCTATTGCATCGCAAAAATAAGCCACCACCACCATCCACACAAAGTGCCACTCCAACAACAACCACGTGGGTCGTGTACTCAGTCCATCATCATTGCCATTCAAGATTGAACTCAGTGGTTTAAAAGTTGTGGGTACTCCTGCGTACATATATATAAATATATGTATGCATACATACATATGTACATCAACGTACGTACCTAAAATCATCATCATCGTCTCATCAGTCATCACTCGTCCAAACAACATCATCATCATCTTCAGTTTGTGTGTCGCACAGTTCGACATTTTTGAGGGATACAAAGTTTTTATTATCCACACGCAAAACTGAACAACAACAATACAACAGCAATCGCCTCAGCAACCACCAAAAGAACGGAAGAAAAATCTAAAAAAAAGTGCATACACATATGCATACAACAGCACCAGCGGTGTCATCCACCAGTGCCGCCTACGTATTAAAAAATTAAAAAAAAAAAAGTACAGTGAGTAATATTTCATACTTTTTATACATTTTTTCTTATTTTATTAAAATATATTATATTTTCATACATTTTATATAAAATTCATAAAATATATTATTTAAATGTAAAAAATTCTGAAATTTTAAATTCAAATTATTAAAATTTTATTTTCGACACGTGTTTGCGTAAGAAGTATTTTGTTTTTGCTGGTTGGATAAATTACGGTTATCCTTTTACGGTTATCATAGAATTTTATTTTACGGTTGTTTTGGAATCCCGTTTCTCTCCTCTCGAGCGTTACACATATATTTCGGAATAATATATATTTTGCCGCGGAATATTTTAACGGTTCGAGTTCAATTAAATTTCATTTTTATTAAACGAATTTTGGATTTAAATTTTTTTAAATGCCGGACGATGATAAAAGTACTGGTGGCACCGGTGGTGGAAACAACGGTGTTACCCCACCTGCCCCCCCAATTCCAGCCGCTACTGATCCGGTCCAACAAACGTCATTAATTTCTATAAAAATTCCACCGTTTTGGAACAATCGGCACGATTTATGGTTCCTTCAAATCGAAACTCAATTTCGATTGAAAAATATTACCGCAAGTAATACTAAGTACGATTATTTAGTGGCGTCACTAAATAATCAAACTATGGAATCGGTCGCTGACGTTTTGATTACACCTCCCGCGCAAAATAAGTATGAAAACCTCAAAAAGGTTTTACTAGAACGAAATCGGGATAGCGAAGAAAGGCGGCTGGACGCTCTGTTAAACAAAGTTGAGCTCGGGGACATGAAGCCATCGGAGCTGTATAGGAGCATGGAGAGTCTCGCAAGTGGGAACGACCTCGTAAATTCGCCATTAGTTATGAAGCTATGGTTAAATCGACTTCCGTCGAATATTCGCGTTTGCCTCATGGCAGTTGAGAACTCCCAGACTCAAAGTGAGCTTTTTGCCTTGGCCGATAGACTCCATCACTCCTCAGCAGCTTCGCATGTCGCCCAAATTAATTCTCAAGTTCCTAGTTCTGATTCCGAACTTTTACAAAAATTAATTTTTAAAATCGAACGGCTTGAAACAAATTTTTCAAGATCCAACAACAACTTTAACAGAGCGTCCAGAAGTCTTTCTAGAGATAGGTTTGGAGGTAGACCCCGTTCGCAGAGTAGATCCAAAAGTGGAAATAGTTCGATTTGCTGGTTTCATAAAAAATTCGGGAATAACGCGAGGAATTGTTCAAAGCAATCGTGCACATTTCAGTCAGAAGCTAATAAATCGACAAAAAACTAATTCGCCAGATCTCAAATGCGGCTTTGAGTGAGGCAAATTTTTCACGCCGTCTATTTATTCGCGATAAAAATACAAAGTTTCAATTTCTAATCGACACTGGTGCTGAAATTTCGATAATTCCTCGCAAATTCTGCCAGCAAATCACACAACCAAACGATTTCATTCTACTTACTGCGAACGGTGGAAAAATTCAGACGTACGGTTGCAAACGATTAACAGTTGACTTGAATCTTAGACGCGCTTTTGATTACACTTTCGTTATTGCCGACATCGATCACCCTATTATAGGAGCTGATTTTTTACACAAGTTTAATTTGATCGTCGATCTTCGAAGTCAACGAGTAGTCGATAAAAGCACTAATCTTCAAGTCAGCTGTCTTTTCAAATCCGCGAACACCAGTTCTCCAAAACTATTTTCGATTCCAAGTGAATTCGGCGCTATCCTTGATGAGTTTCCCGAGCTTAAAGCTCCACCAGACTTTACGTTACCGGTCAAACATGACGTTGTCCACCGGATACAAACAGATGGTCAACTCCCTGCAGCTAGTGCCCGAAGACTCAATCCTGAGAGGTTAGCAATCGCGAAACGTCAATTTCAGCAAATGATCGATCTTGGTATTTGTCGCGTCTCAAAATCACACGTAGCTTCACCACTTCACATGGTTCCGAAAAAGAATTCTTTGGACTTCAGACCATGTGGTGACTACAGATGGTTAAATAAAGCGACTATACCAGACAAGCATCCGATCTCCAACGCTCAAGATTTTTCCGCTAACCTCGACGGTTGTGTAATTTTTTCAAAAATAGATTTGATTCGCGCTTACCACCAAATACCGGTCGCAGAAGAGGACGTTCATAAAACAGCGGTTATAACACCTTTCGGGCTTTTCGAATTTTTACGAATGCCTTTCGGGGAGTGCGCAACGGTGCGCAAACTTTCCAACGTTTTATGAATAGTGTTTTAGGTGACCTTTCATTTGTATTCGTGTACCTAGACGACGTTCTCGTTTCAAGCAAATCAGTCGAGGAACATAAAGCGCATTTACGTGAAATTTTTCGAAGATTGCAAGAGCACGGACTTAACGTTAATTTAGCGAAATGCGAACTAGGAGTAAGCAAACTCGATTTCTTGGGATACTGCGTTTCCGAAAACGGAATAATTCCTTCGCAAGAACGAGTAAAAGCAATTAACGAATTTCCTAGTCCCAGCTCCATCAAACAACTTCAGCGCTTCCTCGGCATGATAAACTTTTATAATCGTTTTATGCCAAATATGGCTTTCAAAGCTAAAGTTCTTTACGAACAACTAAAAAATATCAAAGTCAATAAAAAAGAAAGTAAAAAAGCAATTTTTCAGTGGTCTGACGTGTGTGAAGAAGCTTTTCAAGTTCTCAAAAGAGATTTGTCCGAGCGCACTATGCTTTTTCATCCAAAGCCTCTAGCGCACATAAGCATTATGGTAGACGCATCTAACGACGCTATCGGAGGAGTACTCCAGCAATACCATAATAGCTTTTGGGAACCTTTGGGTTTCTTTTCAACTCGTTTGAGCCCGGCCGAAAGAAAATACTCGACGTTCGATCGCGAACTTCTCGCAATTTTCAGAAGCGTTAAACATTTTCGGTATTATGTGGAAGGTAGACAATTTACCGTTTTCACCGACCACAAACCGCTCACAAACGCAATCTGTTCAAAAACTGAAAAATCACCTCGTCAAACGCGCCACTTAGAATTCGTAGCAGAGTTCACTACTGACATTCGTTATATCAAAGGTATTCAAAATATCGTCGCCGATACTTTATCGAGATCGTATGTCGAATTGATCGATTTTAACAATGCCAGCATTCCAAGTCTTTTAAAAGAGCAAGAAAACGACGAAGAGCTAAAGTCAATTTTAAAACTGTCAAAAACTTCTTTTAAGCTAGAAAAAACTCACATCCCAATAAATGATGTCGAAATATGGTGTGAAACTTCGACTGGAAAAACTCGTCCGTATGTGCCTGAAATTTTTCGACGAACAATTTTTGACAATCATCACAAACTTTCACATCCAGGTTCAAAGGCAATGCGTAAAATAATTACGGCAAAATACTTTTGGCCTAAAATGAATAGTGATGTAAATAGATGGACAAAAAGTTGCATTTCTTGTCAAAAGTCAAAAATTTCAAGGCACACTACGTCAAAGCACGGAAATTTTCCAGTTCCAGAAGGTCGATTTTCTCACATCCATATGGATCTCGTTGGTCCATTACCACCATCTCAAGGTTTTACTTATTTGCTTACCATCAAAGATCGATTTTCTTCTTGGCCTGAGGCCATTCCGCTGAAAAATATGAACGCTCCTACTGTTGTTTCTGCTTTTGTTCAAAACTGGGTTTCAAGGTTTGGAGTACCTCAAACGATCACGACTGATCAAGGAACTCAATTCGAGTCAAGTCTTTTCAAACAAATCTCAGAAACCCTCGGAACAAAACGAATCAGAACAACAACATACCATCCTCAAGCGAACGGATCAGTAGAACGGTTTCACCGACAACTTAAAGAATCTCTTCGCGCTCATGAAGATAAACAAAATTGGTATTCCAATTTACCTTGGACTCTTCTCGGTATTCGTTCTACTATAATCGACGACATAAATGTTACTCCCGCTCAACTTTTGTACGGTCAAAATTTACGTTTGCCAGCTGAATTAATTGAACCCAAACCGTTAAATCCGATTTTGAATTCAACAACAGCTAAAGAAATTACTCAAGCCATATCGCAAACTCGGCCATGTTCTAGTAGAAATCGCGAGCAAAAATACATTTTCGTTCCAAAAGATTTAAAAACTTGCAAATATGTTTTCGTTCGAGAGGAGGTGAATCGCGGAAGTCTAAACCCACCGTATAAAGGCCCATTCGAAATTATAAATCGTTTTGAAAAAACTTTTTCAGTGCTCATAGATAATAAAGAGCAAATTATATCTATTGACCGAATAAAACCAGCTTTTTACGCAAAAGACAGTGATCCTCAGCCAAAAACCAAACATGTAACTTTCAATTTGCATTAAAATTTTTTCAAAAAAAAAAAAAAAAGAAATATTTCAGATTTTTCGATTTTGATTACTTATGAATTTATTGTTTAATCAATTATGTAATTCTCAAACCAAAATTTAATAAACAAAGTCAAAAATATTGTAAGGCCTTCTGCCAAAAAACTCACTGTACAAACAAAATAAAAAATGTACAAGAAATTTAAAAATACTAAAACTGTAATGAATTAAAAAAAAAAAAAAAAACTTTACAATTATATAATTTGAAAAAAAGTATTGTATTAGTAAAACTTTCAAATGTAAATTTTACAAATATTATCAGTTATAAAACAGCCACATTTGCATTATATAAATAACTTCAATTTTAACTTAATGTAAACTTTTGTACGGCGGGGAGTGATGTAACGTGTCTACACGGCAGTTTTTACCTTTCGTGTAAACACACTACATCCCTGCCTAAGCATTCAGTTCGAAATGTACATAAAATACATACACATTTTCACTTTTAACTGTACGTTAAGTTTGACATGCCGCCATGGCATTTCCTTTTTTATTCATTCATTCATTCATCGTGGATTTGGCAAGTTGCCTTTTTCTTGTGCGCTAAAAACTTAAATCTAAAACTTAAAACTAAATTATATCTAATTAAAATTAACTTAAGAACTAATTAATATTTTAATAAAGATTATTTTATATTTAAAATTAATCATTTCGCGTTTCTTAATTATTAAAAGTATTGTGCCTATAAGAGGGCACATAGGGTGTTTAAAAAATCTAAGTTAATACTTTGAGACTTTAAAGAAGTACATACTCTTCTATGGAGGCTCACTGCTGTACCGAACCAAGTCACAAAAAATGAATTTGGAGAAATAAAGAGTTAAAATTAATACGTTGTCTTTAATTACTGTCTGTGGGGTCACAAAGCCAAACAAAAAAAAAAAAATTATTTACTAAATAAATGTTTTATAATATTGTGAAAAATTATGAATATAGAAAAATGATGTTAAAAAAATAACTTTTTAGCGGGGCTAGATAAAGCTAGCAATACGCTTCAAAAGCTGTCGATTTTAACCTTTTTTTAATACATGGAAAAATAAACTTCCAACATTTCAAAAATTCAAAAAAAAAAAAATCAAAATAGGTAATTTCCTATTTTTTCGATAATAAATATAAACTGATGATATCTCATGTAAAGGAAAACTAAAAGTACCATTTCAATGGAAAACGAAAAATTTCAAAACAATGCCGTATTGGCAGAATTGATTAAAACATACTTCTAACGTTTCACTTTGGATTCCATCGTTTGAGAATTGGTAAAAGCTAAGCTTTTTTTTTGTTTATCTTTTTATCCATTCAAAGTTATTTTCACCGGAGCGGGGTAGTAAAAAAAATTATTTTTTTAAAAGAATTTGCCTTTCATTCAGATTAAATAAAAAATATTTATTGCAAGTAAAAAAAAAATTTGCATTACAAAAAATGCAAAATGTCTTTATGGGGAGTTTATATTTCACTCTGAAACCAAACGAGTAAGCCTAAATAAACTCAGTTCAATGTTCAATTTAACTCAAATTCACTGTGAAAAAGGGTTCAAAGATTGATTTTATTAAAACTAATTCGCAAAAATCTTAAAATTGAATCTCATTGAATGCAAGCTTACTATCTATCACTTTCAAATCGAAACTCAAACCACACTCTCTAAATGGGTGCTCGAAAAAAAAGGTAAGTTCAAAAACATTCCAAAACTTTTGTAAATATTTGATTTATGTGGTCCTTAAGTTATACATATTTCCTTATACCTAATTACAATTTGAAACTCAACTCTTCATTCCCGTTAATTGTTATCAAATTCTTTGAGGAAGTCGAATAATCGGTAAAAACTTTTGAATTATTGATTGACAGGCAATTAACAATTATATTTTTTACTGTTCCATCTAATTATACCTTTTAGAGTGGTCCTTAACAGAAAACTCGGAACGCCCACACAATTGGTAGTCTAATCCGTACCTATTTTATTTTTATTTTTTTTTTTTTTGTCTCTTTTGTGTCTCCTTCCTTATCCCTAACTCACCTTGTTTTAATAAAATTGCTATGCAATATTATTTAAAGTTTCAGATAATGGTTCTAGATCAGAAAAAGGTTTTTTAGTTTAGTTCTTTAAGTTTTACTTCAAAAAGACATTGATTTCTTTGTTTAGTTTTTTAACGCTAAAAGTATAAATGTGCAAATTGTAGTGAAATCGGTCTATGTTTTTATACAAACACTTATGGAAAAGGAAATACTTTAATACTAAATACTTCAAAATAAACTAATAGGTAACAATATTATCCAACTGAGAATTGGTCTAATGGTAAGGCACTTGACCTGTAACTCGAATAGCGCAAAATTAAATCCAATTTTTCGTTGCGTTGAATTGTTTTTTTTTTTATTTTTTCAAAGATGAAATACTTTTGATTTAAATATTGCTTTCGAGTAAAAAATTCACTTTTATTTTATAAATTTCACCTAGCAAAAATTTAGATTTGTCTGTAAGTACCTAATGTATATGATGCTCTTTCTCCAAACTTCGCTATAGTATACAAAGGAAATGAAAACACACTTACCATGTTACTCATTTTTATCAAAAAAATAAAACACATTTAAAATTTTCGTGCTAAAATGTTTTTCCATTATTCCATTTTTTTTTTTTAATTTTTATTTTTTAAAATTACATACGAAATGTTAATTATTATTTTTTATACAATCTTACTTGTCTACAATGTTTATTTTTTTCTTGTTGTTTAATATCTTACATTAAAAAAAAACCCTTTCATTAAATTGTAATTATTTATTTCCTTAATCATCTTTCCCACTTACAATTGAATACCATTTTTTATTTTTGTTTTTGAAATTTTTTATTAATAACTATTTAAATCACGTCCCTTTATATTTTTGTTTAACTATATGCAATAAGATTTACATTTAGAAATTCATTAAATTTTTTTTTTTTGTTTAAAATTTGATTTTGGATTTTTTTTTACATTTTTTTATTTAAGGTTTGCTTATATCGTTTTGTTTTTTATTTTTTATTTTGATGAAAAAAAAATATTTTTTGAATAGGGTGGTAAACAAATCATCATTTTTTCTAATAAAGAAACGACCTTTTGGAACGACCTTTTGGAACTCAAAAAAAAAAAAATTGAAACTAATTATTTCTATTTCTTGTCTTCTGAACTACAGGAACAAATTTGATAAAATTGGGTAAAATAAAGCAACAAATAACTAATTCTTCACTTAAAGTTCCCAAAATTAAAAAAAAAAAAAATCGAATTTGTTTTGTTGTATGTTTGTATTGTAAATTTTTAAGGATTAAATTTAATTTAGATCTTTACACGCTTTTTCCTGGTTTGGATTCAACAATTTACATTCATTTTTTTTGTATTTATTTTTTTTTATTTCTCGGAATAATATTGTGATAGCTTAAATACCTAATTTATTTTTTTTTTTTTGTTTGTTAAAATTTATCCATTTTAATTCTAGGATATTGTATATATAATTACATCTATTTATGTCCTTTTTTTTTGTTTAAGTCCACTCAAAGTGTTGATATGGATATCCTGTGATGTATTATGTTAAATTGTAACAATTTATTTTATTAATTTTTTTTGTGTAGAGTTTTTTTTTTTAATTTTTTTTTAATTTAAATTAATTTTATTAACTGTCGGATATGTTTTTGTTGTTTCACATTGTGCCCTTCAATATTTGAAAAAGGTGATATATTTACGAGGGGATAGAGTCCTTCCCGTTCTATAGATATGCTTTTTGTTGTTGTTGTTGTTGTTTTTTTTTTTTTTATTGTGAAAGCGAATTTTTCATTTTGCGTGTGCTGATATAAATAAAGCTTCGATACAAAAAAAAATAAATAATTAACTCCCCACGAATTCAATCTGAATATTTCTTCGCTCGAATCCTGTGCCTTTCCACTCTACATTGTTGCTCAACCACAATGTAATGAATAGAAAAAAGAAAAAAATCATTTAAATAAAAAAACCAATTCTATGAATGAATATACTCGAAAATGACCACTTTTGCCCCCTCATTAACGTTCCAAACATTCAAATAAGCTCATCCGCCCTTTTGCTTTAGCCACAATAAGGACCTTTTCCCCATTATTACTTTGCTATCTCCAAAAACATAATATAAACTCTCATCCGTCGTACACTCAACTTATACAATAAACTATAAAGAGAGTGTAACGGAGATTGTGTATAACTGTGAAATGAAAACATAAAACACACATCGAAATGGTCAATAATGACCACTAACACCCTGACCGCAAAACCATAGCTGCCACTGTTCGGTTCGGTTGCCGCACTACTCAATCCACTTCCACTTCCAGTTCCAGTTCCGGTTCAAGTTTCTCTCTGCTGTTGTTGTTGAAAGAATAGTGTTTTTTTGAGGGGGGGCGGGGAGATGTTCCGGGCCAGGCTTAATTTTCATTTTGTGATGATCCTTAACCGAAATATCCTGGTTTCACTTTTATGCATATACTCGTTTTCTAGTTGTTGTTGTATTATTCCATTGTTTTGTATCTCTGATGTGTATCTTTGTGTGTGTCTGTGTATAGGTTTTGTCGTCCTTGTGTTGTTGTTGAATGTTGAATTGGTTGCCCCTTGCCACAAACTATATATATATTTATCTATACAAAGCCATCATCGTGTCCTGGGTTTTGGATTCTGGTACTAATGGCTTCCTCCTCCTCCTTTAGAGAGTCCTTTTCTAAACTCCTACTCCAACACTCGAACTCCTTTTTCTCATCTCTTCTAAATGTCGATATAGGGCGTTTTGGTTTAATATATTTTTTTTATTTTGTTGCTTGTTGTTAGGGGCATAATGTAAATTGGAACCTTGAATGTGGTCGGTCCTCTATACCCGATGACGAGTATTGTGATGCTATGTTCGGTTGTGAGTCCTTCGACGATTTGTGGTCGAATCGTGGTGTGAATAGCTTGTTGTGCGATTATTATTGCTTTGGTTGCAGTATTCCGCCTGAAAGTATACACATAGAAAAAAAGGATACAATTGAGTATTATATAGATATAGACTATAGATGGATATATGTTTTGTGTGTGTGTTTTTGGAGAATATGGGATATAATATAATCGATACAAATATAGTTAACACAATCCTCCCAAAATTTTGGTTTTGCATATATACGAGCAATACGAGCATGTATTTAGATGTGGTTATGGCCAAAAAGTATCTGATAAATATTTATGAGAAATTATTTTTTGGGATTTTGAAGGAATTGTTGATATATCGATAAGGTTGTTTTATTTTGTATGCAGTTTTTTTTAATTTTATCCATAGAATCACATTAAAAAAAAGTGTCTGTCTAAATTTTTTAGAAATCATTCAAATTAAGGGTTGCCACTTTTTTCTTTCAACTTTTATCACAAGTTTATTATTTATTCATCAATTTTCTGTCCTCACTCTAAAACTTTGCAGAAAAAAAAAATACATGTAGTGTGTTAATTAATATCGTACTTTTGAAATATCAAAAAATGTTTTCAAGGCCGTTATTAACGTTACTTGCCATAGAACCTTTTTCTTAAAGTCTGATTTTCTAGAAAACAACACGACCGATTTCAATGAAAAATATTGTATAAAAACGTTTTAGTATCTGCAAAATTAAAATTAAAAAACAATTTCAATAAAACTATTTTTTGGATTTTAAGGGGTCTGGCCGCCCTAGAAGACCGAAAAATTAACTTTCTTGTTTTTAATTAATTAATTAAAAACTATAGGCAGGAATATTTTTTAGCTCAATATCAAAAAGGATTTCAAGAATAACATCAACATGGTAAAATTGAATTTAAAAATATTGGAAAAAGGCACCTTTTTATAGTAAGCCAACAATTTTTTTGTTGGCATTTTTGACCAACATTTTTCAAGAAAAACATTATTAAAAAAAAAACTAATGCAGCTATTACAAAAAATCTACTTTACAGTTTAGATATTTTATTCAAAAATATTTAGTAAAAATTTAAAAGCAATCGGATAAGTAGTTTTCGAGATCTCGAAGGTACCAGGTCAGAAAATGTAGTTTCGAGATAATCGAAAAGAAAAAAAGTCGACCGCCTGTTGTAGTGGCGCAATCTTCCTTTCGAAAAAGCCCAATTTTGAAAGTTTCGATACGCAATAGGTCTTAAAATGTTCATTACAGTTAAGGGGTTAATTGAAAATAAATTAAAAAAAAAAAAAATGAACAAAAAAATTATAGGGTGGCCTGACCCTTTAAAAAAGGTTAAAAATTTTTGTTTGAAATTTTTTGAAAACGGACCGAAGAATTTTATTGAAACTTTGTTTTTATGTATTTTACTAAATGGTGTATTTTTTTAAACTACTCTAACATTTTTCAAAAATGTTTGCTCTCAAAATATTTTGTTGTACAATAATTTGAAAATCGAAACCTTTTAAAGGGGTGTTTTTATAACTTTAAACAAAATTTTATATTAATTTTTAAGATTTTTTTGTTTAAATTTCTTTTAAAAAAAAACTTTTATGAATTATTATTAAAAAGCTAAAATATTCCAAGCATTTTTAACGTAAGAGGAAGGCTGTGCTACCCAGTCGTGCATTTTATTTTCTACACTTCTTAAATTAATTTTATAAAATATACATCATCTTTATAAAATGAATCAAATGCAACACCGAAAGCAGGTTGAGGAACCCATTTTTGGCTTTCAATTGATATTTTCTCAAGAACCTTGAAAAGCCAAATATCATATCTTACCAATTTTGAATATAATTTAATTTGGCTTTTAAGAAATTTTGGTTGAAGTGTATAGTGTATTTAAACATCTCCAACATCACATAGTTTTAGAAGGATACCTACAATTTTGTATTTAAAAAAAAAAAAACATTTAGAATAAGATTTCGCTTGAATAATCATCTTTTGCCCTATTTCATTAAAGTCTTTTAAATGTCTTACCTGAGTTTCCTTTATCCTGTTAAAAACTCACATAACTCTAACTCTCAGATATCCCATAAAACAATATAAAATTATTCCTTCGAACCCAAAATAATGTTAAGATCTTTTAAGACTGACATTCCTTCGCCCAAGAGAATATAATATATTTTCTATTGTCCTCTCAAAACAACACTTTACGAAAGCAATAATTTGAAATTCAAATTTTACTCTCTCTTTCCCATCATTGATCCAACAATCATAGAAATATTTTATACTTCCATCCCCCCAAAAACATCCTTCGCCCTTCTATATCTATTTCGAAATATGAAAAACAATAAATCGTTTGGCATGTTGAAATGATTTAAAATTAATAACACAACAAAATGCCAAGTTGTCCTGCCACTGCCACACCGAGAAACCATTATAGCCACCAAAACACACACACACACACAAAACAATATCTGAAGTCATAGCTGTCGCTCTGCAAACTGCAACTTGAACTGCCTCTGACAATGTTGCAGATCCTAGAAAATTGATTATAATTTTCTGTTGGTTGCTTGTCGGCCATCATAAATGTCTGTCCGTTCGTATTATAATTGTGTCGCAGGACTTCTCTGCTTCTACCTCTCTGCCATGAAACTATAAGGACTGCCCGGAATCATTAGGAGACCACTCTTGTACCGTTCCTGCTTTTTGCTATCATTACACAGATATTTGTTTCAGTTGCAGCTGCATTATGAGGAATTAATGTGAAACTATCCGAATCCGTATCCGGTGTTGCTTCTGATGGCGGGCATGATGGCGGACGGATGTTGATGGTGCTTCCATGACCACATTTTCACCTCTTTGCTTAGAAATTATCCTGAGTGGAATGCTTGCTAATGCTTTGGCACACTGCTACGAGTACTTGGCAGACAGTTGGTACCGTTAAGGACTAGGAAGGTAGGGAGGGGTGGTGTACAACAAGAAGTGAATAAAATATGAATATTTCATATTTTCGCTGTTGCATTTGGCTCTTTTTATTTTGTGCGAATGCTCTCTGCGATTGCCCCACGAACGAACGATTCTGATTCTGGAGCATCATGCACAAGTAATTTTGCGGTCATTCGTTAGAAAGGAGATTGGTGTTGCTTTCACCATCAAACCCCTTCTCCTACTCTTCTAGATTGAAATAGGTAGTCGTAGTATTATATCCTTTCAGCTTGACTTTGATGGGTTTTCTGTGTGCGCATTAGGAGTATAGTGGGATTTGTTAGTGTAGGAGTAAGGAGTTCTTATGATATGATGAATGGGAATTAATGAGTTGCTTTTGGAACGTTTTGCGGTTTGTGTTTCCATCAGGGATATGAACCTACCTCACAAAACCACCGCTAGTGTTGTGTTTTCCTTAATTAAAAAAAAATACCAAATGGAAGAACTATTGAAATAACACCGAGTAAAATGGAAGGAGGAGAAGAAAAAATTGAATTATAAATGTGAGAAATCTATGTGAGAACTCTTTTGAAGAAAGTGTAGACAAGTTTGAGTGTTGGCGTAAAGGAGCTCTCTGTTGCACTTCACTTGGTTATAGTTGAGGTGGTGTTATGTTGCACATTTTTATGGATGTTTTTTTCTGTTATTTTTCGTAGAGCATAAACATAGATTAATCTCGGAATGCGAAAACTTTAATAAATAATTAATGGACTTTGCTACACTGAGTGTCGGAGTAGCATATTGCTACGAAAGATTAATACAAAAATGAATTAAAATTTTTGATTTATTTGAAAATTTCTGAAATTTTGACATTTCAATAAGAACAAAATATACATATACACATTAGGGCGTTCGTTATTTAGGTTTTTTTCGGGAATCAAGTTCCTAAGTGGAAAAACTATTTCTAAATACCTAACAAAAAAAAATCCCGTAATTTTTTCAGATTTTTATTTTGACGCTAGATGGCGCCCCAAGAGGGTTAAAGTTTTATCTCATTTGAAATAGGTATATGTTGACTTATTAGGCCATTTTTTTAGATATAGCCTAAATTAAAAAAAATATTGATGAGGTTCTATTTTATATTAAACCCCTAGTCCTAGATAAATGATTTATACCTTTTTGAAAAGGGTGTTTAATATAGAATAGAGTCTCATCAAAAAATTTTACATTTAGGCTATATCTAAAAAAATAGCCTAATAAGTCAACATACCTATACCTATTTCAAATGAGAAAAAACTTTAACCCTCTTGGGACGCCATCTAGCGTCAAAATAAAAATCTGAAAAAATTAGGGGAATTAGGGGATTTTTTTTTGTATTATTTAGAAACAGTTTTTCCACTTAGGAACTTGATTCAAAAATAACGAACGCCCTAATACACATACATATTTGGTTCCGTGTCGTTTGTGACATTCTGTTTAGTGAACATTTTAAACATTGGCAATAAATATAAAATTGAAGCAATACAATATAGTGTGTGAATGAAATAGTGAATATGATGAAGGTTTTTTTGGTGTTAACCATCATTTCTTGTCAAGTGAAAATTTTCAAAGAAATAGTAATTTAAAAAATGCCAAACACACATGAAGTTCCTTGGAAATGTTTGAAAATATTTTTGATAAGAAACGAAATAGCTTTCAATATTTTCTTGTGATTATTCAAAATGTTTTTTTTTGTTTTTTATTTTAAATGAAGGTACTCATTTTTTGATGTTTAAGTAAAATCTGAAATATTCAGTGGAGGTTAGTCTTTCGTACACTTTTATTCTGAGGTCTTTTCTTTTGTTCTTTTATTTTGATGAAAGGGTGTTTTTTTTTAACATTGAGTGTGAGAATTTTAATTTAATTTTTTCTGTAAAATTTTAGTAAAGCAATAAATCATTTAACACAAACTACACAAGTTGTATAAAACTGGACTTAGAAAATCCTTTTTCTTTTTGTATCTTTTACAATATGCACGAAAAATACTTTTTTATCATATTGCACATATTTCATTCGTTCGTTTCGTTTGTCCACAAAACGAAGTGTTAAATTTGTTTTCTTTGATAATAATGAGTTAAAAAAAAAAAAATTTAGGCTTCTTATTGCATTTTTTTTTAAATAATAATAGGTACCCATAAAAAATTTTTTTTTTTAATTTTTTGAAAAGAAACAAAAATTGGTATAGCGGACCAGTGAAAATAAAAAAAAATTATAAGCAGCATATGGATGGTTGGAAAATTTAGGACAAATGGTATATGAAAGTGGAAACAAAATTGCCCACAAACAGATCAGGGGAAAGGGAGACGGGTGTCAAAAATCGTGGTTTCTTACGATTTCTGTCAAAAGTAGAACTTCTATCGCCAAAAAGTTTAATACAAAAGTTGTAGATAGTAAAAGTGTCTACAACTTTTGCTCAAACCATTTTTTTTTGTATTACCTGAAAAATATTGAGAAATATTTTTATCTTTTACAAAAATAGTTCTATTTTAACAAAATTTTGTTAAACATACTTTAAAATGTTTTGTGAGCAAAAAGTTAATTTTTGGATTTTTGACGAATTTAATTTGAAAAAATAGGCTATTTTTCAACCAAAAAAGTTTCCAAAAAATTGTTTGATTTTTGAAAAGTTTGGAATGCGTTTATTTATTCAATTAAAAACTTTTATTTAAGATTGTGTGGAATAACTATACTTTTGTTTTAGAAAATATTGAGAAAAGTTGAAAAAAAAAAACGATTTTTCGGTAAATGACAGTAATATTGGGGAGAAATAACTTTCTATAGAAAACAAATTATAGTTTTCTAATGGCCTTTGACCTTTTTAATTTGAATCTAACATAGCGCTAACGTGCAAGGTTTTTGAGTTATTGAATTTTGAACGTCCAAAACACTATTTTTTTGATGTTTTGGCATGATAATATCTTTAAAACGTGATTTGATAGAATTTTTTTGATTTCAGATTCGAGCTCAGAGCATAAATGCTATTAGAAAATATACTTTGATTTCCATAAAAAAAAAAAACTTTTTGACCAGTGAAATCGAACAAGGAATTCGATTTTTTCTGCCCTGTTCGATGAAAAAAAAAATCAAAAATTGGTACCGGTGGTAAATACCGTTTTTAAAAAATTATATTATCAACAAATTTTGTTTTTAAGTGTTGATTATTTTTTTATCCTACCTACATAAATAGGTACAATTTAAATTTTTTTTTATCCAAAACATGATTTTTTAATTTAAAAAAATTTGTTTAAATAAACATTAACATAACATAAACATAAACATTTGTAAATGCGTTAAATAAAAATGCATATTTAAAGAATCTGAAAGGCTTAAAAAACCATGATCCTGAACTTTGCAGACAATTTGTCTGCTGAGGTTTGGACAGCCACCAAAGTCGCAAAACTGGTCTGATTTTGAAAAATTAAACGGCATTCGCTTCGTTAAATAAAAATCTAGGGGCGATATTTTTTAGTTTTTTTTATTTGTCTTAACAAAAAAGTTATGGCCAAAAAACACAAAACCCACCAAAAAATTAATTTAAAAATTTTTGGACTTTCGTCACCACTGTAATAATAGACACATTTTTATAAAATTAACGCCATTCGCTTCGTTAAATAAAAATCTAGGGGCGATATTTTTTAGTTTTTTTTTTATTTGCCTTAACAAAAAAGTTATGGCCAAAAAACACAAAACCCACCAAAAAATTAATTTACAAATTTTTGGACTTTCGTCACCACTGTAATAATGGACACATTTTTATAAAATTAACGCCATTCGCTTCGTTAAATAAAAATCTAGGGGCAATATTTATTAGTTTTTTTTTATTTGCCTTAACAAAAAAGTTATGGCCAAAAAACACAAAACCCACCAAAAAATTAATTTAAAAATTTTTGGACTTTCGTCACCACTGTAATAATGGACACATTTTTATAAAATTAACGCCATTCGCTTCGTTAAATAAAAATCTAGGAGCGATATTTTTTAGTTTTTTTTTTTATTTGCCTTAACAAAAAAGTTATGGCCAAAAAACACAAAACCCACCAAAAAATTAATTTAAAAATTTTTGGACTTTCGTCACCACTGTAATAATGGACACATTTTTATAAAATTAACGCCATTCGCTTCGTTAAATAAAAATCTAGGGGCAATATTTTTTAGTTTTTTTTTATTTGCCTTAACAAAAAAGTTATGGCCAAAAAACACAAAACCCACCAAAAAATTAATTAGGAAATCAATATAGCCATGGTAAAATATGACTTAAAAAATTAGACAAAATTATGGAAACCTTTGTTTTTTTTTTGAGCTCCCCATCCAAACGAAACGAATAACTCAGCATATACCAACATATACATACATATGTAGGTACCTATCTCGCAAGTAAACATATTGTCAATTTTTTGTTTATAATACGATATGAAAAATAATAAAAAATTTCCAGCAAAAATCTGGGAAATTAAATATAATTTGAAAACAATTTAAAATTTTCTGAGAACTCAAGAAATATGCATAAAGTGTGATATGACTCTGTTTTTCATTTAAACTCATTAAAACCATATCGACTGATTTCCGACAAAGTCAACACATAATAATGAAAATTCTCAACAACAACCCAGAATCAATAAAATCAAACAATTTCCAGAAACAATTAACTAGAAATTCCCTTGATACAATACAAACGTGTTTTGTATTGACAAAAAAACAAAAATAATTAGATTCATTTTCAAAACCAGCTGTCAAAAATCTCATCTCATTACTTTCAAAATTTAATTCCTTCCAACCGCACAATTGCATTTCTCGCATTTGTTTATACCCACAAACAAAATAATAATAGAATCTAAAATTGGATCTCATTTTCCTTATTCTCATCAAAAACACCCCCAATTCACCTCCTTACCACCCTCCCTACATCCCTTTTCTAAACTTAATAAACAGAATTGAAGATTTCTCTAACAACAGCAAACTTCCTTCGACAAAATTCAATTTTCCGCCAAATTAAAATAAGCTTAATAACTTTGTTCGAAGATTATACACACATAGTTGAATATAAGTAGAGTCCCCCGTTATACTGGAAAATTTCTATTCTACTAGTTTCGAAAATTCAGCATCATCTCGATGCTAGAAGGAAGAAAGTAAAGGAAAGGAAGAAACAACCTTCATTTCAATAATTGGAAATCAGGAAAATTGAACCACATTGAGTTCATCATTTTGTGTTCAAACAAACAAAACGCTCGCAATTCTCGGGAAAGGGCACCAATGCATATCAAAGAATGACTCAGAGAGAGAGAACTATTAGGGTATATGCAATTGCATGAGCTACATTGTCGTACAGTCATCGTACTTGGCATGGTTAATCTCAGAGTGCACCCAGGAAAACAATGATTGCGCGTCTAATGACTTTTAAATTGATATTTGCTATCGTTTTACAGTCAACGCCCGCAAATTGCTCCATCCCCAAAACCCTCCAATTTCTACCCATTAATATGAACGTACACATCTACCGCAACAACCTCATCATCATCATTCGGATGCATCACAAACAGATGATGCAATTTGAAGCAAGCAAACTAATGCCTCGAAGGACCCAAAGCAAGCAGAAAATGCTTACAAAGGCGAAAACTCGCGAATATACTGGAGGAGGATATAGGGTTTATATTGTTGCTACGAAACGATGTTAAACAGAGTACCCTTTTACACACACACACACACATACAAAAAAAACACACAAATTGAATGATTTTGCAGAAAGTGCACCCAGGAATCTGGGAAAAACTATTATTTCAGCCAGATGCTGACTGGCAAAACACAGGTTCATTACTTTGGAAAATACGAACAGAAACCAAGGAACCATTGGGAAATTATTTCTGAATCTAGCGGAAGGACTCTTGAGTCAAGGACCTCTTTTCCCAACCAACTTCAATGTCATCATATAGAGTAGGAATGGAGAATTTTGTTGCTGCGCTCACTTACATTCATCGGTAATCACGGTGGAAAATGTCAGTAACAAAGTAGTTTTCTGCAAAAAAAAAACACAGCCCCAAAAAAAAACACACACACTCCAATACACCGTCAAGGACATTTTATACTATACTTTTATATAGGTTTGATGGGAGTACTTACATTCGTCCTGCATTCACATTTGAGGACCCACTGAACCGCAATGAATTTATTTTCGATTTGAATTTGCCGAGACTGCAGCATTTCCTGATCGATTGGCTCCAGTGATTCACTGTCCCAAAGATCCTGTCCACTTTCAGCAAATCTAAAAGGGTCACCAGCTTTAAGTGGACATAAGACTTCAACCTTGATAAAATAGAAGAAGAAAAAAAAAATAAAAAAAAAAATCAATTTGATTTCCTCAAAGGACATTCAAAAAGGATGTCATATAAGATAGTATGGATTCTATGTGGAAGGTAAAAAAAAAAGGACGAATGTACTCACTTGTATTGTAGTTGACACAGAAGGCACACAACATTTGTTTGAATGATGACATCGTCCGCATGTCTTTGGACGATACAATTTCCTTGAGACACATGGTCCCAAGCGAATTCTCGCAGGACCTAATCTTTGTATACTTCGGCACTCGTGTCCTTTCTAAAAAACACAAGAAAAAAGGATGAAAAAACAAATAGAATTTCAAATTGATTTAGTTTTTTTTTTTTTTTTTGTTATTGAAATTTACATTTTTATTGGGATTATAAAAAGAAAATGTCCTTAAGGATATACATTTTATATAATTTAGGTACATATTGTCTTACCCTTATTCTATGCTCGTGCGTTGTCAGTGCAGCAAAACTACTATCGACTAAATTACTAAATTTATTGTCATCACATTTGCGGTTCTCACAGAAACGGATATTGCTCAACTTGTGGCATCCGGCTGTTGTGCTAGTCACTCGAGTTGATATACCAATGCCGCAGGACTCTGAGCATGGTGTCCACGGACTTGATGATGTGTTGTGGCATGTTGCGGTAACTGGTGAAAAAGAAGATAGGAGAAAATTCTATACATACTTTGAAAGAAAAATCAATAATTTAAAAGAGTTTAAAGTTTAAAGAGATTAGGAAGATTAATTTCAATGCATTTTGGTTGGATTAAGATGGAGTAAAATACTTTAAGGACTTAAATTGAATCGTCAGTTGTAAGAACGGAACAAGTCCACTTTTCTCCAAAATTGACTTTTTTAAGAAAATATCATCTTTAGGCCTAGACATATCTTCCAAGTTGAAAAAAATAAAAAAATTATTTTGGGTGTCAAAGTTACAGGGGTTTGAAAAATTTTATAAGTTGGAAGAACAGAATAGATACAGGATTTCAGGCTATTGATTATGTCTTAACTAAGACGTTCACGAGTTTTGATTTCAGAAAACGTTGAATGGGTTATAAGAGAAGATAAAACTGCGGAGTGCTATTAAATGAGAATGTGGAAATTGAACATTTTGGTTTTTTCAATATATCTCGTAAGCAAAACATAATTTTGATAAATTGATTTTAAAACTTGTTGTAGAGAATCAAAATGTTTTTAAAAAATTGAAACAAAAAAATTCCATACCAAAAGAGGCTAACAAAATATGAGAAAAAGTCAAGAAAAGCGATTATTTGAGTTTTTTTTTGCTTTTTTAACGGTTTTTTTTTTCGGGCTGAGATAGTCATATGTATTGCTCTAAATAAATACAGAAGATTGAATTTATTTCAAAATGCTGGGCTGAAAAAGTTTTTTCATTGAAAATTAACCGAAGAATGACCTTTCGAACCTATCTCTATTTTCCTATTTGATTATTTTATTTTTTTTTGCGCCCTTCACCCATTACAAAAGTTCTAGGGTTATCAATTTTCAACCGATGAAGAAGAAAGAAATGTAAAAAAAATTGTTTAAGAAAAAAACAGTAGGTAGGTACTTTGAAGTCGTTGCAATCATCATATCTCGCGTGTGTTTACATTTCAAAAACTGGGTTAGAGAATATTGAAAGCTTAAAAGCCAAGAAAATTTTAAAATCGGTCGAAGGAATCAGCTAATACAGTTAGTCAAAGTTACTTTCTTTTAAAAATCAAAGAAATAATTTTGTTTATGAATTTATTTTGTTTATGACACCAAAAAGTTTGGCAAAGTGGGTGCAAAATAAACATGTGTCAATATGCTGCACCCATTTTTTTGTTTTTCGATCGTGTCTTGCTAAAAAAATGAGTTCAAAGTTAACTGTTACATCTACCTCATTTTTATTTGAATGCGAAGTATTTTGGTAAGTGTTATTCTATATGCGATATCGATTAGTGTTGTGATAGAAATCTAAAAAAAACTAAATGGAGAATTCTTCTTCAGTTATTTATTAACGATATTAATAAAGTTTTGAAAATATTAGATGGTTTTTCTATTTTATTTCGGGCTAAGAACTATTATCTAAAAACTTGATATTTTTGGTAAGTTATTATTTGAACTTTAATGATTTTGTTTTAGTATACCCCGTTATTCTGCGATGAATTGAAACTTATGAGTTAGTTTATATATTCTTTAACACAATGCAACAAAAATTGGGTGCTCTTAGGTGCTCTTTAGAGAATTGAAGATCAATTAGTTTTTCACTTTCTGATAGAAAATACTCCTTAGTTTATGCAACGTTTTTTTATTTTTAAATTAAAATTACTGATGTTATTATTGTGTTTTATTTTGGGTGATCTTAATTAAGGTTGGGGAAGAGAGAAAAGAAACTGAGAATTGCGTATTAGAGATGAGGAAAAAAATTTGCGAAAAATAATGTCGACAGTTTTTGGTAAAAAATAAAAATAACAAAAACTAGGTTTATATTGTATTTTCTTGTAGGAATACTCATTTTAAACAGAAATAATAACAAAAACCACGAAAAATAATTATGGCCAGGTTTTTGATGACAATACTCCTATCCGATTTTTTTTTTTTTTTTTTTCAAAAATCCCCCCAAAAAAAATATAGGTACATATATTCGAAACATATGAAGGTGCATAGCACACCAAGGGCAAAGAGACTTGATTTTTTATTTTTAAGTTAATAATAAGTAAGTAGTAATGTGTCTGACATCTGTAAAATTGAATGACAATATATCAATAAATAGTTGCTTTTTTATCGACAAAACGTGAATTATGCATTCCATTTTTATAATGCCTGATTTTATTGGGGGAGGAAGTTGCTGAAAAATTTGACAGCGAATTTTCGGGTGCCGCAACTGTTTCACAAGGTCTTTGCCGACCAGGTTCCATCAAAAAAATTATAAAATAAATAATAGGTATACACAATTTTCAAAGAGGTTTTTCAAAAAAAAAAAAACTCGTTCAAAAAGAATTAAAAAATTATTATAAATTGAACTCGTAATTCAATTACTCGATTCAAAAACCATTTTTTTTTTTTTTTCAAACAAATATTTCGAGAACAGGTTAGTTTTTTAAAAATTTGAATTTTTCTTTCTTTGTTTTAAATTTAAACTTTTTGTTCAAAGAAGCTAGAGTTCCATAAATATCTACCATTGTTACTTGAGCTGACATGACGTGATAGCTCCGATTTGTATGAGTTGTTTTTAATGTAAAATATTAATTATTTGAATTCCGAATAATTAAATTTCCTAAACTAAAATTTATTTGTATTAAAAAAAAAAATAGTTACAAAATTTTTAATGAAAATATGTAAATATGTACTAGGTATCTACTAAAGCACTATTCACATGAGCACCAACAAGGACCAACGAATGCCGAAATATTCGCGGTTGAAGATTGAATTTGATACCGTTCACCACCAAAACAAGAATGGTTTTTGAGGTTAAGGACGCGTGAACATTTTGTTTGTTGTAAATGCAGATTGTGTGGAACGCAAATTTAGTTCGTACCAACTAGAATTTTTTTCGCGACGAATACATTTTTTTTCTCAAATTTATTTACATTTTATATTAAAAAGTGAATAAATGCACCATAAAATCAAATATAAACTATATTTCTATTGATTTGTTGAGAATTTTTGGGCTTGAAACGTTCTTAAAATCACTTATTTTCATTAATTTGTAGATCGTTGGTCGTCCTCATATGAACAATGCTTACCTAAAAGTTTTTTTCTGTGTTTAAATAAAAGAATAAAATCCAAAGTGGAAAACGGATCTGTTAACTCCTATGTTTGAGTGGCAAATGCAATTTCATCAGAATTTAAAGATTTTTAATGTTAAAGGTTTTTTACATAAAATTCAAAAATTATTTGCAAAATAATTTTGTTAATTCGAAACTAAATAAAACCAAATTCACCTTATAAAAATCAAATTCTTGAACTTTTCAGCTCATTCATATAAATTCGCATTAAAAAATTTAGGAAAGAATTTTCTCTCAATTGCCCTTAGCCCGAATACGAATACCTCAATCTTGGTAAAAGAAGTCAAGATATAAGCTTTTTAAACGGATTTTCTTGGTTGTCTTGAATGATTTTTTTTTTTCGAATTTCAAGAACATTCATTTAAGAAATACACTTATCATAAAAACTGGCCAATGTCAACAAATAAAGAATATTGTTTGGCTATGAAATCATCGATTTTTTTCTGTAGGTGGCAAGAGTTTTAATGTAAAACCAACTTCACAAATTCTTTCATACCTGATGCCCCTTTCAAATGTAACTGTTTTTCAAAAACATCCATTTTATCAATGTAAAAAAAACCCAACCTTAAATATTGGCAAATCAATGCAAAACCTTTCACAAAACCCAACCTGCAGCAAATATTCACCTTCAATCTGTCAAAGCATACCCAAACCACACACAAACAACACCTTTATAAAATATCCTTTTACCACAACTTTACTCCTTTGCAACTTTAAATTGAGTCATCCTTGTTCATAGACCATCAAATCATATAACTCTACCAACAAGAACAAAAAATCTGTTGGATATTTTTAGGAATTACTTAAATCTCATCCAAACAAAATATGACGTTGAGGTTATGTAAATACACCAAGAGCTCCAAGCTACAACAAGCTCTCCTCTAGCTACTAACTACACATGTATGTTTTAAATCATAAAATGCAGACGGTCGTGTCGGTTATGGTGTGTTCTATCTAAGGAACAGAGTGCACGTTCCTGTGTAGCTAGCAACTAACCATCATGTTATTCCACAAATACGCCATCTGGTGTGAGCAGACCATTTTGATGCCAAAGCGTGTGCATGCATTCAAAATTTAAGCACCCTCTTTTAGGGATACGGGTTATTTCCCAGAGAAAACATAGGAACACAAAAAAAAAATGAAAAAAAAAAATACTTTCTCTCTCTTACCATCAGCTGTTGGATTCTCACAGAGCCACATTTTACAACAATGGCCAGGCACTTCGACAAGACGTGGTGATCTGCATGAAATTGTATCCTCCGGCGCTGGCAGTTGCTCCTTTGGACATAGCGACGAGCAAGCATGTCGTCCATTCTGTACAGGAAAATATAAGTATACACAGTATAAAGTAAAAGAATGAAAGCAACAAATTACAGTAAAGGAACAAAATAAGGAACACTCTGTGTACTCCATAAAGGACGCAATAAAAACGACATCTATCGAGGAGAAGAGCTCTCTCTTTTTCGTTGAGAACTCTGTGAATATGGAGACAGACGTTGTTTTTACTGCCTTTAGGCTACCCACATAGCCAGAACAACAGAGTGTGCAGGAAAAAGGATACAAAAAAGGACCAAACTCAAAATGTTAAGTCAATCCAATGGTTGAAATGGCAATGGGAGTGGTTTTTTGTTGGGAAGATGGTTTTGTTATTCAAGAACTCAAAAAAAAAGGAGTGATTTCTTCACGCGGAAGACTACAAATTCATAGAATATCATACCATGTTAGAGAAGGACTTTTTATAATAGGAGAGAATATGGAGACAAAATAAAAGAAGGAAAAAGAACATAAGGATTGGAAGGACGACGACTCTTTTGGCTTTTGTCCGTTGCGGAATTGGCTGCATATAAATCTTACCTCGCAGACACATTGTGTTTTACAATCCAATTTGAATGTCTGTCCATGTGAATAGGTGATGCTTCCAACTGTGCAGTTCGCTATTGTTGTTGTAGTTGTTGTCCAGGAATCCACCGAGAAGAAAGACAAAACAAAAAAAAAACATACAATAATAAAACATTTATATACCATATGATGCGAGTACCGTATAGGGGCGACAATAATATGCAAATTTTTTGTGAATAAATTTCTTAGTCTTCTACAAAAAAAAAATAGAACTGGAACACGAGACGATAATTTAGCAGTAAATTGGCCAACACCACAGAATGATATGTGGAGTTGAAGGTATAACTTAGAGATATTGTGGAGATGGTAATAGATGAGAAAATTGGTTATTTTTTTTGTTATGACCATATGAGTCTCGGGCTGTAGGGAGATTGTTATTTAGATATTATTTTACCAATTTAACAAAATGAGAACTTGGGACTGGAAAATTGGAATAGTTGTGTGTCCACAAATAATGTTAATAAAATAGTAAGGAGAGAAAGTCATCAAAATTATTCTGTGAGTATCAGCATGAGTTTAATAAGATACTCCCATTTTCTACAACACAAAACTTGATTTTCTATATAATAGTATACCTTGTTATGGACATTGGGTGGCTGATAATGCACATACGAGCGCATAAATTTTTCTTTTATAGCAAGCAATAAACTTAAATACCACATAAGATCAGGTTCGTATGTCAGCTCTTTTGTTTTCTTTCCAAACTTTTTCTAATGAGAGTAAAACTTTTTTTATAATGTAAAATTACTGCCTAAAACAAATTGATATCAAGATGAAATAACATTATTTCTGTTGATCTACACAAAATATTGCTAAAAGCTTCAATTTCCATTCTATGGTTGTTTTTTAATCGAGTTCAAACCTATTTTCAGTGCAAACATAGTTGTATTTATCTAATATATTCAACTAGTTTAAAAGATCAAACCAAAAAATTTAGCAAAAATTCAAATTCAATAGCGTTTAGCGTGGTTATTAGTCTTTCAATTCAAGTGTAGTTAGTTTGTAAACAGGCATAAAGTATAAATATTTGTTAACTCAAATTACTGTAGAGAGTTTAGCTTGTAAAAAAATAACCGTCAGTACCATGAAATCAACAAAATTGAAATTTTCGTGTACTCATTTAAGTTCTTAAGATATTTGCAGAATTTTGAATTTTTTTTTATTATCTTTTACTACAATTTTAAGCAAACATTTGAAAACTACTTATTGTTTAAAGATATCTTGTATGGAAACATTGAACATTTTGCTCAACATATAGTGGAAAACCTGATAAAGGTATAAAACTATGTAGCCTTGTACAAAATTAATTTCTTTTTAAAATGCTTCTTGAAATAGGATTCAATAGCCAGATTTAATTTTAAATGACTTAGACCTCTTTTAAAAAGTGTCTTTAAATATAAAATTAGTTATTATTTTTTTTTTTTCCTAAAACTACCGATGGGTGTTTAGCCCTCTGTAGGCACACCTCTTTTTTGCGAATTTGGTTTATACTTTTTCATGGAGCTAGAACTTTTTTCGGTCTCACTATTTTATGGAGAATCATACATGAAATTGATGTAAAATTTTCCGAGGAATTCGAATACCTACTGTATTCACAATTCCAAAAAAATGTATTTTCACTCTTATAAAGACACTTTTCTGTGACCACTTTTCATTTTCGTCCTGCCAAATTCGCACCCGTGTGCCGACAGAGGGTTAAAATAAACGTTTTTAAGAATAGACTTCACAAAATCACCTATCCTGTGGTTCTAGCTGAGTCTAGAGAGAACTAATTCATAGGACTCCTTAGAAAGTTTGGACATCTTGTAGAATAGCTTTATGAAAAAATATTCTCAGCAATTTTTTTTGAAACGTTGGCTGATGACAAACAGAGTTGGAATTTTTGAAAAAGAAAGCAATTTTTGAAGAAAAAAAATAATTTTATGGAAAAATATCAACTTAACCCTTAAATGCATGAATTTTCCAATTTTGAAAAAAAGTTACTCAAATAACACTGGTCAACAAAATTTGACTTTTTTTTTTGCCACAAGAACCAACATATCCTTCTCTAGTAGTTTTTGGGGTTCTGAATCCGTATCTGAAAAATTTTATTGGCCTCCGTTTTTGAAATATTACAGTTATAAAATGCTAAAAAACGTCATTTTGGCTATTTTCGAGTTTTTTTTATGTGGGGTAATTCATTATAAACAGATTTGTAACAGTGATTATAAGAACAGATATTCTTCTTTCAAAAACTGTTTAAATTTACCCGATATCTCTTTTATTGCTCGAGATATCTTAAGTTTCAGTTAATAAGCCAAAGAGAAACTAAACTTAATCTAAAGTTTGAGTCACTGGTCACAGAATTTATGCCACAAGAACCAAAACATACTTTTCTGAAGGTTTTTGGGTTACTGAATTCGAATCCGCAATCAGAAAAATTCTATTAGCCTCCGTTCTTGAAGTATTACCGTTATAAAAAAAAACCTTTTTTTGCATTTTATAACTGTAATATTTCAAAAACGATGGCTAAAAGAATTTTTCTAATTGCAGATTCGAGTTCACCAACCCAAAAACCTTCAGAAAAGTATATTTTGGTTCTTGTGGTAAAAAATGTTTAATTTGGTTGGCCTGTGTTTTGTTTCTGATTCAAAACCGCTACTTAAATTTTAAATATCTCGGGCTGTAAAAGAGATATCGAAAATATTTAAACATTTTTTGAAAGAATAAAACCAGTTCTTATAGGCAAATTACAAATTAATTCATAATGAACTACCCCACATAAAAACAGAGCCTCGAAAACAGCCAAAATGACGTTTATTGACATTTTGTAACGGTTATATTTCAAAAACGGAGGCCAATAACAATTTTTTGACTTCAGATTCGAGTTTGGTTGTTGTGGCAAAAACCTTGTTGACCAGTGTAATTAAAAATATTTAAAAAATTATTTCGCAAAATTTCATTTGTTTGCCCTTTTTATGACCTTCAATAAAATTCTCTTGCATTTTAATATTTAAAATTTTTTTGTTTCCATATTTAATAGGTTATATATTTACGATTTTTTTTCATATTTTTGAATTAGAAAATTACGGATAAAATTACTCTTTTTAAAATTTACAAAAAAAGTCTGGGTTCCAAAATCAAAGCGGTTTTAGACAAAAATCGGTTTAGGTTGCTTAAAAATTAATAAAATGTTTAAAAAATAATTAATAAATGTTTTTTTATCAACAATATATACCCCAAACAATTAATTCATTCACAAAAAAATGATATATTTAATCAATTTTATTTTAAATTACAAAATTAATTTTTTAAAGAAAAATAAAGTTTTTGAAGAATACCAATTTTGGAGAAATATGAAAGTTTGAAGAATAAATTAAGTTTTGGAAAGAAATCACATTTTATGACGCAAAATGAAATTTTTGAAGAAAAATCAAGTTTTTTTTCGAAGACAAATGAAATTTTTGAAGAAAATCAAATTTTTGAAGAAAAACTAAATTTTTGAAAAAAAAAAAATTATGCTGATTCTCCGGAGAACTCTCAAAGAATAAAATCAAACATTCGCAAAAGCACTGTCGAGAATGGATGTCGAATGTTAACATAACTAAATCTAAAGCAATGGTATAGGTCTAAGAAGGGTAGTAAGAAACGAAAAATCGTTTTTTTTTGTTTTAAGAAATTATGAGTTGGAAACAGATAAGTCTTTTGAACATTAATATCAGCAGTAATATAATTATGAATGAAAAAATGTAAAAATTTAAAGTTCTGGACACAGATAAATATATATCACAAGATCTGTGAGAATAATTTTTTAACGAAATATACTCAAATGAAACAATTCAATGCTTTTTAGAACTAGAGCTGAAATATTGATATTGAACTAAAAATGTAAAAGAAAACCCATACAAAAATAAAAAATTCTTTTTAAAATTAATACACTTTAAGTGAATTAAAAACAAAAATGAAAAAATACAGATGCCTTCAAGGACTTTATCCATATTTTCGCATTGTCTGCTTAATATCACAAAACACTTGTTTAATTACTATATAAATCACATCTCTCACCAAAATGCTTCAATTAACAATTATGTTGCAAAATTCTAACACTTTTATGGCTCAAAGTTTATAAGAACCTTTAAATCTAAAAAAAATGAACCCTTAAACCCTTTTAACTTAAAAGATTCAACCATAAAATAAAATAAAAAATGTCCTGCGAGTATTCTCATAAAAAAAAAAAAAACAAAATTCCTTATTTTTTTTTTTATATTAACTTAACTCCAAGATTATAAAGTGAGACTGAGAGAGAAAACCCAGTCACAGCATATTCATTAACCCCTTTTTTTTTGTCCTTAATAATGAAGAAATAAGATGAAAAAGTAAATATAATTCTTGATTTGGCAGTCAAATTTTTGCTGTTTCCAGTGAAATTTTGGTTTAAGCAGATTTTCCTTTTAGAATCATTTTGCCAACAAAACTTAAAAACTTTTGCAATAAAAAATTTATTTTTATTCTAATTTAATTATGAAGTTTCTTTTGCAAAGTCCTTTAAGCTAAAAGAGAGAAAAACGGGGCCAAGAGTGAAAATTGTTGTGTCGTAAAAGGCCTCTCAGAAAAGAGACTTTACATGATGGAAAATCACATCTTGTCCCCTCCTCCGTGAATGTAGCAACTTTATTAAAGTGCTAAACTGCAAATCACAGTCTCATACCTATAACACATAAAAAAAGGTCCTTCCATGGATCACACAGAAAGGAACAGAAATTTGTACGTTGATTTGTTGTTTATGTGAATGATGGTCATAAGAATCTGCCATAAAACTTTAGCCATTGATGCCCTTTACGTTCATTCCTTATATACCTACCTACCTCCTATACATTATACCCAAGTGAATTTGTGTATAGGGAAAGATTAAGATGAGAAAATGTGTGTAAATCTTCTTCCAGGTCATGCCTCTCCAGCATGTCATCATCATCGCTTGTAATTTTGATCCTTTTACTTCGTTTTTGTTGTTTTCGACTAAGGACCAAGACGAATAGGTGGAGGAGCAAAAAGTTCGCATTTGATATGCGGACGAGGTCATCACTTCACTAAACTTTTTACATCGAAATCTTTTACGTATATAACGGTACATACGTTATAACTTATAATACAACATGATAAGTTGCTGTGGACTGAAGAAAATACAAGCTTTACCTTGCCTATACTAGTACCTCTATATTGAGTTCCTTAGAGAAGCATAACACACATCACACAAGAGATGGGGCTTTAATAAAAATTGACTGGCATCCGGTATTCAGGACATGCACAATGAATATATTCCCTGCATGACCAGGATAAAGATTCCTTCTTTTTGTTTTCGGTTTTTTTTTTTCTCAACATTTTCTATATCTCTTTACACCTTCGACACACACACTACTGATAGGCATTTCGTGTCCTCTTATAATGTTGTGGTCCTTAAAAAAAAAAACGAAGAAAAAACATAAAAGACCAGATATCCTTTGAGTTACATTGAGAAGAAATCCTTTCACTGCGGCAGAGGAGATCTAATGTCCTGATAGAGTGTTGGAAGGACTAAATGGAATCCCACGTGAGAAAACAAAATAAAAAAGAGTTACCTTTGATAGGCAAAATGCATATAGATATGATTTCTAAGAATTTTCTAACAAAGGATTCGTGACTTTATGTCTTAAAGACCACTTGGAAAGAGGACACACACTTGGTTCAATATTAACTTTGTGTATCCTTTTCTTGGTCATGTTTTCTTTTTTTTTTAGAAAAATTGCTTTGAAACGCATTTCTTTCTTTACTCCTACGTAAACCACTTAATTTTATAACACACGCAACTTTTGTATTATAAGATGTAAAAAGGATCGTATTTATCCTCAAGATTCAGACAGAATAGTATGCTTTCAAATGTACCTCTCAGAGTGAAAGTAGTTATTATTTCTTTTTATATCTGAATAATAACCTCTTAAAGTCCTTAAAGCCTTTCATAACATCCTTTTATATTATTAAACAGACAAGTAGTAGCTCTCTATATGTAGCAAGTGTAATTTTTATCTCCTTAGACACATTTCCTATTTTTAATATTATATGAATATTTAAAATTTATTTTTTTTTCATTCACAATTTTTTAGTTTTGCATCATGTAAGAGTAGATACTTTATCCCTGGGCTGGCGCACTTTGTGTATGAGTTACAAAAGGATATACAAAACTTTTCTACATAATATTCTTGTGTTCCCCTTGAGGCAATATCCTTTCAATAAAAACCTTCCAGCTCCATCACAATGTTCTTACTAATACTTATCCTGTTTTCTTTTTTGTTTTTAATTTTTTTTTTCTTCTTCTTTTACTTTTTCTTTTGTTTTTGTTGCTACTTCTACAAAGATATTGACAAAAAGGTAATTTCCGGATTGTTAAGACATGTAAACGACTTTTCAAGTAGAGAATTCTTATTAGAAAAGGATTTCTTTTTTCTTAAGTGGAAGTACTAAGACGAAGAGGAGAGTATTATGTTTTGTTGAAATGGCATTTTTATAGAAAAAACGTGTGTGTTTTGTTGTGTCATAAAAAGAGTAGGTAATTTTTATTAATATAGTTAAAGGATTGTACTAGATTGTTTTCATAGTGCAATTGAAAAATAATAAAACCTTCCAAGTAAAGTGTTTTATAACAATTTTGAAAAAAAAAAAAATATATGGACTTGACAGCTGTTTTGACTGAAGGGGTTAAGTTGAAAAATTATGTGCTTTAAAGTTTTCATAATATAGAGAGGAAGTCAGTTGGCTTTATGTAGGTAATATTCAATTGAAATTCTTTCAGTTCAAATAAAAATATACCTACTATTTAAATTTTTTGGTTTCTGAAAATAGATGATATTTCCTTCAGAAAATTATTTAAATATTGTGATGAACATTTAGCGATAAATTGCTTTATAGCCATTCTAATGGAAGTTAAAGTAGAAATATAAAAGATAAAAAAACAAAATCAAATAGAAATAATTTTATAATTGACAAGATATATGATTAAATATACATGTAATATTAATGTTATAAAACTTATATCATAATATTTGAATATGTTTGTTAACAATCAGAAAAGAAAGATACAGCCTGTTAACCAAAATAACATAGAAATGGGTCACTATGGTGTATGTGGAACATTTTTTTCTATGAAAAAACTTTAAATGTCAAAAACTTGGAAAAAATATTTAATCCAGTCAAATAAGGGTTTAACCTCGGAATGAATGTTAGTAGAAATTTTTTTTGCTCAATATCTTCCTTTTGCCATTCTATAACATATCTCAAAAGTCTAGAAAAATCTCATGTCCGCTTGTCGCGATTTCAAGGTCAAATCGCGAAATGGAGATTTTCAAAACTTGCAAAAATAGGCTATGGTATTATATACACATATGATACATGATTTCAAGGCATTTTTTAATGCTGATTCCAAAAAATCTAAAATCAAGACAATCTGACGTCTCTGGAAAAAGTTATACCTGTTTTTCATCTGTCAACTCATATTATTATAACAGTTGCAAACTTACTGCCGAAAAACCCTTAAAAGTTATGGTAGATGAACCAAATTTAGCATGAAGATTTTAGAATCCATCATTATTAAAAATCAAAACAATCCATTACAAAAAATATATATACCTACGAATTAATGGTATTTTTTGATGGAGCGGCAAATTTTGGGATATGCACTAAAGAAGATTCTTGTTCATCTTAGGAATAAGTGCAAATAGGCTAATTTTTTCATTTTAATCTTTGTTTGGATATTCTTTAACTACCCTCAAAAATCTAAAAAAATCTCATGTCCGCAAGTCCTAATTTTCTTGGTTTGAAAATAAGGTGCAGATTTTAAAAAATTAATAAGAAAAGTTTAAATTTTTATATGTATACCAACATAAGCGACATGATTTAAAGGTATTTTTTAACACTTCTTCCAACAAAACTCACAAACAAGTCAACCTGACCATCCCTGAAAAGTAATGCACCTTATTCATGTTGATCTGACACAAATATCTGAAGTGTAGTTATTCAATTTTTTAAAATCTGCAACTTATCTTCAAACCAAGAAAATTAGGACTTGCGGACATGAGATTTTTTTAGATTTTTGAGGGTAGTTAAAGAATATCCAAACAAAGATTAAAATGAAAAAATTAGCCTATTAGCACTTATTCCTAAGATGAACAAGAATCTTCTTTAGTGCATATCCTAAAATTTGCCCCTCCATCAAAAAATACCATTATTTCGTAGGTATATATATTTTTCGTAATGGATTGTTTTGATTTTTAATAATGATGGATTCTAAAATCTTCATGCAAAATTTGGTTCATCTATCATAACTTTTAAGGGTTTTTCGGCAGTAAGTTTGCAACTGTTATAATAATATGAGTTGACAGATGAAAAACAGGTATAACTTTTTCCAGAGAAGTCAGATTGTCTTTATTTTATATTTTTTGGAATCAGCATTAAAAAATGCCTTGAAATCATGTATCATATGTGTATATAATACCATAGCCTATTTTTGCTATTTTTGAAAATCTTCATTTCGCGATTTGACCTTGCAATCGCGACAAGCGGACATGAGATTTTTCTAGACTTTTGAGATATGTTATAGAATGGCAAAAGGAAGATATTGAGCAAAAAAAATTTCTACTAACATTCATTCCGAGATTTACCCCTTTTTTCTCCTTATTTTACTGTATTAATTACAGTTTTCAGAATTTGGCTCAATATGAAAATTAATACAAAAACATAATATTTGTAGGAACTATTAAATCGTTTGAAAACAGTTCAGTTTAATAGAGTAACTTTAGAGAGGAGCTGATTTACTGTAGTGCAATTCTCATATTTTTTTTTAATATTGTTATTTAAAAATATAAAGCATATTTTAAAAATATCTTCCTAAAACTTTGAAATGATACTCGTATTAAAAGCAGTTTTTCTGAAAAGCTGCAACTCTATAGATATAGTTTTAAAGTACTTTATTTTTGACGTGATAACGTCTTATAAATCGATGAACCATGGCAGCCACCACAAAAAAGTGACGCCATTTTCTAACGTTCCACTCTCGCGGCAAAAATTTCAATTCAAAACTAAAAATAAACTATTAGAGATACAAAAATTTTCTATAGCTTATTTGAAAGAAAATAACCTAAGGCTTAAGCCAAATGAAGGAGTTTTAAAAATTCCGTCATTTAATAGGGTAAACAGGGGTAAAACGGAAATATGAAATTTGGGCTAAAATCTAAACGCGAAGTTGTAGAGACTTGATTTTTTTGTTAAAGATAGATGAGACTAATTTAAGAATAAATGCATTTAAGAAAAAAATCTAAAAAATTTTTGAATTAAGCTATAAAGTTTTGTTTGAACGTTGTACACGTGTTGGGGCTATGACAAAATGATGATTTTGGGTAGGGAAAATTTTTTTGACAATTCTAAAGGTGCCAGGTGAAAGATGAGGGGAAAAAAAGTAGGCGTCTGATACGGATTTTTTTTCCAACACTCTGCGTCTCGAAATATGAATTTTTGAAAAACACCTTGTTTTTTAGGGGTATTTTTGGCTAGTTTTTGATTTTTAGCTTTTTTTGGAGCGTTCAAAAAATCTCAATCTTACAGGACATGACATGGTTTCGGCTTTATGCATACATGGAATCATTTAGTGAGTTTTGACTGAATAACGGAAGAAACAAGTTTTTAAAAAACACGTTTTTTAACCGTTTTTAACCGATTTTCATCGTTTTTATTTTTATCTGTTTTTCTTTAATAGATTCAGGAATAAAGTATATGGAGTTTTCGTAAACAAAATTTTGAGATAACGGTAAAATAAATTTTTAGAATTCAACAGGGTATAACTTTTGACCAAGAGCCGATAGAAATTTAATTAAACTTTTATGAGCATCCTGATACAATTACCTTTCATTTGGTATATCACACATCTTTTTGTAGATGTTTCATAGACCTGATCGATATATTTTATATATATATTTTGAGCCAAGACAATAAGCTTTCAGATGGTATAAAATTTTGTACAGGTTGTTAGGGAAAAAAATGGAATTAATGACGTGAGAAGATAAAAATTCATGTTTTTTTTTACTTTTTTTGATGAAAGTGATTGTTTTCAATAAATTATTTTTATAATTTTTGCTCATTGTAAAAATTTAAAAATGGTTCTATTCTTAAGAAGAAATACTTGGCTTTTAAATTGCATAATTTTTTTTTTGTAAGCTTTTAAATAAAAAAATTAATATAATGAGAAAATAAAAAAGGTATTTTTTTTAGCTTTTTCTTGTAAATTATGATTGTTTGAAAAAAGTAAACGCTTCAATTGACTCATTTTAAACAAAAGCACACAACCTGTTTTCTGACGGCTTTACAGACAACCTCTTTTTTTCCATAATTATTATTGTCCACAAAAAAGTTCAAAGTTTTTTTTTTTTATTCTCTCCCAAATTATATGCTCTCAACTTATACCTACGTGTATTAACTCAACAAAAAAAAAACACAATTTTAATCTAACGACCTTACATTTTCCCAAAAATTTAACCCAAAAATAGAACTCAAAATTGTTCTATGTTTTTTTTTTCTATCTTTTATTTTTATTCTAAACCACTACCTCTCTTGGTTCATTTCCATTTACAACCTCTAGGAATTGAACACTAAAAACAAAACAAAAATAATAAAAACAAAAAAAAAAAAAAAAACTAACAAAAATTCCATTAAATCCCTAAATAAGGAAAAGAGTGGGGCTAACTTAAAACAACCAAACCTCATCCCACACTCTGGAGAATAAAATAACATAGAAACGGATATGATGAAAGGAAAATACCACCACAGAGAGCCAAAGAGAGTGAGATGAGGTAAAACGGAAAGGGAATTGAAAACTTTCATACATATCCCCCACACAGTGACCAAACATCTCCATGTCCTATATATGGTACCTCTCTCTCTTTATACAAAAGGATAATCCTTAAGAACACACTAGAGGTGGAGATAGAGAGGTTTTATACATTTATCTATATATTTTTTGGTATCTTGTTTTTTTTCTATGTGAGAGTGTAACCAAATTCATTTGAGCCTTTTTACACACAAAAAAACCTTCATCCATAGATGAAAGTATATAGATATAGTGGCAAATAGTGGCTTGTAAAGGTTGTGATTTAAAAACCATCTACATACCAGAATCTTCTGAATCTCCTGAATCTCCATGACACGCAAATGAACAAAACCTTGGTGTTTCTTTGAGTAAACTTAGGCCACGTCAAAGTATAAAGAGACAACGTGTTTTCTATGTAAATTGAGTTTTCGTCCTTTTTGCCAGTCAACTTAGTATATTCTAAAAAGGCATCTCATTCGTTCCCCCCCTTTTCTAAAACCAATGGCTTATCGGCGTAATACACAATCAACATTATCATTAGCCTTGGTTCTAGGTATCGTAGAGGTGTGTGGTATGGCTGTGCGGTGGGTTGGTTAGGGATTTAAGTGTCACACCGAGAGAGAGAGAGTGCTTGCAATATTATTAAATTGTATCGAAGAGATCTTTAGGGAATTTTCGTCCTTTTTTTGTTGTTGTTATTTTTTGCAATTTGACAGACTTTAAAGTTCACAAACTATCAACGAAAATATCTAAAGAATTTGAGCAGTTAGGATTTCGACAAGTGCCTTTGCTACTTTGAAACAATATGAGTAAAGAAAATGGTTTAAAATAGTCCTCCCCCCGCAACGCTGAAATGGAATTCCTTGTGGAAGGATGTTCAATGAACGAAAACTAACTAGGTTTCCGTTCCATTTTCATTTTAGCAGTCAAAGACAGGAAATTTGATTTTTCAATTCGATGATAAAGTGGATCGAACACAAAAGTCCCCGAAGGAATGTGTGTGTGTGTTTAGGTCCTTTTTGATTGAACCATCATATAGCACGATCCTTATTTACTGTATCCTCCGAAATTCACTTTGAGTCTGTCGTCGCGTAAGTTAATGAAAATTAAATTAGAAAGTGTAAATTGAAAAACACTGGAGCAGGATGTTTTATGGGAGAGGGATAGTCGTCCTCTCCTATCTCGTGACTCATAAAAAGGACGACAAACAATAATGTCTTTTGAGATAAAAAAAAAATAATAATAAATATATCTGGTGGAGATTAAAGGATTCCCTAACGCGACAGTATCTAAGAATTTATGTGACTTGAAAGTGTGGATTATTTCGTATTTTATTGTTGTTGGTGTTTTCTTTACAATTCAGCAGGAAATGTTTTAGACACACGTGCATTTAAAAAATGATTTAAATCCTATTAAGGTGTTTTAATGGTTCATTTTCTTTTCTTTTTTTATAACAAAAGAAAAGGATTATTTTGAACTTTTGAGGATGTGGTACATAAGTTATGGTAGAAATTATTTTATTATTTGTTTTTTTTTTCTCTTTTTTATTTTTTCTTTATCTAATAAATAAATAAAACACTTTTATATTAAGTGGAACACTTTACTATAGGTGACAGAAAAAAGTGATTTATTTTGTTAGAGATAAGGAAACACAAACAACAGAGAAAGGATAAAGAAAAAAATCAATTAAGGGTTGAAAAGAAGGTTGATTTTCTATAAACAAGAGGTTAAGTGAAAGGATTGTTCTCCTTAAAAAAAAAAGGGTTATAAGTCAATAAAATAAAAGAATATTATTTCGATAATAGAGATATAAAATATTTATGTCAGAAAAAAGATTAAGTACCTACTATGACAACAAGAGACTGCTAACAATTCATTTTAAGATAAAAAGGGAGAAGCTTAATTGACTTCCTTTTAAATAAGATATAAAGCAATAATACATGTGTTATTTTTTTATTTGAAAAGTGGAGCAAAGAAGCTCGAAAGAAATCCACAAAATAAACATTTTTTTGTTTTTAACATTTTTCGATCAAAACTAGACTTGTGAGTCAAAAGAACACATCGTCATAAAAATCATGATAAAAACCTGGGTAATTGATTCAATAGTAGGTACATACCAATAATTTTCCTTTATGAAATTATTTAATAAAAATTTAATTTAGAATATTTGTATTTTAAGTGTTCACTAGGGAGATCATTTTGTTTGAATTTATGATACTTTCTCATTTCCCAAACGGACTCACAGAAATAAATGGAATATGTATTTAGCAATAACGCAAATATTTAAATTTAAAATGTTCTTTGAAGTTGAACAAATAATTTTTTATATACGAAAGCATTTTTTTGTGCAATTTGAAAAAAAAGTTAATTTATAAATAGTGTTTTGGTATACCTACGGAATCAAGCAAATTAACTCGGGCAAAAATAAATTAATGCAATAGGGACAAAAGCATACACACATACAAACAGCTCCGATTTTGATAATCTTTATCTTAAAACGTCAAATTTTTGGCTTTTTTTAACAATAAAAATATTTTAATTATACTTATTTAAAAATTATTTCTACCACTTAAATGCTGCAAAATGGTCCTGCATTTTTCGAAAACAAATCGTTTTTGTTCACAATTTTTTTAATTTTAATTTTTCAAAACAAATATGGCCAGATCATTGGATCTATTGATCTGTTCGGGTGGGTTTCGAAATGATTTGTTTAAGTTACAACACTAACAAACGTTTTTATATAAAAAAAAAGATGTTGTTTGTAAAGCCGGTTTACGGACGATGATTTTACGTGATAACGTCTTAAGAAAACAGGTTGTGTGCTTTTGTTTAAAATGAGTCAATTGAAGTGTTTATTTATTTCATAATTTACAAGAAAAAGCTAAAAAAAAATTTCCCTCTTATTTTCGCATTATATTAATTTATTTATTTTAAAAGCTTACACAAAAAAAATGATGCCATTTAAAAGCCAAGTATTTCTACTTAAGAATAAAACCATTTTACAATGCGCAAAAAATTTTAAAATAATTTATAAAAAACAATCATTTCTTATAAAAATAAATTGCACGACTGGGGTCGCACGTACTTGCTCTTATGGTAAAAGTTACTCTAATGTTAAAGTTTTCAATTGAACAAAATAAGGGAAAAATTAAAATTTGATATTTTCACTGAATTTCGTTAGTGGTGCAAAAAAATAAAATCTATTTTTATAAATAATTAAATACCGTTTTAAATGCTCTTTTACAAAACACTAAGTATGCCATTTTATTTCTAGTATAAAAAGGAATTTTTAGAAAAAAAATTTCGAAAATCGTTAGAGCCGTTTTTTAAAAAATTAATTTTTTATATATTAAAATTTCCTAACATTTGTCAAAAAAAAAATTGATATGCAATATTGAATAAATAATTAATTTACACATAAAAACGAAATTTCAAAATTTTTCACCAACCCGTTTCCAAAAAATTGATTTTTCAAAAAAAAATTTTGAAATATTTTTTAAAAATCCAAAAATGTGTTTTTTGAAAAATTAAAAATTTTTTTAAATAATGATTGTTTAAACGTTTCTGTATTAAAAATTTGGTCGAAATCTGTTTTGTCGTTTATGAGAAATTCATAAATCCAAAAAACCGTTCTATGGCAGGTACCGTTAATAACGGTACAAAAAATATTTTTTGTATTATAAAAGGCGGTTCTTATCAATAACAGTAAGCATAAAAATTTTAATCAAAATCGTTAGAGCCGTTTTTGAAATAAATCAACTTTTCTGTTTCCGTTATATGACAGGTACCGTTAGTTTTGGTCCTAAAAAAAAAAATTCAATTTCTCCTCTAGGGAATCACCCAAAACTGTTAACTACCAAGTTTGAAGAAAATCGCTTCAGTAGTTTAGGCTGTAGCTCGAGGTTCTTACAGACAGACAGACAGACAGACAGACAGACAGACAGACAGAATTGCCGGACCCACTTTTTTGGCATTCTCCATCATCGTAATGTCATGTAAAATTGTTATCTCGAGTTCGATTTTTTTTACGAATCCTAAACTTGCCCTATAGTACCTATATCGCAAGTAAAAAGTGAAAAAATCACTTCCATCACCCAAAAATTCATTTTTTTGATATAACATAATTTTATCTTCTCACGCTATTGAATCAATTTTTTTCAATGACAACCTTTACAAAATTTTATGTCATGTCAAAGCTCATTATTTCACCTTTCATATGACGTTTCAATCTTATTTCTGCGATGCCTAGAAAAAAAGTTAGAATTTATTAAAGCCAACCATGTCGAAATTCCAAACTGATATTACGATACTTCCCACACTGGTGGCTGGTCATGATCAACAGATCTATACAGGTGTTTTGAGGTATTTCGCAAGGTTTTTAATTTAACATTGTGTAGCTTGTAGTGAATGTACAGTTATGTGTAATATCAAATGAAAGCTAATATCACCAGGATGCTCAATAATGTTAAATCAAATTTGTATCTGCTCTAGATCAAAAGATATAACTTGTTAAAAAATTGAACTTAATTATACCGTTATCTCAAAATTATGCATACAAAATTGATTAAAATTTCGCGCAAATATAGTCCTGTCTATTATCTATCTGCAATATGAATTTCATTCATTTATGTGTTGAAGAAAAAAAAGATAAAAATAAAAAACGGTTATACGGTCAAAAATCATTTTAAAATATCAATTTTTTGTACATGTATGTGCACGGTCATAGCCTACATGTTCTATAAGGGTTGGGGTCAAAATTCTTTTGTCAAAATTCTGCTTTCAAAATTCTGCTTTACAAAATTCTGCTTTCAAAATTCTGCTTTTCAAAATTCTGTTTTTCAAAATTCTGTTTTTCAAAATTCTGCTTTTCATAATTCTGCTTTTCAAAATTCTGCAAAAAATTAAAAAAGGGTTTGGAAAATGTTAAAAAGCGCGCGCTTTTAAACATTTTCCAAACCCTTTTTTAATTTTTTGCAGAATTCTGTAAAATCATCTTTTTGAAAAGTTATCTGCTTATTTGATTACTTACCTACATAATTTGTCATTTTTTAAATGCGAATTAATTTTTGTTTTATAAATGAATAAATTTGAAAATATTAAGAAAAGGTTTTTAATATTAAACATTTCCGAAAATAACTAAAAATTTATTAATTTATCAAATAAAGATGAATATTCAAAAATTTGAATAAGAAAAGGAATGTACAACATCGGTTCCAATTAGTATACATATTTTATTTGAAAGAAAGTCAGTATATGCATTTCAAAAAATATTTGCGACACTTAAATAAAAAAATTTAGGAAAGTACCAATGTTGAATTACATTAATGAGGTGTATTTTTCTTTAGCCAGCGCATATGCTATAAAAAAAAAAAACAGAATTAGCAGAATTTTTTTGTTCAAATATAATGCTGGCAGAATTTTGAAAAGCAGAATTTTAAAAAGCAGAATTTTGAAAAACAGAATAGAAAAAAGCAGAATTTTGAAAAACAGAATTTTCGCTGAAAAAGCAGAATTTTGAAAAGCAGAATTTTGAAGCCAGAATTTTGACCCGATCCCGTTCTATAAGTTTCAGATTTTTTGAGTGCTACGAAAAATTTAAAAAAATAAAAACTTTAGAAAAAAATTTATTACTTAGTTTTGAAATTTTTTAAAATTTTTTTCAATACCATTGTTAATCTTGCAATGAATTTATCTATCGATTAAAAAAAAAATTCAAAAATTGTCGCGTTTAGAAAATATCCAATTGTTTGCAATTTTGTTTTACTCCTTTTTACCCTATTAAATGATGGAATTTTTAAAAATCCTTCATTTTAATTAAGCTTTAAATTAATATCTTTCAAATAAGCTATAGAAGATTTTTGTATCTCTAATAGTTTATTTTTAATTTTGAATTGAAATTTTTGCCGCACTGCGAAAGTGGGAGAGTGGAACGTTAGAAAATGGCGTCACTTTTTTGTGGTGGCTGCCATGGTTCATCGATTTATAAGACGTTATCACGTCAAAAAATAGGACTGATTTCGAAAAAATGTTTGTTTTTCTAACATAATATATTTGTATTGTTAAATTTATATAGCAATTCAATTATTACAAATAAAGTAAAAATTGTAAGCTTTAAAAAAGGAAACATTAATGAACTCATAAAAATACAGTTTTAAAAATGGATTTTTCAAAAAAAAATATTTTTTTTAAAATTGTTTGGTCTTTTCCAGTCATTTTTCAATATTTTTGGAATTATTCAAAAAAAATTAGATTTGCGATTCCATTCAATACTTTAAAATTGTATACAAGAAAATAAGTAGGAAATGCTTTAAAAACTGACCTAAAAAATCGAAAAAATCATTTGCATTTTAATATTTAAATGTAAACAAAAACAATCGAAAGAAATATTCAAATACAAAGATATATGTAAGTTCGGGAATTCAGTCGAATTAAATGTTTTTAGATACCTAGATTACACCCAAACATATTTTGTAGTAATAACCCGCGAACCCAATAGGTCACATTTTTTCACCTCAAATTAAATAAATTCACACGTCTTATTGTATCAAAAAATTATCATAATTCGCTATGTTCCAACAGTACATTTTAAAGTACAAAGTACGAAAGAATCACCTTCTTGTAGTTTGCAAGATCAAACCTTTTAATATTAAAGTAAATCTATGTAATTCAAATAATTGCCATCTCCTTACCAGGATAATATCTTCCATCTGGATGCTGCTGAAAAGAAAAAAAAAAAACAAAAAAAAATCAAACTATATTTTTTATACCAATTTGTTTCGAAATCCTAATCATAAAAATATATTATACAATTTTTTTTTTTCTGAACACACATATGTTCCCAAAAAAGTAGAAAAAGAAGTAAAAAAAAAAACAAGCAATCTTACCTTAATGTCCTTGCCGCTTATCACATTTGCTTCAGCCCAATTCAGCAAACTGTTGAAAAGTATTCCAATCAGTGGCAGAAGTATAAGCATTTTCTGCAAATATATGAAAATAGAAAAAAAGTGTGTGTAAAAAAAAATTGGATACAAGAATACATAAAACCTTTTTATAAAAAATAAACTCTAACAAAAAAAAAATAAAAAGAAGAAGAAATAAATGTATCTTAAAGCTTTACCAAAAAAAAAAAACGTGTTAAAAGATAAAAATTCTCCCTCTCCTCAATCTTTACTCGGCCCCCCCTTTCTAAATGTGTCGTGTAGGTATTCTGCTGATGGTCCTTGTGCCTTCTCGAATTTATTATTACAAAACGAGTCACAAAAGAGCTGAAGTAGAAGAACTTTTTTACTTTGGTTTCTTTCTTGTTTCTTTTCAAATAGAATAGAAAGCTATAACTATCCCTCAGGGAGTAAGAGACAGCCAGAGACCATTACCAATACAAAAATGGCTAAAAATAAATTGCTTACGTTCAACAAAAAAATCAAAAAAAAAAAATCTTGGTAGCAATGGCGAGAAGAAGGATATTCAGTTGGTTTAGGATTAACCCCTGCGGAAATTCTAACCACCACCATCGTCTCCCGCAATCTCCCAATCCAATCCACTTACCAACCTAAAAAAGGAAACTTCTCTTGAATGGAATTGAAGTTTCTGGTCGAACGCCCGCCATTCCTACCGTACTTCTTCTCTGATGTTTGCCTTATAATTTCTAAGAAGACATTGTGCTGGCTGGTACTATTTTCTGAAGGAGGACCAACTATTATGGTGCCTTGAGGGAACTTCTATGAATACCTTTGGTCACGGTAGAGTTGAGAGTATATCGCAAAGGGTGTTTCATAATTACCCCTAAAAATAAATACAAAACTACCAACTTTAAAAAAAAAAAATTGAAATTTTGCAACTTTGTTTCTAATTATCTCCAAAACTACTGAACTGATTTTGATAAACTCTCCAATCATCTCTCCATTTTGACTCTAAGAATGATATAGGTTACATAAAACACCCTGTTAACAGGATACATAGGACACCCTGTCAAAAAACTCACGTACTCTATTGAATAGCTCATTCTTTCACCTCTTCTGCACCAATTTGGAGAGATGTTCCTTAATTTTAAAACATTCAAAAAAAAAACTACAAGCGTTTGACAAAAAATCGAAATTTTGCAACTTTGTTTCCAAATATCTCCAAAACTACTGAATCGATTTTGATAAACTCTCCAATGATTTCTCCAATTTTAGTGTAAGAACTATATAGGCTAACTAAAACACCCTGTTAACAAAAAATCACGTGCTCCTATTGAAGAGCCCATTATAATATTGAAAAAAATTAGCTCTGCTCAAGCCCATCAGATCAACCTTCGTTGAAGTCGATATAAAGATGATGGCCCAAGGGTTAGGAGTTTGTTATGGCTTTCATTGAATCCAATGTATTCCCTGTCGATTAATGGAAACATCTTTTGAAGCACACAGCTCACCAAAAAAGAAACTTATATTTCGCATAAATATTGATTGTTAGGAATCTTTTGTACACCAAAAGCAATGGGTGAGCTCTATCGTCAGCCGCCGCGCCGCACGCTTGATGGAAGAAGGAGTAAGATGTTTTATTTGAGGAAGTCGTCATCGTCCTTGGAACAAACATCAACCAACCACCAACAACATTGCGTTAGCGTTGTATAAAATTTGATTGATTGCCTGAACTTTTCTCATTTTGACAGACAAGCTAATGGAAATATTCATGACGATGTCCGATTGGCAACAATGATTGGCTTAACACACACACAAGCAGAAAATCCCAGGTAAAAACTTCCTTACTCAAGTATACAATATGAAGTTTCCGATTGATGATGATGCCGGGCGTCAAATCCTTGCAAGGAAGTATGGCAAGTCGTTAGAAGAAGAAGAAGAAGAAGAAGAAGAAAAAAAAAAGATTTGCAAGCAACTAATGAGACTATTGTGATATTGATTTTTATCTTCTGATAACGTGTGATAGGTATTTGGCCTTGTCGTTGTCAGTCATAAAGGATTTCTAATGATGGATCGTTATATACTTACACATACACAAGCATATCCCTGTTTATAGAATTGAGATTAAGAGTCTCTATTATTTCCGTATTTCCGTGCCTCGAAGACACGGCGGCCGACAAGTTAGGCTTTTTTGGTTGATGTAGCCTTAAGCAGGAAATGTGCTTAAAGTTGAGTATTATAGACGTGTTACTTGAGGCTTATTTTAAATTAGTAAACATTACTACACACACACTCATAAGCCCATATTCACATATATATAATGTTACGTCAGCAAGAAGTTTTCTCTGAATGGTGTAGTAATGAGAAAAGTTTATCCAGCAAGCAGCTTCGATGTTTTGAGAGAGGGGATTTATGTTACTGATAATAATATTATAATGCTCACATCCTTACTTTTGGTTTTGGTTAATAATATAAGCAAAGCAAATGTTTGTATGATGAAAATATCATATGTGAAGATGGCTGATGGGTGTTATTGTAAAAAGTAATGAATGTTGGTTTTATCAAATATAGAGCTTTGTAATATACATAAATGGGATTAGATGATACAGGGTAGGTGTAAGTGGAGGTACTTTTAGTATAAATATTAAAACTGCTTAACGTAAGTTTAATAGCATTACATTATAAGCCTTAAAATATAAAATCACTGTGAATAGGAAAATGTAAGGATTATTACAACTTCAAAATTGTTATTTTGATGGGTGTTGATATGGAAGGTTTTTTTCTTTTACGCTTTTTAAATGCCATTTGAACTTTCAATTATTTTTGTATTGATTAACGTTCTGCTTTAAACATACATATATCAGAGTTTGAGGCATTAACAAGGAAATCCAGTTATTGTGTAGAAAGTTGAAAATGTTTTTTTTTTACTAACCTACAATATTTCAATGGTTTTCAAAATCAGGAATTTATCTGATTTATTTATTGAAGTCATCGACTGTACACTACATTTATATAGACAGGAAATCATTAGTTAAACGGTTTTAATAATAATAATAACCTAGTGAAAATTTTCAACAACACATTTTAATGTAAACTTGGGGCACCATGGCGTATGCGTAACATTTTTTTCCTTAGAAAAACTTAAATGGTTAATACAAATTTCTAGTGCTAACCGATTAAGCGAATCAATTTAGTTAGGTATACAATTGATCAAATACATTTATTTTTTTAAGAAATTTTTTAGTTTTAAAAATTTGTATGGGTACATTTTTATATTTTGTTAAAGATGGCGAATAAGAACTCAGGTGCTATTATAGAGAAAAATACTGTCGAAAATGAAACAACCAAGAAAACGCATTTTTTGATTTTTCAGTAAATTTTATAACAGAATATTATTACTAGTCCTAAAAATTACAATAACTATTAAAATAAAATGCACGACTGGGGCCGCACTTGCTCTTGTAGTTCAAAGTATCTATATCTTAGATAACTATTGGAAATTAAAGATTTTCGTTAAATTTTGAAAAAAAAATAATAAAAGTAAAAAAATTCCATTTCAACTTTTTTTTTCAAAACATTTTAGATTTTTTTTTACATTTTACACTTCTAAATGACAAGAAATATCTGTCTGCAAATTTTGAATAAAATTGGCTTAGCCTTTGATGAAATATACGACATTAACTAAAAAATGCATCAATTTGGCAGAAAACGACAACTCCATACCGTTCTAGGAAATTTTTGTGAAAAACTAAAAACGCAGTTTTGTTAGACTCATTAAGACTATAACGAATACCAAATTTAATCGAAATCGTTAGAGTCGTTTTCGAGAAAATTGCAATAACTCATTAACGATACACGGGAAGAGCCGACATTAGCGATTAAAAAAAAAGAAATTGTCATATTTCCACTATCCGTATTTTTTGAGAAAAACTAAAAACGCAGTTATATTAGATATACGTACAGCATTACTTGTGTCAAATTTAATCAAAACCGTTAGAGCCGTTTTCGAGAAAATTGCAATACCTCGAAAAGTTTGTATGGGAGGTATACGTTATAGGCGAGATATTAAAAAAAAAAAAAAAATTCACCTTGGAAATTACGAAATAATCATCTGTACCAAATTTCAAGAAAATTCGTCCACCTGTTTAGGCTGCAGCTTCTTGTACACCTTTTTTTGACGACGCACAGACGCACCGACTCACAGACCGACGGACGTCATGACGAAAACCACTTTTTCAGACTTCTCCATTATCGTAATGTTAGTTTTGATTAAAACCTCGAATTATTTTTTTGACACGAAACCAATACTTGCCCTATAGAGCAAGTAAAAAAGTTGGAAAATATTTCATTTATTAACGGAGATAAATCATATATTTTGTCAAACCATGTTTTCAACCTTAAGGCGATTTAAAAAGTTTATCGTCATCAGACTTTTTTAAAGTTCTATAAAGTATGTAGTTTTTGTTACTAACCTAGACTTCATAAAATGAAGAATTTCGAAAATACAGCTTTTTCTTCATTTTTTCCACTTTGACATCTTAACGATGTTGAGCTTTAACATTTTCTTTACAAATTTTTAACCGATTTTTATATAAAAAAAACACACACATGTTCTAGTTGAATTTTTGTTAAGGATACAAAATAATTTTGAAATTTTTTTTTAATTCTTAGGCAAAAGTATAAAATGATCCAACTCCAAATGAAACTACAACTTTTAGATATATTTTTTGCAATAAGGGGGGTACTTTTTACCCTCACCTCTTTCCTTCACCTCTTATATCCCATTTCCAACTTTATGTGGCGAGGTGCAATTCAATAGATTCAATAAATGCTAAATTTTCTAATTACTGTTTTTGGCGAATAATTTTTTAGTTTTCTAAATTTATAATGGCTCTAATATAATCTACAAGCATTGATCAATTTGATAAAATTTTTTATATTCATACAAATGAACGATTTTCTTCAAACTTGGTGTTAAAGCGTCTTTCAATTAACTATTTTATGACCAAAATTAACGATACCAGTTATTTTTTGATTTTCTCGTAAACGAACTTAACTGATTTTAATGTTAAAATTTTGATAAAAATCCGCTTCTTTTAAAAAAGGTATTGAAACTTTATATTTATTTGTTTTTATGTTTATTTGTTATAACATAACAATTTTTTTTTTATTTTAATATTTTTACCTTTTTTTTCTTAATTATTTTTTATACAAAACTTAAAACCATATTTAAAAAAATGGTTTTTTGAGTTTTATAAACAAATTTTTATATTTTTTAGGATTTGTCTGGTAATTTATTTAAAAATTAAATAAAAAAAAATAAATTCATGAATTATTATAAAATTAAAACTTCAATATTCTAAACAGTTTACCCTATGGATCAAAAATATGCGACCATTTCGTCTACTTTATTTAAAGGATAAACTCGAAAAAAAAATACCTACTATTTCTGACTGGACAAACGTGGGCATACACCTCGTTATTTATTAGGTAATGATAAATCGAGATGTCATGGCAATCATTCTTTAATGAAATCGCATTATAAAATTTAATAGAGCTCTAACCAAATGCTGAAAATTCTAAAATCAATTTGATATTTCCGACAAAATAACCAAAAAAAAAAAAATCCAAAATTATAGAAATTTTAAAGCAAAAAAAAATTATTAAACAGCATGGCATTTAAAAGTGTTTTAACTTTGTTCTTTATTAAGTATATTACAGTAATTCAATTATTTTGTTTAAAATATTTACAAATTGACAGTTGAAAATCACTTTCTCATAACAAAAAAAAAAAAAAAAACACCCACCAAACCTAATGTAATTAATTAAACTATTTTATTGCTCCATACATAGTAATTTATATTAATAATAATAATCAACAAACATTTCTCTCTTGCATTAAATTCAATTAAATTTCATTCATATGTATATTATAAGCATTGTATTCAGCAATGTGATTTAATTGAATCACTATACACACAATTAAAAGCATTCATCCGTATTTTTGCACAAATTTGAAATTGATGAATAAAATATAGATGAATAGAGACCATTACACATATATGTATGAACGAATGAGAAACATGAATACCTATATCATAAAATCCTGTAACAATTTCAATCATGAAATTGAATTGGATTTAATACATTTTTGTAAGAGCTATTTATAATCCCTTTTACATTCAGTTAGGTTGAAAAAAGTAGTAAAAAAAAAATGAACAAAAATAATTGGAAACTTCCAGCATAATTGGTATATATAGGATATAGCCCATGAATGGACTCCTTTTGGGGTTTCAAATTTCATAACCGAGTACTTACTAATTGTTCAATGTATCAAATTGCTATAAGTTCAAAATAAACACCTTCAATATTTCTCATCTGAATTTAACTTATGCTAATACAAATACCCCCACTTCCATAAATATTTCAAACACAATGTTTATCCTTATAGCCCACCCACACTTGAGTATAATACGTTTATGGCTTGTACAATTACCACACACAAGCACATACACGTACAACCAATTAATGTGGGATTAATTCGTCCTAGAGCAAGGTATTATCCAATTATAAATGCCGCAGGACATATTTCCCATTTCATCACAGAGTTTCACCAGAGTTTGAGAGTATATGGAAACCAAACCAAACCAAAAACATGGAATTAAACCCGACTATGTAATTATGTGTCACTTTGATTCATCGTCATATAAATCAAAGATTTTAATTTCAACACATTGTAGCTGTTTCCATGATGCTTTTGTATACCTAAATGGTGGCATACTGTCATGCCAAGGTGTTGTCCTTAATTGCAAAGATATAATCTTCACACGATTAATTTCATTTCTCTCGCAAGGAAACCGAGTATAAGTATACTTAACCTTTAAATATCAGCCAGCCAGGACACACAGGACTCTGTGTTTGGTGTGTGTGTGTGGTGTGTCGTAAACAACTTATACTTTTGGCCAATAAATTGCCATCTATTCGGGCTTATATAATTAAGGCCACGTTCATATAGTGGCCCATTTATATACCAGAGTTAAGTAAGTGCGTTTTATTATAACAATTTTCGATGGAACCCTCAAAATAACATAAAAGAGTCTCTTCCCTTTTTTGTTACCTTTTTTTTATACTTGTTTGCTGTGTCCTGGGCTAGTTAAAAGGACATTTTGATTTATATCCCACATCAAAATTGGCGATTTTATACCCAAAACAGAAAAGGAGAGAGAGAGATAGGTCCTGGCCCAAAAGACTCACAACACTGTTAAGGCCAGATTTATTGCTCCCCATTGAGGAGGAACTATATACCGAGAATAACGGTAAACTGCGTAGGTTTTTTTTTGATGAATGCGTCAAGGATTTTCTCTCTTACAAAAAAATACCAGGAAGGTTGATGAAAAAAAAAGAAGAAACGTTCATGTTTCCTTCGATGTTCGATGAATTTAATGAAAAATACACACATGAGTTGTTGTTGTTGAGGGAGGATGCAAAATGAGTTTGGGAGGCAACTACTCCACTCTATTGTGTCAGATTTGTGTATGTGGCCCCTTATCAAAAAGGGTAACCATGACGAGGACACGACAAGATGAATTCACACAGATAACTCCGAGAAAAGTCAAATCAAATACTAGCAAAATGGGGTGAAAAAAAATTTCAGTGAAGAAAATGTTTTGGGAAAGCAAACAAATCATCCAAAAACGACACAAGGATAAACAGCAAAATCGATGGAGAAAACATTTTACTTTGATAAAAATGACATTTTTTCTGTTCGTTGGCATTCTATCGAGGATCAACAAGGATGTTCTATGAATAAAAAAAATAGTCGAAGATAGAAAATAAGAAAAGAAATTGTAAAGTCAACGTGTAGTTATCGAAATCAGAAGAAAAAAATATCTTGAACTGTTGGAATATTGAAGCAATCTTTGATGCGCGTTCAATAATTGAGAGGTTAACTTGTGTTGAAGTTCGATTATCATGTACATTATATTATTGAGGATAAAACGTGCCATTTTTTATTTGGAAAAGCATGACTTCTCTATCAAAAACGGGTTTGAATTTAAAAACAAAAATTCGAATGAATGCCTTGAAGTACGCAGTCAAAACCTAATATTTGAAGTTTTTATTTTATTTTGCTGCGGTTTAACTAGAATAACTTAACTCGTTAATGAAACTCGCTGAAGTCGCCGTAAAAAAAGTTGAAAAAATTTTATATCAAAAAGAATTGATTAGGTTAAGGATTAATTATTTTATCGGAAAAATTAGATAGTTGCTGATAGATGGCTCAAAATGAGGAGGGGGTTATGAGAAAAGTTATGTGTGAATATTAAAATATCCAAAAATTTTCTTTTTTTCATTTTTAAAACCTGTCAAAACTAAATTTTAAATTTCTTATTTAACAAAAATAGTTGGATTTTCATAAAAAATGTTTATAATTTTGAATTTTGGTTAAACCAAACATTCAATTTTTGATAATTTTTTTTTTTAATAACTTAATTTTTAATCAAATACGTATGTAGAAAAATATTGTCAAAAACGGGAATATAACCAAAAAACGCATTTTGGTACTAGATTTTTAGTAAATGCATGAGTTTTTATAACTTTTAATATATTTTATTTTAGCATCATAGAAAGTCCTAAAAAATACCAAAATTGTTCACTTTAAATAAATGAACAAAGTTGGGAAATTTTCGGATTACACTAGTTGACACTCCGTTATACTTTTCGTATAGATTTGACCCCAGAAAACAGAAAAATCTTATCTAAAAAAATATTTATGGATAGGTTTTCGAGATATGATTTTTCAAAGCTGAAAGCTTTGTAAATAAGCAACAAACACTATTACAACTTTTCTGGGTCACTTCAGATGTTTAATGGTAAAGTATTAAAACAAAAAAACTTTATTACTGAAAGAAAAAATCAAAATCTTTCGAATCCTCATAGTTTTAAATTTTCTGTCAGAGATTTCTTCAAAATCTATGCATAAAGATAAAAGATATGACCATTTTGGTAACGATCAATATTTTCGACTTTTTCTGTTACTTTTTGAGTTTTTTTCTATTTTTCTATTTTTTGTAGATAATTAAACTTTCTATCGATATGTATCCTTTTAAAAAAAAATTAAAATTGAAATATTGTAAAAAACTTAAGAAAAACTATTCATAAAAGAGAAAAAACTAAATTTTTGATCTTTTTACTAAATGGTCTATTTTTATCATTTGAGCATTTATAGATCTTGAACAAGTAAAGTAGAAAAGAAGATACTTTATCTTTCAACATAATGGTCACAAAAATTGAATACGGCTAAAATTGGATAAAATATGGACTTCAAAATCTAGTGTTTTTGGTGTTTTTGAACCATTTTTCTTTAAATTTAACTTTCTTTAAGCTAAGGTTCGTTACTAAAAATGGTAAAAAAAAAAAACAAAAGTCGATTGAACATGGACGTCGCTAGAACTTTTGCAATTGCTAAACACACTAGTTTTTTATAATTTAAAAAATCTTCGTATTATAGTTTTAAGGATTTTGTATGATTTTAAAACAGTTTGGCCATTTTTCTCAATTTGAGATTATGTAAATAGGCACTGATCCAAAGAAACGAGAAGTACTTTTGCTAGAAATAGATAAAAACCCATTTTTTCTACAACGCCCCCTTTTTAATTATTTAATTAAAGCTTTTACTGAAATTCAAAGTCAACCCTCTAGCAACAAGTCTTTAATAAAAAGGATTTTCCATTTTGTTTGTGTAAACCTTTTATTCTGAACAAAATCCTAACAAATCTTCTATATGTTCATAAAACCTCCAAGTGTCTTGGTCTTTTGTTAATTTTTTTTTTTTCAAAAACATTCTCTCATTCAATAAATAATAATACAATACCTGTCCCGGAATCTAAAGGTCTTTTCTCTTTTTTTTTTCATTTTGTGAAAAGACCATGAACTGAGTCTACTTACATGCTAACCACACCGGAAGTAATCGTTAAACCTTTCCTTGGTTTTCTCTGGATTTGTATTCAATCAATTGAAAAAATAAAAGATTAAACGTGACTCAGCGTTCTAGAAGAAATGAACAAAAAAAAAATAAAAAAAAAAAAAATATGAAAAACCTATATACGCAGAGGTACTCTCTATTATTTCATATATTCGTTCATAAAAATCTCATAAAAAGCCCTTTTTTTCTACCACACATTGAATGGTTTGATTCCGGTGTTTACTTCAACAAAATAATAAAATACTCCTTCTCTCTCCCTATGGAACCCATTTAACATTAATCTCGATTGTTCACCTTTTTTTTTATTCTTCTTTTTTTTTTGGATTTCCGAAATGAAATCATTCGACAGAATTCACAAAACAAATTGTGCATAACAAAAATCTCACTTCAAACATCATTCGCATCGATAAGGATATATCCTGAGCTATACTTCCAATACTGCATCATCGGTCCAATATCATCAATCAAGTTCTGCTTGGAAAAGAAGAATCAAAAAGAAGAAGGAAAACACAAACAAAAAACATGAACCACGACGATGAAGAAACTAAATCAAAATCAGTTGCTATCAATCTGATACATCTTCATTCTAGAAGGAACCTAATAGATTTACAAAAAAGTGAAAGGAAAACGTAAAAAAGAGTAAACAACGTCTTTTTTGCATATGTCAAGGAGCGAAATTGTCAGAAAGGATAACACCAATGACAAAATGACAGAGTATCACTTTTTAAGTCGTTCATACTCGCTTACGACTAAAATATGATAATATAAGGAGAAAGTTTTTCTTAGCCCTTTTTCTTTAAAATAAACATTTATCCCCTTCACCCACCCCAAGTGAAGTGAATATTGAACATCTCTTCCACTCATCTTGAATTCAAGGACACTTGTGTGGATATCCTTGTTTAAAACAAACAAAATGTGTTTGCATGTTTTCTTCGCTTCTGGTCGATATTTCGCACACACTTCTGGAAAACCCTTGTGACAATAAGCAAAAAAAAAGTAAAAAATAAACAGTCAAAATCAAATATCAACATTTTGACAAAAAAATATTTCAGACCTCGAAGAAACTATTGGGTTTCATGTATGAATAGAGTTTAGAGAGACTTTTCTCATGATGTCTCAATCCATGGATTTGGAAGAATTTTTTTAAAATGCATTTTTTTCAATAAGGGGTTAACAGTAATAATTTTATCAAAATTGAAATTTAAAAAAAATAATTTTTATTTGTTCAATTCGGAATCTATCTTAAGACTAACATTTGTATTTAATTTTATTGTTCGTTATACTTCGGTTTTCAACGTGTGATATGCAAGCTTGCATTAACAATGTGCAAGATTGCATTCACATGTTGAAATAAAATATTTCTTAGAATAATTATTATAAATTGTGTGAATGGAAAATAAAATGCAAAATTCTAGGAATAATTGATATTTGTAACATTAATATGTAGTTCGTTGCAAAGTGCAATGAACTTGTTTATTAAATGATATTTTTATTGGAGGCATGTGTAACACCCCCACCGTCAGATTGAGGCTCCGACGAAATTTTAACTTTTGATTTATTTTGCATTTTGTGTTTTATTAAAAGACTAATTACAATACAAAAAAACAATATCATGAAAATATTTGAAGCTAATGATGTAATGTTAAAAGTTACATTATTTTTTTTTTATTTCTTGTATTATTTCTCTATTTTGAATATGTTTGAGATATAATTCTTCAATATTTATTTGAGGTATAGTTTTATTTTTACTAACTTTAATGAAGAAATTTGACAAAACAAATTTGTCATGAATAGATTTAATAAAGTTTTGATAAGTTACATTTTCAATGTTCAATTTACAATTTTGAAATTTTATTAGATAATTTCCTTTTAATATTATGTTTTGTTTATTACAGTTTTGAATAATTTGTGTTTCTTTAATATTTTTTAACAATATTATACCTGTTGTTATTTCTTTAATTTCTGATGTGTTTGATTTCATTTTATTACATGTTTCAATTGTTTTTCTAGGTTTAAATATTTGATGAATACAATATTCATCCGAAATTTCGACGAGATTTCTTTTTATATTGTCTTTTACAGGAAATTCAAAAATATTATTATCTTCATCTAACAGAACGTTTTTAAATTTGAACATAACCGCCATGTTCTCTTTATCCGAAAGTGGTTCTATAGCTATTTGAGAAAATCTATGATCAGATATTTGTGGAAGTAGTAATATGATAATAATTTGGTCTTGATATGTTGCAACGGTTAGCTTGATTTCTGCTAAGTTTTCTATGTCCGGAACTAAAGCTAGTTCTTCTGGACTCAAAATGTTTCTAGTTAAGATTCCTAGTTTACTTGAAAATAAAATTTGCTCTATGTCGTCAATGTGGTTTCTGAGGAGTAAAATGTTGTTGTTTATCTGATATAAGTATTGCATTATTTCAAGTTCGGTTTCGATTGTTTGTATTGTTCCTATTAGTTTTTGGTTGTATGTGTTTAGGTAAGTTTCTATTGATTTTTGTTGTTTATTAATGTGGTTCGTAACATTAGTAATTTGTTCTGTCAACAACTTATTTATGATAACTTGTTTATTATTTTCATTAATAAGTTTCTTATTTTCGGAATTTAATTGATTAAGTTTCTCTTTAATTTGGACCTCATCTTCTTGGTCCATCGTGCCTGCAATATATTTTAGTCCTGTGCCTAAAATATTTACGAGTGCTCTCTTGGTTTTGAAATGCGGTTTAATATTTTGAATTTTTGCAGTTAGAAGTAAAAGATTTTGTTTTAATGTCATGAACATAGGTCCTAATAATTCTGTTTTGTCTTCTAGTTTTAAAATGTTGTTATGTATATGTTCCTTAGTAGTCTCGAATTCTGTAATATTAATTATATGAAGTACCTTTACGTAATTTTTAAATATTTTAATTTCTCCCAGATTTATTGTTATATGTCCGTTGTTGTTGTTGAGGTCAGTAATTTGTATGTCTTGGGTTTTTGTTATGGTCAATATCATGAGCAATATGAGTATCGAATTCCATTTTAGTGCAGTCATCTTTATTTCCTGTAAATAAATTATGAGTTATATTTCGTTGTTGGTTCGTCTATGTTTGATATTTTTTTCTTGATTTAATATGAGTTCTATAATACTTATTTTGATTTTTTAAATCAATAACATGGTCTTCATCTATCTTTTGCGTATTAAGTTTTCTGTATTTTGTATGGTTTTTTCCTCCTCTAATTTCTTTTATAAAGTTCTCTCCACTTTCTAGAGTTTCGTCTTGTCGGTTTTCGTTTAGTTTGTCTATGACTTTTTGTTTTTTCTTTAGAATGGTGTCATGAATGTCTTTATATTCGTCCTGGTGTATTTGTCCATTAACAAAGTCTATGGGTTTTCGATTTGTTGTAGAATGAATTGAATTATTGTAATATGTTATAATCTTTAAAATTTTGTCTTCGGTTGTATCGTCTTCCGTTCTGTCATCATGTTTTAGAAGTCGGATATGTTCGTTAATAGTATTGTGTAATCTTTCAACGTCAGAGTTTGATGTGTGGTTGCTGTTGGATGTATAATGGATTTCTACGTTACAATGTTCTAGATATTCTTTCATGGGAATTGCTTTAAATCCCAGTTCATTATCTACTATAATTGTTCTTACTTTTCCGAATTGGCTAAAATAGTAAGAAAGAGCTCTTTTAAATTCGATCCACGTTCTACTAGAAATTTTGATTGCACAAGCGTGCTTTGTGAATTTGTCTATTATAGTTAAAAATAGTGATTTTTCTAAGGTATAGAATACGTCTATATGGATTATTTCATGCGGTTTTTCTGGAGTTTCCGTAATTTTAAATAACGGCTTAGGAGGGTTTCTTACGTATTTTTCAATATTACACACATCGCAGTTGTTTATATATTGTGTTATTCTTTTAAGCAGTTTTGGGTTGAAATAACTTAATTTTATTTCTTTGTATACTTCTGTTATACCTCTATGATTATTTCTTAAATGTTCTTTCTCTATTATTTCTGCTAGTTTATTTTCATCTGTTACATCTTCTAACAGTTGAAAACACCGAATAATTTTAAATTTATCATTGTTTGAGAAGTTATCTTGAAAAGCTTTTTCAAAGATATTATAAAATTGATCATCTTCAATGAGAATTGCATTTAAACCATTAGGTTTAAAATGATTTTTTAACAATATTATGGCATATTGTTCATCTAAGTTTTTTAAATGTATCGTACATCGATTCTTATCAAATACTTTTAAATGTTTAATTCGAGTTGCTCCTGATTGAGATTTTACTATTATTACTTGATTTTTAAAAATATTAATACCTGATTTAGTTATAGGAATGCAGTCATTATTACTTATAAGGTTTACTTCTGTATTTACGGGTATACGGGAAAGTGCATCAGCATTACTGTTTAGAGTTCCCTTTTTATATATTATTTTGAAATCGAATTCGGATAGTCTCAATCTCCATCTTACAAGTTTTGAATTGGGTTCTTTTATTGAGAAGAGCCATGTTAGAGGTTTATGGTCGGTTTCGATTATAAATTTTCTACCAAATAAGTAAGGTCTATAATACTTAGTGGCCCATACGATAGCTAACAATTCTTTTTCTATCGTACTATAATTTATCTCGTGTTCGTTTAAAGTACGACTACCAAATGAAACGGGACGGTCGTCTTGCGATAGGACAGCGCCTATAGCAAAATTGCTAGCATCAGTGGTCAAAGTAAAGGGTTTGGAAAAATCCGGATAAACTAAAATTGGATCGTTAGTAATGAGAGTTTTAAGTGTTTCAAAGGCCTTAATGTATTCTGGATTTAAAATATTTATCTTAGCATCATTTTTTAAATATAATGTCATAGGTTTAGCAATCTTAGAATAATCTTTAATAAATTTCCGGTAGTAACCGGTTAAACCTAGAAATTGTTTAATTTCTTTAGTGGTTTTTGGTATGGGATATTTTTTTATGCACTCAATCTTTTTTGGATTGGGTTTTATGCCTTCAGGGGTAACAACATGGCCAAGAAATTCGGTTTCTTTCTTAAGAAATTCCGATTTGTCCATTTGTACTTTTAGATTTACTTCTCTTAGGCGTTTGAATATTTTCTTTAATGAATCAATGTGTTCTTGTAATGAAGTAGAGAACACAATTACATCATCCATATACACGAGACAGATTTTATTTATATAATCACCTAACGCTTCATTCATCAGCCTCTGAAACGTGGCTGGGGCTGTTTTTAAACCGAATGGCATACGGAGAAACTCATAGTGGCCATTTTCGACGCTAAAAGCAGTTTTATGAATATCATCTTCGTGAATTTCAATCTGATGAAATCCTTTTGCAAGATCGAGTGTGGTGAAGTATTGACTTCTGCCAAGTTTTTCTAAAATTTCGTCAATATTCGGGATCGGATATTTGTCATCTACAGTTACTTGATTAAGTTTTCTGTAATCGATCACCATTCTCCACTTTGATTTTCCGCTGGCGTCAACCTTCTTAGGGACGATCCAAATGGGGGCTGAATATGGAGAATTACTGTGCCTAATTATTTTGCTATCCAACATTTCTTGGATTTGCCTATTAACTTCTTCCTTATGTATATAGGGGTAGCGATATGTTCTACTCTGGATAGGAATGTTATCTGTCGTTCTTATTCTATGTTTAAGACTGGGTTCCCTTTTTCAGCAAAGTCAAATCTCATGTAAAAGCATTTGTGTGTATTAGTGAATGTGTTTCGCTCTCTCGCCATCGAATTCTCTGGTTTTTTACTCTCAGGATGTTGGTTATGGTTTTCATTCATTGTCTCTTTGTGAGATCGCCATCGCACTCACGCGTGCGGGGTGACATGCAAATGGATGTACAGTAGCGAGCAAAAAAAATGCAAACAATAAAGACATTTGCATTTTTTTGCTCGTCTAAAAACGCATATTTAAGTAGACTTTTGACCAAATTATGGTTTTGGAATAAAATATTCCACAAATTGACTCTGTTTAATGAAAATAAAACAGTTTCAATATGCCAAATTTGGTAATTTAGACCTTGTTCAAAAACTCTTTAAACCTCTTTCGTTTGCATTTTTTTTGCTCGCTACTGTAGGTATACTACATAGATCTTTATATGGATATGGTGTTTGTGGACGAAAACTGGTTTGAAATTCAATATTTTCATGAAAGATTTCTGGAGTGTATACCTATTTATTTTTGAAATGAAAACTTGTTTCCATGTTGCTGTTGTGGATGGCATTTGAGTTTTTTGTGTATCAGAGAAATTTTTTGCATTATAATAATAATTATAGTTGTTCAGCGGAGAAGCAGGTAGAGGATGTGTTATATGGGTGCATTGATATAATATACTTGACAGTATCCTTTGTGTAGTTTGTATAAAAATATGAGTAGATGCGCAGAAGGATTGGTTTTCAGGTTCTTGCTAACTTTTCAGTTGTTCTTCGTTGAGCAATTTTTTATCTCGCACACGCGCGTGCCGGCTGACATGGAAATGTATTTACCTACTTACAATATATAGAATGTTTAGGTTCTTATCTATATGTTGTTTGAGGATGGACTCGATATCAATCCAATTTACTTTCAACACCTTTTTAATAAAGATTTTTTTAGAGTCACCAATGCAATGAACTCAGTTGAATCAATTTTGTTTTTTATTTACCTATACCTACATTATTAGGAAACAAAAATAAGGCAGCAAAAATAAGGTCAACAAAATTGAACTTTTTTTTGCCACAAGAACCAAGATATACTTTTATATAGGTTTTTGATATGCTGAACTCGAATCTGAAGTCAAAAAAAATTTGATTGGCCTCCGTTTTTGAGATATAACCGTTATAAAATGCTGAAAAACGTCATTTTGGCTCTTTTCTAGCTTCTGTTTTTATGTGGGGTAATTCATTATAAACAAATTTGTTGCCAATAGCATTTTTCTGATTGCGCATTCGAGTTCAGCAACTCAAAAACCTTTAAAAAAGTATATTTTGGTTCTTGTGGCAAAAAAAGTTTAATTTGTTTGGCCAGTGCTATTTCTAAGTCAAAGACCACTCCTTAAATTTTAAATATCTCGGGAAGTAAAAAAGATATCGGAAAGATTTAAACATTTTTTGAAAGAATAAAACCAGTTCTTATAGGAACCGTTACAAATTTTTTCATAAGGAACTACCCCACATAAAAACATAACCTCGAAAACAGCCAAAATGACGTTTTTCGGTATTTTCTAACGGTAATATTTCAAAAACGGAGGCCAATAAACATTTTCTGACTTCAGATTCGAGTTCAGCATATCAAAAACATATAGAAAAGTATATTTTGGTTCTTGTGGCAAAAAGCTTGTTGACCAGTGTAACTTATAAGTTACTTTTTTTTAAACCTTGAAATTAATTTTTCAACTATGTAATCAAAGTTTAGGGAAGTTTTCAAAAATAATTTTCAAGCTCAACACTTTGAAAAAAAAAATGATCTATTTTTTCAAACTGATATTTTATTTATAAATTCAGATAGGCATTAGCTACTTTTTTGCTTGTTTCCTCAGTAGGTGTAATTTTAAAAACTTTGTTTTTGCTAAGGAAACATACTGAGCATCTTCACCTATTCAAAACTATTTCTATAAATACCATCAGGTGCATTCTAACCACAAATACACTTATATAACCCTTTACACATTCCCCCGCGAAAATATAACTATTATACCTACAAACCTACAAAAAAAAAACCGAATCCGCAACATATAAACAAAGACTATGAAAAACAAAACGATATATTTATATTATATAACCCCGCACGCACGCGCGAGTGTAGTATAATAAACAATACAACCCAGAAATCAACCTAAATATAGAAATCAATCATTGTGCACAAGCACATGTCAAATGTCAATACACATTTTTACACACAAACAAATGCATACCACATATCTAATCCTTTACCTATATCCCCGCACGAGCGATGTGAATATTACACAATGCAAAGAATTTCGCTGACACCAAAAAAAAAAAAACCCAAAAGTGTCAACTCGCAACCGCGGGTGCGATATTATAAACACGAAATGAATTGTTAGAAAAAACCCAAGAGTCAACAAGAACAAAACAACCCTTTTTGAAAACAAAAGATAATGATCTTGCAAAAAATATCTACTATCTACCTACTCTCTGCAGCATCTTCATAATTTCATGAATGATTTCTGCCTGCCTGAGTGAGGAAATAGGAAACAAAAAAAAAACAGTACATATTATGTAAACACAAAAAACAAAAACAAAATATAACGAGAAAATGAGAGCGCAAGAGCAAGTTTTTTTTCAATAAATAGAAAAGAACAGAAAAAAAGAGTTCATCAGCGCCAGCTTATGCGTGGCATTCTTTTGAACTAAATTTGCATGTGTGCGTGATCAATGGAATTTTCAAAGTAAAAAAAGCTAAAATAGACACTTTTTCAACAATTTATATTAAAAATACTGTGAGCAAAAATATATATATTTTTTTTGAAACTGATTTGAAATATTATGAAAAAAAATAATAAAAATAAATTGTGGATGCTTTGACTGCCCCTTCCTCAAAAACAGAATGCAAATATTGGTTTATTAAAATCAAATTTTTAGTGTGTAAATAAAAAAAATATTTTTTTTTGGCAAACGGGTTGCATGAACAACTTTATTAACTTCTCATTAAAAAATACAAAAACATTTTAAAAAATAATCACGCTTTGCCCCACGACCAAAATGCTAAAAAAGTGCATTTTGACACCTTTCCTTCAAATTAACCGTTCAAACTAACTTCAAATTAAATTTTAGAAATTTTATTGGATTCTCCTAATTTCCCTTTATTGTTTTCTTTTTGTTTCATCTAAAAACACTAATAAACGGTAAAGTTATTCTAAGAAGAGTGAGTAAAAAAGCATGAAATTACAACAAATTAACGAAGCTTTTTTTCTAATAAAAAAAAAAAAAAAAAAAAAATCTGTTTCACGTGTTGCATGAAAACACATTTGATCATTATAAAACAAAAAAAAAAAAAAATAAAAAGTTTATAAACAACGGTGCCCCAACCACAATTCTGATTCAATCTAAATTTGCAGGAAAAAAATCATTTTCGACCCATATTAAAATCGCACAAGAAATGTTTCTAAAATTTAAATGATGCAAAAATATTCGTACGTTTATTACCTTTTCAAAAAAGTACGTTTCATAAGATTATCTTATAAACTGCAAAAGTTATACAACAATTAGTCAACCATCTTCCATTAAAATGCTATGGAAACCCCCCCTTAATAGCATTTGTAAACGATAGTTTAGTATTTTCTTCATAGAAAATATCATTATATTGTTTGGTTAATTTTAATATCTCTCTTTTCTCTTCACTATTTAAATGACTTATTCTTATTTGTTTTAAGAAAGATAAATTTTCTGAATCTTCGTCTATAATTTTGAAATTTTTGGAATCCACACTTTCAATGTCCATTTTATCTTCAAAAGGGATCAAATCTGTGTTACTTCCAATTACCTCTGCATTTGCAATCATGACATAATTGTCTATATTATAAATTCCTTCTTTTATTATTAAGTTATCTCCTAATATGGTTTCATTTATATATCCCAGTCCTTTTTCTTGTTTAACAGGTACATCTATTTCGGTAAGTTTAACTGATGTAGGGACTTTATTATTAAAATGCAATTCTATGATTTTGTCTTTTGTTTTTATCAATTTATTTTTATAGTCTATATTTACTTCTAAAGGTGTCAATATGTTATTTCCTATTAATCCGTCAAATTCGGTATGGAATTGACAAATTAAGAATTCTGTTCTTATGTTGCTGTCACCTAATTCGCTAAATAGAGGAATCTGTGCCTTTTTATTTATTTTAATATTGTGACTGAGTGTTTTAAGATTAAGTGGTTCTTCTAAATCAATATGCCATTTAGGGTGGCATATTTCTGGGTTTATAATTGAATGGGTGGCTCCAGTATCGATTATAAACTTTAATGGTCTAGTTTTAGATGACACTATTATATAGGGTAGGTTGTATCCGAGGCTAGTAAGTGAAAATTTGAGGGTTCTATATTATAGTTTTGATTTTTTTGATTAGTATCTTGCCTTCTTTGAGCAAGTCCTATTTCCATAGGTTCTTGAGTGTTACGATTATTAGAATTGTTAGAATTCCTGAAAGGGTTTTGATTCTGATTGTTACTGTTGTAGTGTTGGGTATTATTATAGTTATTTGGATGGGGTCGATAATGCTCAAATGGTGGTTTTATGTAGTTATTATTATTAGGTTGCCTATTTGCATTATAACTAGTATTATTTGATCGATAGTGATCGAATGGGGGCTTTATATAATTATTATTTGTTGTTCTAGGTTGCCACGATGTATTAAAATTGTTTGGTCTATAAGACTCAAATGATGGGTTCATATATTGGTGGTTAAATGATCTAGGTTGCCAAGATGTGTTTGGGTTCATTGGTCTTTTCTTTTGTATAGCAGTGTCAGTGTCTTTATGTTGTTGTGTATTAAGTTTAGGAGTAAGGGATTTATTATAAGGATTATAATGTGCGTATCCACACTCATGTAGAATAGTGATTGCACTTTCTAAGCTTTGCGGATTCCTGCAACATATCAGTGAACGCATTGGTTCGGGAATTTTATTTCTAAAAATAACTAGAGCGGAATGTTTATTATTTTCTATGTTTGTTTCGATTATTGTATGATCTTCTTTTTCAAAAATAAGTTTTGTTTTTATATTTAATCGTCTCAAAGTAGTTTTTATTTCATTAAAGAAGTCTACGCTGTTTGTTTTAAATTGGACGGACCTAAGTTCGTCAAATAGCTCCTCGAGTGTAAGTCTGTCACCGAAGTTGCTAATAAGTGTTGCCTTTATGTCAGGCCATGAAGTTATATGAGAGTTTATCTCTAGTACTTCCCTCGCTTTACCTTTTACTTTTGATTTTAAGTAATCAGAAAAGATACTTTGAGAGAGTTGATCATATTTGACCAAAACAGGGTGGATCTTGTCTACCAAATCTATAAAATTTTGTAGTTCTCTATAATCTCCGTTGAAATCAGGGAGTTTTGAGATGTATTTTAATGGATCTATATTTAATGTTAGCATTTTTTCTTTATTATTATCTGTTCTTTCTGAGAAAAAATTTCCTAATATATCGGAAATTTGACTACTTCTTTCTCTTAAATCTTCTATGTGTTTTGCTATCTCGTTATTTTCTTCTAAAATATTTTCATCTAAATTTCCTGTATTAGACATGTTATTTGAATAGTAAAAGAATATTTAATATAGGTCATAATTATATATAAAAAATCAAATGGATTAATAATAATAGAAATAGTAATAATAATGATAAAAATAATAAAAATAATAGTAATCAAAGTTAAACCTTGTTGTTGAAAATTTAGTTGATTGTTGCTTAAGAGGTGAGGTGATTTTGTTGGGATGATTGTTGATTTAGAGATGAGCTGATTTTGTTGAGATGATTGTTGGTGGGTTAATTCACTGAATCCACTTTTATTTTTCTTCTTTCCTTTGATTGTTTTTCAAAAGTCTTAGTTTATGATTCTTTTTATTTTTTTTTATATTTAATTTAAAAACTTCAATTTTCAATTTTTTTTTTTTATGATATAAGTTCAATGTGGGTAAATGTAGACAGTTTCATGTCTTTTTTTTTTTTTTTTTTTTTCTTTTGACTTTAGATTTTAATATGTTTTCACGGAACAACTTATTGACAGGTATTTTTTTGTTTCTTAGAAATGTATCTTTATCATTTCATTTCACACTAATTGTTTTGTAGGTTTTGCGGTTCAAACGTAAAAACGAACTATTGTTTCTTTTTTCTTAAAAAAAAACAATATACCACAATCCGTCACCGACTGCGCCAGTAATAATTTTATCAAAATTGAAATTTAAAAAAAATAATTTTTATTTGTTCAATTCGGAATCTATCTTAAGACTAACATTTGTATTTAATTTTATTGTTCGTTATACTTCGGTTTTCAACGTGTGATATGCAAGCTTGCATTAACAATGTGCAAGATTGCATTCACATGTTGAAATAAAATATTTCTTAGAATAATTATTATAAATTGTGTGAATGGAAAATAAAATGCAAAATTCTAGGAATAATTGATATTTGTAACATTAATATGTAGTTCGTTGCAAAGTGCAATGAACTTGTTTATTAAATGATATTTTTATTGGAGGCATGTGTAACAGTTAACCTTGGATTTTTTTTTCTACAAATTTTCTCATTAGGTATGTCAATTTTTGTATATGCAAGAGTATACAAAAAAATTATACCTTAATAAGCCTTATATTTTTTTGTAAGAATTAAACCATAACTAAAGACTATATGTTTTGTAAAAAGTATTAAAATGATTTCTTGAAATCACACACTTTTCATGAAAAAAGCAAAAAAAAATACTTTTTTTACTTTACACATCATTTTGTCAATATTTTTACATGACAATCTATAATAAATTGTATATCATTGAAAAGCTTATCATTTAACCTTTTTAAATATTCAACATCCATATCTGTACGATACCTACAAAAGAATTTAAAATTTTTTAAAGACAACCATGTCAAAATTAAAACTGAGATTACGGTACTTCCCTCACTGGTTGCTGGCAAACTCTCTCTTGAATTTGATATTTCGTATAAAAAGAAAAAATGTGTATTAAGACGAACATAAAAAAAATACTTTGTTTGTCCCAAAAACGTGTGATTTGGCCGCCATTTTGAAATATGCGTTTTTGTGATTTTCTCGGCTCATGTTTATCGTGGAACGGAATTTTTTTGTCTTGTTTTGTAGAAAAACGTATTCTAAAATATACGGACAGATTTAAACAGATTTTGGAAGAAGAAAAGCAGTTGTTATAGACACACTACAACTCAACCTCAAAAACAAACAAAAAAATAACGTTTTTTTTTTGTTTTATAACGGTAATATTTCAAAACCTAAGGCAAATAGCACCCCAAAAATATTCAGAAAAGTATATTTTGGTTTTTCTGCCAAAAAAAAGTTAAGTTTTTTTGAGCAGTATTATCATTGTAGCTAACCAAAATATTTAATTCGTCACGTTATAACTGAAATAATTTTGTACGTACAAGATAACTTAATATACCAAAATGTAGGAAATTTTGAGTTATATCAATGTTATTATAAGAAGTTCTTCGCTCAGATGAGCCTAAACTAAAAAATTTTAACTAAAAAATTTTACATGTTTTCGTCAATAACTTTTTATTGAGCAACATTACAAAAAAAAATTATTTAATAATAAAATTTTAGAATACGTTTTTCTACAAAATAAGACGAAAAAAATCCGTTCTACAATAAACAGGAGCCGAGAAAATCACAAAAACGCATTTTTCAAAATGGCGGCCAAACCACGCGTTTTTGGAAAAAAAAAATATTTTTTTATGTTCGTCTCAATGCACCTTTTTATATGAAATATCAAATTCAAATCCTTTCCAAAAATTCACAGATGATTCCTTAATGCCTAGTATAAGTGTTTTCTAGCATTTGAGTAGGGTTGCTGAGTACTTGTTCTTTTTTTTTTTTAAAGACAACATACATTTCTGAGATAGATACTTTGAAAATACGGTTGCCACAAAGAAGAATCCATTATAAAAATGGCAAACCAATTTTTTTTCATTTTCAGTAACCTTTTTTAAATTATATACCAACACTGGATTCTGAAATATCCACTTGAAAATGAGTGGTATCAATAAAAAAAAACTGCACCCACACTCATTCAATTCAATAAAAATTTCAGGCGCTAACGAATAATTATTTTCTTTATTGATTTATTCAATTCAAAACCAAACAAAACTACGAGAGAATACAACACAATTCCATGTGAAAAGCAAATGTCCTTTATCCCTTTTTTTTTTGTTCTTTGTTTTCGTTTATTTAATTCAATTATTCACTGTCTTCCGGTGTGCTATAACGATGAATGCTTTCATTGCAAAAAATTTTCTTTCACTATAATAATAAAGCATTTTCATTATCCCTGGAGGAACAGAAAAAGTATTTACAATGCGGTTCACTTGATTAGACCCAATTAATATTTTTTTTTTATAAAAATTACTTGATTTCTTCAAGTAACAAAGGGATTTTTTCCAATATTTTTAATAAAGTGAAGGAAATTTTCATAATAAATAAGTTCAAACTTTCCTTTAAGTTTAATAATAATTTTGGTCGAAATAGTCATAAAGCAGTTTAATAGATTTCAGATATTAAAAAGTAAAATAAAGCAAATGTACCTAATTTATTGAACCGTAGTGTGTTGCTTTTGAAAGGTAGTGTATTGTACTGGTGTGCTCGACTTGGATGATTTAATTAAAAATTAATGAATGTCTATTATTTAATTGAATTAACTTCAATTTAGATGCCAATTAATATTGCTGTTTGGTCGAATGATAAGTGAGAAGTTTTTTTTTTTTAATGAGTCAGTATTATTATTTTCACTTTATTTCTTTTATCGCTAATAATATTAATTATAAGCATTTTATTTTTTTTGTTGATTATTGGTATTCTAGAGGATTAATTTCGAACGAAAAAATTTCTCAAAAAAGCATTTAGCGATTTAAGTGGCAGAGTAAGTGAAAAACAATTTAATTTATCAAAAGAATACCACTTAGCAATCCTTTAAAAAAAAACTGAAAGGATACTCATATTTAAACACTTTATTTATTTGATCCCAAAAAGTAGGTAACGTAAAGTGCAAAAAAGATGAGTGATGGCTCTAAGTTTCGTGTTAATGTGTTCAAGTTTTATTTATGATTAATCACTGACAATTCCATCTCTAACCTATCTCTTCACTTTCAGTTCTAAAAAGCAAATTTATAAACATACATGCCATCAACAATGTCCCGCCCTCCCCCCCCCCCCTTAAACAAAAGTTTATTGAAAAATAGGTCAGAATGATAAATAATTGTGCCCTCCGGACAACAGACAATATCGATTCACGCAAATCTCTCCCTATCCCCACACCCAGCATACCTATATGACCCATTTATATATAGTTGTTGTCCGGAATCCCCTTAAGGTGGTACAAGTACAACACAAAGGGCGAGAGAGCATCATTAAGTCCCCAACCAAAAGCTATGCATCATTTTTATTGCTTTACTTATCTTTTCTGTTTTTTTTTTTTTTTTTTTTTGAAATGTCGAAAACGGGTAATGGTGTGGATATACTCTTATAGTGTCTGGTCCTTCTTCTACTGTTTCATCATTTTCACTCCAGTCACTCTCCATTGAAATGTACCAAACTTCAATAAGAAAATTTATTTGGAAAAGTGGGGTTTTGGTATGAGGTAAGTGTGACTGTGTGAGACAGAGGAATGAACGGTAATCCTCCTCCAATCAATCCTTGGTTTACCATCAAATCAACCATCACCTACAAGAAATACGAATTTCGTGATTTTGAAAACGAATTTTTCGTTCTTTCCAATTATTGTAAAATAGTGAAGACCAACAAAATGAAAAATGACAATTCAGTTGAAAAATTGAATAGTTTGAAAGTATTTATAGGGTTGCCATATAATAATTAACATTAGAAATTTCGTTTTTTTGAATAGTTTTTCTTAAGTTTTTACAATATTTTAATTTAATTTTTTTTAAAGGATACATATCGATAGGAAATTTAATTATCTTCAAAAAATTACTTGATAAAAATTTTCAAATTCGGCTTAATTTACAGGTTATAGGCAAAAACTCAAAAAGTAGCAGAAAAAGTCGAAAATACTGATCGTTACAAAAATGGTCATATCTTTATAATTTATTAATAGATTTTGAAGAAAATTATCTTTTTATCTTTGTCAGAAAGCGTACTACACATGATTTTGAGATTTTAATTTTTTTCTTTTAGTTATAAAGTTTTTTTTTGCAAAAAATTTTCATTAAAAAATCGATTTTTTTAAAAATGTTTTAATACATTGCACTTAAAAATCTGGAGTGACCCAGAAAAGTTGTTCAAGTGTTTGTCAGCTTTTAGGCGCTGGCTTTTCTGTTCAGAAAAGTAGTTTATTACTCAAGATATTGCCCGAATACTAAGTGTTCTGGAAAAAAAACAACGACATAGTGGAGTAACTAAAGCTCAAAAATTGGTATTATTAGGAAACCCGGCCGAACAGCTTAGATTTTGATGATCTTTTTTTTCAAACGTCGGTAATTAAAAATACTTTAAAGTTTATAGATTGAAAATTGCCGGTGTTGCCGTTTTGATTTTTTAAATTTAATTGAAGATTTTTGTGAACAACAAATTTTTCTTAAATTTCATAAATTAATTGATGCTAAAAGATTGTCTAGGAAATTCAAGGAAAAAAAATATATGGGAGTGAGGGACAATCTTCCATAGTTCAAGCGATAGATGCAATTTTCTTATTAATTGACTTCAAACACAAAAAAAAATATTTGAACACAACGGCAACACTTACAATATTCAATTATACATTTTTTAAAAGCTAGAAGCTTAGTCATATATGTAAAATTAAAATTAAGTTAATTGAATGAACGGCTTTTGAAAGAATGGTAATTGAACTCAGATTTTTGAAAAAAAAAATTATTGAAAAAATTTTAACATGTCGTTTTTTAAACTTGGTCGTAATATAAAATGCATTTATTTTCAAATTTTTTTGGCCGCATTTATTATGATTTCAAATTATAAAAGGAAATGTCAATATGTATTACGGTTTATGAAAAAAATTAAAAAGTATTTCATTTTCGAAGAACTTTTTTTAATAAAAGTTTTGAAAAAAAACGTAACTTATTTTTTTTTTAAAAGTTCAACATCTAAACGTAAAATTATTTTTTATTCATTTAATAACCCTTACTGTTGAAAGTTATATAGCAAAAATTTAAAGTTCCTATTTACCACAGTCTTTGAGAAAATGAATTATTTCAATGCAAAAATTCAGTTTTAATAAAAAAAACCATTGAAATTGAAGTAATTTTTCATTTTTTTTTTCAAAAGTGTGATATATTTTACCTTTTTTGCTTCGAAATTCAACTGATAATATTTATGGCCAAAAATTTTTTTTAATAAATTCATATTTTATTAGAAAAAGTTTGGGAAAAAGTAATTTTAAATTTTTCTAATAACATTTTTTTTCTAATTCTGAGTTTGAGGACCATTTTTTCAAAAAGTCTTGATTAAATTTAGTGGATTTAAATTTAAGCAATAAGAATGAGCTTCTGGCTTTTTAAAAATGTATATTAAAATATTGTAGGTGTTGCCGTTGTTTTCAAAATATTTTTTTTGTGTTTGAGGTCAAAATGTTAGAAAATTGCATTTATCGCTTAAACGATGGAAGATTGTCCCTTACTGCCTTATATATTTTCTTTAAATTACCTAGAGAATCATTTGCTATCATTTGTTTTATGAAATTTAAGCAAAAAAAATGGTTTTGTTAAAAAAAAATTAATTTTAATTTTAAAAAACAATACGGCAACACCGGCAATTTTTAATCTATAAACTTTAAAGTATTTTTAATTACCTACTTTTGAAAAAAAAAATCGTCAAAATCAGTGCTGTTCGGCCGGGTTCCCTAATAATTTGCTTTAGTTACTCTACTAACAAAAAACTTTTGAAAAATCATTATCTCGAAAACCTATCCATTAATATTTTTTTAGATACAGTTTTCTGGGCTCAAGTCTATACGAAAAGTATGATGGAACTTGGTGTCCTAAAATTTTTTAATTTTTTGTAAACTATTGTAATAAATTGATATAACATTTTGAAAAATGTATTGCATACTAATCAACAATCATTAAAGGATACAAAAAAATTCGAATTTTTCGGGATTTTTCAAATAGCCCTTCTTAAAAATGTTCACCTTAAAACAAATTATAAATTTTGTTGGTTCTTGTTTTTTTTTTTATCTATTGAATTATTCTTTGATATATCATAGTATAAATTGGAATTGTTTGATGAACTTCGGGATAAACTCTAGGTTATCCGCCCGCTTCGTTGTGGGAATAATGTTTTATTATATTTGGTTGTTTAAATCTTCAAAGTCAAATATTATTTACTTGATAACTACAAGGTTTTAAAAATATAATATAACTCGTAGGTATGTTATACATTCTTTAAACAATTTTTAACTCCTTCTTATTAAGTAGCTTATAATATAATTTATAATAGATAAGATATACAAATTGAATGAGAAGAAAAACAAACACGAACAAATCCGTATATACTTCAAAAGTGGTACAAGACATAATACGATTGTTTTTTTTTTTTTTGTAAATTTTAACCACAAAATACTTTTGACCTCAACAATCAGCTCATTCGATTCTATTTATAGATTAGATTAAAATTCAAAGACTATTTCCACAAACCTATAACTTTCCAATAAAATAACAAATTTCCTTTTAACCAAAAATTAACTCTTTCAATGAAATAAAGTTCCTGGATGCTCTGCTTGTCCATCCTTGAAAATATAAAATTATCTTTTCCTGTTTCAATTCATAACCACTTTATCTAATTTATCATCCTATCCGATTCGTTTTCCTCTTTTCAATACTACCTTTCTCTATAACCCTTCTAAAAAAGCCTCTTTAAAGTGTCATCTCCAAGTTTATTCAATATAAATTCACTCATCCCTTTCGACCTATATAAAGTGTAACTTCATAGAGAAATTCAACCATTTTGACAGGCAAAAGAAAAGGACAAATAATGTTGTTGTCTTTGGCATACTTTAATCCTTTTGAAATTGGACAAGAATAAAAAAAAATAGGAGTTACCAAGGACAAACCTTCGGGGTATGATTTGTTAATTTAAATCAACACAAAATCAAAGGGAACATCATTTTAACCACAAAAACCAAATAGAAACAAAAAAAAAATAGATAAATAAATCAAAAAGGACACAAAATTTTATTTAAAACTCAAAAACCCTTTTTCCATTGACGTGAGACAAATAAAATGTTGAATTCTGTTCAAAAAACATTAACATCAGAAAAAAGAGCGAGAGAGGGCAAGCACCATGAATCACGAATTAGATTCAATCTGTCTCAACACGGAAGTAATTCCGAATCATAAGAATCTCAATGAATACATTAAACTGACAGCTTGACGGTCGTTGGCGGTGCGGTGGAGGTGGAGAAGCTGGCGCTCCGCAGCAATGGTGACAAAAACTCGATTTCCATTTGGTATTCCAATCGTGTGGCCACAATGGGTAAGGCCAGAGCACCTCTCGTCCCTTAAGAGCTAATATCACGTATCTCTGAATTTCAATAAGCCAATTTTAATGTAATTCTCTTCAGCCCCGTTCGGAGCTCTGCTGCTGGCGATGGCACAACCTGCAAAATGATGTTCATTTTTCTGCAATTCCCTTTCTCATCCCCCACCATTTTCCAGCAGATTTTTCTCTCCTTTATATTGTTGTCCTAGTGGGAAAAAAGCTAACGGTGGTGTAGCAAAGGTAACTACATCTTTTTCTTCTTTTTTTTTATAGAAAGGTACTCGAACCTTTTGTTAGTTACTCAGCGCCATCGTAGTGTTCAGTTATGTGTACGTGACATAGAAAATTACATATATTCGTACCTAAACGAGCCCCCCCCGAGAAGAACTAAAAGAATGGAATATTGCAGCTGGTAGCATCACTTACATGGTTCGGTGGTGTTAAAACAACATGGTCGTTGTTTGTGGTATCATTTTGGTGCAACAGCAGCAGCAGCATGCATCGCTCTCTGACTCATCTGAAAACCCCTCCCAGCACTCAATGAAAGCACCCCAAACCTAGATGGTCATTGAAACAGGATCAATGCCAATAAAGTGGGTTGTGTGGTTGAGGTAAGCAAAAGTTGCTAATGCTGATTTTGCTGGGTATATATAGAAGAGATATGTTGGTATGCGCTTTGGGTGATTAGAGTTGGAGTGTCCTTTTTAGAGGATGATGCAAGCCATGGTAGAAATGTATGGTATATATCCTTTTTGGGAGGGTGGATGGTGATGGCCTGGATAAATGCGGTCATAGATATCAATGTTTAAAAATAACTCAAATTGAACAGAGCAGCTGCGGTTTTTTTTTTCAGTCAAGGATCCACCCTAAGGATCCACCATATATTATGTGGTGCATTTGATAGGTAGACGAATTGTGGTCATTGGTTATGTGGTGTGCTGCAGTCATCAATGCCAGATAATGAGAATTCACCTAGAAGCTGCTTTTTTAATTAAGCTAAAAATCAGATAAGATTGTTTAAAAAAAAATGAATTAAACGACTATGTTGTGAGAACTTGCATTAAAAATCATTTAAAATAATGGCTGTTGATATTGTTTTGTGAAATTTGTCAAGTATATATCTTTTTAAATAAGTGTGGTTCACTATGGTGTATGCGTACCATTTTTGTTTCAATAAAAATAACTAAAATAGTTAATAAAACTCAATTAATCCAGCTTATTGATTTTGTTTTGCCATATGACCAAAAACTTGCTCTTGCAATATAATAAAAAAAAAATACATATTTTTGGATCGTTACTATTTCTTAAATGATACGACAGATTTCAATAGAAAATTTTTTACAAACATTTTTAAGAAGGTAACTTTTAAATTAAATGATCCTGAACTTTGCAGACAATTTGTCTGCTGAGGTTTGGACAGCCACCAAAGTCGCAAAACTCGTCTGATTTTGAAAAATTAAACGACATTCGCTTTGTTAAAATCAAAATCTAGGGGCGATATTTTTGAGTTTTTTTGTGTTTTTTGTGTTTTTTGGCCATAACTTTTTTGTTAAGACAAATAAAAAAAAACTAAATTAGATTTTTATTTAACGAAGCGAATAGCGTTTATTTTATATGAAAACGGGTAAATTATTACAGTGGTAATGAACGTCCAAAAATTTTTTAAATAATTTTTTTGTGTTTTTATTTAACGAAGCGAATGGCGTTTATTTTATGAAAATGGATCCATTATTACAGTGTCGACAAAAGTCCAAACATTTTAAAATAATTTTTTTGGTGTTTTTTTGTGTTTTTTGGCCATAACTTTTTTGTTAAGACAAATAAAAAAAAAACTAAAAAATATCGCCCCTCGATTTTTATTTTTGGTGGCTGTCCAAACCTCAGCAGACAAATTGTCTGCAAAGTTCAGGATCATTAAATTAAATTATGAAAAAAATAAAATAAAAATTCATATTTGGATATTTGGATTTTTTTGAAAAATCAATTTTTTGAATGAACTTTATTGAAACTCTGGTTTCTATGTGCCGATTGGCATACCAATTTTTTTTTTTTTTTTTAATATGTGAAAATTTCTTTCATAAAAAAAACTATTTAAATTCATTGTTTATTTAATAGTATTCTCCGTTAAGATTTCAAAAAGGGACGTTTTTGTAACTTTAAACCAAATTTTATATTATTTTTTAAGTTTTTGTTGTAATTTCTTAAAAAATATTGTTTTTATGAATTTTTAAAAAGTTTAAATATTCGAAGCAACTTTTAAAATAAGAACAAGTACGTGTTAAGTAACTTATCAAATTGTAATAAATAATTGATACTATTGATATACTCTACAATAATCTAAATTCAATTAGTTTATTTAAAATTTGTTAAATAACTAAAAAATAATTCTAAAACAACTGCTTTACCAATTTATTATTTATGGTAACGCAGTGAACTTGATTAAAAAAAAAATTAAACGTCATAACTATCCAAATTGTTAGTACTCTGTATAAAAATAACAATAATGCATATCTCGCAAATGCGGCAACGCAGTGGTAACGCAATAAACACTCGTACCCTTTTTTTAGTGACTTTGAAGCTATTAATTTTTCTTGTATATTCCATCAGACTAATTGCTTTTGCTATCTTTTATTTAAAGAGTTACAACACGTCGAACTTAACGAAGAACATCAAATAAAATTTCAGTAACTTTTAGTTTTTTTTTTTTGAAGTGAAAACAAGATGAAACGAAAAAGCGACACGAAAAATCAATTGATCATAACTTTTTTGTTTTAATATATAGATGAATGAAATTTATACAATAGGTAGGTAATAAAATAAATTATGATTTCAATTAATTTCATATTCAAAATTCTAAGATAACGGTGAAAAGATGTTCTTTTTCTAAACACGTTATATCTTTTGAACTAGAGCACATACAAAATTTATTTAACTTTAATTCGCATGCTGATAATATTACCTTTCATTTAATATATCACACATAACAGTACGTGCTCTACAAGTTACAAGTGAAGATCTGTTGCCGATGACCAGTCACCAGTGTAGGAAGTAACGTAATCTCAGTTTTAAATTTCGACATGGTTGGCTTTAAAAAATTCTTACTTTTTTTGTAGGCATGGTAAAAATATGATTGAATCGTCATATAAAAGGTGAAATCATAATGATATAAAATTTATCATAGGTTGTCTTTTTAAAAATGGATTTAATGGCGTTAGAAGAGGAAAGAGATTGATTGTTTTGCTTTTTTTATGAAAACTAATTGGGTTAGCAAAATTCTAGCTCTTTTTGTAGATGTTGTTTAGACATGGTCGATATAAATATTTTGAGCTGAAACAATAAGCTTTCAGATGGTATAAAATTTATTGTAGGTTGTCATATAAAAAAAGTGATGGAATAAAAAAAGTTATATTTTTTCAATTTTTTTTTTTTAATGATTTTTAAGGTTTCACTTCAACCACTTGTGAATTGCACACATGATTATTTTTATCACATGGTAACGTAGAGTAGCTAAGATTTTATTCCTTGCTGGGGAAACAATTCATTTTTATATCATGAGACTTTTTATATCATGAGACAGCCATATTTTGTATGAAAAACAACTGCGTTACAAAGACAGATTGCAGTGTTACCGTAATTTACGATTTATCAAAAAAAATGTTAATATTATTTTTCAAGAAAAGTGAAAGGTGAGTTACGTAAAGAATTTTTTTTTTTGTTTGAATTGATGATTGCAATATATCTTCAAACTGTCCTTGAATAATAAATTTTGAACAAAAATCGATATGAACTAAATTTAACTTTGAAAAAAGATTCATTTATTTTTTGTTGTCTTATGTTTTTTTTTTTTTGTTCTTATTTCAAATCTTCTAAGCGATTTATAAATTCGTTTATTTCTTCATTACATTTTTTTTTTATATTGTATTTCATGTTAAACCAACAGTAATTTGTCATTTGAAGAAGGCAATCGAAAGACGCAAAAAACAAAGTTAATATATATTTTTTTCCAGCTTATATAGAGGTTATTTTCTTGTTTATACCTATATTTATCCTCCTCCCTATCTCAAAGTATAACAAAACCACACTATAAATGCTTTTTTATCCTACAAAATTACCTCGAGGGCAAAAACTGTATTACAGGACATAAACTCCCTTGTGTTTAATGGTCTGTGGGTTGTGGTGGTAGAGGGGGTGGGCTATCAGTCACCCAGTCATTTTGTAAATTACAAATAAAACAATACCACCCATAGCGATAGTAAAAACCAAACCCACCAAGTCAAACAAATACAAAAAAAAAACAAAAAACAAAAAAAACACCCACACCCTCATGTAAAAAAAATGTCCTTGCTAATAGCACCTGTTAGGGATATGCTATGCCTTTTTGTTTTAATTCTTGCGATGCGACTCAGCGTGTAAACTCAAAGAATCGCACTTTTTCATTACCGTTAATATAATTACACGCTATACTTGCCTTTTATGGAGTAGGTTGTCATTTGTGTGTGTGTATATAACCAGCAAACTATGTAATTAAAGGATATTCTATATGAAAGCTTCATTCACATACGAGAGTCAGTTTTCCTGTTGTAATTTGCTCTGCCAAACAAAAAAAAAAAAAGTGATACAAAGTCGGTGACTTCTTTTTCTCTTGTGTGTATACCCAACAAAAGCTGCTACAAGGACACTGTAAGTTTTTTTTTTTTTCGTTCATAATATTCCTCCCTTCATAGTCCCACGCAGGACCAAGTCGGGTGGCAGTGTGGTGTAATTTTTGATGTAGCTCCACCAGAATAACTCGGTTTACTTGTTATTTAAGTATCATTCATCCGTGGTAGGTTGTGTTTTTTTTTTTTATTTTTTTGTTGAATTTTCCTTCCGCACAAGGATATGGTGTCGCATTAAATTGCATCACAAATAAAGGGCGAGAGTAAGAGAGAGATTCGAGCTTTGCTTTCTTTATTTTTTTTTTTTAAGAAAAAAATAAAAAAAAAAAAAAACATTTTCATTTTATGTAAATCTCTCGAGAAATTTTGTATATTTTTGAACCTATTTTCATATAAATTTTTTTTTAGGAGAATGAAGAGCCTCATTAAAAATGATGATTCGACACTTAGTTAAATTCTTTTGAATGGCGTTTTGTGTTGGTTCTTGGTTGGGTGCTTTTCTTTTATATTTAGGCGAAAAAGGTTATAGAGCAGCTTTAGTTGGGGCAAAAAAATATTTAATGAGGATAACCATAAGGACGACGATGGTTCAATAATAATAAAAATACTTCAGTTTGAGTTCTTGTTTGTTTTTCATTTTTTTTTTTGTTAGAAATCATATTTTGTGTTATGAAAGAAGGACAGAGGGTGAAACGTTTTGTGAATAAAAATAAAAAAAATATGGTAAACTAAAAGGCGAGGTCCTCTTAAATGGTACTTCATGACAAAAGAAAAAAAACGGTATATGAAGCATGAAATTCATATTTCTGTCCCTTTCCCCCCGGATTTGCTATCTAAGAGCCACTTGAGGGCTTGAGAGTATAGAGAATATTATGAACCCCTAAAAAAATATAGGTACCTTAGGAATGGTTGTTGTTTTTTTTTTTTACATTCTAAGAAGAATGTTTAATTCGGTACACACAGTTTTGTAATTATGTAAAATTTATAATAAGGGGTTTGGAATTTTTAGTTTAAGTATTCATGTACGTTACCAAAAATGACCTGTTTTGCGGGGGCAATTTTTGTATCTTAATGTAATTAAAATTTAAGTTCATTTGGGTGTGTTTTTTTGGGGGGGGGGGGGGAGTAATGAAATTATTATGTTTTTGTGCAAGTAAGCTTTTCATTAATATTTTTTAAAATATTTAGGAAGCAATTATAAATTTTAATTAAATTATTACCAAAAATTAAGCTGGGAATTTATATAAAATGAATGAGTAGGACACAACATTAATACAAAATCTACAGCGAACACCTTATTTGATTTGTACTTTTTTATAAGCCTTTAACCTTATTGTTAGGGGAAAATATTATTCATTACCAACCTTAAATGAGGTATTGAAAATCAATTTTTTAAATGAATTAACTGAACTTGGTACCTTTATCTCTTAGTGGAAGCTGGTATTTCTTTTTTTTTTTTCAAAACGAAAAAAAAAAAGAAGAAGATGTATTTTCATATTTGAGTCCTTTTGACTTGCGATATAGGTCTTGGTCTCGCAATTCGGTCTGTGTGGTTTTAGGGGAAATTGAAATTTGTTTTAACCAGAGACCAGAAATAACAGTCAATTTTATTTTCAACATTACTTTAAATAGTTTCGGTTAAGGTTTGAGATTTATTTTAAAAAATCAAAAATAAAGGTTATCGGTTGAGATTTATTTTTTATTTTTTTAAATATCTCTCAATGGTTAAGATTTTTACAAAAAAATAATTGGAAAAGATCAACCTTTAACCGTTTTGGCTGAAAATAAATCAAAAGTGGTCAATTCAAAGGAAAATGTCGAATTTGTCAAGAATGTCTTTATATATTGCAAAAATAAATATGAAAAGGATGTTTTTTCTTTTATGTTTATGTATTTAATAATGTATGAACTAAATAGACTCTCAAAGTTCTTTAGACCCAAGATTATATCTCTTTTCCTTTAATTTGTGATTTGAGTCGCTGTGACGACAAGCATAACCAATGCGATTTCAAATATTTCAGGACACCGATGTTCTAATATCTAGGTCAAAGCGTTTAGCTTCCAGATGCGTTTTCGCCCTCCCAACTTCAAATGGCAATATCTCGGAATTAAAAAAAAAAAAAATGAAAACAATTTTTTGATGCCAAAAGGTAGCGGGGACTCTAACCTACATTTGGGTACAACTCCCATCCCTGTAGGTGCACGCGTTCTCAAACCGGGAGAACTTAAAAGTAAAAAAAAAGTTAAGCCCGATTCTGAAAAAATAGGCATGATGTGGCGGTTTAACATGGAAGACGATTTTTTAAAAATCTGACAATGTGCAAAGCGTAGGCCCATGGCACAAGCTATCATTTGGCATCACTCTCAAAAATTGCTCTCAAGCTGTTTAGCTTCCAGGAGCCTTCAAAGAATCGGGGATTTTTGGAAAAAAAATTTTACCCCAACTTTCAAACGCGATTTTCTTGGAATTTTGAAAAAAAAAAATTCAAAAACCCGATTAAACCACTATCGGGTAGCTGAGAATATAAGCTTTCATATGGCACCACTCTCATGTCTCTAGGAATTGATACATTTGCAGATGAGATTTATGTTTTTCTCTCAGCGATAAATCTCACTGGTTGACCGAAAGAAACATAAAAAAATACAAAATAAAGGTTTCTCTCAGACCTTGACCGAAATTTTTCTTTTTTTAAAATAAAGGTTATTTTATGACCTTTATTGAAAATGGCGATAAATAAGAGTTATTAAGGAACCTTTCAAAAGGTTGAGATTTATTTCTGATCTCTGGTTTTAACAAAAATTAACAATACTTGCTATAGTACCATTTTTATTATTTCAACACTTGTCGTGAATCATTTACCCGTTTAAAAATTGCTTTTGTAGACTTATTTTAAAAAATTAAGAAAAATTTCAAAAATGTCAAATTGGGTTTTATTTTATTTAAATTTTTTATATCAATTTTTGTTTGCAAAAATCGATTTTTTTCAACAGTTTTAATTGAATATTCATGAAATTTTGCTTAAATTTTTGAATGAATGAAACGGAATATCAAATTTCAATTGAATTTTTTTGCAAATTTAAATAAATAAGGAAAATATAACTGGTGTATATTCTAAGAAAAATATTGTTTCTATCTTCAAAGTTAGTATCAACTTTTTTCTTATATAAAATCAACGTTTTAGTAACTGAAAAACTAAAACTACAAACATTTTGCAAACTTAAAAAAAAAAAAAACATTTTTGGATTCAAACAAAATTCATTTGATTTTTTTTAAAGACACATCGACTATTTTTTTGTTTTAATTAATTTTAAGTTTTACTTTATCTGTTTTTATTTTGTTTAAAAATTGAAACATTCTAAATTTTGTAAGAAACGCTCAAAAATTAATAGCGAATAAATTAATCTTTCATAGTCAGAAAAAAAAATAAAAGTACTTAATAAATCATTTTTCTTAATAAAATGATATCCAAAAACAGTTATTAAAAAAGTCGTCAGGTTAAAATGGTAATGAATTTTCGTACAAAAAACTTTAATTTTTAAAATCTGTTGTAGATTTGTGAAGAAAGGGTTATTTAAAGAAAACGTCACCCAAAAACATAAAAACTCGAAGACGAAACCGATAATTGTAAGAATAATTTTATGAGCTCACGTTTTTTTTTTTTTTCTTTGGCTGTGACTAAAAAAAGTTAATTCAAATACTAAAAACATTGATGTTGATAATGACCATTGACATTAAGAGTGTTTCTTTGGGGTTTTATTCCATTCAACATTATAAAATACTTTTAAATTAATTTGTCATGTGGCCAGATTATAGGAACTTAATTTGTTTAGTTTGAGCAACCTTCATCTGCTTCCCTATTTTTGCATATGCAGTTAAAAACAAAAAAAGCATGTGCATGTGGGACAACGTACAAATAATTTGAATTACAACTTTGGATTAGATACTAACACACCCTAATCTAAATTAAGTAAACACTTGTACTCAATATTTGAAAAAAAATTTCACGGAATTTTTTTACAAGCAATATTCGAAAAATAAAATATTTTAAGGGCTGTTTTGCGAGTACTGCTTATGCATTTTTTTTTAAGTGAAAACTTCTTTAATATCGTAGTGATTTAAAACAAGATGAAACGAAAAAGCGACACGAAAAATCAATTGATCATTACTTTTTTGTTTTAATAGATAGATAAATGAAATTTATACAGTAGATAGGTAATTAAATAAATTATGATTGTGCAAAATATTAATTAATTTCATATTCAAAATTCTGAGATCACGGTGAAAAGATGTTCTTTTTCTAAACACGTTATATCTTTTGATCTAGAGCACATAACAAATTTATTTAATACGTAGTATGCTGATAATATTACCTTTCATTTAATATATCACACATAACGGTACGTGCTCTACAAGTTACACAATCTCAAATTGAAAAACTTGAAAAATACCTCAAAACACCTGTAAAGATCTGTTGCCGATGACCAGTCACCAGTGTAGGAAGTAACGTAATCTCAGTTTGAAATTTCGACATGATTGGCTCTAAAAAATTCTTACTTTTTTTTGTAGGCATGGTAGAAATATGATTGTCATATAAAAGGTTAAAAATAATAATCATATAAAATTGATCATAGGTTGTCTTTTAAAAAATGGATTTAATGGCGTTAGAAGAGAAAAGAGATTGATTGTTTTGCTTTTTTTATGAAAACTAATTGGGTTAAGAAAAATTCTAGCTCTTTTTGTAGATGTTGTATAGACATGGTCGATATAAATAATTTGAGCTGAAACAATAAGCTTTCAGATGGTATAAAATTTATTGTAGGTTGTCGTATAAAAAAAGTGATGGAATAAAAAAAAGTTATATTTTTTCGATTTTTTTTTAAATGATTTTTAAGGTTTCACTTCAACCACGTGTGAATTGCACACATAATTTTTTTTTTTTTAATTTAGTAAGGATATTTTCAAAAACCTTAAACCAATTCAAAAAAAAAAAAAACAACAACAACAATTTCGCCTTACGCTTAAATAAAACAAATAAACAGAATGCGAGGACTTACTTTATTGCTTAAATGTCAAGTTTTAATTTTAGTATACACTTGAATTCATGTCCTATAAGAACCAATTTTCAATGTAAAATAACCTATTTAATATCATGTCTCTTTCCAAAAATTCAGAAATCGGCACTCACTTGTTTCGCAACAAAAAATTAATGTAGCATCATTAGATCCACTCTGCTGACAATTTATTTTTTTCTCGTCTCACTTCGTCAAAGATTTAATACAATTAAATGGCTACCTTCTTCCTACACCCGTATTATATTTATCCGCATCTGTACACAGACAATAATTAGGATATCAAGAGATTCGTTCATCAAAAATCTCCCCTATCCTCTTTCTGTCTCTCTCTCTATAATCCAAGCTGGGCAATTAAGTTATGAAAAAAAAAAAAAAAATTAAATAATCTCCTACAAATGAAGTCAACCAAATTAAACAGGATCCTAGAGGACTTTTATTGAGTATGAACAAAAAATAAAATAATAAAAAAAACATCAACCATGAACCAGAACCAGATTCAGAGCCCAGAAAGAAAGACAAAATAACAAATGTGAAATTAGATTGGGTTTTTTTTTTGGGGGGGGGGGCATGTGGCAATGAGGGGCATAGAGAAGGTTGAAGGTTATGAGGTCGATTGTGATGAAAGCAGCCTCTGTAGATGAAGAAAAAATAAAACCCCACACACACACACATACAAAGACACACGTTTGTCAATTTAATTTCGCAAAGTGTAGGCCAATAAAAACAAAAGTGCTTCATTAAGATTCTAATGAAATTAAGAAGAACACACGTTCAACATATTCTCGCATAAGGATACGCGTATGGTTTTGTTATACACAAAAGGCTTGCTTGCTTCCAAAACGATAATATATAGATACGGGTGATGTCTTCTATAATCCCCTCCTACAACTCTCGTCTTTCACGACTAAAGTATCAAAAAACAACATTTATAATATCTGGTATTTAGGCAGCGGAATGGGATTATGGAGATTGAAGAGGTGTATGCTAAAAGATGATTCCAGTTGTTGTCAGCTTAAAGCTTCTTTAGGTTCTGGGGATTCAGCCAGAACCAATGTGCGGAGTGGCACTCATTTGAAAACTTCATTTCTAAGAAATTAGGCTCCAGGGAAATCTGCTTTTACCACTTGTGCTAGTAATTTCCGTGGGTAATTTTGTTAAATCTACCATGCGAAAATATATATTTTATTTCCCCTTCATAGAAAGTGTCTGTTTGTGTGGATGTTTAAAAGGACTTTTCATTTTTTTGTTTGTTCAATCACACACACAAACAAATCCAATTTATAGGGTAAATTATTTTTCGATCTGTGTGTCCTTTGTCGTTAAAATAATTTTTTTGGAAAATGTTGTCTGCTTCGTCCTCGAATATGGCAATAAAATCTTTGATTGTACAGTTCAAGGATTCTACTTTATATAATCTAGAGACCGTTCTTGATACATAAAAAAAATAAAGGATTATTTTATTTTCCGATAAGTGGATATGAATATTCGATGGGTAAAGTGATTTAAGTTTTATAATTTGGGTTAACATTTTATTTGAGTTTATCCTTAACACACACACAATCAAAAACAACAAAAAAAAGGATCAAAAGGATTTTCTATAGAATTTAAGTGAGAGGATTTATATATTCTTCTTAACCTAAATATTTTTATAAATTTTTCACCTTTTCTTTGGAAATCAATTGTTTTCGGCTTAATCACTTTGATAAAACTATGGCATAACCATGATAGACATTATTCGTTTATATAGAATTTTTCCCCATCAAGGACGACGACGAACGACCATCACTTTGTGAAATTAAAGGAGAGAGAGAGTTAAGGTAAAAAGCAAAAAGGATGCTGCATGTTAGAGAGTATAAGTATATTTTTCTATAGTTTATCGATTTATATTTCATCCTGATGGTGAATTTTCTGTGGTGTCGGCTAGATGATGAAGTTATTTTTGGAAATTCTATGATGGTATTTTATTAGAAAATTTTCAAGTTTGAGATTATATTTTATATTATGTGTTGGATTTTCAGGTAACTATTTGTACATATACCTACTTGTTAGAGTGATGGTCCATGGTTCTCTTATTTTTATTTTTGTATGGAGAAAATAGTTTAGTTTATAGATGTGGTAAAGTTTGAAATATTCAAGGTAAATGGTAAAATTTCAATAAACTGAAAACATGTATGTAGGTACTGACATACACGTACCTAGCAAATATGTCATTCAGTTTTGGAACTTAGCACAAGTTTTGTGTTGAAATTCTTTTATGATGGTCAATACTCAAAATCCACAGCATAAACACAAATATTTGTTAAAGTTTGGTAACAAAATGCTTTATGGTTTTCAAAATTAAACAACGAGCTCAAACTTAAATTGGCTGTAGGAAAAATGTTGGTAAATTTGGATCATAGGACCATATTTATTAGGTGGCCCCAAGTCGCACATCAAAACATGAATATTACATGTTCTATTTTGGTGTGGGTCACGATTTACTAGTCTCCTGAAACTAAGTAATAGAAAATACAAGTTAAGGTAAATCAATAGAAAAAAAATTACACATACACCACAGTGACCCACTTTCAGCTATACGATATGTTAAAAAAATTCAAATAATAGCTTTTAGGCAAAGTCTATCATTTGATAAATTTTTTTTAAGAAACGCTAGCGATGCAGTGTGTGCGATTCAAAGATAGAGGAAAATATTGAACAAGAAGTTCTTCGGATTTTACAGCAAATTTGTATAAGATTTCTAATTATAATCATTAGCTTGAATAAATTCATATCCGCTTGTATAATAGAGCTATAGGCTTTAAGAGGCCAAATTTATATTACCTAGTAGCTTTTCTATAAGAGGTAAAAAGTCTGTTTTTTTGCCGCATTTTATTTCTTTTCAATTGTTGATTCCTAATGAAGGCATTTGGATATTCATTCTATCTTATTCCGGAAACAGAACCATCAACCTCGACTTTATTTTTTATTTCTTCTAAAAAAAGGAGAAAAAAAAAATTTAACTACGTGACACCATAAGCAAAACGGCAAACACAGAGGATTTGTGGTGAAAACCTCTTTCCGGGGATTTTAATGGCAAAACCAAAATCCTGCGAAATGCATTGCTATTTGTTATTCCCCAACACACACATTAACTCACATACCAACAAAAATAAAAAAAAAAAGAAAATAAAAAACAAAGAGAACACCACTGTCGCCGCCGCCATTTCATTTATTTTTGAAATACAATAGAAATAGCGGTCGTTTGGCGGTGGAGTCGAGTCGAGAATGGCGGTGTTTTTTTCGGCGGGTTCAAATAAAGACAGAGTATGACTAGGGAAATTAGGAGTCTGTTTGGTTTTGGTTTGGTGGTTTTTTTTTTTTTTGTTAAACAAAAAAAAACAAACAAACCCAACAAAAAAAGGCAACAGAACTGGGTTAAAGACGGATCAATGTTATGGTTACACAAGATTATTTCGTTCGGAGCGAGCGTGACAAACAGCCAAAGTATTTTAGAACTGAAGTTAATGTTTTATTTTTTTCCATACTCTGGATGATGTTTTTTGTGTAGAACGGTGTGAGTAAGAAGAGTATGTGTGATTGTTTTTTTGTCAGGGAAAAAGCTTTTTCGAAAATAAATGGAAACAGATTATCTGCGATTTGACGTGTATGCATTACTTTTAGAAAACAAAAAAAAAAAACACTAACAAAAAGTATAGAAAACAAACCACAGGAAAATAAAAAGAACTTTGGGAAAATTGGAAATGACAGTTAGGTACTTCAAAGAGTAATCCATTTTTAAATTGTTTATTTACACATACTGGTGGATGAGTGAAATCTATTTTGTTGGAAAATAGGTAGGTATACCTACCTTGTTTCTATAGTTAAAGTTTTTTTTTTAAACAAAAACACAGCATTGAGCTGGGTTTTATCTGGTATCAAGCATATAGGGTGGGATTGATCTAAAGTGAATAAAAACTTTTATTTGGTATGAGGATTTTTCCTCTTATACCTTCTTAGTGAGATATTTAGAAAAAAGGCAATAAACGTACTGAAAACTGAATACTAATACACGGAGAAAAAAGTGTCACCTTAAAATAAGATCATGCGCACATTAAATTTCACCACCTTTTAAAATAAGGTGATATCCGCTTAAAATAAGGTGATTCCACTTAAATTCAGTTAAATTTAATGTGAACTTCATCTTATTTAAATGTGAATGTTTATCTTAAAACAACAATAAAAATTTTAAAATTATAGTCACACTTTAGCTTTAGTTGCAGTTTACCATACTCATTTCCAACAGTGAGATAGCACAGTGGTACGGCACTGGCCTAGTTACCCAACAGTTATAGGTTCGATCCCCGGTGGCTGCCAGTTTTTTTTTTTTTTTTAATTTGCGCATTCAAGAAATTAATGTGACTTGTCACCTTAATTTAAGGTGAAAGTCATCTTAGCAAAAAATCATGCAGAAATCCGCTTAAATTGAGGTGCGATCCGCTTAATTCTATGTGGTCTGTTTTCTCCGTGAAGATAAAAATTCTTCAAAATTTAAAATATAAATGGGGAAGTTGGAATGGTATTTTTGTTCCCTTAGTTATTGAAATAAATGTAGGGGAAGTGGGGGCAAGACCGCCCCTTTAGTGTTTGATTGTCATAAAATTAAAAAAATTAATTAAAAACAGCTTATAATTGAAACAAAGTCATTATTCATTTAGGTAATTGTTTATTGTAGGAACTCTCATTATTACAAAAAAAAAAATATTGAACAAAAGATAATAAGTTTTGAAAAAAAAAACGTCTAACAAAAAACGGTTCGCCCAATAAAGGTTTGTTGGTAGAAAGACTGTTTCTTTTGTTTTGAATGCAGTCTATTTGCAATAAAAACACACTTTGCTATATTTTGATTAGTTCTCACTATAGCACAAGCTTTGTGGTACCATTTGGTAAACATTTTTCACTTAATCCAACAATATTTTGGACTGGATCTTGAAAAAAGTTGCAGGTAGAAGGTACAAATAATACAGTCTGCAAAGTCCTCTTCCTCAGAATCATCACTTACAATATTATTTGGCTCCTGTCACTAAGATACAACTATCTTTTCACATGAACAATAACAATTTGATGAAAAATCACAAAATTTACCGTAACTCTTCGGCGTCAAAACTGAATTTGCTAAAACTTACAGAAGTGATCGATCACACCAAAAGGCACCTATTTTATATTGCAAGTGCTGCCAATTTCATACAAAATAGTACAAAAATGGTCTTGTCCCCATAGGCGGTCTTGCCCCCACTTCCCCTACTTGTTGAAACATCTAACTATCGGAATATTATTTCTTTTGGTTTATGACATGAGTCTTAGTTCATGCATTTTCTTTGATATACCACAGGGTAGTCATTAAGACCGTCTTGTGTTTAGTTTATTTTTTAATGTAAAATCACAAATATTCAACCTTAAGAACTAACTTATTCACATACGTATGTAAATTTTAAATTAAACTTCTTTAAAATATTTTTTTAAAAAGAAATAAAGTTATTAGTTTGAATCTCAAAGGTTTTCTTAAGATACGAAGTATCTTGTTCGATGGTCGACTTAAGATTTGAAGTATGTTCTGCGACAGCCAACTTAAGATTTGATGTATCTCGTCCGAAAGCCAACTTAGATTAAATTATAATTTTGATATTTGGAATGATCCAACTGGGGATCGTTACAATGTTCTTTGTTTAAAAATGATGACACAGCATCTTACAGTTGCTCTAGCGGATGCTTGGGTGTCGAAGTTTATTACTACTTAAAATGATGACACAGCATCTAACAGTGGATGCTTGGATGTCGCAGTTTATTATTACAAGATAAATATTAGAATACACCAGAAGAGTATATGCTATGATTCAACATTGTAGATCGATACAATGTTGTATTGTTTATTTGTTTAGGTCTCGCTATTTTGTTTTAATTTATTGTGGAGGCGCACAAGTGATATCGGATAAAACTTGTATATAAACTAAAAAAATAGTCAAACAAAATTCAGAAATTGAGCAAATAAAACAATTTGTAGATAAGATTTGAAAAACAAAGTAAAATTGAACCATAAGCTACTAAAAAGAACTTCAATATTTTTAAGAAGTAAAATACAAAGCAATCCACTGTGGATTGTAAACAATAAACATGCTACTGTAAAATTTCTAGATTAAAGTTGAGCTGTACTAAAAAGCCTTTAAAACCAACCTGTTTCTAAGCTAACTTTCTCCCTTTGGACATAACGATTGAGGTTCTATTTGACGACTTCAATGTTAAATATATTTACTCTAACCTTTTGCCCGATTTGATGATGTTATGTTGGGCTTCCTATAATGACACTATAAAAAATAATTTATGCTGGACTTTTTGCACAATATTTGTTAGTCTTAATTCAAACTTAGAATCAGCAACCGATACGGCTCTTTGGCTAAATCAAACTGACAACATGTTCTGAAAAAAATGTTCAAACATTAATACGCAGAAAGAAAAACAAGCTGTTAACCTGCGAATCGATGACAGCTATTTATGCCAAAGGTTCCAAAATTGATTAATACTATAGGATTGGAACAGAATTTTTGTCATAACTCATTCAGACTTCTCAAATACTTCCATTTTCGACAAAGCTGAGATTATGGTAGTGCTGAAAGCAACTAATTTGATAGATAGCAACTGATATTACCTTTTTGATTATAGTAGCCAAACAGCGATAAAGTTTATCTCTGCCATAGAAATTGAAGCTTGTAACTTTTCGCGACCAAGAGCTTAGGATTCTTGAAACACAACACAACATTTAGCTCTGTTTGATGGTATGGCAAAGTCACTGGCAATAAAAGCGTTAAGCTTTTTATATAATCTCTGAAAAGTTTAAAAGCCGTTTAACATTCATTGAATTTATTTTACTATGTGATATTAAGACAAAAAAAAAGTTACCAAAACTAGGATGTTCATGGTGCTACCGGAGCCAACAATGAACCATCATATTATAAACCTTCCCAGAATAACAATGGGTCAAGTTAATTAACAATTTCATTGGATAGTTGGTATTGAAATAGCTTTAATTTTGATAAATTCACTTAATATCTAAAACAGAATTTACCTTCAACAAATTCCAATATTCTGAAAGCCTATTATATGTAAACCCAAAATTCCATCAACTTGAATCAACAAAACTCTATACTCCATACTCTCTATAATTTTCTGAAACGTGTGCATATTTATGAAAAGGTCTTAATGACTATTTGTGCACCATATAATATCCACCTAATCTATATGCATACCTATAGTTACACAAAATATCCTCCACCAGATATACCATATAATTTACTCACAATCCTAATTAAGTTTGACCCTCTTAAAAGAAACTTACCACAGAATATAATACCTACCCACCAATACCTAGATATATTTGTGCTCCCCCAATATGAAATCAAAACAAAAGTGTGTACAAGAAATGAATATTTAATTTATATGATGAATAACTGATGACTAGGATAATGCTCATAAGATTACACAGAAGCACAATGAAATTAAGCCTATATAAAGCCCCTCCCTTTCTCAATATTTGAAAAAGAGAGAAACCAGATAATTCAATTCAACGTATAGGTAATATAATCTCAGATGAATCAAAATTCAAAACCCGTGACGCGAAAAATCCTTCAAAATATATTGTTTCCTTATATTTCTTTATTCCCTCTCTCGTGCTTTTTGCTCCTCAAATATATGTCCATTATCATCCGATGATCAATTTCACATATTTTCTTTTTTTCAATCATCAATCTTGCTCCCTTATTCCATTACCATTTTGTGAAATTTCAATCTCAAATAAAATCATCACCATCAAAAGCCTCCCCTCTTCACCACCTCCCAAAATCAGTCTCTCCCTTTCACCTTAATATTGCACAAGGTAAATCATTTCACTTACCAAATAAAATTCCCATTCTCTTCATTCACTTTTGTGTACCAGGATATAAGTTACCGAGAATCATCCCTCTTCCTCTCATCAATATCATTTGACTGTGTGAATAGAAAATTGGATACTTGTTTATATCTACTCCCTCAGAGGGAAGCTTTAGGGAACCTTTAAAATGTGACTCAACCAAAAAAAAAGAAACGTTATTTTTTACCTTGCTCATTATCCAATTACTAATTTCAGAGAACGTGTCTTATCTTTATTAAATGTGTAGCAGAAAATCGAAGAAAAGAAAAACGAATTTCCAGAAATACCAGAATGAAAATTCACACAGAGCATAGATACAGAGCTATTCCAAATAAAACCCAACACCTTATGCAAAGAATCTCTCTTTTCTTGTGTAAGCTTTGTGTATGCTGAAAATTCCTATCATTTTCCAGCCTGTGACAGTGACAACATCGTCACCGTACAGAATCATCATCACCCTTCAAATACTTGAGTGCGTATTTCTTAACACCCATCCAGAGACAGAGCCACCCAGAGTCACTCTGCTCATCCAAAGACCCTAACAAATAGGATAACAAAGCGAATCCAACGAATCATACTCATCCCTTAAATGCGTAGGGATGATGCAAAAAAAAGCAAATTAAAGTCGACAAAATTTTCATTTGATTTTGTTGCCTAACATCATTTGCACCCCTCAACCCGCTCTCCACCACAAACCACCATCATCACAGCAAGAGAGTATAAACCCACACAAAGGGAAACCGCGAGACAGCAACATCACAGGATAAGGGCTGGGAGGTGGTTTTGCTAAAAATTGCGGAAGGCAAAGGCCCCGACATTTACTCAGAGCCTCCATCATCTCTCTCATAAATGGAATGAAAATGTTTTGCCAAGGCAGCTTGTTGAAGTTTCTTCTTCACCAACAAGCATTGTCTCAATGTCCAATTGTTTTCTGCCTCTTCGCAGAATTTTTTTTTTGGAATTCCTAGCTATAATCCTGGGGGTGAAATTTTTAAACAGAATTCATGGGTATTTTTTCTTTTTTTTAATTCTTATGAAAGTACCCGAGGGAACTGTCAATAGCGGCAAAAGTTGTTGAAGAAATGTAAGAAAAAAAAAAATATATGAAAAAATATTCAAAGGATGAGAAATTACGTTGAGTTTTGAATGTTTGCCACAGCATTTTGGAGTTAGTGTGACCATCTGTAAAGGTTTTGATCTGATTTAAATTTTTTTGTATTGTATAATCTACATTGAATATGCCTTGACACTTTGTCAGTGCAAGGACCTTACGCAAAATTCTACCATGAAGCTTAGAGAGTAATTTTGGTGTTTGTTTGCACAAAAGGGTCACACTAGGTCACCATATTGAGAGGAAAAGTATATTGCACTATACAAAACTTTAATATGATTGAATGTTATTACCAAAACCCTCAGCAAGAATTTCATTAATCGTGTGTTCCCATTTTTCTGCATGGCAAATAACACTCTATTCGACTGAAAAAACTACCGAATAAAAAAAAAACGATTCGAATAAAAAAACTATCGAATGAAAACACTCTTGGAATGAAAATAGTAACTAAGTGAATGAATGATTTAAAACTTTCGAATGAATGAATATGTTACAACAATTGATACTTTCATAGTTTTTATTCGATAATTCCCATCACTAATTGTGACCATTGTGAGCATAACGCCTATTATGTGTGCAAAAGTCTTCGTAATTCTTCAACTGTTGACGGCTTCTTGTAGAAGGTGAAGCCTTTAACTTTGGGTGGAAATAGTTGAATCCCATCTTCAATGACAAGATCAGCCAAGAAACTTGCAAATGAAGACATTCTAGTTAGGATTTATGAAAAGTTGAAATTCTTCGATACATTCGAATTGCACTTCTATGAGACCAAGATTGAGTGACATTAACTGTTCTCGTTGAAGTTTTAGTTCCATTAGATGTAGAGAGAAAGCAGTTATTTTAAATCCTTTGTTTGTCTATACTTAAAGGTGCTATGACTGATATTTTTGCTCGGATACCTATAAGAATACTCTATTTTTCCCATTCAGTTAAAGGTGACTATATAATGACGTTTTCGTTATGTCTAAACGCTACACTGAAAATAATAAAGTTCGTAAAATTACGAAAATCGTTTTATACACTACATTTTCGTTGGCCCAACGAAACTTTTGTTGGCTCAACGAAAATATGTAATTTTTCGTAATATTAAAACCTTCATAAATTAATTAAAACGTTTCATAAACTTCAAATCCAATTTAGTGAAAAGATTCATCACTTAACGAAAAATTTCATATACTCATTTTAAAGAATAAAAATAAGAATTTTTTCCTTACTTTATCAAAGTTTCCATTATGTAACGAAAAAATTCATTAACTTATGAAATTCAACATAAACTAACGAAAATTTTCATAAGTTTATGAAAATAAATAATTGTCATATACTAATGAAATATTACATCGGCCTATGAAAAAATACATCAGTTAACGAAAAAAAATCGTTGCCTTACAAAAAAAAACGTAGACTTGGGTTTGGGTGCATTTCTGTTTTAATGATTAAAAACTTAATCTTGCTGCATATAGTTCGCATTAGGTTTTTGTTTAAAAATCTATGTAAGTTGAGCTGAATATACATATACAATATATGCGTATTGACAAGGTGTCTCACGATAAGTCAACAAATGAATCCAAGTGAGCTCTACTGGGATGAAACGCCAATTTTTTGTTTGGACTAAAGGCCATAAAAAGCTATATTAAATTAATAATTTAACAAGTCCAATTAGATAAAGTGCTTATTCTTCTACTTTACTGATTTCAGTAAATTTCAGAATTAGTATTATAAAACCAATCTTCTTCTTAAAAATTCAAAATGTTTTTCTTTACCTATGTATAAAAATTTTCTGCGGATTTTATGCATTTCATTTTTTTTTATTACTAAAGGGAAGAATGAATGAGAAAGAATGAATGAAAAATTTCGTAGGTTAGCGAAAAAATTCGTAACCCTACGAAAAGAATGTATAAAGTATAATCTACTAAAAAAATAATTAATACAAAGTTTCGTTATTTAACGAACATTTCTTCGTAATTTAATTAAAATATTCATAAAATTTACGAAAAAATTCGTTAGCTAACGAAAGTTCTTTTCATAAATTAATCAAAAAATACACTGACTAACGGAAAATATCACCGTGTTTAATTAAATTTAACGTTAATCCATGAACAAATTTCGTAAAGTGATGTAAAAATTCATTAATTCTCGATCAAAAATTTCATTAAATTACGACAGTTTTCGTTGATTGATGAAGTTCTTCATTAACGTATGAAACATATTTCGTTGAGCCAATTAAATTTTTCACTGACTGAAAATTAATTAAATTTTCGTTGGGTCAACGAATTTTTTCGTTGTATTTACGTAAGGAGTTGGTTCAGTGTAACTGTTAAAATTCATGCAACCTCCTTGCTCTTTTGCACAAATCCACAATGCGGGTTACTTCTTGAATAGGTATTTCAAACGTGAAAAACGATGGAATATGAATCGAAATGTTTCTAATTTGGACTTTTCTGTCAACGATCAGAGGTTTTCGTCTAAACCCTTAAAAACAGGAATATATTGTATTTGGCACTTGTTTCATCTTAAAGGTTTTTAAGATGTCTTCAGAAGTTATTGTTCAAGAAAGCTCCCTAATCTGAATATGCAAATGAGTCTTTAAACAAAAGTGATACTGCTGAATACTGTCGGATGTATTTTTTTGTTGAAATTCGGATTCTTTAAATGTTGGCTGAAAACGAGTCATCCGGCTTATCCTTGTTTTCTAAGCACATCTACTTCGAAGTTTTCAGCTGGGTGTACTACTCTCTGACATTGGAAGTCATTTCACTAATATGGAACTGCACTTCAAGCTGGATCAGTAAATACCGTGTATTGGTGATATTATTCCAGGTTATTAATATGCAATTCTGACTAAAACATCACTTTGCTGCAGCAAGCCATAAAAACAATATACATAATTACAATAGTCGTCAGTTTCCTTTTTCGATTGAGTCTTTTCTTTACTTCAAAGATGCACTTAAATTACCACAACTATCGTTTTGGGTCTTACTGAGATCAAATTACATCCGAAATAGTTTATCGCAGGAGAAATTTATTTTTCTAAACAAACACAGTGTGAATTATAAAAAAAAGTTAAAAACAAGGTTACGGATACTTCAGTCATGTGAGGTTGACTCACATCAATTGATGATGAATGGGTAGCCAGTAAAGGGTTAATTCGGCTGCGTATAGCTTTTTTTTTTAACGGTAAATTTGAATTAACTTAGTACTTAGAAACTATGCATGGTGGGTATTGAAAATTATTTTGAACTAAGAATTATTTTTTTATACCGTTTACATAAATGATTAATAGAAAAGAATTTCTCATTGATGAAAAATAATTATGCATGGTCACCCCATTTTATAGGCCACAAAGAACGACGACTACTCTTATACGATGACGGTACACAAAAAAATACCAAAATGCCAACAAACACGAAAGAAAACACTCTCTTTCTTCACTAATATTTGCTCAGAGTATTTTAATTCCTTGTATATTTCTTTCTATTGCTGCTAACAGGTCCTTTATGATATTTGTATTTATTTTTTTTTTTTTGCTTCTCCTTCTCTTTAAGAAATAAACTTTAAGTAGGTATAAACTCTATAAACTAAAAAAGAAATGAAAGAAAAGTTGTTGTTGTTTTTTTTTTTAACTTTTTCTTTGCTTATTTAAAATATTCTGCGCTAAGGTAAAAAAGAGAGAGAAGGAGGGATATTTTATGAAGAAACGAAAAAAAAAACGAGTCCTTTAAAAAGGATTGCTTTGCAATGAAAACTTACTTTTTTTTTAATTTGGGGTCAAGTCATTTTGATGATGATGATGGAGGAATTTGGGTCAGGAGAAAGGTGGAGGTGGAACAAAAAAAGACTTTCATCAAAGTTTAGTTTTCTTTTTTTTATATTGTAGAATGTGGTGGCTGTTTTTTAAATTTGATTAGATGCCATTTAAGTTAGGTAACTAAATTGATGTTTTGAAGAGACGACGTCTAAGAAAAAAATTGAGAAACTGAAACTTTTAATATTATTCATAGAAACGTTTAAATTAAAGAAAAGAAAATGTTTTTTTTTTTTTCTGCACAATAAGTCTTGGTTTTAGTGTCTAGTTTTTTTGTATTCTATTGAACCATGAAAGATGTTTCACTCTTAATTTAAATAATTTCTGTCAATTAGTTCAAACGATTGGTTCGCGATTGAAATTGTATTAAGATTTTCTATAGAAAAAAAATGTTACACATACGCCACAGTGATCCAATTTTACAAAGGTATTCAAATAATATTCATATAAAACTTTTTTCTAATAAACATTTGTAACAAATTCACTCTCATAATTTGTAATGAGCAAAAGTTCAGAAATAATCCTTAAACTACTTGAACCTAATAAACCCCTTGAGGAAAAAAAAAGTCCTTTTTTCACTCCAGAGAAAAATGATCAACACAAAGCAAACAGCACTTTAGGTTTTGAAACAGTTTATTCATCGTTTAGTGTTGTTGTTGCTGCACTTTTGATACTTGCTTGCTACCATACCAAACTCATTTAAACTTAAATCCTTGAAAACGTCAAGCCACTTGTAAAACCATCTCATACATCTTGTCTTGAAAAAAAACTAAAAAAAAAAAAACAAAATGTGATTTTTCATCTACCGACCCGACCCAAACTCGACCGACCCACAACTTGTGTTTGATTTTGTGTGAAATTTTCCAACCCGCCCTTAAGGGCTATGTAATAAGTTTTTTTTTTTTTCTTTTTGTAGTCTTTTGTCAACGTCGCAAAATCAGCAAACTTAAATGGTTAACCACACCAAGAGCAAGCATAAACCGCGCTACCCTAAAAAAAGGGTTGAAAAACTTGCAAAACGTTGATTTTTCTATATTTTTTTTACTGTTGTGTATTTTTTGGTTCTCTACAGGATTCTCCTTTTTTATTTTAACCCTTTTTTTTGCACTTTTTTGTGCAAACATGAAATATATTATAAACGTTTCACCCCCACACGCATTACTCTTTTCTGGTAACAGTGTTGTAGTGTAAAGACACAGCCAGGACAATGATGGTTAGGACATAAAAAAATATGTTTCATACTCGTCGTACATTCATACTTTATATGGAAAAAAATATATTCACTAAAAATTGTTAACCCTTAAGGCTGCCAGTGAAGCCACTCATGCGTTTAATTAAGAGATTTTCTGTGAAAAAAATGTAAAAAAAAAAAATAAATAAATACCTCTACAGCATTTATTTATATATTTTTTTTTTTTCATTTTTTCGTCCTGCTGTGTTGTTTCATTTGTGTGTGTGTGAGTATGATGAGTTTTTATATGAATTCGGTCTTTTTTTTCTGGCTGCATCTCATGCGTCTGGCTGCTTGCTGATGATGATGATGAAAGGATTTTTTTTCTTTATTATATATTTTTTATACTTTTTGACGGCGAAACTGACAGAGAATTCATATATTTATATATCTTGTGATGGCATGATGGGATGCTTTAGAGAGGTTTTTGAAATTTATTAGAACAGCTTGATGACATGGACCATGACGGATGTTGATATGCATATGGGTTTTTCTTTGAAAAAAAAAAGAAAAAAAAATATTAGCGGCTGAAGTTGGCATGCTATTTGCAAATTTGATGAGCGCTTTTAGTCCTTACGTGAAGATACACCTACCTTCTCTATATACGTTATGAATGAGTAAATTGAAATGAATATTTTGAGATATATATGATCAATTTGTGTTGAATGTCATTTCAGTTATGCCCTTTTAAATTTGATTTGTTTGATTTTTGTATTAATCAATTTAGCTTTTGAGCCCATTTAGTGATTGAATAAAATTGAAAGGGAAATGATAATATTTAATGAATATTGTTGGTTAAAGTTGGCATTGTATTTAGAACTTGATTACATTTTTTATTATGTATGTAATCTTGAAAACATTTCAATATTAAAAACATAAATTTTAGAAAAAAACTCAATATTTGAAGAGCTTAAAAAAAAAGAAAAAAAAAGTAAAACGAATAACGGAAGTATGGCATTGCCGTTTTTCATGAAAATCGACATGAATATGAAAATAAACTGAAATGCTTACAATAACAAACGAATCAATTTTCAAGTCCTATAAATTGACAATGTGTATTCATTTTGGGTCCAAACGTTTCCACTTTCTTTATTTTCTGCACAGAGCCCTTAACAAGTTTTTACTTCTTATAACTAAACTAACGTTAGACATAGTAATTTCACTTAAATTATTTTTTTTTTTTTTGACGTGATAACGTCTCTGCGTTTCGAAATATGAATTTTTGAAAAACACTACTTATTTTGTGGTATTTTTTGGTGAGTTTTTATTTTTTTAAATTTTTCGTAGCATTCAAAAAATCTCAAATAACTTATAGACCATGAAGTCTATGAAAAAATTGGTATTTTAAAATGATTTTTGACCGAATAACAGGAAAACAAGTTTTTCTGTCAAAAGTTTTTTGACCGTTTTTAACTGTTATTTATTTTTATCTTTTTTTTCTTCAACAGATAAATAAATTAAATTTATATTATAGATAGATAATAGACAGGACTATATTTGTGTAAAATTTCAATCAATTTCGTAAACACAATTTTGAGATAACGGTAAAATAAAATTCTATTTTTTAACAAATTATATCTTTTGATCCAGGGCAAATACAAATTTTATTTAACGTTATTGAGCATCCTGATGATATTACCTTTCATTTGATATATCACACATAACTACACAATCAGTACAAGCTAAACAATGTTAAATTAAAAAACATGCGAAATACCTCAAAACACCTGTGGAGATCTGTTGATCATGAACAGCCACCAGTGTGGGAAGTACCGTAATCTCAGTTTGGAATTTCGACATGGTTGGCTTTAAAAAATTCTAAATTTTTTTCTAGACATCTCCGAAATAAGATTGAAACGTCATTTGAAAGGTGAAATAATTAGCTTTCACATGATATAAAATTTTTTATAATTTTTCATTGAAAAAATTGATCCAATAGCGTGAGAAGATAAAATTATATGTTTTTTTGCCTTTTTTGACGAAAATTTATCGAAATTAAAGAATTTCTTTTTGTATATATATACCTTGAGCTGAAGCAATAAGCTTTCAGGTGGTATAAAATTTATTATAGGTTGTTATATCAAAAAAATGGATTTTTGGGTGATGGAAGTGATTTTTTCACTTATTTCATAAGAAATGATTGTTTTTAATAAATTATTTTAATACTTTTTGCTTTTTAATGGTATAATTTTTTTTTTGTAAGCTTTTAAAATAAAAAAATTAATATAATGAGAAAAGAAAAAAGGTAATTTTTTTTTAGCTTTTTCTTGTAAATTTTGATTGTTTGAAATAAATAAACGCTTTATTAATATTAATTTATTTATTATATTAATTGACTCATTTTAAACAAAAGCACACAACCTGTTCTCTTATCACGTTAAATCATCGGCTTTACAGACAACCTCTTTTTTGTTTTATAATTTTTATCAATTCTAGATTTTCTCAAATAAAAATTTTCTCACTATCCCTTCATTTTAAGTGTATTTTTTATATGTCACTTTAAATGTGTTTTTTTTTTATGAAAATCGTTATATAGTTGTTTTTGAGAAGAGAAAACTTTTCCATTTCGGTCATATGATAAGTTCCGTTAATTTTGGTCTTAAATATAAAATTTTTGTTTAATTAACAAGATATGGAATTACATATGCCAAAAAGCTGTGAACTTTATTTTAGGCTCAAAACGAATTTATAAACTTTTAAGACTGATTGACCTGCAATTTAATTTGATATGTAAGCTGTTAATCTGTGAGAAAAAATCAAAATTTCAAAAAATGTCACTCAACACCTTCATTCTGCCAAATTAATTGGCCTAGACCCTCGATTCTCAAACTCTGTTTTGCAGAAGTCTATAATAAATATTGGCCAAATCGGGCATAAGAAGAACTATTATGAACATAATATGTATAGAAAAAAGTTTAGTATTCTGTCTGGTATCATCTTTTCGAAAAAAAACAATACATACCTACTAAATCTACTTCCATCTAGGTACTTAATAAGACGAAAAATATTAACCATTCTTCGTTATAACGAAAAAAATCTATTCAAATTTAATTCGTTGTAGTTATTTAAAAGTAAAAATTATATACCTCATAAAAAACACCCTTTAATAAAAATGAACAAAAAATATTACCTCCGCATACAAATTATCCTTCAACCATCTACCTACCTATATACCTAACCTACTACTGCTGCTTTACCATTTGATATATCACTTGAAATTTGTTCATAAATTCTTTCCGTATTATTACTGAAAAATTTGTTAATAGGCTGCTCATAAGCAAAACGTGAACAAAACTAAGCCCCGATACGTATATCAAAGGTTAAAAACGTCGTGAATATAAATGCCCCACAACTTTTTCCTTATGTTTTATCGTCTACTATAGCTCTAGAGATGGATGGAAGGATACGCCTTTGCCCTAGCCCTTATGCTATGATGTATAATAATAATGTCGTCCCACCAAAAATAAAATAAAAACTCTCTCTAAGGCATATCGTGCCTGTTGGTTCTTCATCATACTTTAAGCCCAACCTAGGAACAAATTGTGAAAACAATTTCATGCAAGGATGTGTCTTTTGCTTGACCCCCAACCACAATTGTATAAGTAACGTAACGTTAGTATTACGTTGGAATGAAATAACAACAAAAACAAAAATACGACTGCCATTATTAACTTTTTACAAAAAACCTAGCGGCACCCATAAAATGTCATTAACCGCATAATTTTGAAAAGAATATAATTCCGTGTTGGTTTATGTATTTTTGTACTTTTTTGTTGTTGTTTTAGCCAAAAAAAAACAACTGGCTTATAAAAAATAAAATTAAACCAACAACAACAACGCTGAAGAAAAAGTTAAATAAAACTCTTGCAAATGACCCTGCCTCTACGAGCGAGGAATAGAAAAAAAAAAGAAAAACAATTTTGTTTCCTGTTGTTGTTGTTGCCAAATAAATGTAGGTACCCACTCCGAGTTGAGAGGTATAAAAATCAACCAACCCCAAACTCATAATTTTGTTACTTTATTTTTAGGAACTTTTTCCTTTTTGCATTTCCCGCAAAAAAAAGGACATTTGTTATTCAAAATTGCCTGCGATCTGATTTATAATCATTCGTCTCGCTATAAATCCATTAACAGAGGCTTTACGTTTATGATTTACTTCCTGTTTTGTTTTCGTCTTAGACATGTTTGAAGTATTTATAAATTAACCTTCAATTTATGTATATTTTTTTGGCAATAAAAAAAAGTGTGCAAGAAAAAAAAAAATAACCACAATAATAACAAACAACCGAAAACAAAAACAAAGAAGGAAATAAATATACACAAATAAGCAGAAAATTCCATTATCCTTGTTTTGTTATGTATTTCTCCCTGGTGTGTGGTTTAGTATGATCTTTGAAGTGTGGGCGCGCCTTTAATAAACTTCAACTCAAGCGTAAATAACAGAGGGAAATATTCTCTTTTTTTTCTAACAAAACAGAAAAAAATATGTAAACAAAAAAAAAGGGAACAAAAAACAAGATTGGAATCCTCCAACTGTGTACATATTTTCTTGTTGATGTCCCCTAGTTTCCCTTCGACATGTTTCTTCTTCTTTATTTTTTTGTCTCTCCATTTCCCGACAAATCCAATATTATTAGGAAAAGCGAAAAAGAAAAAAAAAATTGCACCCCAAACATCAGTTAATACAATAGATTTGCTTTTTTTTCAGGAACCATTGGCAGAGGAGTCGGAAGTCACAGTTATAGACACAGAAGCACATCCTTTTTTGTCTGTGTTATTTCATTCAAAGGATAACAGTGTTCCCGAGAATTTCTCTAACCCAACCCCACCGATCCTTTTTTTCTTTTTTTTTCGTTCATTCATTCGTTCGTTCCACACAATTCGACAGAGATACTTTTTCTTTGTGGATTTCCTTCGTCCTGTGTAGGTACTGTTATTGTCAATGTTATCCTCATAGATACTTGTTACGACAGGGCAATAATTTTCTATCTAACTCGGTTGGAATGCAATCGGTATCGTATAGTGTAACGTGGGAAGACCGAAATTCAAAGCTATACGCGCTGTTAGTTAGCTGAGTTGTTGTTGTTGTGACATGTAAAGTTTCATAAATCTTTTAAGGGTCCTGAATGTTAACACATTAAGGTTATGTGTGTGCCCAAGCGTTAGGTAACCTTGTACGTGTTTTTAGACGGTGAGAGCCTACTCATATGAAACCTCTATCACGCAGTAATTTGTTGGGTGTATTTTACCAAAATTTTGTACAAAAAAGCAGAGAGCTGAAATGTCTTAATAGGTTCGCAATCAAGTCCGCTAAGTCCACTAATCAAACTAATTTAATTATATAGTTTCTATGAACTTGTATTCAAAACCCATATACAACAACAAGACTAAAATCAAAAATTTTAATGAAACTGCTATTATTCAGTATTACCTAAAACAAAAAAAAGAGGGCAATATGAAAAGAGGGCAATATGAAAAAATGGCAACCATTTTTCTCTTAAAAATTCTTTAAACTGATTTTGCTAGAATAAAATGGCTGTAAACATCAGAATTTTTGCATTGCAAACTATTTCCCTTTCTTTTTAGCTTTTTGATGAACAGAGACTAAAATAAAACAAAAAAATTAAGCTCTTACAACTGACAGACGAGATTGAACAATATAAAGTATCATTGAAGTAAAGGCATTCCGTACTGGCATTCTATGAAATTTCTAGGAGCTATGCATATGAGATACATGCTATAATGCGAAATAAAACTACAGAGAAAATGTCCTCTGATTTTCGATGGTAATCCTGATGAACTGAACATGTGTATACAGACACATACATAAGCCCATTTAAAATGAAACAAAAAGAACAATATTTCCAGAAATTTCATTTAAATCAATAGTTCCCACTGCCAGAAATCATTTCGAAACTACTTAGATCGATACATGACCTTGAACTATTTTTTTTTTTTTTTTTTTCAACTTTTGATTTAATAAATTTGACAGCAAACTTCAAAGTTTAATGAGTGATTATATGCCCGCTTTAAAAAATTACAGAAAAACAATTTTTTTATTTTATTTTCTGACCAAACCTAAAAATTTGAAAAAGGTTAGAAAATTCTACTTACTTACGTTTAACGAAATCAAGTGGAAAGTTCGCTCTATATTTATGTATATAATTGAAACGCTTGGTGAAAGTGACATTTTTTTTAATTTTGCTTTTTTTTCTCACAAATCAAGAAGTTTTTAAATTCGTTTTTAACCTAAAAAAAAACTCACTGGTAAAATAGACTTTGTATGGGAGCAAAGAAATTAAAACACTGATTTCTCAAATTTTTTTAAAATGTCACTTAACACATTCATCCTCTAGGCGCTGAAATTATAGATCAAGCATCGAGTCAAAATCAGAGGGCTGATATGGAAACCTTGTGGAACACCAGAGTTTGAATGACTGGGCTGTCAAATAAATGACATCTTTAAACGTAGTCAAAAGGTGTCTTGTGATCAATTGCAACTCAAACCCAAAAGTTTTTTTTTTTAATGCTGTCTACGAAAACCTTTCCAAATATTTATATTTGATGAGTCGAAAATCTTTCAGATAGAAAATTATTGTGAGTTTCACGTGAACAGATAATTTCACATAAAAAAAATTGAATTTCATTTATTGTGTATTCCGTTTTTGTTCATGTTCGGAAAACTCCTTGCTTTTAAGTAGTTTAATTGGGCTTTTTTGGTCAAATTGATTTGTTTATGTAAATAAAAAATTAAAACATAAATTTTTGTCCCGACGTTTCGCTGGAGTTTCTCAGCATCTTCAGGGGCGCTTTATTATTACGTCTATATACATTAGAGTGACCGCAACTCCCATAGAAAAAAATTTTTGTCGAATTTTTTTCGGGGGAACCCCATAAAATGTTCCGCCTTTGCAGATTTTTAGATAGCCAAAATTTCAGCTCGATTGGATAAGTCTAAATGGTGCCGACACTCGCTCAAAGTATCAAAAATCTCTGTTTTTTCACTGTTTTTCGAAGAAAATTAGCTCTAGCTCCCAAACAGATGGGGTTATTTTCACTTTTTATATATTAAATGAAAGGTAGTGTTATTACACATAATTCAGATTCAAAATTTGTTTAGTTTTACAAAAAAAAAAAAATATTGTCATCAATTTAAATTTTCAGTACTTACCTCAAAAAGAGCTGAAGTGCAAACTCGATTTAAAATAAAACTTTCTATGTTATAGATTGATGTTACCTATCTAATTGAAATGCTTCTCGTATTATATATAATAATATATAATAATTTTATCAATTATAGAAGCACAGAGTAAAATTGACTGAAAAAAAAAAAACAAAACAAAAAGGGCACCTAGTGGGGGTTGAACCTGCTATACCTGGATTGATAGGCGAGCGCTTTAACATCGGGCTAACTCAATGTTGACAATTGAATCATTTATTTGCAAAACATGATAAGTCCACTTTTTTTCAAAATTCGTTTTTTTGACTAAATTTGTACTCCAGGGATAACCACGTCTGTCTTTAAAATATCAACTATCTACTCCATCTATATCCGATTTTACAGCTACGCGAAATATTTTTTTAGCATCAAAAACAGAATAAGTCCCGGACTTATCATCTTTTGAAAATAAACAACAGCTTCTTTTTATGTAAATGGTATATTAGATTAATGGCTGAAAATCTGAAGTTTAAAGCTACTTTAAAGTTAAATTAGCAGTCCGGACATTGTATTTTATTCTCAAATACAATTGTTTGATAGACTGGGGCTAAAAGCAAAATTGCATATCCATTTAAAAACTAATTTCACATCCGTTTATTTTCAAAGTATGATAAGTCCAAAAGCGTTTTTATTTTTTATCTTTTGAGCTATCGCTCCAAAAATTAAAAACGAAACGGTATTTTGTAGCTAGGCAAGAGTTCTACAGAATATATTTTTTATAAATTTTTCTACTCATATCAAAAGAAAATAGAACGTTTTTTTCTTCTCCTGAAAAATTTAAAATCATGGACTTATCATGTTTTGCAAATAAATGATTCAATTGTCGTGACAAACTAAAACAAATCTTAAGATATTCAACGAAGTGTTATGGAATTTTCAGGATTTAAGCTTTTAATAGAAAAAAAATTAAATTTTAGCCCTGATTTTTCAATCGTCAGTTAGACTATTAGAAGAATAAATGTCAATATAAAAAAAACTTTTATTCCAAGGAATAAGCTCTAACTGAGGTTTATCTGACTATTGAAAAATTGACCCTTAGAGAAATAATTTTTCTGTTTATTTACGTTTTTTTTTATAGAAAAAAAATAAAATGCAGTTGTAAAATACATATTTGTTGTTTTTTTTATGAAGTTTAAGCTTCACGAGTCGTTTCGTTGGTAGTTCAATAATTTTATTAAGATAAACTCTCGCTTTTTGCTTATTTTCCTTTGTATATAAAATAAATTAACTTAAAATAAAATGTGAGTATTAATTCTGTTGCGTTTTTGTTTTAAGATTAAAAGAAGTTTTAAGAATTGTTAGTGTTTTCCAGATATATTTTGTGTTCGTTGATATGGCATTGGCAGCAAACACCCGAGAAAAAATTTTTCTTGTAGGCTATCCGTCTCATCAAATTACAGGGTGTAAATTACCCTCAAATCGTCAAGTTTTGTCAACACTATTTTTTAATTTGCGAATTGTAAAATTAAATTTAAAGGAATCTGCAAGACTTGTCATTCGAGAGGTACTTATTTTTTGGGAAAAAGCCAGAATTCAAACAAAATATGAAAAAGATGCCATTGTTAAATTAGAAAAACTTTACAATGAGTGGAGAAATCACCAACGAAATAAAAACAAAACGCTTAAAAGCACCAAAAATAAAATAAAAGAATTTGCGTTGAAAATGGACGATCTCTTTGATATAGCACATCGAGATGCCTTGACCATTACTGAAAAAAAACGCAGAATTGAAGAATTCAGATTTGATATTGGTAAGCTTTAGTATTATTATCATTTTAATTAGATCTTTGCTAATGTTGACTGATTTTAAAAGATACTGAAGATGACGCGGAAACACAGGGGACGGAGGAGGAAGCTCAAGAAGAAGTATAATATAGCCAGAATTCTGCGGATTGGGATAGAATGGATGTTTCTCTATCTCAGGCAACCTCTGGGCCATCGGGTAGCAGGAAAATTTGGTATAGTCGTGGGGTGAAAGAGCTGTTAACAATGAAACTTTCTATGTTATTAGATCGATGTAAGGTATCTGATAGAAATGCTTCTCGCATAATTATTGCTACGATAGAAGCATTAGGGCAAAATCCAATGGACTTTGTAGTTTCAAAATCAGCCTTACATTCAAGAAGAAAAAACTTTAGGGAGAAATACACTGCGGAAATCCGAAACCGAATACAAATATCAGAAAATGAGACATTGGTTGTTCATTGGGATGGGAAATTGTTGCCAGGTGTTCTTAAGAGAGAGCAGAATGAACGCATTGCTATAGCTATATCTTATGGAGAAAAAGAACAACTTCTAGGAGTGCCAGTTATAGAAAATAGTACTGGTGAAGAGCAGGCAGCAGCTGTGTATGAAATGCTGGAACAATGGGGAGTTTCAAATGCTGTAAAAGCAATGTGTTTTGACACCACTGCTTCAAACACTGGAAGACTTAAAGGATCTTGCAAAATTTTGCAGCAAATGTTGGATAAAGAGTTGCTGTACCTGGCCTGTCGTCACCATATTCTCGAAGTTTTGCTAAGAGGTATTTTTGATTGTAAGTTGGGTTCAACCACTGGACCTCAACCAGATATTTTTAAAAGGTTCCAAAATGAATGGTCAAAAATAGATTCAAAAATATATCACACGGGTATCAGTGATAAAAATGTAAATAAACACCTAACCCCTGAAGTTATAACCCAGATATCAGGTGAATTAAAAGAAAAACTACAAGAATGTCAGCCTAGAAATGACTATAAGGAATTTCTTCAGTTGGTTTTGATTTTTGTTGGAGTTCTAGATGGAAGCCTTCTTAAAGAAGGCTTTAAGAAAGTGAAAAAACTTAAAGTCGTAAATGACATGGCAGAAAGAGGAGTCAAGTTAATAACCGATTTTAATAATCTTTTAACTAAAGATGAGGAACAAAAACAATATGTACTTCAGGTAGTCAGTGAGTGCCGAAAATTATATCCTGATGCTTCCAAAACTACTTTAAGTAAGTCACTTGATTAAATTTTTTAGTATTTACTTCAATAATTATGTATAAGAAATTTAACACGATGTTAAGTTTTTTGTTTTTTAGAAATCTGTTAAATGTTTCGATTTTTTTTTTAAATAAAACAGTAAAAAAAAAGTTTCATTTTAAATCGAGTTTGCACTTCAGCTCTTTTTGAGGTAAGTACTGAAAATTTAAATTGATGACAATATTTTTTTTTTTGTAAAACTAAACAAATTTTGAATCTGAATTATGTGTAATAACACTACCTTTCATTTAATATATAAAAAGTGAAAATAACCCCATCTGTTTGGGAGCTAGAGCTAATTTTCTTCGAAAAACAGTGAAAAAACAGAGATTTTTGATACTTTGAGCGAGTGTCGGCACCATTTAGACTTATCCAATCGAGCTTAAATTTTGGCTATCTAAAAATCTGCAAAGGCGGAACATTTTATGGGGTTCCCCCGACCAAATTTCGAAAATCGATTTCTTGCGGACACTCTAATATACATATATAAAATAACAATTCTTTAATTCGTTTGAATTTTAAAATTAGAATATTTTTAACTTACATTATTTTTTTATTTTTATTCCATTTTTATATTTTTTTATTTTTAATCAAAATTTAGTTTTATACTTTTAAATAAATTAACATAAGATTTAATAAATTAAAAACATCACAATTTAACAATAAAAAATTTTTTAACATCTTAACGCACAACATAAATATCACAGAATGGCGGTGTTATATATCGAGTTGGTACTGTCGATGTCTTCTTTCAAATTCATCGAATATGCTCTCTTTTACAAAAAATTATATTTAGCAAAGGCAACTTCCTTTATTGACTACAAAAAGCAAAAATTTTACAATAAAAACACGAAATTTAAATGTTTAACAAGTAACGTATTTTTTATTTGCAAAATTTAAAACACCGAATGCATTTCGAACTGACATGCAGCTCATCATCAGCGAAACCTCGATTTACACTAAAACAAAACAACAAGAAAAAAAACAAAATAACCCAAATATTGGGTATGTGGGTGTATGTAAACAAAAATTCAAACAATTCAATTAAAGTTAATGTTACAATAATTATTACATTTAAGTTAATGAGAATAAGGGAGATAGAATGTTCCCATTATCACTATTCATTACATTCTTTGTTTTGTGAATTAAGAGAGACTCAAATGCATCAAGCTTTCTTTCATTTCGCACGCTCTTCAGCAACCGTACGCTCTCTTCAAAAGGGCCAATGTGGTGTGGTGGTTCGTCGTTATCGCACGACGCGAAGACATGAGCAGCCACTGATGATCGATTTGTTTGCTTATGCTTGATGCAGTTGATGTGTTCTTTGAATCGTGTTTGTACACTCCTCTTCGTTTGGCCTATATATTTTTTGTTGCAATCTCTACAGCTGATTTCATATATACCACTTTTCTCGCTTGTTGGTGTGACATCTTTGGTTGAACCGAGAATGTTTTTTAGCTTGCCGTTGTTGTTGTAGGCGATGTGTATGTTTTCTTTTTCCAGGGTCTTCCGCAGTTGATTTGTGATCGCTGGTATATAAGAAAATGATACCCGAAATTTGTTGGTGGATTGATTTTGACTGAAAAGCGTGGAGATTTCATTATTTTTTATTCTGTTTGACTGTTTTTTAACAATATTTTCCACAACTGTCTTCTCAAAACCATTAACATCAGCTACATAAACGATGAAATCAAACTCTTTTTTGAAACTGGCAACGGAAAGTGGGAGCTTACACAATCTGTACGCCATAGAGTGGAACGCTGCTATTTTATGTTGGTATGAGCAAAAAGAGTCATTCGTGATGTAGCGATCAGTTGATGTATTTTTCCTGAACACTTCAAACTCTATTCTTTTGTTGCGTTTCATGCATAAAACATCTAAAAACGGGATGGAATTGTTGTCGTCTTCTTCCTCATACGTAAACTTGATGGAGTTATACCTGTTGTTTATTGTGTTTAGAATTTCGTTTACAGAATTCTTCTTTACAACACTGAAAACGTCATCAACATATCTAAGCCAGATTCTGGGCAAAAGGCCCTCTTTTTTCAAATCCGTCTCAAATTTAGACATGAAAGCTTCGGCGATGAGCGGGGACAAAGGGTTACCCATACTCGTTCCGTTTTTATTTTTGTAGAATTTGTCACGGAAAACGAAACAATTATGTGACATACACACTTTTGCTGCTCTCAAATACACTCTCTTATGACTTTCGTCTACATTTTTCGCTTCGAGATGTAATTTAAGAGATTCTATTGCCACGTCGACAGGTATACTGGGAAACAATGCTTCTACATCAAAGGAGACAATTGATTCATCATCTTCTATGCTTATCTCTTTCACTTTATCGACAAAATCAAATGTATTGAGAACACTAGCACTCTCAAATCTCCCATACAACTTCATTTCGTCAACAAGCCATTTGGACACTTTGACGAGTGGCGAATTCACATTTGAAACAATTTTCCGCATTTTTTCTCCTGGTTTGTGGATTTTCGGTAAACCATACATCTTCGGAACTTCGGGATTAGAAATCATGAGTTTGAACTTGTTAATGGAGAAAGTTTCTGAAATTTCCTTGATAATTCCTCTTGCGTCTTCTACCATTTTATTCAAGGGTGATCTCTTAAGTACGGTAAAACCATCTTCAGCGATCGACTTTTCCATCCTCTCTTCATAGTCTACTTTGTCCAAAATCACAATGTTGTTGCCTTTGTCTGCTTTCATGTAGTAAACTTCTTTCTCTTTCAGTTCTTTTATAAGAGTTCTTTGAGAGTGCTAGTGTTCTCAATACATTTGATTTTGTCGATAAAGTGAAAGAGATAAGCATAGAAGATGATGAATCAATTGTCTCCTTTGATGTAGAAGCATTGTTTCCCAGTATACCTGTCGACGTGGCAATAGAATCTCTTAAATTACATCTCGAAGCGAAAAATGTAGACGAAAGTCATAAGAGAGTGTATTTGAGAGCAGCAAAAGTGTGTATGTCACATAATTGTTTCGTTTTCCGTGACAAATTCTACAAAAATAAAAACGGAACGAGTATGGGTAACCCTTTGTCCCCGCTCATCGCCGAAGCTTTCATGTCTAAATTTGAGACGGATTTGAAAAAAGAGGGCCTTTTGCCCAGAATCTGGCTTAGATATGTTGATGACGTTTTCAGTGTTGAAAAGAAGAATTCTGTAAACGAAATTCTAAACACAATAAACAACAGGTATAACTCCATCAAGTTTACGTATGAGGAAGAAGACGACAACAATTCCATCCCGTTTTTAGATGTTTTATGCATGAAACGCAACAAAAGAATAGAGTTTGAAGTGTTCAGGAAAAATACATCAACTGATCGCTACATCACGAATGACTCTTTTTGCTCATACCAACATAAAATAGCAGCGTTCCACTCTATGGCGTACAGATTGTGTAAGCTCCCACTTTCCGTTGCCAGTTTCAAAAAAGAGTTTGATTTCATCGTTTATGTAGCTGATGTTAATGGTTTTGAGAAGACAGTTGTGGAAAATATTGTTAAAAAACAGTCAAACAGAATAAAAAATAATGAAATCTCCACGCTTTTCAGTCAAAATCAATCCACCAACAAATTTCGGGTATCATTTTCTTATATACCAGCGATCACAAATCAACTGCGGAAGACCCTGGAAAAAGAAAACATACACATCGCCTACAACAACAACGGCAAGCTAAAAAACATTCTCGGTTCAACCAAAGATGTCACACCAACAAGCGAGAAAAGTGGTATATATGAAATCAGCTGTAGAGATTGCAACAAAAAATATATAGGCCAAACGAAGAGGAGTGTACAAACACGATTCAAAGAACACATCAACTGCATCAAGCATAAGCAAACAAATCGATCATCAGTGGCTGCTCATGTCTTCGCGTCGTGCGATAACGACGAACCACCACACCACATTGGCCCTTTTGAAGAGAGCGTACGGTTGCTGAAGAGCGTGCGAAATGAAAGAAAGCTTGATGCATTTGAGTCTCTCTTAATTCACAAAACAAAGAATGTAATGAATAGTGATAATGGGAACATTCTATCTCCCTTATTCTCATTAACTTAAATGTAATAATTATTGTAACATTAACTTTAATTGAATTGTTTGAATTTTTGTTTACATACACCCACATACCCAATATTTGGGTTATTTTGTTTTTTTTCTTGTTGTTTTGTTTTAGTGTAAATCGAGGTTTCGCTGATGATGAGCTGCATGTCAGTTCGAAATGCATTCGGTGTTTTAAATTTTGCAAATAAAAAATACGTTACTTGTTAAACATTTAAATTTCGTGTTTTTATTGTAAAATTTTTGCTTTTTGTAGTCAATAAAGGAAGTTGCCTTTGCTAAATATAATTTTTTGTAAATTTTGACTACAACATCGGTTCGCTACTTTTAAATATTAAATTTGAAAGTTTTAACATGCTCTCTTTTGTTGTATTCTCAGACTTTCTAGTGTAAATCTCGTACTGCTCTTTCTTTCTTTGTCCAAGATCTTTACGTTTTCGATGTCTGCAGCATGTCCCGTTTCCAATATGTGTTGTGATAGTCCAGTTGATTCTCTTTTATTTCCTTGCTTTTAATTTTTTTTTCAGGTATTATGCGAGGTATTCGACAGCTCTTTTCTCACTTAAATTTTGGTGGCAGAAAAAGTCAATTATTTTCATGTCGGGGATATGACCTCAAAGTTATGTTTAAGTGTTGAAAATTCTTCCGAAAGAGCCAAAAAAAACGTTTAAATTGTATAAGTCAACTTTACGATGATGGAGAATTCCGAAAAAGTGTGTCTGTGCGTCCATCAGTACACATTTCCACAGTCTAAAACGGATTTTCTCTAAATTTGGTGCTGATGATTTTTAAAGAATTCAGAAAGTTGTTTTTACCGACTTCCAAAGAGGAAGTATTTTTTTTTTTTTATATTTGTTACAACATAACTTTGGACTGAGTGAACCAATTTTGATAATTCTTTTTGTATTGGAAAACTGCCCAGCTCATGTCTATAATAGAATATACGAGAAAACCATAAAATCCAGTTTCAGGCCATGGAAGTCGGTTTTTTTTTTTTTTTTTTTTTTTATAAAAATGATTATTTTTTTATGTTTTATTTGGGCTTTAATACGATTGTGATTAAACTTTGCAGACGTAATATTCCAAACAATTGCAATAAAACTGCATTTTTAGTTTTTCTTAAAAAAGTCAAAAAAAAAAAACAAAACAAAATTAATTTAACAAAATTTTGCCGGAAATTCAAAATTATGGATTCGACTTTTGGATTTCGGAATAAAATTTTCTATTTGTGACTTCATTTATCCTCAATCCAAAGCTTAGATAAATTAAATTTCTATCTTTATCTCAAAACTTTAACTACATACATTTATATATTGCTTATGAAATTCCCCTTAAAATATACAAGAAAACGATTAAGGAAGAAGCAAGCACAAGAACAAATAGAAAAACACATACATTATATAAATAAATTCATATGAAGATAGAGCTAAGAGAATAGAAATAAGTCTGGTCAAAGGATTATAGGGGGTAATTGTTTTGGTAAGGTCTTAGATCCCTTTCAAGACTCTGTATGTATTTGTATACATTTGTCCTTTAACAAATATTTGTTGTCCTTTGAACCAGATGGCAAGTCCTTTTTTGTTTATCTCTCCTAAAAACAAAATCGTCCACTTTATTACTTATCCTAGATAATAATTTTATCTAAAGCAATTGAGCAAAAGCAACATATTCAGGTTAATCGGAAGTAATGGTTTGAATAGTTTCATTTTGTTTTATTTTTTTTTTTTCTATTTTTTTTTTTTTTTTTATTCTTCTGTTCTAACAAAAACTTTTATATAGAACTCATGTGGTGTCCGGGGCAAATGATGACCATATAAATGAAACAAATGCGAAAACCCATCGATTACAATATACTTTCAATGTGTGTTGTGTCTCTCTCACTTTATTCTCTCTCTATTCTTGTGTGTAATGTCTGTGTTTTGGTCATTAATTGATTAGTTAGATAGTTTGTTGTTTGTTTGTTTTGAAATTGAACTATTATGTGGAAACTTATTAGCACCATCTGTGACATTACACACATAATATGATTGTGTTTATTAGTTTTAGTCATAGTCAAGGACATGGAATAATTTTATATATATTCTGTTTTGTTTGGCTTAATAATGACATAATAGTTGAAAATTGGTGCTATTTAGATGTCATAATTGAATGAAGCTATTGTTATTCATATGAATTGGATGTCATTATGGAGGATAATTTTATAAATTCACAGGGAAATTTAGTATAAATTCATAATCAGCAATAATGCATGAATGCAGAGTGATTTTTAGTTTATTTTAAATTGAACGTGCGTTGGATTCGAACGCTTATCAAGGGGCACGGTAGTGCCCAGCCAAGTTCTCTAGAAACTTTGGCACTACACCCTTATTTACAGGAAACAACTGAGGCCATTTTCGACCCCCCTCTAACTTCCACACCAAAGATGTTAGAAATTTCAAACTCGCTACATTTGTTGAACTGGTCAAAACCAAACACCTCACAAAATTTCAGCCTCCTACGATGAGTAGTTTCTGAGATATAGGGCTTCAAAAATCGCAAAAACCGTAACTGACTCAATGACAGATCATCAAAATTATGAAGAACTTCCCGATATCGTAGAAACTTGAAATTTTACACGGTGATAGGACTTGTGGTCTATACAAAGGAAAAGATCGAAAATTTGAGATTTTCAATTCAGGGGGCGTGGCATCCGCCCATTTCCGCTGAATTTTCATCAAATATTATAGAGCACTTCTGGTTATCGTAGAATCTTGAAATTTAGTAGAATGGTAAAGATGGTAGTTTATACAAAGGAAAAAATTTAAAGTTTGAGAATTTCAGCCAGGGGGCATGGTAACCGCCCATTTTCACTGAATTTTCATCAAATATAGAGATTTTCAATTCTACAGCCAAACCTTGCAAAAAGTAGTGAAATCACAACAAAAACATTACTGTTAAAAAAAGAGCCAAGTTCTCCAAGTTCTCAAATTCGTATCAATAAAATTTTAATTGTTTACTTAGCAATTTTTGAAATAACTTTAAAAATCGGTAAATAAAAGAAAAATTGTCAAGAGAACAATCAAAATTTTATTGATATCTACAAATTTGAACCCAAACTTTAGAACTTGGTACACTTTTACATCTCAATACTTTTTGTGCCAGCGTAATATCAACATAGGAGAAATTGGTTCTTTTTTAACAGTAATGTTTTTGTTGTGATTTGCTTTACAATAAACAACAAAAATTACAAAAAACAGCACTTCAATTAACTAGCGATATATCATAAACACAGCCATCACCTATACTTTTCCGTGGAGACTACAGCTTATCTCTACCAAATCCGGAGTCTCAAATCAGGTATCATCGAGTTAACTGAAAGCATTTAAGCGATGACACTACTTAACAAACTTAACCAACATCGAAATTGACGGAGCGCTTTACGCACTGGAGTGTACAGTCAACTACATCAGCTGCATCAGCGACTTCGAAAATCAATTGTTGAGTCTAAATGTCGAGAAATACTTTTTATGGTCTAAATAGTGCAAATGTGCAAGATCGAGAAGATCCGATAATTGTTTAAAGTCGTTGATGTAGCTGTGTAATTGATGTAGTAAGCTGTGATATGGGCTCCAGAAGACTTAGAATATACCAAGGGATAAACATTATTGCATCGGGCCTACAAATCCCAAGAATGAGGTACATATGTTACAGAACCTATTCGATGCACTTCTGTGTTGGTACCCAAGTTATGTTTCACCAGGTGATTAAACATTTCCAGGACTCCCAGATACAAAAGTAGACTACAAGATATCATCAAACCTGGCCAGACTGCTTCAAGAAATGAAATGCCATCGTAATAAAAAGACTAAACGTTCCGAATGCTATTGGCCATGGACAAACAACAACACACACTCTAAGAGAAAAATCCGAAGTACCTACTTGTAAACCACTTTTGGGAAAATTTCACGAGTAATGCACTAGTTTATCTCCTAGAATTCTTGATGGAAGTTTAAGCAAGAGCACATGAAGGACACCAAAAATATCAAACGGTTTTCAGCGAAGAGAAACCTGTTCACAGCCCCAACAACGACGAAGTTTTTACCAATACAGAGGAAATATGTGAGACCATAAGTGCAAAAGATTGAATAATGTCAACTGGGCCGGACGGCATCGCCAACTTTGTTTTGAAAAAGTCGCTGGGCATCGTCCTCTTCCTGTTGAAAATTGCCCAAATAACTGCTATTTTCCGACAGCATGGATTGGACAGCAAGAAATGTTCCAGTACCTAAGAAGACATACAACGCAGGGATAATTTTACTCCTGGTATATCTAACATTATATCCGGTATATTTAACTAGTTTTTGGTATATTTAACAGGCCTATCTTAATACTTTGCTGCGTTGGCAAAACTTCAAGGCTAAACACTCATCATTCAATGGACTCATCTACAAGCTAATGAGACTTGTCTTTCCAGGTTACCTACGTGGTTTTTTATTAGTCTTTTTTATATATATTTTTTATAGTATATAAAAATTTTCTAACATTTTTCAAAAAAAAAAGTTGATATGCAATTTTGAATAAATAATTAATTTACACATAAAAACAAAATTTCAAAATTTTTCACCAACTCGTTTACAAAAAATTGATTTTTCAAAAAAAAATTTTGAAATATTTTTTAAAAATCCAAAAATGTGTTTTTTTGAAAAATTTAAAATTTTTTTAAAGAATGATTGTTTAAACGTTTGTGTTTTAAAAATTTGGTCGAAATCTGTTTTCTCGTTTATGAGAAATTCATAAATCCAAAAAACCGTTCTATGGCAGGTACCGTTAATAACGGTACAAAAAATATACCTATATCGCAAGTAAAAAAAAACATGTAAGTTTTTAAAAACTACCCAAATTGTATAAAATAATAAACAAACATTGTTTTCTAAATGTTAAACAAAGACCATAAAAACCCCTGAAGAAGTCGTAAGTAGCGACGAAACTTTGGGTAAAAGATGAAATAAAGTTTTTTATTTGCATTTAAAATCAATTGACCAAAATTTACTTTTCTCTTTTCAATAAATATACCTGAGTGAAAACTTCACAAGTTCAACAAGTTCTCGTTTCATCTTATATATCGTCTACTAAAGAAGAAGTATGGACTTCGCAAGAAGACAAAATTACTCCTTTACATGAAAGTCATCAGGCTCGTCATTACATAAAACTATTAGATCTGATTCACCGTCAGCTCAGAGTTTGCATTGGACTTCACCGAAACCCCATAGCCAGAAAGTACTGGCCAAAGAAAAAATTGCACGAGCCATCTGATGTTGTACCAATTGGCCAACACAAGATAGAACTTTCCAGTAGAATTTTGAGAAACCTAGAAAAACATCTAAACCCGAAAGTGCAACAACTATTACAGGAAGGAGAAAACTCTATACACAAAAGTATTTTTTTCTTAAATTCTATATTTAATGCTTTTTAAAGATACTTTATTATTCTTGTCTTTTCTTCTAAAAAAGAATAATTTCGTTTATTGAAAATAATGTTTCCTCGGTAAACTGCTTTCCCACAAAGAAAATTTGATTTAATTCTTGTAACAAATCAATCCATTAATATTCATGAATTTTTTTTGTATTCGAAAATGCAATTTATTAAAAAATTCAATTTTATTGAAAACTAATTGCTTCGCTTAAATGACTTGAATTTTCCACTCTACAACGCACAAATGCAAAACAAAAATCCTTGATTGCTGAAAGAACAAAAAAAAATATATTCAAGGATTCAAATAAAATGTATTTTCTTCTTTTTTTTTTCTTAATTTTATATCTCTATTCTCTGGTATATCTTTTTGTATTTAAATTTTCAATGTTTTCTTTCTTTTCAAATAAGATAAAAAAAAAGTAAAGACGTTATGAATTTGCATTCGAAAATCCTTCAAAACTCATGGCAATTTTTTGGCTTATAGAAAAGTAGGATTCTATGAAAAAAAACATATTTTTTCCTTCTGCATAATCGTAAAATCAATATAAAACAAATTATCAGAACATCCTTCAATCCATGTCCTTGAAACAAAAAAAAAAAAATAAATAAAAAATTTATAACAAGCAAAACCTTCAATTGAATACCGCAGCACAAAAATGGATACAACAGAATAAAAAAAATTCCATATCATTAAATGCGAATTTCCTCATCATACTCTCACGCGTAATGTTTCCTTTGAAATGAGATACCTAGTTATTTGATTCCGGTTGCGACGAATGCGGCTATGGCACGACGGCAGGCGTTTGCCGGATGTGTCTTATATAGTTAAAAGTGAAATAAATGCTCTTTTACTTAAGTTATTCACACACTCTTGACATTTTGATGAAAGAACACACGGTATTTTGTAAAATGAGAACACAAATAAAATGAAGTACCGACAACATTAAAAAAAAAATGTTCCACATACGCCCGAGTGTACTACCAAAAGGCTTTTTATTTAATTGTTTTTGTGCTTTTTTTTCATCTCCTGCTCCTGCTGTTGTTGTTGTTGTGATGTTGTTTTATGTTTCGTAGGTGGGTTTTTTTCTTTTATTTTTTTTTTATTATTTTCACACAATTTAATGTTTTTTTTTTTTGTGTTTCTTTTGGTAAGAGACACAAGCGAGAAAATGAACATCATGTATCTTCTTTCATTTTGAACATACACTGACAAGAGAGTGCTCGAAGGTATTTACAAATGGGAATGCATGAATAAATTATTTTTTAAAGTGGGTAAAAGGAAAAAGGTGGTGTTTCGCATTTCGGGATGTTGCTGATTGCTTCCGTAGAATGATGATTGTGTCTTTTGTTTTTATCTTCAAAAATACAAAAAAAAAATACAAAAAAAATGGAAAGGAATAAGATATAATACAATGAATGGGGCTCCGGTTTAATTTAGCTGTGCTAGGTGTTTTTTTTTTTTTTAATTTTTTTCTTGTTAAAGGAGAAAATTAATGCAAAAGAATACGAAATTATTTACAATTTATTTATTTATTTATTTTTTTTGTATAAAACTTTTTAATTGTATAGAACATTTTTAAGTATTTGTAGAGAAATGTATGACTCTCAAAAGTTTAATTTATTTTTTAAATGGTTTTTAGTTAATTAAAATAAATAGGGCTTTTTTGTCTAAGAAATACTAAATGGAAGTTTTTGTGGGGACAAAAATAATTACCATAAATTGAGATGGGTAAAAAGGCGATTAGTAAGATGTTATTTAAATTACTGGCCTGAATTTATAAGTTCTTTAAGAAAAATAAGGTCTGTGTACTAAATAGGCCATTTTTTGTTTTTTACTTGCTCAATAGGGCAAGTATTGTTTTCGTGTAAAAAAAAAAATTCGAGGTTTTAATCAAAACTAACATTACGATGATGGAGAAGCCCAAAAAAGTGGGTTTCGTCATGACGTCCGTCGGTCTGTGCGTCGGTGCGTCGGTGCGTCCGTGCGTCCATCTGTACAAGTAGCTACAGCCTAAACGAGTGGACGGATTTTCTTGAAATTTGGTATGGATGTTTTTTTCGTAATTTCCAAGGTTGGGTTTTTTTTGTTTTTTAATATCTCGCTTAGAACGTATACCTCCCATACAAAATTTTCGAGTTATTGCAATTTTCTCGAAAACGGCTCTAACGATTTCGATTAAATTTAGCACACGTAATGCTGTATATAGTTCTAACATAACTGCGTTTTTAGTTTTTCTCAAAAAATACGGATAGTGGAAATATGGTCTTTACATTTTTTTAAATCACGGATGTCGGCTCTTCCCGTACATCATTATGGAGTTATTGCAATTTTCTCAAAAATGGCTCTAAGGATTTTGATAAAATTTTGCATACGTCATATTCAAAGTAATTGCTGTAAAACTGTGTTTTTAGTTTTTCTCAAAAAAGTCAAGTCAAATAAAAAAAAATTTTACTTAACTAACATTTGGCCTCCATGCATGCCGGCCGGCTCTTCCCCTACATCAACCAAATTTCTTAAAAATGTATATAGAGGCAGCTCTAATAACCTACAAGTAAGCTAACATAAAAGTGCTTTGAACTGCAAGAGCAAGTACGTGCGGCCCCAGTCGTGCATTTTATTTTTTTTTGCCTAACGTAAGAATCGAGTTGTTTTTAAGGCACATCCATTTTTGTCCACAGTTATGGTTTCATTTGATTGTTGTTCTCAAGAAATGTTTAATTTTTGGTTTGAAATCTTAGTTTTGTGATAAAAAGTGTGAAAAGATTTGTAATATTTCTTGTACCAAAAACCCTTTAAAAAGTTGAATAACAGTTTTAAATTAGGAAGAAATTTTTATTGCAAAAACCATGTAATTAATTTCGAAGAAAACCTATCTACCTAAAATAAAAACAAATTGAATGTAAAAAAGTGAAAAGAAAAATAAAATAACATTTCAAGGCAAAAGGAAGAAAATTAAAATTTTTTTTTTTTTTTGACTTTTGAATTGAATTTTGAAATTTTCCACGATTTTACATATAATTGACGTCTGTGTTTAGTTTTAAACATTCAATAGTTTTCTTATATGTTTAAATACTGATAACCGAAGGACAGAATGACAAGAATACTCTTGGAGGGTTTGTCAATTCATCGGAAGAGGCGGAATTTGTCAAAAAAATCATTATTTTTATTTATTATTCAGTAGAATCTTGTTTACTCGTAATATTTAGCGGAATTTCCGTTTTCATCATATTTTTTAATCATATTTTTATTTTTGTATGCTCAATATCAATAATTCAATGATATAAAATATTAAAAAAAAAAGTACGTATACGCCACAGTGAACATTTCTGATTTCTTTTATTTTCTTCATACATATGACATACTCGTATTGGATTCAACTTAAAAATTAATTTAAATTTTTAATTAAAAATAAAATTTCGTTGTGTGCTTAAGCGTTCACGGTTGTTTTTTATTATTAAAAATGGTTTTATCGATTCAAACTTTCTTTCTTATATGTTTAAAGTCAAATACTGATAACCGAAGGCTAAGGACAGAATGACAAGAATAGTCTTGGAGGGTTTGTTTATTCATCGGAAGAGGCAGAATTTTTCAAAAAAATCATTATTTTTATTTATTATTCAGTAGAATCTTGTTTACTCGTAATATTTAGCGGAATTTCCCTTTTCATCATATTTTTTAATCATATTTTTATTTTTGTATGCTCAATATCAATAATTCAATGATATAAAATATTAAAAAAAAAAGTACGTATACGCCACAGTGAACATTTCTGATTTCTTTTATTTTCTTCATACATATGACATACTCGTATTGGATTCAACTTAAAAATTAAATTAAATTTTTAATTAAAAATAAAATTTCGTTGTGTAGTTAAGCGACTACGGTTGTTTTTTATTTTCAAAAATGGTTTTATCGTTTCAAACTTTCTACATCGTTTTTTTTTCAATGCAAACTCAAATTCTAACCAAAAATTAGTATTAATTAAAGATTTAGGTAAGAATAAGTTATTTTTTAAAGTCAAAATACAAAAGTTTTTTGTTTTATTTGACATACCTAAATGAAAAAAAGAAACCCAATTGACAAGTTTTTTCGTAAATAGTACTTAAAATATTTTATTATATTACAACGGCTAAACCGATTTTGATAAAATAAATCTATGGACTTCGGCAAATAAGGTCATACTATTATAAAAATTTGTATACAACCGTTTTCTTGATTTTTGACTTCCTTAAATAACTTAACGAAAAATTTTAATCAGAAGCGTTTGAGTAGCTGTAATATTTAAAATTTAAAAAATTGGAATTTTAAAAAATATTTCAATGTTTTTTTTTTATTTTTTTTGTAAATTTTTTTTTATATAAAAGAAAACCGTTCTTTAAAAAGCAAAAAAACAATCTCAGTAAACAAAAGGTTAAATTAGGTAATTCGTTTGGAGGTTAAAATCATTAAAATTATGTTGAAAACTTTGACTATTTTAAGCAACTTTTTCTATAAGAGGAAGATTTTTCTTATTTTGGTTTGGATCCAAATCCATGATTGGACGATTCAGGATCTCTGTTTTTGGTTTTGACTTTTCCAGTTTCAGGATTTTGAGAATTAAAGATTTCGAGGATTTTTAAGTTATGAAGTAAAATGTCTGTAATTGCAAAGCATTTTAAGCATTTAATTTTCGGGGTTATTTTTTTTTTCAATTACCTATTTCTGAAAATTTTTCGGAATTGTTTTTTGATTTATAAATTAGGAGAAGGGAAATGTGCCGATTTTGGAACAAGAACATCAATGAAACAGGTATCAATATTTTAAAAAATCTGTTTTCAATTTCAACAAAGCCGAAATATTTTTTTTCTTAACTTTCCATCAAGTTACAATTGCACCAAATTTTCGCAAAATGATATGGAGTATAGAATCATGCATTTAAAAAAAAATCAATCGATCATCAACATATTTATTCTGAATCATGTTTTCTGCAAACTCTTTTGCCCTTCCCGGCATAGTAAAATATGAAAAAAATCATTTCCGTAGTATCTGCTGAATTAACTTTAGTTTCCTGTCAAATTATATCAATTTTTCTTTTATTTTGGCAATCCATCATTAAACAATAAAAAAAAAAAAACATCAATGAATGTTTGAACTCATAAGTGAAACATAATTGATCATTTTTCATCTTTCATAAAATAAATATCTCTTTTAAATCATAAAATTTTTTTGGAGAATTCTGTTAAAAATGCGAACTTCTCTCTTAAACTTTTTATATTTTTGGATGTGATTTTATCTAAGAATCATTGAAAGGACTATTTCCAAAAAATTTTATCCCTTGTACATAAGCAAAAAAGAACGGAAAAACTAAATGAAAGTTACCTGTCTACAAAAATATATTTTTTTTTTTGCTTTTTTATTCTATGAATAAAATTATTCCCAGAATTTTTTTTTTGATAATTTTTTTGGGATTTTTTTTTCATTTGTATCCTTGAGAAAGACAGTAGATTTCATTTTACATTTCCAAGAAAAACATAATTGACTTGTTATTTTTATCTCAAGTTTTCCTACAATTTTTTAATATAAATCTATTGAAGTCCTACTTAAAAAATAAAAATTGAAATATTTCTTTGGAAAATGTACGCTATACTTTATTTACATTTCAAAAGCTTCACATACATATATTAATATAAATCTCAAATTTTTATTATAACTAAGCCATGAAAAAAAAATATCATCTCGATATTTTTGAAAAAAAAAAATATTTTTTACATATTTCCCACTAAATGTGGAATTTAATTTAAATTCTTCCTACAATTTGTTACAAAAAATGACTTATTTTTGTGCCTTTATTATGTGAATTTAAAAATCTACAACAATATCCTTATTTCTCCTTTAAGTCAATTTAAAATCAATTGAGGGTAATTTTTGTGTGTACTTTCTTTCTTCCGATAAGCCCTCTTTTATCTTCAAGAAAAACCTTTATGGGAGATATATTTCGTGTTGAAAATGTGTCAAAAAAAAAAACAAAAACATTTCAAAATTCCATAAAATCCTCTTTTACGGTAAGAATTTCATCCCCCAAGTCATACATGAATCATGGTATCCAGTGATGAAATCCTCAAATTTTTTTTGTTTTTTTTTTATTTTTTTCTCAAGCTTCAGGATTCAACTTCCTTGTACAAGTTTTCATTGAAAACAACCCCACCTGAGATAAAAACAAAAAACACTCAAAGAAACAAGTAGTGACAATCAAGAACTCAACAAAAAGTAAAAAAAAAAAAAAACTTTCATGAATCTTCTTCTGATGAAAGACACAACAACAAGAAAAACCCTGCAATTTAATCCCCGCAATAAACAAAGAAAAAAACTTGTTCAACAAAACAATAAAATTAAATTGGCCTAAAAGAAAATCTTATAAAGGAGAAAATTCATCCTGCAACAACTCTAAGCAAAGACATACAAAAAAAAACTAACTAAAAAAAAAAGAGACACAAAATGTCACGGTGAAAAAGAATGGAATCATAATTCATATCCTTGACACTTGAAACTCCGTTCTGTCTCAAAATCATCTCTCACTTCAAACAAGAAAAAAAAAATAACAAAAAAAAAAACTTTTAAAAAAAATCAACCTCCAGCTGACTTCGTTCGACTGAATCCTGGATTCAACAACACAATCAAGCAAGAAAAATCCACTCGCTGATGCTGCTGCTTTAGCTTTATCCTTGTGCTTCTTCTCTCCTTCATACAATAAAATATCTGTGTGATATCCCCAGGGCGGATATAAGTTAGTTTTGTATATATTCTCTATTATTTTATAGTCATTGTTTGTTTTATACATACAACCCAACCTCGCGCAAGGACTCGACTCGAGACACCGTGTACCTAGTACCTACCTCTGCTGCAGATGATGACGATGACGAGGATGATGATAGTGATGTTATATAGGCGCATTGCACTTATAATACTCTCAAACTTGCATAGTAATACGCTGTATATACAACAGGGCCACAAGAGGAGAAGAAGAATATACTTTAAGGACAATACCGCAGAGTTAACCCCGCGACAACTCATCCCCCTTTTTGAATAATTCAAAATAAAAACTTTATCCAACGGATTTGCCTGCCCCCTCCCCTTTTTTTTGAAGCTCTCCATGACAGAAAAAGCAAAAATACATAAAAGACACACCAAGGACCTACGCGAGACTAATGCGGATTGCGATTGCGGCAACCTCTTGTTCAGCAGATGATGATGGGCTGTCTTCTCTTCTGTATAATGACGAGTTCACTTGTTTCCGTTAGCCCCAAGAGCGTGTTGTACAACTTATACCACACACTAAAATGACGACAAAACACAAAAAAAAAACAGTTTTTGTACTTACATTAAATTTCTTGTAGTGCTCCAGTGTGGTATCCTTTTTGATGTCCTGTGTGTTGATTCCGCCGGCAACACTTCAAATCCGAACATTAAATTTCCATAACGTTTTGAATATTTGACGATTGACTAATAACTGTCAACATTGGCTTTCCAACTGTTACAAACAAAAAGGGCAAATCTATTTTAAAAAACACACACACAGACACAGGTATGGTACATATATGTACAATGTAGTAACTTTCAAGGACCTTAACTGTCCTTTTAGTTATTTTTGTGCTCTTTTTTTTTTTTGTGTAGTTGTATAGCTGCACTATGGTTGGATTTTGTGGTAAGCTAAGTTCACTTTAGGTAGTACATTTTTTTTTTATGTCATGGTACAGGATTAGGTAAAAGGATAGAGAACGAGTGAAAAAAAAAACCTTAAGGACGACGGACGACGAACGACGACAGCAGAAAAAAAAATCTAACAAACTAACCGTATTAATTATTCAATGTATACATTTGTGTTTAATGCAGTGTGCAAGTTTGTGTCGTGTAAGTATATAAGGGATATCCTGTTGGACGATATGAGATTACGTGTTTTCTGTTTGTTTATTAATATTTCATTCGTCAAGGACTTTTTATTATATATATTTTTTTTTATAAAAAACAAAAACAAGTACCAATACAATATTAGTGAAGGACTTAGTTATAATTTATTCGTCGAATATATTTTTTAAAGGACATTCACATTTTTTTTAGTGGATAATTTAATATATTGCTCACTGACACACAGAAGAAATAAATAAATACAAAAAAAAACCCTTTAACAACACTTTACCATTTAAAATTGATTTATAAAATTCAAAAAAGACCTTTTTCTTTTCGTTTAACTTTAAGCCATTAAGGATTTATAGCTGGTATTTAACTCCTTCTACTATCACTGTTGAATTGAGAAAGGATATATTTCGTAAAGCCGGTTTGGGTTTTTATATTAAATTTCCTTTGGATGGAGATTTCTATTACCGTTATGTTAAACCGTAGAATTTCAACTAAATTTTACTGAATTAGCCAAAACAGATGAAACACAGAAGAAAGTTGAAAAAAGCTTTTGTGTGAATGTCCTTTTTTTTGTCTATGGAAAAATATCCCAAATTGTGTTTTCGGAAATATCCTTTTCTCTTAAATTCCGGATAAAAAATATTCATATAGGAATTATATGTTGGTGTTGTTTTCGGAGTAGGAAATTTTTTTGATAGAACTTTAGAGCTTTGAGAAAGATAAAAAGAGCTTTTAAGGGAAATATAGTAACTTGAGTGTGGGAAATTAACAATGAATTGTTTTTTTTTTTTCTTTATGTTCGTAAAATATTTTGTGAATGAAATCGTGGGATGTTATATATAAATCAAGTGCTTCTTTAAAGTCTCCCCAAGGAGATATGAAATTGAAATGACAAAAATATTAGATTTGGGGGAAGACTTTTTAAAGGACTTACAGGAATATAGCGTAGAGATTTTTTGTTGTATAGAAAGATGTTTGACATGCGAACTTTAAACACAAACTTTTAATATATTTTTTATTAATTTTTTTTCTTTAACTATTAATTAAATTAAAATTTAAGTCACATTGTTGAATGCGCTTAAGTTTGCATCGCACTGTAATTTAAAGTAAACTCAAATTCTGTAGCATAGTCCTCTGTTTTGTCGATAGTTAAAAGATCTGAAATATTTGTTTCTGCAAATTTGTATTTTTTAAAGATTCTAACGTTGCATTTTGAAAACATTAAACATTAGGTCCTTGATAATGCAATGGATTTAATGTGGATGGCGTTTGAAGTTATTACTTAAAATCGACTTGGATTTTGGATATTTAAAAAAAAATCAGGAAATTCGATGGACACTGAAAGAAATATGGTGTAATGCAGATGAATTCCACTGCTTGTCTTCCTGTTCCTCTAGAAGAGAAGGTTTTCAAATTTTTAAAATCACAGATCGCCCCGGTAAAATCATGAAGTGGCCCGGTAAAATCACGGGTGCCCCCGTTAAAAACACACACTTGTCTGGTTAAATCACGGGTTGCCTTGGTAAAATCAAGGATCCCTACCGTAAAATCACAGGCTTCCCCGCTAAAACCACTAGTCACCTCGGTAAAATTATGAGCTGCAGCGCTAAAATCACGGGTTGCTGCGATAAAATGAAGGATTGCCCAAAGTAAAATTATGAGTCACCTCGGTAAAATCACGGATTGCTCCGGAAATATCACAGGCTTCTTAGTAAAATAAAGAGTTGCTTTGATAACGGACTGGTAATGGCAATGGTAGCTTGGAGTTTCTTTTTCGTAGTTTTTATCTCACACGGTTGTTATTGAAATGATTGATGAAAGTTATGAATGTGCAGTTCGTTTTGGTTCGACTTTTGTATTTTAATTCATAAAGGCTGATTTGTCAACGGCGTATTTGAATAAATCGGATAAAGGGCTGCATACGAGGAGAAAAAAAAACACATAAAATTAAGCGGACTCCACTTTAAATTAAGCGGATTTCTGCTTGGTTTTTTGCTAAGATGACTTCCGCCTTAAATTAAGGTGACAAATCACATTAATTTCTTGAACGCGCAAATTCAAAAAAAAAAAAAAAAAAAAACTTACAGCCACTGGGGATCGAACCTACAAATGTTGGGTCACTAGGCGAGTGCTTTACCATCGTGCTATCTCACTGTTCTAAACTGCTACTAAAGCTAAAGTGTGACTATAATTTAAAAATTTTTATTTTTTGTCGATTTTTTAAGATGAAAATTCACATAAAAATAAGATGAAGTTCTTAACTGAGTTTAAGTGGAATCACCTTATTTTAAGCAGATATCACCTTATTTTAAGGTGGTGAAATTTAATGTGCGCATCATATATTTTAAGGTGCCATTTTTTTTTCTCCGTGTATGTTAAAGCAAATCGTAATACTTCATTACAATATCTACCTCTTTTTATGTGGAAGGAAAATTGTTAAAAACATTAGGTACTCAAAATAAAAAAAAATATAATTCAAAATAGAGACAAGAGTCAAAATTTTATAAACGGGACACCAACAAACACGTATTCAAATTCTAAATGGGTTTTTACATAATTTTGAAGGTTAAAAGATGAAAATCAATATCACAATGTTTTGCGAACTTTGAGTTTTTAGAAATTTTATGAGTAATAATTGTACTTTTTATTTAAATCACGATTTCTCAGTAAATATTAAGTGAAATTCAACAAAATTTTTACAGTGCATTGAAATTGAACATGACAGAATTATATTCTAAACAATTTATAAGAAAAAAAATTATTTTTGATTTTAAAAATAATCATTTTTTTTATAAATAAATACAAATTTAAAAAAAAAATCTCTGCGATTTATGTGAGATTTTTGAAAAAAAGCTCTAATCTATAGGATTTCCCCCTCTCATACCTAAAAATTTTAGTAGGTCCCTAAAATCCCCAAAAATAATTTTTCGTTTTTTTCAAAAATTCAAATTCCTGTTGTTTGTTTACCTCGAGTTCTTTACATATACCAAAAATATACGTTTGTCCACCCTACGTTTAGATTAAAATCATATCTTATACTGAAAATTCCCAAAATAAATTACGCATACACCACAGTGTATGTACATACTGTAACGAATTTCAGAACTTCTTTTTAAGATAAATGTCTGAACACACTACCTACTACACTAAAGGTAGAAATGTGAACTCACCTTTAATAATTAAGAAACTACCTACCCTCTGAACACATCCCAAAATATCCCACTAGACTGGAAGTATGAAGCGCCCCCTCCTGGAAAGGAAGTTTCGAGAAGCAAAGACGAGAACCTTCGAAGACATTCTCGAATCTCGAAATTCCGGTATAAAAAGGCAGCGTAGACACCGACCGGACACAGTTTAATCTTGAAAGTGAAAGAGTACAGTACAAAGTGAAATAAAGTGTTGCGAATTGTTAGTAGGAAATAAAGTGATTTAAAAGTGTGTTTGTTTGAGCGAATAATAAAAGTAAATTGAGTTGAAATAAAGTGTGTTCTAATTTGAACGGAAATATAAGTGGAAAATAAATAAGTTTTATTGTGAACCCGGAATAAAACATTACAATACATACATTTCTTTGTTCAGTTTTTACATGTTCCAAAATTTGTCGTTTGTCCACCCTACGCTACGTTTCGAAGATATTCAAAAAACAAATTTTGTACATATTTAAAAATTCAAAGTCCCCTAAAATCCCCAAATTACGATAATACATATTTGGTATTTACTTAGAACTCGATTTGGACAAACGATTGCAATTGCTTTTATACGTTTATCTCAAAATTTGAGCGTTGTAAAAGATTTTTCATTTTTCAAATTTCCATTAAAAAAAATAAATTTGCTCTAAATTTTTTGAAAGGTGCACAAACGAAAATTTTGGGTGGACAAACATGGTCAAAAGAAAAATCAGTTCAAAAATGTTGAAGTCGCCGTTCTGGCTTATAAAAATCTTCATGAAAAATCGATTTTTTTTTTATAATTTATTCAACCAATTTTTATTATTTGATATGAAATATAATAATAAGCTTCAAAATACAATAATCAAGATAAGAAGATATAAAAAGAACCACAAAGAAAATGTTTTAAAAAAATACTTCAAATTCTTGTTAAACTCCCCAAAAACAAGATAAAAGAGTTCTATGAAATTTTCATTTGAACAAAATTTAACTTTTAACGAAAGAACTTTTCTTAGCTTCAAACCATTGAGTGTGGTTGAAAATTACATATTAAATAGAATTAAAGTTTGTAACTTTTTATAAAATGCTCGATTTGAACTTTAAAAATATTGACCGGAAGTTATTCCCGGATTTTAAGGCAAACACCAGATGATAGAAAGATCTTTAAATTGTTTGCTTGTTTTGCCCTTAAAACCATGTTGAACATGACTCCTCAGTTTTTTTTTTTTTTTGTTTTTCTTTTTTTTTTTGCTATTATAATTATTTTGACAAGAAGTCAACATGAAAATCTTCTCATTGAAGTCACCATCAGGACGAAAAAAAGAAAAACAAAAAGAAAAAAAAAAACTTCTTGATGATGGTGTGAGAAAAAGTTTTTCTTTATTTTTGTGCTCAAGTGAAGAAAAAAAAAAAAAAAGTGAACTAGACTAGGATGTTGCAAACTTTCAAGATTTTTTTGTTGTTGTTCTTGTGTTCTATAATGGAGGTGGATTATTTCCTGTATCCGACATAGAATACACTCCCCAAAGGATAGTTGTCGACACATCATTATCCTTAAACTTCAGAACTTCAATTTGAAGTACCTACACAAAGAAAGAAAGAAACCATGTGCCCTCCTCAAATTGGTTATCGAATTACATTGGATGTGACTTTTTTGACATAACATCTATAAGTACGAGTACGTTACGTATAGAAGGCGGAAAAGGAAATCATGATATTAGAGAATAAGGAAACGTTTCAATGTGTATTAAGCTGATGAGAATTGGTATTGAAAGAGGTTGTGAATCCTTTTCGAATTGGAAATAAAAACAAAGGAAATATCTGCGTTTATTTGTGTTTCGACGATGCGCATAATCGACACACAAGACACAAACAACAGAGTCTATAACAATATTAAGGTGTGATGTGTTGTTTAACATTATAGGATTGTCGCACAATCTCCTTTGCAATGATACTCGACTAAAGGATCATTGTTTTAAGAGAGAATTGAGTACTTGATTAATGTGGGAGAAAAGTGGGTGGTTGTATAAAGGACATTTATCATCATTGCTTGTCAAATCGGTGTGTTGCTGTAGTTTCATTCTAACGCAATGATGTTGCTTGAGATTGAGTATATTTGGCTGGCAAGATATTGGTTTATTCAATGGCAATGATGATGATGAAGTCGTTTTGTATTATCACTCCTTGATGAGCTTTAAGAATTTTGTTGTGTGTGACTGGGAGGATATAATAAGTAGATGTCTTGTCAAGGAACAATTGATGTAGAATCAGACAAAGTTTAGAAGAGCATGGTATTGGATAAATTGATGACAAGTTAATGAGCAAATTTATTAGTTTAAAGGCGTTGAAATGAAATAAGACACGAAGAGATTTTAAAATTGATTGAAACAAAAATCAAGTGCCATTTATTTTTAAACAAAATGATGGATTTCTTAATGTCTGTGATAACCACGCAGAGTAGGATTATTATTTTTAGATTACAAACGTGATTTTGAAATGGAACTAATTGAAGCTGTTAGTAACCCTTTTCTTCAGGGTTGTAAAAATATCAATTAAAAAAATGCATTTGAAATAAAAAAAAAATATTTATTGCAAATAAAAAAAATTGCATTAAAAAAAATATGTATTGCCACTGAAAAAAAAATTGCATTAAAAAAAACAAGTTTTATTGCAACTGAAAAATATTGCAACTAAAAATATTTTGCATTAAAAAAAAAAATGTCATTGCAACCGAAAAATATTTGCATTGAAAAAAAAAAATGTATTACAAATAAAAATATTTTACATTAAATAAAAAAATTCTGCATTGAAAAAAAAAACCAATGCAATATGTGTGCATTAAATATTTTTTTGTTTTAATAATCGTCGATTTTCTTACAATTTTGACTATTTGACCATACGCATCAGCTACATATGTCAACTATAACATTGAACCTTAACGTAGTCAAAATTGTAAGAGATTCGACGAATATTAAAACAAAAATATTAAATGCAAACATTTTGCATTGAAATTTTTTTTTTTCATGCAGTACATTTTTTTTCGAATACAAAATATTTTTGTTTGCAATAAAAATTTTATTTTCAATGCTAATATTTTTCGGTTGCAAAAAATATTTTTTTTTAATCAATTATTTTTTTTTATTTGGGTAATGCAAATTTTTTTCAATGGCAATAAATATTTTTTTAATGCATCTTTTTTTTATTTGCAATAAATATTTTTTTTAATTTGTAATGGAAAACAAATTCATTACCTAAGATAAAAATTATTTTTTACAACCCTGCTTTTCTTTAATAAAAGAAAGTGGTATGTTTAATGTTTCTAAGAAGTGAAAAAAAAAAATGTTCATTTTTAATTTTTGGTATAAGCTGAAAACACTCAATTCCAAAAGGCATTTTTTGATGGAGAGTAGTAATTTTTCAAACCTAGAAAAAAGTGTTACCTTTGGGCCTTAGAAAAAAAAATCAGATAAAGATGTCTTTAAAATTTTTGTTTTATTTCAGTTCTTTGGAAGAAGGAAGCAAACAAAACACCTGAAGCTTAAGTGAATCTTAAAATGCATTTGGAACTATTAAATACAAAATTTAAAATCCAAACAATTTGCTCCATTTTTAGAAATTTTTTTAAAAAGTTTTTTATATAAAAAATTTCAAAAAAAAAATTGGTATGATCCCAAACCTCTGGCGCCATAGTCGCACTAATAATTGTGCCACGTGGCGGGGTACTTCTAGTTTTTCTTTTATGTAAATATAAAATTCAAAGAAAAATTTTGGCACTTCGTGAACGCAACACTTAGTATTGAAAATGAGTGCTACAAGTGCTTTTAAAAATGTACCTCCTTACTGGTTGAAGGTGTGTTTCATTATTTTTTCCCATTAAAAGTTAAATTTAAAGTAACGCAATTTAATTCCAGCACTAAAATAATACACATCAATGAAAAATCATTTCGGGAACGCTGTTGCTATTCTCACGCATTTGATCTCTTCATATTTCTATGTTGCAAAATGAAAAACTATTTTCTATTATTATGATTCATAGTAGCCAATTATCTAGCAAATGTTTTAATTAAATTAATTATCACATTATTTTTCTAATCATGAAATCAAAAAGTTATTTAATTAAAGATACACACAATCCAAAACTATTCTTTACTCCTCATTTGAGAAAACAGATGTCGCTAATTTAACATAATAATCCAATCTGCAGTTTTGTTCATAGAGAGAAATGAATTTCATTGTGATATTAATCGTAAGAAAGCACAAAAGACAAAAACAAAAAACACAACAAAAACAACCACAAAGAAAAACTAAATTCTTTCCATAGAAGGAGAAAACTTATGAATCTCCCTCCTTGCAAAAGGAACCAAAATGACAAAACAAAAAAAAAAAACCTTTTTCCTTATTCTCCTTGGAAACGAATTAATTCCGTCTTTCTTCATTGCCATTGTTCCATTCACACAAAAACAGAGAAAATCCTTAAAGGAAAAAAAAACTAAAGTAGCACTATCACCATGAAGGAAGAACAAAATGCCATTGGACTTGTAAGTGTTGAATCTTTAGGCAGGGCAAAATCCAAAGACATAAAAGTAGAGAGCCGCCGCGTCGTCAGTCGTAATGGGGTTGGGTGGGGTTGGCGAATGAAAATGGTATGGTTTTGGCTAGACAATGTATCTACAGTATCCGAGAATCGGATATTGTTCACCCGCACTTGGCCAGCATTTTCTCACTATCAAGTGAGCAAATCTATTCTTGACTAATTCCAAGGTATTGTTCGGTGAAGATGGCAAATTGCAAAAGTGGTTCGGGAAGTTGTAAGTTTCTTCTTGTCTTGTGTGTCTCGTTTTTTTGGACAAAAGAAGCAGGCAAGTATGCCATTTGCATTTCTTTGATTAGAATCATAGATATATTTTGTGTTTTTTTGAAAGAAATTTTTTTTTCTTTACTTTTCATTCAACTTCTTTGACGGGGGTGTTGAGATAAAATGGCTTTGTTTTAATGTTTTTGTTAAATTTTTGTTTGACTTTTTTGGTTATTTTTTTGGGGTTTGTCAAAGTCAAGTGTTGAAATCTGTGAGACGGTTCCTGATAAAAGTGGGAATTGCTTAAAGGATTAATTAAAGTTGTATTTGGGTTGGCAAATGTATGTTTTTCAATACACGGAACTTATTCAAATATATGAAGAAGACACTACGGCGTATACTTACTATTTTGTAAATTTGATTTTAAATGCTTTTTGAGTACTGTAAGTAATTTGGAGCCCAAAACTTATTAAAGAAATTGCTTAGTACTCTTGAATTATAGAACGAACTACATCCTTTGGTAAAAAGGTCGATTCATTGAATTATTAAAATTTATTTCAATTTTTTAAGTTTGGGGGCAAAAGTTTGAAAACCTTTAATGGATTAGATATAGCAGATTCAATTCCATATTTTTAGATAAGTTATTGGAATTATTGTTGTCGCTTATACTAGTGCAGCCTGATGGCATGCCAAACACAGCTGTAATCATTTTTTTCGCCTATGGGAGTTCTCTTTAAGCTACCTGTAACGCTGAATGCTGCCTAGACGTTCCCATAACATATTTTGAGGCTTACGATTTGCAATCTTATAAATTGATCTCATTTTTGTTGCACCATGTTCAATTTTTTATTGCTTCACTGAGAATAATTCGGTGTTGCATAAGGAATGATGGGTACTTTTTACTCATTCTATCCCAAATGAACCAATAGCGCTCAGTGTTAAGCCGGTTTTTTACATCGAGTTTTTACAGGGTTTTTTACATGTAAAAAACTCGATGTGAAAAACTGGAAATTTACAATATGTAAAAAAAACTCACTGATGTAAAAAAATGGTAAAAAAATTATATTTGTTGAGAAAGTCAAAACAAAAAATTAAATGATTGAATTCTTGCATTATTTTTTTCAACTTTTTGGAGAAAAAGAAAAACACTACAGTTTTATTAAATTTGGTCATCATCTAAATTCAGAGAAAATGCTTGATTTCGTTTTCTGTTCGACGTAAAATAAATGTGAATTAATTTCCTCGAATCTTGGGGAATTTGGGTTGATGACGCGGACAAAAACCTTAAAGCTAATTTGGAAAGGTTTCCGCGTTTCATTTCAGCCGTGGTCTAAGAAAAAAAATCTTGTTACGCAGTGGCGTAGCTAGCCCTTTGGGGGCCCTGTATCCAAATTTTTTTGGGGGCCCTTCCATCTCAGACTTATAGCCCCGGAGAAATAGATTTTTTCAAGGAAAAAATTTGTAACAGGCTAATTTTTTGTATACAGCTTGGTGTTAGGGTATTTTACAATCTGTGGAAAGTCCTGAAGTTTCGTCTGTCCTATAGTCCCATTATAAGGAATCAAAGGTCACAGCATTTTTTATTTTTAAAACGGTAGGTTTTAGACAAAAATTATGTTCCGCAAAATTGTAGCTGAGGTTATTTAACAAAAAAATGCTGTATAAAGTTTTCTTGTATCACGCACCGTTTAGAAATTATATCACTCCAAACTCTCATATGTTTTTCTTGATATTTTACATTTTTGTTATTTTAATCAAATTACATGGGATAGTTTCACATAATGTTATTTCTAAACGGTAGGTGATACAAAGAAAACTTTATAAGACAATTTTTTATAAAATAACCTCAGCTACAATTTTGTAGAACGTAATTTTTGTCTAAAACTTACAGTTTTTTGAAATAAAAAATGTAGTGAGCTTTGACCCCTTATAACAGGACTAGCAGACAAAGGAAACTTCAGGACTTTTCACAAATTGTAAAACATCCTAATACCAAGCTGTATACCAAAAATCAGCCTGTTACAAATTTGTTCCTTTCTTTGAAAATTTTTCATCTACTCTTACTGGGCTATTGGACACAGCTTAACAAGCTTTTTTTTAAACTAAAACACTTAGTTCAATAATTTTCATTGCACCAAAACTTTTCAAAGTAGTACTTTCCTTGTCTTTCAGCAAATTCGCTGATTAAATCTTCCATAGCTGAACAAGATCAAGATTTTTCGCTTTTATGGATAAAATCCAAGTCCGATAACCATCAATGTCCCGTAGATGTTATGAGATATTTTTTATTTTGGCTTGAAAAATGATTTTTCAGCTGTCCTGGTAACCGGAAGGGTCAACAAACCTCAGATAAATTTTAAACAAGAATATACACTTCGATAACCAATAATTTAGCCTTATGGCGGAATAAAAAAAACATTTCCCCAGAAATTGTAGCTAGTTAAATGAGAATTTGTTGCATAAAATGTTTTTGTTAATAAAAGTTAGCTCAAAAGACACCTTTCAAAGTCCAAAAAATGAGAAATTAAAAAAAATAGTTTTGGTAGAAATTTGAATTTGAGATCCAGATGAAATGCTAAAACATCGATTTTGTAGCTCGGATAGTTTTTTACAAAATCGGGGATGTAAGCGATTAATCTCGGTGTAAAAATTTTTAGAATTTTGAGTTTTTTTGTATTATGAAAGCTTGATTTTGAGCTCTAACTTGAATTTATAAAACCTTAAATATTTCAAAAAGATTTGAGCTACAAAATCGCATCGTAAAAGCTACAATTACTCACAAACAAAAAAAATTAAAAACAGGAGGTTTTTTTCTACCAATTTTGTTGATCCTTGTTTTATTAAATCAACGGAAATAGTTTATCTGCTTCTAATGTGTCGAACACAATATTCAGGTCACGAAGGCACTAAAATCATTGTTGATTTTGACCCATCGAAATATCCAGGCGGCAATAGTAAGCGTTGACTTTAAAATACGATTCCGAATTTGAAATTCTTACTTAATTACTTCTGCCAACTCATGTTATGTTCCTGCTTTTACTTTTAAAAACATGTCTCACTTCCCAAAAGAAAATTCTTTCTTTCTCTTAGTCATTGTGTTCATTCTGATTCTGAAGGAGTTTGGAAACAAGATTTATAATTATTTCAAACACAATAATCGTAGGTTTGTAAAATGTTACTTACATTATTTTTTTGAGACACAAAAAAATCTATCTCAAAGACACAATGTACAAAAACTGGTTATCAGAAAATTTTTAATACACAATTTTTTGGGGGCCCCTATATCTCGGGGGCCCTGTTACATGGATACAGCTGATACAGCGGTAGCTACGCCACTGTTGTTACGGTTTAATTCACCGCAAAAAAAACCATTCTTAAAACCTTTAGGTATTATTTATTTATTTTATTTCATAAAATTTGTCCACTTTTTTTGCTTAAAATTATGCGAATCTTCAATGCCCTCTCCTTACACATTTCTTAGAAGAAAGTTAAAACAATTTGGTAATTTGTCATAATTTCGCTGTAGAAAAATGGAAACAATATGAAGAAAAAGCATAAATAAATCGGTGTTCTGTAAGGCTTGCAATAAATTTTGTATTAGATCGAGGAGCACAATATTCAACTGTTCGAAGTTTATTGTTTGTGTAATTGTCATTTTATAGTCTATTTTCACAAGAACCCAAATAAGCTAATTTGGAATGTAAAATCGTAAATTTCTTCCAAATGACATAATTTTCGAAAATTTTCAATGCCGCAAAATGAAGTGTTCTATACAAAATCTATATACTTCGAATGATAACCTGTCAAAATGAATGCGTTTTTTTAAGTTATTTATCCTTTTTTTTATAGTTTTTTACGTTTTTAACATTTTTTACACATTATTTGCCATTTTTTACGGTTTTTTACATAAAAATGTAAAAAAAAAAACAGTTTTTTACACGAAATCGCCCATAAGTGAGCGCTGCTTCATGGTGCTTTCATGTCTGTGAAAAACTTACGTTTCTTCCTTCAAGGTGGTATATTTTTCCATCTCTCGAATCATAAGTAATTAACATTTGTTTTCAACCAAAATACAGCAAAATAAATCACCTTGTTAGTCACTGAGAGTTCATTGGCCAATTAGCAACTGAAACTTTGTAAATTGCAGGAAGTCAAAACCGTTTCTATAGAAAATAAATTGCACGACTGGGGTCGAACGTACTTGCTTTTATGGTAAAAGTAGCACTTATGTTAAAAGTTTTTAAAAACAAAAATTAAGAAAAGTAATAGTAATTTGATTTTATTAAAACATATTTCTGATATTGTAAAAAAAAATCTGTTTTTATAATTAATAAAACACCGTTTTTAAAGGTTTTAATCAAAAAACGAAGTATGCCACCTAATTTCTTGTATGTAAAGGAACTTTCAGAAAAAAAAATTCGGAAATCGTTAGAGCCGATTTAAAAAAAAAAAAATTATTTTTTTAATTAAAAATATTTTCTAACATTTTTCAAAAAAAAGTTGGCATGCCATTTCTAAGTACTGAGTTTGTACTTAAAAATCTATGACAGGCTATATTTTGATCTATTCAAGATTAGGTTCTTTATTTCTGTATTCCAAACATATCTGAAGAATAATTTAATCTAAGGGACTGAGAAAAAGAAAGACTATACTATAATATCTTTCCATTCCTCATCCTCACACCACCCCAAACGAGCTTTAATTGTTTGACCTCATTTGACCTTAAGTAAAAAAACAATCAATAAATTTTACATAGAATTTCCAAAAAAAAACGATGTATTTTTCGAAAAAAAAAATATATTTTATCAATTTCTTCTTCTTCTTCTTAACTCTTCAAACCTTCCTCTTGTTTTATTTTATTGTTTTTGTTTTACGCTTTAATTATCTGTTCAAATACCCGGAAACCCCAATTCATCACTTGAAATTTTCAAACTAAATTATTTATTTATTAAACCTGATTAACGCAATGAGAAGTAAATTACTTTTTCAAAAACCCATCCTACAAAATAATTTACATCTATCTCAAAAAGAACTCCAAAGTATAATAAAGATAATACAAAACTAACAATTTACCACGACAAATGTCTTTCTCTTGTAATTATCTAAACAAGTTTCATCAATCATTAATTTTTGGTCATCATTAATTATATGAAAAACCAACCTTTTTTCCCCCTCCCTCATTCCAATTGTTTTCGAAACAAAGATATTATAGGACTACCCTACCTTCCATTTACTTGTCTTAAGTCGTCTCTATCTTAAATAATCGTAGATGAAAAAAAAGTTTATAATGAAAACAAAATAATTCATAATCCATTTAAAAATTAACAACAACAAAAAACAAGGAATTACCACCCGTAGGCAAAAGAGGCCCCAAGAGAAATAACCTTCCTGGATGTAGTGAAAACACACACCCTTCCCTATACAAAACATAACACAACAGGAACGTACTTTCACAACCAAAGTCATTACTCACTTGAGGATTTACCAAATAAAAACCTTTAAACCTTGTGACTCATTTATTTGCTAAACTTTTCAACACCATTTTTAGGGGGGAGGGAGTTCCCTTCTCCACTGGTCGTACAGTTTTCTATCCTTGGGCTTGAATGGAAGCACCTAAGTTTTTTTTTTGTTTGCTTGAAAACCTCTTGTTCTCACCTTAAAATGTTCCTGCGGTGTTAATAATCCCTAAATAGAAACATTTCCTTTTGTTAGTGGCCTTTTTGGATGATGAGGCATCCTATATTCTAATATTCTGCTTGCCTATTGTACGAATTAGCACTTTGAATTACCACCAAGTGGTTTGCCAAGGGTTATTCCTGAAAGCAATAACACCTCACTTAAAACCGAAAAAAAAATAAAGTAAAATTTTGTTTAGTTTGTTAATGTGTATTGCATATTTTTCAAAATATCAAACACACACCAACTCAATGAAAAAAAGATGTATAAGAATTAAATTCAAGAAAGCATCCCTTAGCAGAAAGACTCTAAGACAGGAATTTGAGAGAATTGGCAACATATTTAAATTTCATTGCAGCAAAAAGTGTTCATTTATCCTTCTCTGAAAATATTATAATTTTACAGGTGAATCAGAAAACAACCCAAGCAATTTACATGCGTCCTTTTAAGAAATAAAAAAGAATAATATTAAAATGTATAAAATAATGTCAAAGCTACTGAGAGTAAACGATATTAAATTCCTCTATTTCGATACTTTCACAGAAAAAAACTCTCCTTTCTTCTTCGGTAAATTAAATTACGAAGGATCATGGAATGAATGAAAATTAAACGAAAAATAGTTTCTTTGTAGATGTTGGTATAAGAAAGTCGAATAAATTGAAAATTCTTACAAACTAATTGCAACTAAGATGATTAGATAAAGTTATTTTAAAATAGTCCCCAAATCCATGTGCTCCGAATCTTCTGCAGTACGAAAACGAAAACTTTAAACGCATTTTTCTCGAAACGCGTTTTTTTCCGCGTAGGTTTAGAATAAATCTCGAAATTTATTTTAAATCTACTTATGTAGCTAAATCTCGGATTTAGGGTAGGTGGAAACGTAATATAACTCAAAAACTAATGATAATGAAGCTATCGACTTGAAATGTGCAAAATTACTCGTTAACCTGGGTAGATCAGTGATCATAGTTTTTGTTTTCCTTGCAAGAACCTCTCTTAAAAATAAAAAAAAATAAAAAAAAACATGTGTGCAATTCACACGAGGTAGAAGTGAAACCTTAAAAAAAAAATCATTTTTCTTGCAAAAAAAATCGAAAACATCTTTTTTTTATTCTATCACCTTTAATTCCATGTTTTTTATACATTTTTTATTGTTTGAACTCAAAATATTTATATTGACCATGACTATACAACATCTACAAAAAGGGCTAGAATATTTTGAACCAAATCACTTTTCATCAAAAAAGCAAACAAAAATCCTTTAACACCATTAAATATATTTTTACTTGCTCTATAGGGCAAGTATTGGTTTCGTGTAGAAAAAAAAAATCGAGGTTTTAATCAAAACCAACATTACGATGATGGAGAAGATCAAAAAAGTGGTTTTCGTCATGCCGTCCGTCGGTCTGTGCGTGTGTGCGTCTGTGCGTCTCACAGTGTGGGAATTCGCGAATTTAGCGGAATAAAATTAATAACGCTTGCATTTTAAATTTTGTTGTAGTTTTTTTTGTGATTAGTTCATTGAATATGTGTATACAATCAAATGTAATTCACATTTTGCTGATATTTTATTTAAGTTTTTGTAAAATGAGCTTTGAAGTGACAGGTTATTTTCACCAAAAAGTACTTTTTTTTTGAAAATCATAATTTACAAAAAAAACTTTTGAGGAATGATTTATTGTTGAATTTTATGACAAATATGAATAAAATAAAGAAAAAAGTTAATTATTGTCAGAATTGACTAGGTTTTTTGCAAACCGATATGTCAATGACGTTGTTTATGAACTAAAGAAACTATTCTCTAAAAGGCTACTAAAACGTACAAGATACTATTTGAAAGGATGTTTTAAATTATGTAGCTTTATTTATGCACAATCAATGTTTTTTTTTAAATTGGTAAGTGTTCTGTCACGAAATTTTTCTGCCATACATCATCAAGGATATCAATAATTAAAAGAACCGTAAACTTCCTGTCGAAAAAAAATCAGTTTAACTGGAATAGACAATTTGTTTTTACCAATCGTGTTATTCTTGTAAAATAAAAAGCCAATTTGAATTTATTTAATTGTTTTTACTATATGTTTTGTTTTTAATGTAAACAATTTCACCCTTACTAATTCCTTTTTCCACTTTTTCCGCAAACTAATTTCATATGCAGTTGAAATTTCTTCAAAGCTAAATGAGTCTTGTACTTTCTTCTCCTTCATTTTTTCACAGCACTCATTAAATGATTTTCTAGATCTACCCACACTTGCAGAATTCGAAGGGGAAGGAATTTCGTAAAATATTTGCTGTGGTATTACTAATTAGCCACTGAGCCAGGAAGCATTTTTGCATTCAAAGCTTTCACGGTTCCTGTTTTTTGACCATAACTGATCTAACTTAAAACAAGTTGTCCTCACAGACGCCTTTAATGATTTAACTGCTTCTTCAGAAAACGTTATGTTACCAAAAACATTTAAAACAAATGACATAACTGCCTCAAAGCGCTTAATTTTTATTTTTGAGACCCAAACATCAAATATGTCCTTCTTTGTTATTTGGAAAGACATTCTTTAAATTATATAATACCGAAATATTTTGTTAAATTAAAAGGATAGTTTGCTTATTATTCAAATAACATACCACATTATAAAAAGACGAAAATTAATACTCCACAGTACATATACACACAATAACAAAACACAGCACTTATAACAAGTAAAATTAATTTTAATACCGATTTTCAAAGTATCAAATATCAAATTTTGTGAAAAATACGCGTTAATTGTTTTTTTTTTTAATTAATTTATTTTTATTATTATAATTGGAACACCCTTTATCAGATGTAATACTTTTTTTTTTATTATTGATAGTTTTCGTTTTTAATTTTTATAATAACTTAATTCTTTTTTTTTTCTTACTGTTAACTTTGAATTTGAACACCCTGTATTTTTATTGGAACTATTTTAAAATCAAATTACAAATTTTTTGAACACCCTGTGAAATAAAAAAAGTTTCTAATTCTATAACATTCTTCTTCTAACAAAATACCAAAAAGTTATGCAATTTTTACGGTATGCCATCATTTTTTTTTTTTGATGGTCATTTAGAAAAAAAAAAAAAAATATATCATAACAAAATTGGGGTGTCAAATTTTAGTGATTCTTGATAGATAATAAATCAAGCTTTGCATTGAATATTGTCTCTAGGCGGAATAACGCGGAATAACTAAAGTTTTGCTCTAACAAAGGTACAAAAATCGAAAAAAACACATTTTTTTAACTTCAATCACCAAAACAAAAATGTAAAACACCCAGTGAAATAAAAAATTACTTAAATAATTATACTTTGATATTTAGAAAATATAAAAAAAATAAAACTTTTATTAAAACGCACACCAAACGCACGAGAAAAAATTAAGAGCAAAGTAATCTCTTTCACCAAATAAACAGAAAAAAAATCGCCAACTGCAACTTCGAAGCTATTTATTTTTGTTTACATGATTCCCACCTATCAATGCTTTTGTTATCACTTTCTACAATCTATTAGCTTTAGGAAAAACCGGTTTTGGCATCAAACAAGACAAGTCATTTTTCGAATTAAATTCCGCTAAATTCGCGAAATCCCACACTGTGCGTCTGTGCGTCTGTGCGTCTGTGCGTCTGTGCGTCCATCTGTACATCGAGCTAGGGCCTAAACGGGTGGATGGATTTGCTTGAAACTTGGTACAGATGATTTTTACGTAATTCCCTAGGTCCTTTTTTTTTATTTTTTTAATATCTCTAATTTAACGCATATCTCCCATATAACGTTTTCGAGGTATTTCAAATTTCTCGAAAACGGCTCTAACGATTTCGTTTAAATTTGGTGTGCGCAGTACTCTTATTGATTCCAACAAAACTGCGTTTTTAGTTTTTCTCAAAAAATGCCAAGAGCGGAAATATGGCGTTGCCGTTTTTCAAAAATTGACATGTTTTTTGAGTTCATATATTTCATCAAAGCATAAGTCAATTTTTTCAAAATTTACAGACATCATAGGTATTGAAGTGTTAAATGTAAAAAAAAATTAAAAAAAAAAGTTTTTCAAAAAATTTTTAAAAAATTGAATTTTTTTAACTTTCGATTTTTTTTTTTGTTTTTATTTTTTTTTTTTCTTCACAAAATCTTAAATTTCCAATAGATATTTAAGATAAAGATGCTTTGAACTACAAGAGCAAGTACGTGCGACCCAGTCGTGCATTTTATTTTATATGACAACCTATGTTAAATTTTATAACATCTGAAAGATTATTATTTCACCTTTTATATGAGGTATCAATCATATTTCTACTATGCCTACAAAAAAAGTTAAACAAATTTAAAGACAACTATGTCAAAATTTCAAACTGAGATTACACGGTACTTCCTACACTGGTGGCTGGTCATCGACAACAGATCTCCAGAAGTGTTTTGAGGTATGTATTTTCAAAGCTTTTCAATTTGAGATTGTTTTACTTGTAGAGCACTTACCGTTATGTGTAATATATTAAATGAATGGTCATATTATCAGCATGCGTATTAAAGAGCAAATAAAATGTTTATGTGCTCTAGATCAAAAGATATAACGTGTTTAGAAAAGAACATCTTTTTACCGTTATCTCAGGATATTGAACATGAAATTAATTGAAATTTTGCACACTTATAGATTATTTAATTACCTCTACAGCATTCATATATCTATTAACACAAAAAAGTTATAATCAATTGATTTTTCCTGTCGCTTTTTCGTTTCATCTTGTTTCAAATCACTACGATAGGTACTAAAGAAGTTTTAACTTTAAAAAAAAAAAATTCAAATTTCTGAATGAAAATATTACATAATTAAAAAAGTAGTTTGCAGAAAATATTTTATTTCCCAATAAAATTGCTTTACAGTTTATAATTCTATCGCTCTCAAATAAAATTTAATGTACCTACTTACATGATAAAAAGATCTGTAACTTGCAATGAGACAAATACTATTTATAAGAAATGAATACCTACCCAAAAGTGATTTAAAGACCCAAACTACCCTTAGAATAAAACTCAGTTTTTTTCTTAAACTTGACTTGAAGAAACATCTTCTGCAGAGTTTCTTATCCATCAATCGTCAATTCGTCTAATGCATTTTTTAAAGACACTATTGAATACTTGCGTTCCAATGAAAAACATCTAGATCCATGAGCATACTAGGATTAGATTATACTCCTTCCTCATACGACTTAACTGAAATTCCATTTGGAGATACTTTCCAAGCCTTTGAATAAAAAAAGAAAAAAAAAAAAACCACAAACATTATAACCATCAGCTGAAAGCGGTTTTCAACTAAATTTTTTTACCATCTCCTACCAACTATCTATATGAAAGGAAAGAGCTTACCATCATATTTCTATTAAAATCCAATAATTCAACTTTTTTTTTCTACTTACTTTCGCACATTCAGCTTCTTCGTCATAACACCCTTAAGGCAGAAGCTAGAGAAGACTGTTTCAGGGCAAGAGAGTAAAAAAAAAAAAAATATAGAAAAAAAACATAAAACCCTATGCTAATTCCCATATCGTTTTTCATCGTCAGATGCACTTCCTCTCAAAGGCAGCTCGTATACATTTATTTCCACACCTCAAGTAAGCCATCTTCACTTAACTCCACCGACATACACGTCATGCACTGCTGCTACATCATCACAGATTCCTTCTCTTCCATATAACCAAACCCAAACCAACGACGATGATGATGACAAGCCTTATACAACTCTTATATCTAGATATAACTTGTATAGTATATTCTTTAAAAGCTCCACGAGTCCGCATCCGCACCGCATTCCATCGTAAAAGCGAAAATAATCTGTTAGAGAACTTGTAAATTGCACGATGATTTATTATTAAAAAACATGTGGGACGTGCAACGCTCCGCAACACACTCAAAAACGTTTCAGTTTTCATCTAAAAAAAAAAAAGGAATAGAAAATAGGTTCTTAGTTCACTTTTTTCCCGCTAGGTTATTTGTCAGATTGTATGCGTCTGCATTTTAGTAACACAAAAAAGTAATGACGTGCGGAAGTGATACAACTATCCCCAACACGTCCATAATGGATCTTTAAGTCCTTTCTGCACTCTATGGCCATATATACCGTTATACACCTGTTTTTTTTTTTTTTTTTTTTTTTTTTTGGGCAAAGCTATTACCTTTTCTGATTATCTCTTGCTACTGCTTGCTGTGAACCCTAAGGACGTAAACGTAACTCGCTTCGCTTTCGCTCAACCTTGAATGACGACATAATGAAATTTATTGGATCATCTTTCATTTTAATGCTTCTTCTTTCTTTCGTACAAAAATGATGCTGCTACGCCATTTCGTTTTTAATTTTCCTTAAAGGCATTCATTTCCGTTCTATTTCGAAAGAGCAACTCCGCTAACACACGGAAAAGGATGGGTGTGACAGTCTGGATGCTGTCACGAAAGGATCAACAAGGTTTTTGGAAATTGGTTGGGTATAGGGAATGTGAAGTTTTCTTTATGGGATTGTTTGCTTCTTCTGTTCGAAGGTATACACGAGTATGTTGGTTGTTTTTTTTTTTTCATCTCAAGTCTTCTATGTACAGGTACAAACGTTTGTATGTTTGATGTAGAAGTTTAGGGGTTTAATTCGTTATGATTAACTTTTATGGGTATTTCTTCTTCTTTTTTTTTCTCTGTTTTTAAGCTGTTGGAATGAATTTGAGTCATTTAGAATGGAGAGAAAGAGAGTGGGTGGGAAATAGCAATCTTCTTTTTGTGTAAGATTTTTTTCTTTTTATGTACAAAGGTTTAATTGTCATGACTTTAGAACCTGTAACTGGAATGACTTAATTTATGCTACGTGCGTGACGGAAATAGATTAGATATTCTTCAAGAGGGTTTATTTAGTCTTTTTTTTTGTTGTTGTTTTACTTTAACAAAGTCCTCTTTTGAATTTTATTTAGTGATTAATAAGCTAAAAGATCTGCAATTTTATTTAACATTTATTTTGTTATAATTTTGTTGGAGGCATAAATTGACATGAAAAAAAAAAGAAAATAGAGAACAATAAAGATTTAAAAAAAAGAATGGGATATAAAATGGATAACATTTTTGTGGATTTTTGTCTGAGATGTTTACAAAAGTTTGAGTAACTTCTAATTGTTTCAATCGTTAATTGTTTAATTAATGGAGAAATTAAAGATGTTTTTGGGTTTTTAGGAGATATCAACAATTTCAGTAATTCAATAAGCAAAAGTATGCATTTCACTACTTATTAAACTAAGGGGTACACTGTAGCGTATACTTATCTTTTTTTTCAAATACCTCTTCTTATATTAATTTGCTAAGCACTATGGCTTTTATTGATAACAAATATAAAAGATGTTTCAAATTGATCAAAAACCCTTCGTTTTTGCTCGCTCCCAAGTAAATGATAGGATTTAAGTCTGATGGTCTCCCGACAAACAATTATGGTTCTATAAAGCTTTACAGATGCAATTGTTGCTTCTGTAAAGCATTATAGAAGCAAAATTGTTAGTAGGGCTTGGCATGCATCGGTAAGTTCTTCGACTCTTCGTTGCAATACCGACTTCTACCAACAAATTCGGTCGTTCTTCAAACAGTTCGGGATCGAACGTTAAATGTATTGGTAAGATATCCTCTGCTTTATTTAGAAAGCAAAAACAAATAAAGCGGTGATTAAAGTTTTTTGTTTGTGGCTTGTGGGTGTACTAAAAAAGACTTTTTAGCTATTTAATAACGATTATTGTGTTTATTTATACAAACATTTGTATATTTTTGTCACAATTGTTTCCTATGGGAAAAGAATGGACTAATAGATTTATCTATCATTAATCTAGTCACTGGAAACAAATAAGAAATTTTTAAGACTAGTCTTTTAAATGGAGAATGTTTTTTTTTTAGTTTAGTGAAATATGCGAGAAAATAAAAGTTGGGGGAAAAGATGTATTACGTGGTAATGAAAGTATAATTGATAACACCGATCAACAAAATTAAACTTTTTTCTTTGTAACAAAGACCAGATTACACTAGAATCAGAAAAATTCTAAACCATCACGTTAGAAAATCAAAAATGTTTTTGAGGTTATTTCCTTTTTGTAACGGAAAAAAATTATTTTTTATTTTATTTGTTACCTTCTCAAATGAAACAAGAGTGAACTTAAATTCAAGGGGTGGCATGAAATGTACATGCAAAATTTTTGGGAAAACTTATAAGAAAGTATTTGGTTTTTGTGACCTTTATACTATATTTATGAAATGTTAGAGATCATTAATTTTTTTTTTAAATGAATTCCTTCAGTTATAATTTTAAGAAAATATATAATATAAATTTAATAATACAAATTTGCATTAAAAAATGTTTTTGTATTTTTATAAAAAAAATTAAAGTTTTATGCATTATAAAAGAATTCAATGCAAAATTTGTAAATTAAAGGTATAACTACAACGGCCACTTTTTGCAAAAAGTCAGAAAGTGAAAATTTTCAAACTCATTTTGTGACAGTTTTTCCGACCACAAAATTAAAAATAATAATGCAGAAATCTTATTTTTTACCGACTTCCAAAAAGAAGGAGGAGGTATTCAATTCGTCTGTTTATTTTTTTTTTTATGTTTGTTAACCCTTTCGGACGTTAGTTACTCTCATGTAACATTTTTTTAAAAATTCGTAAAAAATATTAAATTAAACAAGTTAGTCAAATATCATACCTTTAATTTTTTTTATCGAGAACGGGACTGAAATTCACATTTTTTTTTTTTTTTGCAAAAAAAAAATTTTTTAATTTATGGTCATAATTTTGAAAAAAAGATATAAAAAATGTTAATGCAGAAAGTGTTTTGTTTTTTTGCTTAGAAGAAGTAGCATACATTATAGTTTCATAAAAAGTTATTTTCTCAGTTCACCGACTTTTTTTGGTAGTCATAGGCAGTGCATGTTACTTACATGTAACATGAGAAAAACACATTAGTTTTGCTATTTATTATTTTGGAAAATAACTTTTTGCTATTCATATTTCTTAGTTGTGATGTTTTTGACCCGTTAATACCGAAAAAACATTTTTTAATATTGATTTTCATATTTTCGAAAGGGTTAACTCATACATATAACTTTGGACTAGTTGAACCAATTTCGATAATTCTTTTTGTATAGGAAAGCTGGTGTTTTATTTATCCTAATATTATTTATTTATCCTAATATTTCTTCGACGTTTCGGTTGTGATTACAACCTTCTTCAGGAATCACAACCGAAACGTCGAAGAAATATTAGGATAAATAAAAAAATTGACTTCAAGCCCACATAGGAGTTAATATTATATTAAAGAAGGTCAGGAAGATAGAAATAATTCTGTGGTAATAAGTTAAAAGAGCTTATGTCGACATAAGTGAAAAACGATTTTATTTGCTTAACATGTTCACCTTTTGTTCAGCTTTGTTTTAGTCTGGGTCTCATTTCTCTAGGCAAAATATAAACCGTTAAATTAAAAAAAAAATCATAATAGCTTAAGTCTTTTTGGACAAAAACTGCATTTGCAAAATAGCTTATGTATAAAATCGTCAAAATCTTAAAAATAATACACTTTTTTAAATAAGCTTAAGTCATGACATAAGCTACTATGACAATTTGAATTCAAATATATTCATCGCTTAGGTCAACATAAGCTATTTTAAACTTGTGGTCGAGTGAACCATTTGTGTTCTTATGTCGACTCAAGTCATTTTTAAAAAATGCATTTTGAACCAAACCCAATTTTGCAAAACAGCTTAAGTAAACATAAGCTGTTTTGTTCCTTGAAATGTCTGCAAAATTGTATACTTAAGTCAAAGTAAGTTATTTTTTCAAATGTAACGGCCGTCCCGAACGTTTTCAAGGAAAAATATACATATGAAAATTAAGGGTATAACAAGCCTGTACCCAGAAAAAAAAAATCATGTGTGCAATTCACACGTGGTAGAAGTGAAACCTTAAAAAATCATTTTTCTTGCAAAAAAAAAAAAAAAGAAAAAATCTACCTATTTTTATAGTATCTAGAGGTAGAATTTTTTGAACTCGATCAATTTCCATCAAGAAAAGCGAAAAAACACGTATTTTTATCTTCTCACGCTATTAAATCCATTTTCTTCCCTAACAACCTATAACAACACCATTTGAAAGCTTATTGTCTTAGCTCAAAATATACAGGGTGTCCCAAAAGTTAACGTCGAAACGAAAACGGTAGATAGGGTAGGTGGTGACAGTTATCAGAAAAATAATAAAAAAAATCGCAGCCATATATTTTGTGAGTTATGGGCATTTGAAAAAAAGTCGAAAAAATGGTCACCCTGTGACGGTTTTTCATGTGCCGTGACTACAAATCTTAAGTTTTCTCATTTTTTTCTTTTTGTTACGTAACTTTGAATAACCCTGCTACCAAATGTATTCAAAAATTTAAACTCAGCTGCATCAGTTTTAAAGCAAAAATTACTTTTTTGCCCAACTAAGTACTAAAAAAATTTACATGGCTCTAATTCAATGAACTGTAGTGTAAAAAAAATACACTACGATGTTTCGGCAAGTTACCTTAAAAGTTGGTGTGTTCAATTCTCTTTTCAAAAAGGTATAACATTGTTGAGAATATTCCATAAATAACCGAGATAAAATTTTTTTTCTTTAGAAATCCGACTTTTTTATTAGGTAATTTGTCCATATTTTTTAAGTTTTGTACCCTTTCAGAACCTTTCAGAATACAAAAACTTAAATAATATGGAAAAATTACTTGTACAATTATAACTTATTTAATTACCTATCTACAGTACAAACTTTATTCATCTTTCTATTAAAACATAAAAGTTATAACAAGTTGAAGTCGTGTCGCGTTTTCGTTTCATCTTGTTTCAAATCACTACGATACTAAAGAAGTTTTCACTTCAAAAAAATTGTTGGTTTAGCGGCAACAGTTTAAAAGTAATCACAAAAAAAGTAAAAAAAAATCTGGTCCACAAACTTCATTTGCTTATACTGAAAAATGATAAAAATTGACTTAAGCTCTTTTAACTTATTGACACAGAATTGATTTTGTTTTGACTTAAAAATGAAAAAAGAGCAACTCCTGGATTGTAGAAAAACCACGGATCTGCATCTGCATACTACTATAAAATTAATTAAAAAAAAATCGTAGGTATACCCAATAAATATGTACCTACTTTTTTCTTGAATAAACGTAGCGACAAAAGACAAACATGAAATATATAAACGACCTAAAACCTAAATTAAACAACTGTGTTTAGCCTTAACTACATTGGCTCAAAAAGTGAAAAAGTACAAAAGTGAACATTTTCAAATGCATTTTTGGATAATATGGGACTGAAAAATTAAATCAAATAATGCAGAAAGCATATTTTTTTCTCTAAAAAACATGTTGTATCAAAACAAAATGCACTTGCGAGAGAAAAAATATTTTCACTTTTGTACTTTTGCCAAAAGTGGCCAATGTAGGCTTTTTAAGTATACCTATATTTTAAAATTTCAAATGCCATTTTTTTATTTATTATTTGTTTCTACTTATTTCTACAACTTTTTTCTACTTACTAGCTTTTCCTTTTGTTTTTTTTTTTTTGTTATTGTGTTAACACCCTAAGCTTCGACTCTCGAATCTAATTCCAAATCGTTTCTCCTCTGTCAAAAATAAATCAAAACAAAATCAAACTGACAGCTCTCTTTCACACGAGGACTGTCTTCAAATTTAAAAACGTAAATAAAACATCTTAACATTTTTTATTTTTACAATAAATAAACAAATTATTACAAAGAATTGCCTTTATTAATTACAATTCTAACACATCCTCTTCCAGACCACCACCTCTAAAAATGGGCAAAGTAAATAAAACTCGTGCACTTAAACAAAAACTCTCCAAACGAATCGATGCTACCAAAAAAGCAGTCACATCCATTGCATCGAAAGTCTCATTCAAAGCCAAGGACAAATCATCTGATACGAACCTTCTACTATCCCAAACACCCTCTGGTCTAACACCCAAAAAACACAAAAACAAGAAAGAAAAATTTCGCTTAAAACACAAAAACCTTCTCACCAAATTTGCTCAACAAAAAAAGCAAAAAAAAGAAGAAATCGCCAAGAAAAATCGAGAAAAGACTGCCGTTGTTGGTGACATGAAAAAGCTTAAAGATGCTCTGCCATCTTTAGATGAACTATTTAAACTGAGTCGGGAGAATATCAAAACCGGAGTTCCAATTGAGGAACCTCAAGTTCCTAAGAAATTGAACACGAAAGATAAAATTAAGAAAAAGAATAAACAACTTGTTAACCGGGTGAGTTCATTGCAAGCTCTACTTAAGGATCCTGACTTTAAGAAGAATCCTAGAGAAGCAATTGCCTATCATATTAAATATACAAATGGTTTGATAGAATAAAAATACTTATATTTTGTTGGTTTTATTTAAAAAAGATAAAAGGTTTGAAAAGTATACAATCTCAAACTTTCAACATAATTTGATCTTCTTCGTCGGCTATAGGTCTGATTTGAATATATAGTTTATAATAATAATAATTTTAACTTAATATTTCTAAAAATTGATAATATATATAGAATTTATACCTTTCTTAAGGTTTTGTTCTAATGGCTTTCTTTTTACTCTTGTTCAGGGTTGCCAGAATAATTTCGAGGCCGTTTTCAAAAATGGTAAAAAAAAACTTTTTTTTTTTATTTTCAAATAGCTTTTGCTTATCGGACTTCAATTATAATTATGTATTTTTTTCCTTTTTGTTGATATATTCTGGTTTTCATGCTCATCTACGGGCGTAAAATTAAATTTTAAATGAAAATGTATGCAAATTGATTCTCTGTTCACATTTTTGGTGGATTTTTGCTGTAAAATGCTTTGATTTTAAAAGAGTCTGAAATCGCCAAGTTCAAACTTAAAAGAGTCAAAATCCGATAAATCGAAAATCAAAATTTTAAGGAGCGAGTTAAAAGTTCAAGGAACTTGTTTGGCGATAAATTTCCGGCTCTGGCAGCACTGCTCTTTATTGGTTTTATATTTGCTCAAATATTTCAAAATTCAATATGAAAATGTCTTGAAAAACACGTTTTTAATCATCGAAGTTTCAAAATATAAAAAAGTTTATCTTATATATAAAAATGAGTTCATTTAGTGTGTGTGGCCGATAAACTCGCGTTTGGCTGGTCCGATTTTGGTAATTTTTTTTTTGTTTGAAAGGTATTAATGTGTAGATGGTTTGTATACAAAAAAAATAATACCTTTTCTCGCATCTTTACATAGCTGTCAATTTGTACGAGTACAAAAACACTCTCACTTAAAAAAAAAAAAAAACTAAGCTTAATTTGTAAACAAATTTATTAGACAGGCTTTCAAAATAATTATTATCGTTTAAGGCCTGATTTTGACAACATTTGCGTACATGTTAATAGTTCGCAAACATGAATTTAATCAGAATTTGTTGTGTCATGCTGTGGATATGTATTTAGGTATGTATGCAAAAAAAGAACGATTAAATTCTATTTTTTTTTATCAAAAGAAGTTCAATTCTGAGGAGTACCTACTTTCAACTTCGTGATGCCATTAATGATGGTAATGTTAATGATATTGGTCAGTTCACTATTTTGCTAACTTCATACACTGGTGCACACTGGGGCCTACTGTATGGGTGGCTGATGTGATATTCTTATATATAGTAAATTAAAGTTTGGTTTTGTGTACGTTCGCTAACCGGCCAAAACGGTTGTCTGATTTTCTTAAAAGAGTAGAAAGTTTATAACAAAAAAAATTGATGATTTTATAGGGTAAATAGGGGTAACAGTACATTGAAAAAAGAGGCTATTTTCTAAACGGTAAGTTTTAGAGATCTGATTTTTTTAAATTGATAGATACATTTATTGTTAGTTTGGAAAAGGTAATGAAAAAATTCTAAAAAATTTCAAAATTAAGTTGTTAAGGGTTTTTTGCAGTCAAAACATGTCATATACCTTCGACAAAAGATTAATTACAGATAGGCAAAATTTTGTACAGAAATTTGAATTACACCATTAGAAAGATACTAAAAAAAATAGGCGTCTTATACGGATTTTATTCATAGACCCTGTACTTTTAAATATGAATTTTTGAAAAAAACAAGGATTTTTTAAAAAACTGCGAAAAATTTTAAATTAATAGGACATATGGGTTTTAATTATGCATGTGCAAATAATTGAATTTTTAAAATGATTTTTGACCGAATAACGGGAAAAACAAGTTTTTTTGTTCCAATTTTTTTGGCCGTTTTTAACTGTTTTTTATTTTTATCTTTTTTTCTTCAACATATAAATGAATGAAATTTACTGTGTAGATAGATAATAAGCAAGACTATAATTGTATATTTGTATCAAAATGTAAACGCAATCTTGAATAACGGTAAAATAAAGTTCTATTTTTCAACACGTCACATCTTTTGATTGAGAGCACATAAAAATTGTATTTAACTTTATTGAGCATCTTGATGATATTACCTTTCATTTGATCGCACATATCGCACATAGCCGTACATCAACTACAAGCTACATAATGTTAAATTAAAAACTTGAGAAATACCTAAAAACACCTGTGGAGATCGGTTGATCATGACCAGCCACCAGTGGTGGTGACCAGTGTGGGAAGTACCGTAATCTCAGTTTGAGATATAATAGGGTGTATTTGCAAAACGCTGATTTTTTAAAGTGCCGTAACAAGCCGTATTGAAATATTTATGGAAAAAACGTTTGAAAGAGTTAATAAATTTGCATTGTGAAATTTTGTGTGGTGCAGCATTGTAGTGCATGTAGTGAGCATTTTACTTAGGCTACTTTTTGGTAAAAGTTTAAAATTGAATATTTTTAGACTCATTTTACAAACTTTTAAAGTTTTAATCCCCTTTTTTTTGTTCATTACAAAGTCGAAAATTGGAAATAAATACAAGAAATGGCGGAACGAAGTCCGCCGGGTCAGCTAGTCATTTTATAAAAAAATCAAAAAAAATTCTAATCTTTAACTTTAAAAAATTAAGTTGAATATAAAATTCAACTTAGAAAGTGCTTTTAACAAACTAACTATAAATACTTCTAAGCCCTTCACAATCTAATCTATTAAAAGTACCTATTCTCTGTGTTCTAAAATATGTAGCATTTATAATACCATTTTTTTTATTATAATGCTTTTCTATCCGTAAAATATCTACATTATTATAATCCCGTCTATGTCCTTCATCCATAATATGTAAAGATAGATATTTTTTTTGTGAATGGACAATAGTTTGCTCCATAAGCCTGGTACGCTGCTCGCGCTAAATTTTAGCTCCCATACAAATTATCGAAAATTTTTATCTGAGCTAAAATGGATCCCATACAAATTATCGATAACTTGTATGGGAATTTTATCTCAGCTAAAATTTAGCGCGAGCTGCGTGCCAGGCTATAACCTAAACATTTTATTTTATATACGATATTTGACTTATCGTTCATAGAGAATTAACCTATTAAATTCGAAAAAATTGAATTTCTTAAAGCATTCACCGAATTAAAAGCTTTGTTTCGAAAGATTATGCCAACTTTTCACAAGTCGATTTTTGCCGTGCGGCGAAGCCTTTCGACTCGTGTGAATGTAAGCCGCAGGTGATTAAAGTAACAATTCCCATAGAAAAACCCTAGTAGACTTAAGCCGTGCGACATATCGTGCGGCTAAAATCGACTCGTGAAAAGTCGGCATTAGGAATAAACAAACAACTTTTGTAGGAAAACTGTGTTATATTTGTAACTAAATTTGGTTGAACCAATGGATTGGAATATTGGTTCAATAATATTTTTATTATAGTAATGGGAAACGAATTTGAAAGTAAAGTATTCATGATTTTGGTAATGTTTTTATGACGAAAAGTAATATCGCTCATATCCAATACTCTGCTTTTGAAATTTTTTTCTGTATTAATAATGAACTGTTTTGGCTGTTGCGAATTATTATTAATAAGGTGACCTGATGATGTAAGTTTTTTATACCAATCAAATATGAAATGATTATTTTTTCTTATTACAAGAACATTAAGATATGAAAGGTTTCCATTGTTTTCATATTCAACGGTAAATTGAAGTTTTGGATGAAAACTATTCATTGCATACTAGAATTCCAAAATTAAAATTCTTAGAAATACTACGTTTTTTTTTTTGTAATAGATAAAAATTATTTAGAATATTTTATTATCTCCAATATTGGCAGATATTGTAATGGAAGCCTTATTGGATAGTGTTTTTGATAATATTCATTATACCTAAACCTAAAATTGTTACAAAATATGTTGATGACATTTTTGTTATACTTAAATCTAATCATGTTAATTCGATTCTAGATGCAATAAATGGTTTTTATCCAAAACTTCAATTTACTTAATTTCTTATAGTTTAATTTGATAAGACATTTTTTGAATTTCTTATCAAATAATAAAAAAGTTCTCTTTTTCAAGACAAACTTTTTTTTTAATATTTGAACGAAACAAATACCTACCATGCGACAATATGTTGATTGAGAACACTAATGATAAGTATTATTTTAAATTATATTAACATTTTTAAAGAATTATTTTATTTGCTTAGTCTTGAAAAAACGCGAAACGTCGACGAAAAAGTTAAAAATTTCAAACTTAGACCTAGAGCCAACGAAGAAGATAACTTATTTAAAATACAAATATTTTGGTTTAAATTCAAAGATAAAAGGTTTAAGAAAATACAATCTCAAGGTCGCAAGCCTCAATTCCATGCTTTTGGTATTCAAAGCTTTGACTTCCTTTGACTAAATTCTGCGATAGCATTGAAGAATTCCTCTGAACGGAATCTCTTCTGCAATTCCTCACATTCGTTGTTCATAGCCTTTTCCAAGTCGCTGTGACAGGCTCTTCTGAGGAGTAACTTTCCAGCCATCAATGATCCCATTGGGAGTCTTGTTATTTCCATTACCTTTGGCCAGATTTTTGTCTCAAGTTCATTAGGTTTTACCACATCGGCAACGAAATTCAGCCGAAGAGCCTCTTCGGCTGTTAGCTTTTGATTTAAAAGCAAAACTTCAATAGACTTGGACTTGCCAAGTAGCCGAGGGAATGTATATGACGAGCATCCCTCAGCACAAAGTCCGAGTTTAGTAAATGGTGCTAGGAAATATGTCTAGAATTATACAAGTCAATTAAACTCGTATTTAAGAAAAGAGTCTACAATCTCACCGTATCAGTGCAATAGATGATGTCACAAAGAGCAGCTGTGGTCATTCCAATGCCAATACAAGGGCCATTGACCACAGCAACTAGAACCTTTGGAAACTCATAATAAGCGCTTATCAAACTCTTTAAAACCCTGTCAGTTTCTTGTAAGACTTCATCATAATCTCTGTCCATAGCATTTGTCAGAGATAAGTCATTACCCGACGTAAAGTAATCACCAGTTCCTGTAATGGCAACAACTGCCACAGAATCATCTTCACCTGCTAATCTCAGAACTTGAGCAATTTCAATGTAAGCATCTCGAGTCATTGAGTTCTTTTTTTGTGGATTGTTTATTTTAATTATGAGCAATTTGTCTCGTTTTTCAAGAAGAATTGCTATGAATTTTTTATATTGTTCGGTTAATTGAGACATTTTCTTATTTTTTTTTTTTTTGTTGGTGTTGTTTTGTTTTGGTTACAGAGTGAAAAGACGTTGTTCAAGTTTCGTTAGCAACCTAACGAAGACTAGTTGCATTTTTAAATAAGTGCACTTAAAGGTGACGCTATGGAATTATCTTTTTGGAATTTGTACTTTTTGTATAAATATTTGATTATTTGGTTTTATTTGCGTTGAAAATACGAAATCAGCTGAGTGCATTTTGGTTCAAGTGGAGTGGAAAGTGTAGACTTTTTGACGTTCGCCATACCACGATAACAGTATGCTCCACAAGTTTTGTTTTTAATATTTTTTATTAATGGTGTTTTGGAGTGAATCAATCTTTTTCGCTGTTGTTGCGAAACGAAAAATTTTCAAGTCTCCAAAGTCGACAACGAAAATGCTAACGAAAAATATCATCAAAATAGAAATAAAAAAATTCAAAATTATAATTTAAAATCAAGAAAAATCAACAGAAAATAATTTTTAAAGCAAGAAATAAATTAATAATTAAAAGTGAAAAAACCGTCAACACTGAACAGGACAGTAAAAAGAAAGTGAAAAATGAGTGAAAACTCTCAAATTTTTCGCTAGAGCTGCGTACTGAAGCCTAGTTCGCTGCTGATGCGAAACGAAATTTTCCATACAAAATTTCGTTAACGAAATCTTGAACGAAATTAAATTTGTTTTGTTTTTGATTTTAAACTTTTTTTTCTGATGTTTTTTCTTGATTTTATTTATTTTTATTTTCATAATTTTTACTTTGCTATAATACCCGATGGTATTTTTTTGTAAACATGAGCGCTGTTGTCTTTGGAGAGTTGAAAATTTTTCATTTCGCGTCAGCACCGTACTAGGCTTGAAATACGAAATTTTCCGTTCAGGATTTCGTTAACGAAATTTTGTATGGAAAATTTTTGTTCGCTTCAGCTGCGTACTAGGCTTAAGTCTGGTACGCAGTTCAAGATAAATTTTAGCTCCCATACAAATTATCGAAAAATGTTAGCCAAGCTAAAATGGATTTCATACAAATTATCGATAACTTGTATGGGAATTTTATCTCGGCTAAAATTTAGCTCCATCTGCGTACCAGGCTTTAAACTACATTGGCCACTTTTTGCAAAAGTACAAAAATGAAAATATTTTTTCCCCCTAGCGCAGTTATTTTTTAAAAAAGATTACAAAAATTGTTTTTATTCCAAAAAATAAGCTTTCTGCGTAATTTTTTTTAATTTTTCAGCCCGAAAAACTATACCAAAATGCGTTTGAAAATTTTCTCTTTTGTACTTTTTGAACCAATTTAGTTAATGCTTGAGTTGTTTATGTTTCATTTTTATCTCTTGGCGCTACGTTTATTTCAAGATTTAAAAAAATATTTATTGGAAATAAAAAAAATTGTTTTAAATAGGTATTTATGTCGTTCGACTAGGATTTTTCTATAGGGATTGTCACTTTAGTCGCCTGCGACTTACTTTCACACAAGTCAAAAAGATTCGCCGCACGGCTAAAATCGACTCGTGAAAAGTCCCCAATAGGTCGACTTGTAACTTTAACTTTAACATGTGGCTTAAGTACACACGAGTCGACTTAAAGTGAAAAGTTTCACCGCATGGCAAAAATCCATTCATGAAAAATCTGCATTATTTCGCACTTCATCGAGTTCAAAAATGCAAAAAAACATAAAAAACAATCAAAATGTTTTTGGAACAAAAAATGCTTTCTATAACCTATCTTGTATCACATACTGTCACTTTTTCGAGTATCGATAATAAAATTCCACAGAACTGTCAAACTTTTTATCAAAATTTTGTTTATTTACAAAATTAATTTCAATTCTTTATCAACTCGGTGTTAAAAATTTCTATTAATTTGCAAAAATGACGGAATTCTTAGCCGAAAATAATTTATGTGGACAAAATCTCCTACGAATTGTCTCCATGGGCAATTCAATAATTGCTGAAATATTAAGACTGAAAGATTACATTCCTGATGTTTTCAAGTAAATACACTACAAACTTTTGTCCAAGAGTATTTTCTAAATTTTAATTGAAATATGCTCCCTTTTAGATTAGAATCTAAAGCTGACCAACAAAAGTATGGTGACATTATTTTAGATTTCAGTTATCTACGAATTGCTGAAGCTCAAGACAAAAAAATTGAAAATAATCCAGTAAGTTGGAATATAAAATGAATAGATTCTTTGTCTCTGTAAAATGTCATTTGTTAGGCTCTTCAAGATCTCGATGAAGAATTTCGAGATAACTACATCGAACTACTAACTCGATTCTATTTGGCATTCGAGAGTACACATCAATATGCCTCCGATTTGAAACATTTCGTTGAAGAACTAAATCGAGGCTATTACATCCAACAAACTGTCGAATCAGTTTTGCAAGATGAAGAAGGAAAACAACTTATGGTAAGAATTTTTTTTCATATTAAGGCTTAGCAGGAGTTAGATAATTCCATTTCCAGTGTGAATCCTTATATCTCTTTGGAGTCATTCTCCTCGTTCTTGATTTCCACATTCCGGGATTGATCCGGGAACGCCTCCTAATCTCCTACTATCGATATAGTGCAGCTAGAAACCATGGCGATAGCAACATCGATGATGTCTGCACTCTTCTTCGATCCACTGGATTTTCAACTCAACCAAATACCAAACCAGTTCCAAACTATCCAGAAAGCTATTTCAGGTATATTCTAATCACGGTTGCCGTTTTTGTAGAATCCTACCAAACTTGATAGGTTTTACACACGTTATTCTTAAGGGTAATTCCATGAAAAAGTGGACACGAAATTTAAGCAAATTATGCAGGCTTCTTTACTTTTTCCAATAGCAAATTACTAGCTACGAACGGCAACTCTTTGTGCAAGTTGCAAGAAAAGATTCTTTATTATATATCCTTATGAAAGAAATTAAATTCAGGAAGTAAAAAAATTCTAAAAGCAACTACAGAAGGATTTTACATGAATGTGACGGAGCCAACAGAAAACAAGATGAATCTAATAAAACAAATTAACATTTAAGCAAGCTTCATTAAAGAATATTCGATTTTATTACTTTAATGACAATGTATTTATTCTTTATTCTTGCAACAATAAATCGCAGGTAACAAATTACCAAAGGTTACCAAATTAATGTAACATGAGTTACCTAAATATTTTCAAATTTTTCATCGAAATATTTTAAAAAAATGTTTGGTTTTGTCACTAATTTTAAAAGCTTATAATTTTCCATACATAGAATCTTCATGAAAAACAAATTAAGATTCTAAATCTCACAGAAAAACTTCATTCCGTCGGACTCTTAAAACTCGTGTCCGATTATTGTAACATGAGTTACCAACAGACTTTTATTTTTTTTTCTTAGCAAATGCTTAAAATAAAAAAAAATGTTTTACTTAATTATGAAAGTAATAGTTGTGATACATTCATGGACAGTATTTACGAATCAATTTATATTAAAATTGACAACAACAAAAATCTACTTATATATTGGAAATTTTTCAGAATGTAACGCGAGTTACCATGGAATTGCTCTCAAGTTAATTTAAATTTAATGTATTTATTTTGTTTCTCATTATGGATTATAATCTGTATTAAACCGTTTCTATTTCACTGCATAAACAAGAGCAAAAATAAATTCAGTAACTCTTAAAACACTGGTCGAAGTCAAAATTTTGAATATTAACAGGTCAAGAGCACGTCTTTTGGGTACATTTGAAGTCGATTAAATCTCCGTAATTTTTTTTTTTTTGCTAAATTACTTATGTACCCTCAAAACGCCATATTAAAATATCCTGAAAATACTTTTTCAAAATTGTTTTTTTTTTCTCAAAAATATTGGAAAAAGAAATTTTTGATACATTTACTCAAAACCTTAATTGTTTTTTTTTTTTTAAGTAATGAATGGTTTTTTGAACTTAATTCCCGTTTGCGTCTTCTGATTTGAACTTACAAAAAGCAATATTTTAAGGAAAAATATATATTTTTGACTAAACATCAAAAAGAACTTAATTGAAAATTAGTTTTTGTAACTTTATAGCGAAAAAAGTGATGTTTGTATTTGTAGTAGATAGAATAAATTTGTTAACAGTTCTGAATCCAGCACACTAAAATCAATTAAACTCACTTAACAAAGTTCTTGCTCCTGACTTGTTCTTGTTTTTTGCTGACCAGAATCAGTAGTTCTGATATGATTAAATCGGAAGATAACTTTTTCACAGATCGCCCTAATTCGAGGTGTCATCTTTTTTCCTCATTTTGATTCCTGCGTTAAATAGTTACAAAAAATAATTGTAGTTGGAAGCTTAAATGGGAATCTTTTTTTGAATTTAAGCTTTGCTAATTTGGAGAGGATTTTGCATGGTAGCTAAAATTTTAGCTCATCTGCATATCTACACCCAGAGAAAAAAAAGTTTTTTGTAACTATTTGCATAGTCACTTTATAGAAATCAATACAATTTAAAAATGAATATTATAATATTAACATGCCAAAATTTAAAAATAACTATTATAATAGTTAAAATTGCTTATATTCCATAGCATTTCCGTAACTATTAAAATAGTCATTTTAACTATTAGGTTTATAGTTAGAAAAAACCATTATAATAGTCACATGCTACAGCAAAATAGTTAAAAGTTACTATTTTTAAGCAGTGTGGTACAAAAATAGAGACTTGTTAAAAAAGAATTAAACCTGTTGCTCGTTTAATTCTTACGAATTCAAAATTCCAAATAGTTATAACTATGACTATTTTTTCCCTGACTGTAGTATTCTAAAAGGTGTTTTAAGGTGTAACTTAAAGTGTCTCTTCTTCAATGGAAGTTTAAGGTAAGTTTGGTAGGGTTCTTGGAGAAGTTTGGTAGGAATTTTTTTTTGGCGAGTGGCAACCGTGATTCTATAATCGTTTTCTTTTGATTCTCTTTGACTTGAATTCTCTCCCATAGCCGATTCACTTTCGATCAAACTTTTGTGGATATGGTAATCGGTCGTCTGCGCTCCGATGACATCTACAACCAAATCAGCATCTATCCTCATCCAGATCATCGATCCACTGCTCTTTCAAATCAAGCTGGAATGCTTTATGTTTGTCTTTACTTTTCTCCCAAAATCATTCATAACCAAGTTGCACAAATGCGTGAGATTACAGACAAATTCTTCTCCGACAATTGGGTTGTCCCTGTTTATATGGGAATCACAGTAAATCTAGTCGATGCTTGGGAGCATTTCAAAGCTGCAAAAACGGCTCTAAGTCCTGTTGTTGAGACGAACTCTGTAAAAGGCTTCTGTTTACTCCACAAAGAGAAGCTTAAAAAGGTTTTCCTACAAACCTATGAGATCCTAAAAGTCGGTGTTCTCACTGAAAGCTTCACTTTGCAAACCCTCACCAGAATCATTGCTCTCATTCGAGATTGCAATGTAGTCCTTCGATGGTTCATTCTCCATACAAGTTCTCCAATACTTGAAATCTCTTCTGGCAAACGTCATAAACAAATCTGTGAACTCGTTCAGACTGAAAGTGATTTCAAACACTCAAAAATCTTCCAACTGCTACTAAATTGCAGTCAATTGGAATTGATTGTGAAGGAAATCTTAAAAGATCTCATCACAGAAAAAGAACAACGATGGGAGAACTTTCGTAAAGAAGCTCTCGATCGTGTCAATGAACTTAGTGAAGCATTCTCAGGTAGTCGCCCTTTATCCAAAATCGAAAAGAATCCATCTTTAAAACAATGGTTTGCTGATATTGGCAAACAAATAACCAATTTGAAAATCAATAATCCCAATATGTCAGGAAGGACTATAATTCAATTAATTCAAGCTCTCGAAGATGTCCAAGAATTCCATAATCTTCAATCCAATATGCAAGTTAAACAATATCTTCAAGAAACTCGTGAGTTCCTTACCAGTATGATCCAGGTAATCAATATCAAAGAAGATGTCTTGATCAATATTCAACTGATTAGTGATTTGAGTTATGCTTGGAGGACCATAGACTCGGAATATACTCAAATAATGCAGGAAAGCATTAAGAAACAACCAAAATTGGTCATCAAATTGAGAGCGACATTTCTTAAATTAGCCAGTGCCTTAGAGATTCCACTTTTAAGGATTAACCAGGCAAAAAGTGAAGATCTCGCCTCGGTTTCGAAATACTACAGCACTGAATTGGCCAATTATATTCGTAAAGTAGTCCAAATTATTCCCGAGACTATGTTTAGTATTTTAGCAGAAATTATCCAAATGCAGACGTCAGTTATCAAAGAAATTCCAACTCGATTGGAGAAGGACAAGTTGAAGGAATATGCTCAGTATGATGAACGTCAGGCTGTTTCGAAGTTAACCTTCTCAATTGCTGTCTTCACTGAGGGAATCTTGATGATGAAGAAGACTCTTGTCGGAGTCATCGAATTGGATCCCAAAAAGCTTCTTGAGGATGGAATTCGTAAGGAACTGGTAAAGAATCTGGCAAATGCATTGAATGCTGGACTGATCTTTGGTCCCAAAGGCAAGACTAGTGATTTAGAAGATAAACTATTCCAACTCTCCAAAATCATGGATGGATATCGGAGATCTTTTGAATACATTCAAGACTATTTGAATATTCATGGATTGAAGATTCTCCAACAGGAAATGTCTAGAATTATAAATTACAATGTCGAACGGGAATGTAATGCATTTTTGAGAAATAAAGTTCTCGACTGGCAATCATCGTATCAAAGCACGACAATTCCAATACCTAATTTCCCTCCAATTCCAGGAGATACAACGTCAAATAACTTTATTGGTCGATTGGCCAGGGAAATTCTTCAATGCACTGATCCCAGATTGACAATCTATTTGGATTTGAAAGCAACTTGGTATGACAAAAAAACGCACAAAGAAATACTCGATTCGAGATTTTTCATTAAAGTTCGTGAAGCAATTGGACCAGCTGGTTTGGTGGGCCTTGATAGACTGTATTCGTATATGTTTATATCGGATTTGAAGAAGAATATTGAAAAGATGCAGCAAAATATTGCCACGGATAAAATGTGGGTAGAGGCGTTGGCTTCTTTGACTAGGGAACTCGATGAGAAAATGATTATAAAAAATCCAGTTAAATTCTATGGAAATTACACAACTAGATGGGTGAAGGTTTGGCCAACTATACTTGAATGGTTGCTTCAAATTGGACATAAGCAAATTTTGAGACAACAAATTGCATATGAATTGAATAAGAGTTGTAAATTTAATTCGAAGAATCTTGAAGCTTCATTGGATGCATTGAATAAGTAAGTAGAAGCAATTTATTTTTTCAAAAGAATTCGTTGACAATTTTTCCTTGCAGGTCTCTTCTAATTGATTTTCAAGAATCCCAAGAGATTGAAGGAAAACCCAAGCCAGAAAAAGATATTCTGTCTGAATTGAATTCATATTTGATATTTAGTGGAAATTATGATCCAATGCAGCAAGTTTTTGTGCTAACCAAGAATTCTCACAACATATCATTGTTCCTTCTTTTGTTTACCATATCGCATTCAATGAAATTTCAATTTTCCAAAAATCTCAATATGCTAATGGCAAAGAGTTTCAAAGAACATATCGATGGGGTGGCAATGATTATTGGAATTCAAACTGTTTTGAATCAATTTCATCGAGATGTTCTTTATTTGTATGTTGAGTATTTGTGTCAGTATGTTACATCGTTGGTGGAAGCTAATTTGAGGTGAGATTTTTTTATATTTTTGTAGAAAGTTGCTATTTGAACTTATTTTATTGTTTGAAGTGCAAAACAGGAAATTGGATTGGAATGTAGCACTATGATACATTATTTAGAAGAATTTATACGAATTGGAAAATTACCTAGGAGTTTGTTGGAAGAACACGTCCCACTGATTGTTTTAAATCAGTTTGAGTATCTATCAAGCAATAAGTAATTTAAAGGGAGGACTGGACAACAAAAAAAAAAACAGGAACAAAGCTATTTTTTTTAATTTAATTTTATATAATTGTTATATACAAAACTGCATGTGGAAAGCACGTAAATATACCTTATTGTGATTAATTTACATATATACTCAAAAATTTCAGTTATAATTTAATGCATTTTTTAACGCCTTGGTTCCTGAAGTTGTACAATTGATCTAATTCTACCTAAAATGTTAAAGAAAAGCCATACCAGTGGGTTTAAATTCGAATTAATTTTTTTTTCAGTATTAGTGTTAGAGATTCTCTAAACTCATAGAAATTGGAACCATTTAAGGAGCAAAAAACAAACAAAAAATTAAAGGAAAGTTACCTGTCTTCATAGAAACTTTACCAAGAAAGACTTGAATTGGACTCCGAATGTGCTCATGCTATGCAAACCAAGTCAAAATAAAATAAAATGCAAGACTGGGTCGCAAGAGTACTTGCTTATATAGATAAAGAAACAAAACCTTAAGTCGAACATACGAATGTGTAGAATATTAGAAGTTCTTGACGAAACAAATTTGGTGCGCCGCACCGTTTGCGAAGGATCAAACCAGCTGATATGGCCCAGTAATTTATTTGAGTGCGGAGTTTTTTTTATTGTTTTTCATAATATTAACAAAAGTTAAAAAATGTAAACCATTACTTAAATGTTTCATCTGAACTTAGTTGAGGGAGATGGTTTAAGTGCGTTAGGAACCCCGCATACACACATATCTCAGCTCTTTGCCAGTTGCGCAGACTCTTCCTCGATTTTTCACTTCTGGTTTCAAGAATTTTAATATTGTGCCAATTTGTTTGCTTATCAAATTTTTGCCTGTTGTCTTTCAGTAAAAAAAAATTTCTTAAAACAGGTTTGTTTTTCCTTTTTTTTCCTTTAATTTAACGAAATTAATAATACATTTAAAAACTCCAAATAACAATACAGAATTAATGATATATTTATTTTCAATAAATCTGATTAGATAACATTTAAACCAACCTCACAGGAGAGAACAAATGCAAAAGGGAAATTAAAAAAAAATAATAATAATAATAACAAAACCTCTAAGGCCAAAAACTTTGAGGTAGAATATTTGTAGGAGCTATCATAAAAGTTGGACTTTCTTTATGTAATAACAGTTGGTGCATTACGTCCGGTAAATTTAGGAAGTTCAGAAATCTCCAATGCAATATCAATGAGTGGCTTTAACATTTCACTTGCTTTACCCAAAACGTTGTCTTTTTCATATGAATCAATATACAATCTAAAAATAATAGAAAAGAATACTAGAACGATTTTTACGGTTGATTTAAATATTGTTCCTACCTAACAGTAGCACCAGAACTTCCAGTTCCACTCAAACGCATCACAATACGACTACCGTCTTCAAAAACTATCCTCAAACCTTGTTTTGTTGACACAGATTTATCCACTGGATCGGTATAGCTGAAGTTATCAGCAACCTTAACCTTGTAAGTTTTGCCACCACTGGAGTAGGATTTTCCAGCAAATGCTGGGTTAGTAATATTCTTTTCCATAGCTGCCATCATTTGATTGCAAGGATCCAAATCACATTCTTCGTAATCGTAACGAGTAAAGTAGTTACGACCATAAATTGACCAGTGGTTCTTAAGAATCTCCTCGATTCCCTTTCCAGTGTGTTGCATCACTGATAACCAAGCTAATACAGCCCAGATTCCATCCTTCTCACGGATATGATTTGATCCAGTACCAAAACTCTCTTCACCACACAAACATAACCGACCGGCATCCATTAGGTTACCAAAGTACTTCCATCCGGTTGGGACTTCGAATACCTCTTTGCCCAATTTGGCTCCGACCAAGTCGACAGCTGAAGCAGTTGGCATACTGCGAGCGAATCCTTGAACACCATTCTTTTGGAAATATGGGATGCATTCCAAGTAGTGAGCGATAACGGCTAGCGAGTCACTGGGTGTCACAAAGAAGGCTTTGTTACCAATAATCATGTTACGATCCTTAACAAAAATTAAAAGAACAATTATTTTCAAACAATAAGACAAAAAAACTATTCAAACTTACACCATCACCATCAAAAGCAGCACCAATATCATAGTCACCCTTTGAAACAGTTTCGACCAAATCCTTGGCATAAGTCAAATTTGGATCTGGATGAAGACCACCAAAATCTTCAAGAGGTGTTGTATGTACTACACAATCTTCAGAAGCACCCAAGTTGGTGAGGAAGATTTCGCGCACATAAGATCCAGTAACTCCATTCATTGAGTCAATACGCATTTTAAGTGGTTTGCCTGTTGACTTTCCACTAACATAATCACGCAGTTTGGCGAAATCAAAGATTTCTTTCATATGATTGACGTAATTTGACACGGAATCAATGACGTCAACAACAAATGGTTTACCATTGATCTAGAATTAAGTTTTTGTAAAAATGAATAATTCAAAGAATTTGGTATTACTTACATCAAATGTACTAGTTCCAGGTTTGCTTATATCAATTTGTAGACCAGCTACAATTTTGTACTCTTTAATGGCAGTTGATAGATCATAGATCTTGTTGGTAAAGGCGTCAGGAGCTGGACCTCCATTTTCGCAGTTGAATTTGATTCCAAAATCATTTTCGGGACCACCGGGGTTGTGAGAAGCAGTTAGTACAATGCCACCTAACGAAATGAAAACAAAATTTAGAATTTTTGAAAACTGCGATCATAATCAAAAATTATAACAAAAATTGTTAAGCTCTGAGAGTTGAGCAATTTGATCGGTGATTTGAATAAATTCCTTTCACTTTTCACTTTTATAAAATCCAATTTTGCACCCAAAAACTAAAAAATATTCCCTCACCTAGACTAATACGACTTCTAAGGATGTGAAAACTTTTATTTGTTTAAACTGTTTTGAAAATATTGAATCAGGCATGATTTAAAATAGCTTTAAAGATATTCAAACTGTGAAACGATTATAGTCTATTCGATTATACTTAAATCGAAAACAACATTTTTAGATTTTATAAAAAAAAATCAAGTTTTTGTAAACGGATCGATTATTTTTTTTTTTTTGAAATTTTGTTTATGTGTCAAATAATATTTCTTAACAATTAATTTAATTAAAGTGGACGCTTTATGTCTCTATTTTTGCAATATATGTACATATGTAGGTACTATAGGGCTTGTTTAGGATAAATAAAAAAATCAATTTATTATAAAAACAGATTTAATTTTTTTACATTACTTGTGAAATTCTTTAAAAATAACAAATTTTAAATTTTCTCTAATTATATTCAGTAATGTCGTTTTCCAAAATTATGGGAGTGAATCACTCTTTTTTTGTGCAATTTTGGAATTTGTTCACGAAGAATTTGACAAGTGGAGTAATTTGACGTTTGCTTTGCATGTGTTTGTAATACGAAATAATGAATAAAATAATAACACAATCTTTTAAATTCACTTTTAGTGATTTTTTACAATACTCTATTGAATTTTTGTTTTTGTAAATAAATATAATTTCCTTCACAAAAAAAGTTAAAACAACCCAACAATTTGACAAGCAGTCCATGAAGTCAAATGTAGAAGTATTGGTAATCACTCCGTCACTCCTTCATAATTTTGGAAGTGAAGAATTCACTCCTTTTTCAATTTTGGAATTTGAAATCACTCTTTTGATTATATAGCTAGGAGTGTCACTCCTTGAATTTTGGAAAACGACATAAGTAGCTTTAACAATAGTGTTACTTTTACTCTAAGAGCAAGTACGTGCAACCCCAGAGAAAGCAAAACTTTATCGTATGCCGTAATTCGACCCCAGATATACACTGAACTGAAGTAACTGTCGTAAAGTAAATAAAAATCATCTCACTAAAGATCGTTATACAATATGGGTGCCATAAACTTAAGAAGACTTTCTAAATGCACGATTTCTTATGCTTTTAATAGTTATTAATCTATTATAATTTTTTTCTTGAATTAAATCAAAACCTTAATCTTAATCAAAATCATTAAAGAATTGATCGATTTTGTTTATAGGTACCTATACCTACATTAAATCAACAATGATATAACAGAATTTATTAACAAAAACAAATACTACTCAAGTGTCTTATCGGCCGTAAAAAAAAAAAAAACTAAAAAAAGTTATCAACTCAATTGCCCTCTATATGCTCTATTTGTCCAACTTATAAATGATAAGCCAATACGTAACAAGTTATATGGATTTTTTACTATTTAAATCAAGACTCTTTACAATTGTTTCAAAAGCAATCTTCTTCTTCTGAAAATTAAAACTTAGAAGAAAACTTATATGTAAACACTTACCCAAAGCCTTGTTATGGCGAATTAAACTTGAAACGGCAGGCGTTGACAAAATTCCATTTTGACCAACTAACAACCTTGAAACCTAAACGAAAAAAAAGTCAAAGTAATTTTATTTTTAGATACCGATCTCAATCGTCTTAAATTGTTGCTAAATTAATTGATTAAAATGATTGCTTACTCCATTGGCGGCACACATGCGGACAATAATTTCAGTTGCCTTTTTACAATAGTAACGTCCATCACCTCCGACAACCAACAGCGAACCATTGATAGCGCTTCCATTGGCATCAAGGATGCACTGAATAAAGTTCTCTGTATAATTTGGTTCAACAAATACTTTAACCTGATAGAAAAGAAGATAGTTAAAATTCTTTTAAAAAAAAAAGGTCTAAAATCATTATACTTTTTTACGAAGACCACTGGTTCCAGGTTTTTGGCCTTCGAATGGGGTTGTTTTAACAGTTGATGCACTAAGAGCCATTCTCCAAGATAATAACACTCGCACTTTATCGACTAACAGCAGAATGAAAATGAAATTCACAAAAGTGATTGTCTGACCTGAGATTTGGAACAAAAAATCCAAAAAGCTACCGAACAGTTGTCCAAGTATAAACTCCCACTGATACTCTCTCCAACTAAACTGATAAGTTTTTTTTTCTTCAATGTCGCTTAAAGGTCATTGTGCGAATTGGCTGTCACACAGAGTTTTGTTTGTTATGACAGGCCGGTTATTTTGTTTGGTTGGAATAATTCCGAATAAATGGCAATTTTACATACTAGTCAAAGATCATTTTAATTTTTATTTGGTTAATGTATTCATATTTTTGCATTAAGTATTCATTAAATTAATAAATTAATTTAAAAACTTACAAAAGTCCAAAAGCCGATGTCAACAAAACAAAAAATGTGTCATGTCAAAATATATGCCAGAGGTGCGTTCTTTTTCTAACAATAGTTAACTATTGTTAACTATCGTTAACTTTTGTCGTTCCTAAACTACAAAATAGTTACGATTTGTAACTATTTGACAGATGAACATCGTTCCTAAACTCGTTTTGAAGTGTCAAATAGTTACAAATCGTAACTATTTCCAACTCACCTCCATGATATGAGTTAAACATTCATGAGATTGTTGATGTGTCAAAGTGGATGTTTTGTTTACAAAACAAACTCAAAGATGTTTTTTCTTTTGGAAATAAGCGGGAAAAATGAAAATAAAAAGAGAGTTTTGTAATTTTTTGATGAAAGATAATTTATTTTAAATAAAAAACAAATTTTTTTGTTATAATAATGGAAATAAAAGTATTCTCAAAAGAAATTTAGCTGGTGGTTTGACAGTCTAACAATCTCTAACAATAAATCGTTCCTAAATGATTTGTAAATAATCCAACGATTTCTAACAATGACACTTGAACAATAATTTTTGACATAACAACGATCGTTGACTATTGTTAGAAAAAGAACGCACCTCAGGGCTGTGTTCGTAGGCTATCATTATTTTAACACAGATTCTCAAACTTAAATTGAATGCAGTATTTATGTTGTTTTCCATTGGAAATTGAGGAGTTTACTCCGGATTTATTAACTTCACTGGGCGCATTCACAAACCTCTAGGTGCTACGTAGTCGGGTTTCAACTGCACTACAAAGCTAGGTGACAGATGCAATAAAAAAATGTGTTTTGAGTGGTTTAAAAGCTTTTTTTTCTTTGAAATTCCTCAATTTCCTGATTTATAATCACATACTGCACAATTAATTTTATTTTATATGCTTTTTTCATCAATTCAACCAAATTTAAAATTCAAATAGAATTTGTTTCCATCAAACAGCTGACTGAAAAATGTCACCTAACTTTGAAGTCGAAAATTTTTACACTACGTCGGACCGCCATCAACTTCCCAACTAACATTTCAGCTTCGGTTATACTATGTTTCCACCTACGCTAAATCCGAGATTTAGCTAAGTAGATTTAGAATAAATCTCGAGATTTATTTCAAATCTACTTTGCTCAATCTCAGATTTGGGTTCAGCTACCCTAAATCTAAGATTTTCACCTACTCTCAATACGAGATTTAGAATAAAACTCGAGATTTATGCTAAATCTACTTAGCTAAATCTCGGATTTAGGGTAGGTGGAAACGTAGTATTATACTATGTTTCCACCTATGCTAAATCCGAGATTTAGCTAAGTAGATTTAGAATAAATCTCGAGATTTATTTTAAATCTACTTCGCTAAATCTCAGATTTGGGTTCAGCTACCCTAAATCTAAGATTTTCACCTACTTTCAATCCGAGATTTAGAATAAAACTCGAGATTTATGCTAAATCTACTTAGCTAAATCTAGGATTTAGGGTAGGTGGAAACTTAGTATTAAGGTATTACAAAAGCTACATTTCAGCTTCTTTTAAACTTTAGTAAGGTTGTTGGGCATGGAAAAAGGAGAACGTTATACAAATTTGACCCTCTATAAGGATCTTAAACGAAGCTCTACCGAAGCTACGAGATTTAACAGATAGCTTCGGAAGAGCTTGTATAGCTCTTTAATATATGTCTTATCGAAATTAAAAAAAAAAAACTACAAAAACAAAAAAAGAATTCTTTTTTTAACTGGTTTTAAATCATGAGGGGTATTCACTATCTGGTGCAACATGCCTAGTAAAAATGTAAAATTTTATTTTTTTACAATAGATCGTGAACGCCCTTTTTCTTATCTATAGTAAATATTGAAGCATGAATGAAATCCATGATGTTTTTTTTTTTTACAGGGTTGTTCCTCCACTGTTGCTTCTTCTTTTTTTCCATTTTTTATAATTTAATTCTTTGTTTTGTTCGGGTTAATTAATTTTCACAAATTATTTTACATCAAAAGAAACTAAATTACGGGACATGAGTACCGATAAGCCGACAACCATAATAAACAGAATAAAAAAGACAAACTGTTTATCATGGGCGACGCGACGGTGAGCAGCCATCTGTCAAAAATAATTTTACTCTATTGTATTATTATTTTGCAATAGGGTTAGGATATAGCAAAAGTGCAAGACCATTGTAAAATTTCAATCCATATATTTTGTTGTTGTAGTGTTGTAATACTACGTTTCCACCTATCCTAAATCCGAGATTTAGCTAAGTAGATTTATACTATGTTTCCACCTACGCTAAATCCGAGATTTATACTACGTTTCCACCTACCGTAAATCTGAGATTTAGCTAAGTAGATTTAGAATAAATCTCGAGATTTATTCTAAATCTACTTCGCTTTATCACGGATTTGGGTTCACCTACCCCAAATCCAAGATTTTCAACCATTTTCAATCTGAGATTTAGAATAAATCTTGAGTTTTTTGCTAAATCTACTTAGCTAAATCTCGGATTTAGCGTAGGTGGAAACATAGTATTAGCTAAGTAGATTTAGCAAAAAACTCAAGATTTATTCTAAATCTCAGATTGAAAATGGTTGAAAATCTTGGATTTGGGGTAGGTGAACCCAAATCCGTGATAAAGCGAAGTAGATTTAGAATAAATCTCGAGATTTATTCTAAATCTACTTAGCTAAATCTCAGATTTACGGTAGGTGGAAACGTAGTATTATACTATGTTTCCACCTACGCTAAATCCGAGATTTAGCTAAGTAGATTTAGAATAAATCTCGAGATTTATTTCAAATCTACTTTGCTCAATCTCAGATTTGGGTTCAGCTACCCTAAATCTAAGATTTTCACCTACTCTCAATACGAGATTTAGAATAAAACTCGAGATTTATGCTAAATCTACTTAGCTAAATCTCGGATTTAGGGTAGGTGGAAACGTAGTATTAGCACAAATCTCGAGTTTTATTCTAAATCTCGGATTGAAAGTAGGTGATTAGGCTAGCTGAACTCAAATCTGAGATTTAGCGAAGTAGATTTAAAATAAATCTCGAGATTTATTCTAAATCTACTTAGCTAAATCTCGGATTTAGGATAGGTGGAAACGTAGTATAAGATTTTACACTTTTGCACTTTTGCAATGATACAAGACCCAGTTGCATCGGATCGTGAATACCCCTATTATGATTTTTAAATCATGAATTTTATCTTTTAAGCCTTAACTACATGAGTCGCTACTCATGTCCCGTAATTTAGTTTCTTTTGATGTAAAATAACACTGGCCAACAAGGTTTTTGTTACAGACACCAAGATATACTTTTCTATAGGTTTTTTGGGTGCTGAGCTCGAATCCGAAGTCAGAACAATTCTATCACATCACGTTTTTGAGATAATCCTGTTAGAAAATCGAAAATGCCGCTTTTTACCAATTTTCGAGATTATTTCTTAGCTTTTGGTTATTTGTTTTAAATAAATTTGTAACGGTTTCTAATAGAATTAAATCTTGTCTTTCTAAATCCGTTTAAATCTTTTAAAAATCTCTTTTCTTCTTTGAGAAATCTGAGATTGAAATCAACGTGTTTGGTATATCTCATGTTTATTTACTTTTAATAGCGAATCTTGAAAAGTTCTTTGCCAATCGCTTTCAAATTTTGACACAACGTTCCATTTAGAATCTTGAAAGTTTTTATATTTGCGAAGGTGGTGAATCGCGGTGAGATACATCAAAGCGTGACCGTGTCAGATAGTTATTCTAAATAATTACTAGTGAGAAAAATATAATTTTTTTCTTGTTAAAAACAAGATAAGAACTTACTGGAATGTAAATGAAACGTTGTGTCAAAATTTGAAAGCAATTGGCAAAGAACATTTCGAGATTCGCTATTAAAAGCAAATAAACATGAGATATACCAAACACGTAGATTTCAATTTCAGATTTCTCAAAGAAGAAAAGAGATATTTAAAAGATTTAAACGGATTGAGAAAGACAAGATTTAGTCTTATTAGAAACCGTTACAAATTTATTTAAAACGAATAGCCAAAAGCTAAGAAATAATCTCGAAAACTGGTAAAAAGCGGCATTTTCAATTTTCTAACGGGATTATCTCAAAAACTTGATGTAATAGAATTTTTTTGACTTCGGATTCGAGCTCAGCACACCAAAATCCTATAGAAAAGTATACCTTGGTTTCTGTAACAAAAAAAAAGTTTAATTTTGTTGACCAGTGTAATTAGTGAAAATTAATTAACCCGTACAAAACAAAGAATTAAATTATAAAAAATGGAAAAAAAGAAGAAGCAACGCAACGGTGGAGGAAAAAAACATCATTCATGCTTCAATGTTTACTATAGATAAGAAGAGGGGCGTTCACGATCTATTGTAAAAAAATAAAATTTTACATTTTTACTAGGCCTGTTGCACCAGATCGTGAATACCCCTAATATAAAAAAAAAATCAATTAAAAAAGAAAATTTAGCTCGATCTGCATACCTGGTTTCTCCCAAAAAATGTTTGTCATAAATGTACCACAAATTACTGTCTTCATCTTCAAAACACAGATGGCACTGCCTATAAATGTCATAAAAATCTGACATTTTCCTTTCACGTCACGTCTCCATCAGCGAACCAACGGCAAACTTTTCACTTTTTCTTTTTCCAAAGAAGTTTGCTTCCCACAAATACCAAATTCGAATTCAAGTAGACGTCGTGTCACTACTTCTTCATTACGGCTCGTAAATAGAATATCGCCGAAAAACATATTTTTTAACCATTAATTACCTCATAATAAATTAAAAGTAAGTCCACAACTTAATTCTATTTACAAATAAATCGAATTTGTTTGAGTTTTTATTGATTAATCAAAAGATACAGCGTGGTGCTTTGTCCACGTCAACACAGTGAAATCGTCCCCAAATAAAAATTTTCCAATCTCTTTTTTGTTTTCTTTTTTTTAGAATGTACAAATTTGGTCTCATTTGCATTGCCCTTTTGGCTATGACCAACTGCTGCCTGTCATCGGAAGATGAAACCAGCGCCAGGCTCTTGGTCTCCAAACAAATCATGAACAAATATTTGGTGGAGAAGAGTGACTTGGTTGTCAAGTACACTGTCTACAATGTTGGCAATGGAGCCGCTGTCAATGTTAAATTGGTCGACAATGGATTCCATCCGGAAGCATTCGAAATTGTTGGAGGTCAATTGAGTGCCAGCGTGGATCGCATTGCCCCACAAACTAACTACACCCATGTCGTTGTGGTTCGTCCAAAATCTTATGGATACTTTAACTTCACAGCTGCCGAGGTCACTTACAAACCAGTTGAAGAAGCTGAAAAGGTAATTAACAATCAATTTAAACTCAAAACCATGTTTAAGACTTTTTTCTCTTCAGATCCAACTGGCAATCAGTTCTGAACCTGGTGAGGGTGGAATTGTTAACTTGACCGAATTCAACAAACGTTTCTCATCTCATTTCTTCGATTGGGTTGCATTCGCTATCATGACTTTGCCTTCGTTGGCTATTCCATTGGGATTATGGCATTCGTCTAAGAGCAAATATGAGAAATACAACAAGAACAAGAAGCACTAAAGTGGAGGAGTTCTTCTCATAAAATTAATTTTAATTTTTTTTTTCTTTTCAATTATAAAAACCACAACAAGACTCGTGTGCGAGAAGAAACTCACACTCTTCCCACTTTTTTTTTTGTTCATTTGAATGAAGGAGCAACATCTTGGAATCGTTTTAGATTTGTACTAAGACGCTGCGTCAAAATATATGATTTCTTTTTTTTTACAAAATAGCTTAACATTTAAATTATTTTTGACGGCGTAAGAGCTTTTGTATTAAAAAATTAATAAATAAAAAAATAAAAACTTCAATTGAAAAAATAGAAAATTGTTTTATTTATTGGGCTTTACTGAATTGTGCCCTTAATTATGAAAGTGGACTAAGTCACTCCTAAAAATGGCCTCAAATCTAGCCTTTAAATAATTATTATTTAAGGGGTAAAGTTTATTTGAAAGCGAAATCGCAATAAACAAACTTCTTTATTGCTCCTCTAGTGATTTCATAAAAGAAATATAATTAAATCGTTATAAGAAAATTATTATGTAAGTTTTTCTTTAAACAATGCAAAAAGTGACTTAGTCCACTTTCATAATCATGGGCACAATTATTTCTTTGACTATTTTAACTGGCGTTGTTTGAGGGCAATATTGGTACGAATACGAACCCTATTAATAAGATCTTAATGCCAATTTACTAACGTTAACGAAGGTTTCACAACAAATCCCTCTCAAGAAAATTTGGAAAGAAAAACTTTGGAAAGAAGTAGAAAAGGAACTTAACGGTTTTTGACCCACCAACGAAATCTATTTCTGAATGAAAAAAGTAGGTACTTAGGTGAAAAATTGATAACCATGATGTTTTGCTTTAAAAAAAATATTTAAAGTATGCCAAGAGAAAAAAAAGCATCTGGTGGAGAGAAGACCCAAGACATTTTTTTTCTATCAATAAATATTTTTACTTTTGTACCTTAGTAGGTACAGTTGCTGAAATAGTTCTAATGGGTTTGAATTATCTCTTAAACTTCGCCTTATGGTTCTGTGTTCATTTCGTTGTTCTTGCTGTCTTTCATCCAATTATATAGAAACTATATTTTTTGCATTTTAAATTCCAGATAAGGATTAGGACAAAAACAAACAATTTTTTTCACTAAAATCCGGCTGTCAAATCATTCAAAAATCAATTTATTATTTTCATGTTGGCAAAATTTGTTCCCAAGGAAAAAAATTCAGTGAGGAATTCCCGATAGTAGAAACTTGTTCCCGGGAAGGGAAATATTCCTAGGGACAAATATTTCCCAAGGAATTCCCGATAAGGCTGATATGAACCGCGAGTGATGGACACACAACCGCGGTGTGGAGCACTCCCTTCCACTCAGGGGGCATTTTTCGATCAAAGAAGATAGCCTTGCGTATCGCCTCTGTCTTTGTAGATTGGCAGAATGTAAAAAGTAGTAGTTGGCCTTGAGCATTGTTAATTAACTTTGGCGAATAAATCTCTTGATTATTTCTTCTTTTTTGAGCGACTTTTTTTTTTAAATAGTTGCGCTCTTATTATGTGTTATGTCGTAGCTCTTGAATATCAGTAGTAGTATGAGTAGAAATTTCATCCATCACAGTCAGCATAGGTGTTTCCAATCTGCGAAATTGGTTTTACACTACTGGTATTACATATATCCTAATAGCATACCAAAAACTCAGGGGTGACAATCTGTATCTAATAAGCGAATTAACGTTTTCGAGTGTGCGAAAGATTTGCCTTATGCCATGAAGCAAATCTTTCACACAAGCGAAAACGTTTGTTCGCTTATGCGATACAGAATGTCACCCCAGTATAGTAGATATTTTTTTCTTTGGTTAGTTTTGTCGTTTAAAAGAAAGTAAATATTTTAATGGATTCAATCCCCTAATTCATAATCGGTTCATGTCGCAGCTTTTGTTTTCCTTGAGTATAGTTTTGTTGCCATTAGTTTCGAGGCCACAGTTTTTTTTAAATTTAAATTTACTTATGTCTTCTTCCATTTGCTAGTTTTGGAGTCTGATTTGTAAGCCTGACAGCTAAAAGAGGGGGTGAAGAGGGAAACAAAATCTTAGATTTCATGTGCTATTTGGCACTGATTCAAAAAAATCGAATGGAGATTAAAAAATCTGAATCTCGATTTTTGCCGCCTTAAGTAATGTGAAGAAAACCAAAGCCAAGAACTGAGGAAATTCTCGAGTGCATAATTACGCGTTCCTTCGTAAAACTCTGCTCAGGATTGTAAAATTTTGATTTGAGTGAGGACTGAATTACACCCTTAATCTATAACAACAAAACTTTCTTTTAGTTTGGACGCAGATCAACTCAGTAGAGTGAGCCAATGGATTAGTGCGGAGTCGCCTGACCAGAACACTTGTCCATTATTAATGAAATAAATTGCTCAATCAGGTTCTTTGTTGAGAAATAAGCGTCCCGTTTATAATTCACAAAATCGCCATCGAAATATCCAACGAAGAAATAAAAACAAATTTTGTTTACATTTTTTTTATGATTTTTTTTTTGTATTAATTGCTTAAATTCCTTTATTATACAGAAATCATTTCCTTTTTTGTTTGTTCATTTTGTTATTGTTTCTCTTAAAATTTTTCATTAAAATCATTAATCATTTTTTGTTTTTTTAAATTAGAATATATATATATTTATATAATTTAGATTCATTAGTACATTTTACATGATAATAATTCACAATGAATTATGTATTGTTCTTATAGTAATTTTTTTGTTTTTGAATTATTATTCTATCCGTGTGAACATTATACTCTGCCCGAAACATAATTAGTATTGTTGTTCGCATGAATTTTTTTTTTTTATACATGATGTGTATATACGATCACTCTAAAAAATATAACTCATCTTACAATCTATGTAATTAATTAAGAATACACATTAATTAAATTAAAAAATAAAGTCACCACTTAAATAGATGATAAAAGTAGCTTAAACTCGAATTAACTAGAAAAAATGAGCAGTTTTCTTTTGTTTTGTTTGCATTTATATAAATAAATCTAAATTAAAATACAGACAAGATAATCGCCTTAAGAAATTCATTTAAAAAATAAAAATTATTCTACAACAAAAATAAAAAAAAAAAAAAAAATAGCTAAATAAAAATTAATATAAAGAATAAGAGTAGTGTAGAAATAAATTGGTAATTTGATATCTGAAGTATGTATTTTTCATTGTGATCACAAAATTGTATGAAATTAAACAAAAATAATATAATACAATTGTATTTGTACAAATTAAAAAAAAATATATATTAACCACCAGTAGATTTGGGAGAAAAATGTAATTAAAAATAAAAAAAAAAACAAAAAAAAACAGTTGTATTTTTTTTTTTTGTTTTGTTTAAAGCCCTTAATAAGTGTAGTTTTGTTTTTTTATTTTGTTTTTTTTTTTTTTATTAAAAAAATAAAATATTTATTTATTATTTACATTTTTGCATGAATTGGCTTTATTAGGTTATAATTAACATACTTTTTGTTGTTGTTGTTTTTTCTCTTGTTAATTGTATTCTACATTTAAAAAAAAACACACACACGCACGCGCAAATAGACTACATACAAATTGATTTATCATTTTTATCTTTGAAAATAATAAATAATTTTGTTTGTACTTCTTTAGTAGCAAATCGTCAAATATTTTTTTTATTTATTTTTTTTTTCTTCAACGAAACACCGCCTAATGAACAAATAGTATTTTAAATGATATATTCAAAATTCTAATATTCTGTTTTTTTTTTTTTACGAAAGCATAAATATTTATATAAATTTAGTTCAAAAATATTTTGAACTTAGCATTAATACAAGTTTATTTGTTTTATTTTTTGTTTCTCATAAGTCAACTGTTTTTTTTTATTTAAATAATTTCTTAAAAATAATTTGTTAATATATGTTCACTCCATTATAATCTAGATTGTTTTAATATTTTTCTTTTTTATTTAATTTGTGTTTTGTTGAAATAAATTGTTAATAGTTCTGAAATTGTGAAACTTTTTGTCCTTTCGTTTTGTTTTTCATTTTGTTTTGTTTGTTTGTTTTTTTTTTTTTGTTATAAATATGATATTTTATGTTCTTCTCTAAATTTTTTGTTCATTTAATTTTTTGTTATTATTATTTTTTCAATTATAATTAAGACTTAATAATTTTATTATGGAAATATCATTTGATTGAAATAATTTAACTATTCACAAGGATATAATAAATAATTAGTTATTATTATTATGTAGTTGTATTGTTATTGTTTGTGTTTTGTTTGTTTTTCATTTTTTTTATCTAATAATACAGATTTTGTGTATGTGTATTTATATAGTGTATGCGTGTATATATTTATATTACACTGTTGTTTTTTGTTTTAAAAGATTCTTTAGAAATAATTTCAAATCACCATTGCTATATATGTTTTTGCTGTTGAAAGTTCAAAGACTGCTCAACGCAATTGATTTCTGTAATAGGAGAAAAATTAAACAAATGTCAGTTAGTGAGACCTGATTTAATTAGGAAAATACCAGAAGTGTATCTTGAAACTTGTTTTATTGAATATCCTAATGTTAAGGTGTTTTAAATAAAATATTTATCCAAAAAGATCGCTATACAGTTAAATGCGGAGCACAGTAAAACATTTTTTTTTTTTTAAATTGTTTTAGAGTGGGTGGAATCTTCAGAAACGCCTTACTCAACGAGTACTTAACTAACCTATATATAATAAAACTTCAGATTTCAGAATGAGTGAATCTTATTAGTTTCGCACAATACTGTTACTGTTAATACTGTTAGTTTGGTCATCGATGAGTGCTTTATTTGTTGGAAAAAATCAAGAATTCCCGCTCGCGATCGATTTCATTGAATGAAAAAATTAAAAAAAAAAAAAACTTTAAAATATTTTGATATTACTCCAGTCAAAGCGTCGGAAAAAAGGGCCTCACCTTGCGATGAGAGGCACTGTCTGTTTTTATTTCATGGATCGATGGGGGTATATTTAAAAGGCTTAAACCCAATTTCTCACCACCTGATCATTCTTTTTAGCAGAGTTATTCACAAAAAAGCATTTTTTGGGATATTTTACTTCTAAGCTAATATCTTTGCTCCAGATTATCGTAGACCAAAAAATAAACATACTTCCTTATAATATTTTCTATCGTTGTATGTAATTTCATTGTATTTGAGTGAGTAAATATAAAATTGCAGCCATTTAAAGTCAAATTCTTGTTGTTAAAAAACACATTTTTGTCATTATTTCGAAAAAAGCTTATATCATGATTGACATTTTTCTAATCTATTTTGTAGCCCTGTTCATGTCCTGCATTTTACAGAAAAAATGAGCTCTTTATCACCAAAGATGGCCGAGCTATTGATAAATGAACGCATGCAAAACCGGTGCGAAAACACCCAAAAATATCGTTTTTTGGGAATAACTCGACTTCAGAATGTCCTACGGCAAAAAATAAAGCAATGAATTGTTCGTTACAACATTTTCTATCAATTTAGTGCACAATCTTTTTGTTGAAACAAATAAAAAATAAGTAATATTAAGTCAAAGCCGTTTTTTTGTTTAGCAAACTCTTGCCTTATTATTTTGCAAACGGTGCGAGTATTGGCTAAGAAAATAAAATATTATTGTAGTCCTTTAAATTATCTACAATTCAAAAAAAATTTAGCTTTCTACGACCCACGGGAGCCGAGTTATTATAATTTTAAGAAAGCATTAATCCGTACGAAAATTCAAAAAAATTTCCCTTGTTTATGATTCGAATACTAGTTCTCAGTGAGAGGGGTTGTTTTCATTTTTTCTTGTTATAAGAGAATTTGTCTTATGTTTTTCGTTGGTCATTTGGACCTTTTTTAAAAAATTAATTTCTCGGCTCGTGTGGGTCGTAGAGCTAATTTTTTTTTTAAATTGTAGATAATTTAAAGGACTACAATAATATTTTATTTTAATAGCCAATACTCGCACCATTTGCAATATAATAAGGCGAGAGTTTGCTAAACAAAAAAACGACTTTGACTTAATATTACTTATTTTTTATTTGTTTCGACAAAAATATTGTGCACTAAATTGATAGAAAATGTTGTAACGAACAATTCATTGCTTTATTTTTTTGCCGTAGGACATTCCGAAGTCGAGTTATTCCCAAAAAACGATATTTTTGGGTGTTTTCGCACCGGTTTTGCATGCGTTCATTTATCAATAGCTCGGCCATCTTTGGTGATAAAGAGCTCATTTTTTCTGTAAAATGCAGGACATAAACAGGGCTACAAAATAGGTTAGAAAAATGTCAATCATGATATAAGCTTTTTTCGAAATAATGACAAAAATGTGTTTTTTAACAACAAGAATTTGACTTTAAATGGCTGCAATTTTATATTTACTCACTCAAATACAATGAAATTAAATACAACGATAGAAAATATTATAAGGAAGAGAATGTATGTTTATTTTTTGGTCTACGATAATCTGGAGCAAAGATATTAGCTTAGAAGTAAAATATCCCAAAAAATGCATTTTTGTGAATAACTCCGCTAAAAAGAATGATCAGGTGGTGAGAAATTGGGTTTAAGCCTTTTAAATATACCCCCATCGATCCATGAAATAAAAACAGACAGTGCCTCTCATCGCAAGGTCAAATGACGCTTTGACTGGAGTATATGCCAGAGATCAGCGGAAAATTTTCCCTGACCGCTTTTGAAATTTTCTGACCAAATTTTTGTTTTCTGACTTAGATCCAGGAGAAAACAGGAAAAGTAACTTGGTCAACGATGAACAGGGAATAGTAGAAGCATTCAAGTAGCATTGAAGCAATGATAGTGAGAGAAAAAAAGAGAGAGAGCGAGCGCCAGTTCAGTCAGTAAAGACACAAGACACACCAAATAGAAATTAAATTTGATGACTCATTTAAAAATCTTGTGAAAAAAAGTTGATAAAAGATCATTGTAGGCAAAGTGTCACATATTAGTTAATATCCAACGTACTGTGATCATCTAAAATTCATCTGCAAAACTCTAATCGAATTGACAAATTCTGAAAAGGACGAAACGAATTTCAAGCCGAGACCCCCAACATTTCGGCAGACACTGTTTTTAGTTCAACCCCTTGGAACGACATCGAAATCATTGGCCAATTCAGCTGTATTGAATGCTGGCTGGAGAGGCTTGATGGTATTTGCCGAGATCGATCCTGGACTGTGAGCGGCACCTTAAGTAAGTAACTAAGTAAGTAAACAACAATTAAAGAGTAGGCGAAACAATATGAACATGAAAAAAGATGTGTAACACCATCTTTGGGAAAAAAAACATTAGGGTGTTCAATTAAACATTTCGTATTTATTTGGTATTCTGAGATAAATCAACTGGTATTTTCTTTATTAAAAAAAAAGTTTTATTTATTTTATATGTTAAGTTTAAATAAGATTTTTTTTTTCGAAATATGTACATATTTAGATAAATAGTTAAAATTTTGGAATTATGCAGACTATCGAAATCGAGAAGATATCGTTGCCTCGCAAAAATATGCCAATTTTTATTTTTTTTTTAGATAATAGATTAGAAAAAAATATATTATTAAAAAAAAGTTAAGATATAAAACAAAAAAATACTAACTTTTAAAAAATGGAAAACAATTTAAATTTGTTTTGTATTTATTATTATTTTTTTTATTTTGCGCACAGACAAACACGAACACAAGAAGTAGAAGAACAAGATCCTTTTCTAATATGGTCATCCGTTTATCTCGGTCTTTGTCTGTTGAATAAATTGTTTGTTTTTTGTTTTATTGAATTAAGGTATTTGGGTGTTTTTTTTTTTAACGCAGAAATGAGTTTAAATTATTGTTAGAGGAGATAAAATTTTTAAAAAATTCATGATTGTTACTTAAAACTAATAAAAATATAGAAAGAAATATACATTGTTAGTATAAGTAAAGAGAGGATCTAAATAAAGGGTCAATTAATGTTTTCAATGTTAAAATAACTTGCATTGACATTGCCTTTATATTTATTGGTTCTTGATGCAGATTTTGTAAATTGAAATATGTAGTTTTCAACAAGTTAAACAAGTTTTTTATTTAGCTGTGCCCATGTTCTGTAACTTTTATCACTTTTACCATCTTTGAATGACTTTAAAATCCATTTTATCTTATCAAAATAAAAGAAATTTTTTTTTTTTTCAAAATTCTGCTTTCTCAATTCATAAATTCTGAATTTGAAAGAACTTTTGATTTATTTATGGAAGAAAATGGATTTTAGAGACGTTAAAAAACGTTTATCGCCAGTGATAAAGGTACAAAAAATATTCTTGTTTTTATGAAAAGATTTCGTCTAGCTATCGTGTGAGAAGAACGGTAGGCCTCAAGACAAATTTTTTTCTCCTAAGCTTCAATCAAATATTGAAATAATTTATTTTCATATATAGTCTAAGAGCCAGGAGCAGATTTCTTGCGTGAGAGGTAACCGATTCATATGAATGTCAGAGGTAGCGTGGGTCATGGTGATGACGAATACCTTAGTCTGCCTGCATTTATTTGGGGCGTTGCACAGTGTGTCGTCCCCTTATGATAAATCACTTTTTTTGTTGTTAAAAATTAATATTTTTGCTATTAAAATATAATTTAGAAGTGTCAACTCATATGAAAACATATTTATCTTACAAAATAACCCAGGTTATGTATTCAAAATAAGCTCCGAAACATAAGTACCTCGGAAATCGAAAATATTTTGAGGAATTTATGGGAATCTTTGAGAGTATATATTTCACGTTTGGTAATTGTTTGAAAAATTTTGTTAAGGTTATTTTGTTTATTTGAGTGTTGTTGTAAAACGTATAACAAAAAAAAATTAAATTTATAAAATTATATATGAGTTATTAAAATTTCTTTGATAAATGGCCAAAAAAAAAAAAATTTAATTTTTAAACTAAATTTAAAAAAATACTTATTAAATCATATCGATAATTTTTTTATATTATTTTGCCATAGGCCTATACTTAATATTGGCAAAGTTTGGTCTGCTTCTGTTTGCGATTACCAGAGATATTCACATTTATGTGCTACGAGTCAAGTACTCAAAATAATTCATTTTTTGAGAAACATCTTCAAGGGGATCACAAAAATGAAAAGATCGATGTTTTTAATAATTTTTAGCCATACACAAGTAACAAAAAGCTGTTTATGTAATTAAAAATACTTTAAATATTGTTTTCAACAAGAAAAAAATTATATTTTTCTGTATACTAGATTTTTAATATAATAACTTGACCCGGCCACGCTCTACTGTGTATTATAGCGTATTTACCAACCTCGCCGATATAAGAATTTACGAAAATGCAAATAAAACGTTATTTCAAAATTTGAAAGCGATTGACAAAAAACTATTCGAGATTTGCTATGAAACGCAAATAAACATACGATTTTTTTGTATAGAGAATATAAACAAAACAAGTTGACTTCAACTTAAGATTTCTCAAGGTAGAAAAAAGATATTGAAAAGATTTAAACGGGCTTTAAAAGAAAACATTTAGTTCTTTTAGAAACTGTCACAAATTTATTTAAAATAAATCACCACGTTCAAGAACATAACCTCAAAAACTGTTAAAAAACGACATTTCAGATTTTCTAACGGGAATATTTCAAAAACGTGATATGATAGAATTTTTCTGAGTTCGGATTCGAGATCAGAACACCAAAAACCTTACGAAAAGTATATTTTTGTTTATATATAAAAAAAAAATTAATTTTGCTCACAAGTGGCTTCTTCAATAAATGTTAATTTCATAAATTATACTAAAAAAAAAAGTAATAGGTTGTTTAATTTGTTAACTTGTAATTTTTTTTTCTATTCCTGCCATAACAACACAAAAAAAGATATTAACACTCCAAAAACTTAGCTGCAAGTATTTATGATAAACTTTTGTATGGGCTCGACACACTGTGCGTTGTCAAGAAAAAGCGCATCAAAAGTACCATTTTTCTGAAAATCGATTTAGTGAGGGTAACCACTTAAAATTTATTGATAACCAACGCCACATACTCACTGATAACAAATATACCAATGGCAGACATTTTAAGTGCGGCCAAACCCCCGGCAGACTGTCCCGAAAATGCGTTTTTTTGGCGTTTTTAGACGCTTTTTCCTATATAAAAAATTGCAATCGTTTTGCCCCTCCCCGCCTAAAACTATACGATTTTTTTCTTGCCTGAGTGCAACCTACACGCCTAGGTTTTTTGTTACATCTATTGCAAATTACCCTGTACTATGTAGAACCTTTTTCCTATATAAAAAATTGCTAACTTTTTGAAGTTTTTTTCCTACAGATCGAAAACGGTCTGTCAAATCGAAAAACCGTTAATGTAATAAATGAAGGTAATAAAAAGATCTACAACTTTTACTCCAAATTAATTTTTAAAAAAGCTCAAATAAAAGAGATATGACGAAAATAAGAAAATCACCCTTTGACTTGCTTCAAAAAAACCACCCTAACTCTTAAACCGAAGGTTTAATCGAAAAAACTTATTTAACATATTCTGTAGGAAATTCAATTATCTTTAAGATTGCTATAAAATTTTTTCTGCTAGGTCCAATAATACGCGAGTTATGTGAAAAAGTAAAATAAATAAATTTTCAGAAAAACTGCATTTTCGGGAGCGTCTGCCGGGGGTTTGGCCGCACTTAAAATGTCTGCCATGGGTATTTTTGTCATAAGGGAGTCCACCGCTACAGGATGCAACTAGTTTTAAGTGGTTACCCTTAATAAATCAGTTTTCAGAAAAACTGCATTTTCGGGACCGTCTGCCGGGGGTTTGGCCGCACTCAAAATGTCTGCCATGGGTGTTTTTGTTATCAGGGAGTCCACCGCTACAGGATGCGACTAATTTCAAGGGGTTACCCTAAATGAATCAATTTTCAGAAAAACTGCATTTTCAAAACCGTCTGCCGAGGGTTTGGCCGCACTCAAAATGTCTGCCATGGGTATTTTTGTTATCAGGGAGTCCACCGCTACAGGATGCGATTAATTTTAGGTGGTTACCCCAAAGTCTAAAAACGCCAAAAAAAAAAACGCATTTTCGGGACAGTCTGCCGGGGGTTTGGCCGCACTTAAAATGTCTGCCATTGGTATATTTGTTATCAGTGAGTATGTGGCGTTGGTTATCAATAAATTTTAAGTGGTTACCCTTACTAAATCGATTTTCAGAAAAATGGTACTTTTGATGCGCTTTTTCTCGACAACGCCCCAAATAAATGCAGGCAGACTAAGGTATTCGTCATCACCATGACCCACGCTACCTCTGACATTCATATGAATCGGTTACCTCTCACGCAAGAAATCTGCTCCCGGCTCTCGGTCTAATACATATATGGAATGTTTTCAGAAGAGTCTTTTAGAGCGGAATTCATAGTCGTTGCTCAAGTTGAGATTTTTCTCAACTCAAGCATTCCCTCAAGCAATGTCATTATTCGCAGCAAGAATAGAACGATCCACTTGAGTAAAGTAAAATCTCGACTTGAGGAAAAAATGCTCTCAATCCAGCAGTCATCTGAAAAATATTTTGTTTACAATAATTCTTCATCGATTTGATTTTCGTTACGATAGACGATATTTAACATTAAAGAAATAAACGAATAGGGAATTATTAAAAAATATTTATTTTCAGATGATATAGTTTCCTGAAATCAGTCAAATTTCATTGTGAGTTTGATTGAAAAAAAAAAAAATTGTCAAGTCAAGATTTTTCTCTACTCAAGTGAATGCTTAAGTTGAGAAAAATCTTAACTTGAGTAACAACTATGAATTTGGCCCTTAAAGTTTTTGGAAACATGCGATGTTAATGAAAATTGAAAAACTACACTTTTTTAGTACGCGAAAACTTAAAACAGTAGGAAAGTCTTTATAACACTTTTTGTCTGTGCTCTTTTCTTAAAATCGTCATCGTCGACGATATTAATGTACTTGGTGTCTCCATATAAGCGGCGGTCACAAAAATGTCGAATGCATGGCATGCTGGAAAAGTTGTCTTTATGACGTCACACTATTTGGAAATATTTAATATAGTGTGTAGACTTATAAGGAGACTACAACAAATCTATTTAAAAACTATTTTTTATCAGTGTTAGATCCGAAACTTATCAGTATAAAAAAAATGTACCCTCTCTTTACATATTGGACAAACTATTAAATTAAGATATAAAATATTAAGAAAATTACCTGAAATACTGATCATGAAGGGATTGCCTTTGGAATTCAGCCGCCTGTAAATACTGTATTTATGCAATTAATGATGTTTAATATTTTAATTAAAATTGATAAACCTGAAGCTGATCAGCGTACGACATCCGAAGTAAAACATCCGAATGGGGTTCCCTCTGCATAAGCATATTTGGTCTCGGATATGGTCCAACATTCGCTAAATTAACAACAAAAATAAATACATTTTAAAGTAAAGTTCTTTAACTTTGACTTTTTGAGAAATAAAAATAAACTAAAGTAATTTTGTCTTTTTTGTTTTGTTCTTTGTTCTAAAATTGTTGTTATTAATTATTGAATACAAACTCACGTGGCAGTTGAAATCCGGCTTCCTGTTGTTGCTGTGAAGGCAAATGTAAATGAGTATGAGAATGTGCATGATATTCTCGGGTCAATCGTATCTGAAAATTGTTTCAATAAAGCGATTTTTTTGTTCAGTTTTTCAGTGTATTTTTTTTTAGGTTTCGATTTTGTTTTTACGATTGATAACATTCATTCGTTTTTTACTTTTTTTCATTCAACAGACTGAAGCGCGCTAGAATTGTTTGTTTTTCTTTTTGCACAAACAGAGGTAACGAAAAGCGTTAATAAAAAATAAAGCCAAATACTCGAATGGTGAAAGATTATTAATTAATTAATTAATTTGCACACTTTTGATTTTTATTGTTTGTTAATGAGATATCGAAATGCATTGAGTGTGGTGGGTGTTGGAATGTTAAATGAATTTTCGCACCTTTTTACTTTTTTATTTATTTTTTTAGCCCAGAAAAGCAGAAATTATTGTCTGTTGATGATTCAATACAATTTGTAACAAATAAATGTGTGGGTTTTGTGTGTTTTTGGTGGCGATTGAGTGTAGAATGTTTTTATTTTTAATGTGAAACAACACAAGCAGTAAACAAACGAAAAAAAAAATTATAGGACAGAAAGAGGTTTTTTTTTGGGTGTTATAATGGGTTATTTCGCAATTTTGATTTTCCAAATACGATTGATAAGTTAAGACTATTTATTTATAAAAAATTGTTGAGGTCGTTCACACTCCTCCCGAAAGGAATAGAATTTGTTGATGAACGTTTTGGTCTTACCATGTGCTCGTTTGGATCCATGCTAACGTGATGTGGTGGTGGTATTCCGAGGCGTTCCCTTTCCATTTGTGATATTGCAGCGGGATTCGCATATAGTGGGAATTGCGAAGGATGCATTCCTCTGTAAATTAAAAAAAAAAAAAATTCAACAAGTTTTTAAAAATGCAATCAATATTTTTTGTTTGTAGATTGAACATATTTTATCTGAAATCTATTTAGATTACACGTTTCATGACGAATTCCGAAGAAATTAAATATTTATCAAGAAAGAGGATAAAAATATAATTAAATTAATTCAAATCAAAATCCGTATTTCATTGCTTGAAAAAGAGCTATCAGAAGTTAAGAACAAATTAAAAACGATGATCAGACAAATTTTTCCCCTGCAGAAAATTTTAATTTTGTGAAAAACAGAAAAAAGATTCAAAAAGAGTTATCGATACTAAAGGTTTTTGGAAAAAACTTCTTTGATCGATATACTATTGGCTTGAATAAGTTTTGCGAAAAATAAACTTTTCTAAAACGCTATTCTAGTTTTGATCCAACAAATTTATTTTTAATACAAAATATAAATTTAATTCACTGGGCAACAAGGGTTTTGTTTGATTAAGTTTCATAAACTTTTTCGAAGGTTTTCGGGTTGCTGAACTTGAATCCGAAGTCAAAAATTTTCTATCACCTCTAGTTTTCGAGATATTCCTGTTATAAAATCTTAATAATCGATTTTATGCTACTTTTTAAGTATTTCCCAAGCTTACAGTGATTTTGCTTCAGGAACAAATAGTTTTCTACAGGTTTTGGGTGTGCTGAACTCGAATCCAAAATCAGAATTTTTCTATCAGCTCGTATTTTTGAGATATTTCCGTTATAAAATCTTAATTATAGATTTTTTGGTAGTTTTTAAGTTACGTTGGTCTTAAGCTTACAGTGGTTTAATTTAAGGAACAAAATAACAATGATTGTTTTTAACTCGAATCCGAAATCAGAATTTTCCTATCATTTTGTGTGTGCTGAACTCGAATCAGAAATTAGCCTGTGTTTTGAAGATATTCCCGTTATAAAACCTCAATAATTGATTATTTTCTACTTTTTAAGAATTTCCCTAGTATCTGTATCACCCAAACTAGAGGTTCTAGAAAAAAAAAACTGAGGGCAGATTTGAAATCAGCGATGAAAAATTAGTAAATAAGAGTTAAGAAATTTCATGAAACAAAAAAAAGTTGCAATTTTGTTGACCAGTGTTATCAATATTTATATTGTTATCTTGAAAGTAATTCTGCTAGCGTTTTATCCAATCCTCGAAGGAGTTGTTAGGGAAGCTCTTTTTAATAAAGCATTATATACCTACTTCCTCAATCGTTCTAAATCTTTTTTTTTTTGGAAAAAAGGAAATATAATAGATGAAATATCTTACCTCATCCTATAGTATTCCATCCAGTGTGGATCCAATCGTGATTGGCTTGCAGCAGCAGCTGCTTGTGCGTTCTTCAGGTCTTCAAGTTCCCTGTAATTACCGAAAAAGAAGTAATTTTGTCTTCAATTAGTGTTTTTCTCTGATCAAAATACTTTGAAAATAAAATTTGGAAATAATGAGAGATGAGAGCGAGCGAGCGAGCTAGAGTTGGCGAGTAGAGCGTCTTCTGGCAAAAAAGTTATATGTTTATGTGTTTTATGTTTCTATTTTTTTTTTTTTTTTCTGTTAAAATGATGATGAACATGCGCATCTACTTTTAATAAGCATGAATAAAAAAAAGCAAGAATTTTTTATGTAAAATGTTTTTGTTAGAGAAAGAAATTGGAACTTTTGCCTAAAAGAAGAAGCATGCGGTGAATTTTTTTTGTAAATGTTGCCCATGATAAGTAAAAAATAAAAATAATAAAAAAAAGACATTAAAGCCAAAAATGATGGTGCATTGAGGTAGGGAAAGGAAATAAATAAAAAAAGAAAATATTATGCTTGTATGTGGAGAGGGAAAAACTATGCAAGCGGAAAAAAGAAGACTAGTTTTGCTTTGGGAGGTGTTTCTCATTGAGTGAACCGTGTTTTTTTTTTGTTCTTCACTTAAAAAAAACTTTTTTTTTGTTTAATAATTAAATATTAACTGTACCTCTCTCTACTATACATTGGCCCCATTGGGTGATGATATGGTGCTACCATCGGTTCAACAGGGCTGTGAAATATTTAAAAATAAGATTTTCAAAAATTTATTTTTAAATAGTTTCAAAGAATAGAATTTTTAGTAGTAAAATTGGGAAAAGGTTTTTCTTGTTGGTTTTCAAATGGAGATTTTTTTTAGATATATTTTTTTTCGAAATTCTGTTCCTTTTGGAAATTGATTAATATTTTTTTTTAAAATTTTGAATGCCAATAGAAAGAAAAGCTGTAGAGTGGTGTATTTGTGTAACAAGAAACAGAACAGAGGTGAGGAAAAGGGGGGTGGGATATCTATCATATTGAATTAAAAGCAATTGACAAACCTGAATGCAACATGTGGCCTTGCATACTCGGAAAGCTGTCGAAGGGCAGGTGTATCAGCGTAGGGAGGTTTCAATTCAGCTTTAAGTTTGGCCTGTTGAGCAGCTTGTTGGGCAGCCTGGGCCTGCTGTTGCTGTTGTTGTTGCTGCTGTTGTTGTTGCTGAAAAGAAATCTAGTTTTTAAGATCGTCACCAATGAGTTGAGTTTTGGTTTGTCTTACCTGTCTTCGTTCTCTTTCCTTTTCGGCAATCTTTCGGTCACGTTCTTCTCGTTTGCGTGCCAATTTCGAGTCAGCAACTGGTTTGAATATCAAATCAGTTCTTGTGCAGGAGTTGTAGTCTCCTCTGTCAATGTGCCTTACAAATCTATAAAAAAGAAATCATCATGACGTTTAAAAGATGATGCAGGGTATGATTTGTTTATTCAGACTTACATTGCAGATTGTGATCGATGGCATTCGGTGTCATCAGGTTTAGCCTCGGGACTAGGTCCACGAGGAATGTTGTGCGTAGGACTTGGAATTTCTGGCTCTGGATCTGGTTCAATATCGATTGGTACTGAAAAGATGTAAAAATTCATTTAGATCCACATATTTATTATAAATTCATTATAATCAACTTACAAGGTTCAGTTGAATGATGGCTGCCTAAATTACTACTCGCCGAGTGCGCATGTGCACGCAACGCGTCCATGTGACTTGTAGGCTTGACGAGCGTTGGAGAGTTCTCTTGGAACGCTGGATGTTGCTGTGGTGGATAAGCGGGATGAGAACCAGGATACTGAGATTGTGGTGGTGGACCACCACCACCTCCACCTCCGCCTCCTCCACCTGAGCCGGGTCCACCTGGTCCGACTGGTCCTCCAACACCGGTTGGAGTTGAACTAGCGCTATTGCCACTGTTGCTACCTTGTGGCGTCTTTGGTGTGGGTGGTTTGATTTTGTGCTGCATATTTTGCATGTTTTGCTTATCCATCGCCGACGAGTGTGAGCTCTCTTCGGGACGGGTTGCTGTCGATTGTGGTGGTATGCCCTGATGGTGAGCCATAACCGCCGCTGGATCGAGTGGTCCCGCCGGCGGAGGAGGTTTCATGTACGCCGTTGGGAAGCCAGGACCATACGGATGGTATGGGTAAGGTGAGTTGAAAGGATTGTGATGGTGCGAGTAGAACATTGAAGGGTGCAGCAGGTGATGGGGGTATGGCGCCTGACCTGGATGCACTCCCATTTGGGGCATTGCCGCTCCAGGTCCGATTAAGGGAAGAGGAAGTGGCATCTGCGGATGTCGTATCACGGGCGGTGATGCACCAGGACGCAAATGGGGAGGTGGTGAAGTTCCCAAACCCCGTTGAGCCTGAGGGCCGTACATTTTACTAAGAGGACTGGCCATTAATGCTGATGCACTAGACACCGGTGGGGGAGTCATATGCGGTGATTGTTGACGTAGCAAAGCATGACGATCGCGTTCAGCCACTGCAGCTGCGGCAGCTGAAAGAGCCGATGCAGAGGGGTGATGACCTAGAGGACTCTGTGGCACTGGGTGGAGAGGAGATTGGCGGCTTATGCTGCCTCCACTAGATGCTGGAGATGACGGTCGATGAGAGGAAGAACCAGAAGAGGAGTTTATGTGCATTTGTGGAGGTCCTTGAGATGGTCCTGAACTGTTTTGGACGCTGGGACTTGCTCGGCTAAATGCAGATGATGGCACCGTTGTTGTGGTTTGTACAGAGGAAGCGGATGACACCGACGAAGGAATTCCACCTACAGGTGGGGTACGTCTACTAATTCCGGAGTCGTTTAGTCCGCTCATCGCTGTTCCGATCAGAGACAGAGGAGCACCAGGTCCTCCTGCACCGCCCATTCCAGGCCCACCCATCATATGGGCTGCATGGTGCACTGGGTGACCTTGCATGTGCATGTGAGGGTGAAGCGGCATTGGGTGACCAAGCATTCCCTGTGGATTCGATAGTCCCGGAAGAGGTGATGTTCGATGAGGAGGCTGCTGTTGCATTTGCTGTTCCCGGCTATTGCTGTTTTGGGAGTTTGAATTATTTTGAGACTCCATGGGGCGTTGTTGAGCAGGTGATGGCGTTCGTACTCCTTGTTGTTGTCCAGCTGGCGATTGCTGTTGCATGGATGAAGGATGATGACTTTGTGGAGGAGGTGGAATTCCATGCCCACCATGTCCTTGTAGGGAGAGAGGAATACCAGGATGATGAAGAGATTGTGGAATATCTTGGTGTGGTCTATGCAGTGGCGGCAAATGACTTGGCCCACCAGGTTGCATATGTTGCAACGAACTTGGTGGCATTAGTATGTTTGGACCCGATGATGGTGGCATTAACATACTTGATGAAGATGAAGTTTGTATATTCGACGAGTTGGAATTTTGTGACTGCTGTTGTTGTTGCTGCTGTTGTTGTTGTTGTTGCTGTTGTTGTTGTTGCTGCTGCTGTTGTTGTTGCTGCTGTTGCTGTTGTTGTTGCTGCTGCACTTGTTGTGCTTGCTGTTGTTGTTGTTGTTGCTGTTGTTGTTGATGTTGTTGTTGAAGCTGCTGTTGTTGAAGTTGATGCTGATGCTGCAATTGTTGCTGTTGTGAAGCCAGCGAACTGAGCATTCCTGGGTGTGTGGGTGTTGGATGATGCAACGAGTTCGGTGGCATACCAGGATGTTGCTGCGAAACCAAGTTCTGTGGGTGCATGCCCGCGGGCACAGCTGAAGGCATATGGGGTGAGGGATGTGGTGAATGAAACTGTTGTGACTGCTGCGAATTGCTATTACTTCCCTGACTATCCTGACCGGGTGTAGACCGAGACGAAGCGTCAATGGGACTTTCTGAAGGCGGATACTTATTGACAACACCTTGAGGATCACCAAACGGACTACTTTTGATAAGATTTTCCCCATGGTAGGCCGATTTGAGTGCACCATCCGGTGGAGGGTATTTCAAATCCTGCGGCTGTTGGTGTCCAGGTGGTGGTCCCAGACCATATTTAGCACCCATTGGATCGCCATATTTAAGCATTATGCTCGAATCGTAAGGCGAGCGGGACAAAGAATGAATGTCAGCCTGATAGTGTGGTTTTGGCATTGCAACGGGGTTCTGCTGTTGTTGATTGGAATCACCGCTACCTAATGGAGGATACTTCATCTGTTGGTTCTCCTGTGAAGGCGGCGGTTGATGGGGTTGATGTTGTTGCTGCTGCTGATATGCCTTGAGATCTGGGATTTTGATAGGTTCATTGAATGACTTTGGTGGCAAGCCGCCATGCTCCATACCGTATTTTAATTCGTATTTGCCTGGCAACTCCTGTCCATATTTCATCGGTTCACATGGCGGTGGATATTTCATTTCATGAGGGAATTTCGCAACAACCTCGCCTGCTGGGTTGTACTTGATTTGATCGTTGTACTTCATTTCAATATCTCCAGGATATTTCATTTCGCTGCTGGGATTGTTAAACTTGATGTGACCATCGAATGGAGGTGGTGGCTGTTGAGTGTCGTATTTATGCTCTGGCATCTCGTTGACACACGCTTGAGGATTGAGCGCTGACGGAGGTGGCAGTCCAACAGACATGCCAGCTGGGGAAATATTTACATTTGGCTTGGGTTCCTCGCTCTTGACCTCAATTTTGACCTTCAGGTCTTGTGGTTCATTGCTATTTTGATTACATGTTGCATCCATTGAAGACGAATCGTCCAGTGGTTCTTTTTTAATGTACACTTCTTTAGCTGAAAACTCCATTGGTGGTTGAGGTGGTACTACTACTGGTGCTAGTACGGGCTGAGTTGGTGGTGGTACCACTCCGATAACAGCCGGTTGCAGGGCAATATTCGTCTCCTGCTTCATGTTGGCGATCTTAGAGAGCATTTCCTGTTCCTTGGGAACATAGCCACCATTATTAACCATCTCTTCTGGAGGTGGAATAACAGCAGGAAGCTGCACCGGTATTTCCTGTGACACATCGTTCTCATTTAACTGATCATTAACTATCGGCGGTTGTGGCATTTTCTCGATTTCATCAGGACACTGTTTCTCTGGCGATAACTGTTGTGGCTGCTGAACTACAACAATCGGTGCTTGCTGGTTGGTTTCTTCGTCCTGTTCCAGTTCTTTTTCAACTTTCACAGCTTGATGTTCAACAACAACAGGAACGATAACCTTTTCGTCCACCACTTTATCTTCGACTTCTTTGGGCGGAGCAATAGCCAACTGCGGTGGATCAGGTGTATCATTTGTATTTTCACCCTCATCCAGCACCGAATCGGGACGACTGTCCGAATTCATGCTCTCCACCGGACTGTCCGATCTCTTTCTCTTCTCCTTACTATCATCGGTGATGTCTCCGTCCGTATCGGACCTCTTCTTCTTGTTAGGCGTATCCTGTTTCGCCTGCTTGCGTTTATTATTGCTCTCCGTTTTGGTTGGTGTTTTGGGACTGTTTGTATCGGTAACTTCTGGCGTTTCGGTTCCACCTCGTTTCGGTCTCTTACCATTTGCCACTTGTTCCTTATTATTGTTTTGTTGTGGTTTATTACGTGTCCTCATTCTAGATGGTGATTCATCCCTTTTGTTGGTTAAGCTTGAATCACTATCACATTCACTGGCTTCGTCTTCGGTCAATGAGCTGTTCTCTTCTTTAGCTACGGGAATTGGTTCAATTGGTACTTGAGGTTCGGGTGTGTCCTCTTTTTTCGTTGGTGGTGCGTTACTGGCACGTGTTACACGATTACGGCGCAACGATGATTGTCGCCGACGACGATGTGGTCGATTATTATTAGCGCCTGGAGTCTTTTTCCACAAATAGTAGAATTCAACAAGCTCGGGGGTTTCTTTGTGCGGTAATAGATCTTTGTGAATACGAAAGAAATTCTTGCCAAATTGTCTTAGACCTTTTATAAATTTTTTTGTTTCATCTTCTGTCCATTTTTTATCAATTCCTTTGGAAACTGGACACTTAACTAGAGCTTGTAGGGCGGTTCCTGTATCATAACCGGAATCATGTAACTAAAAAGAAAATCAAAGAAAAAAGCATTTGTTTTAGTTTTTCTTTTTGTTGTGGGGAATAAGTTTGTTGTAAGAAATTTTTAGGCTAAATCAAGATCTATATTATATTTTTGAATTCTAAGCAGTTGTGCTGTTTGAAAATATAAAAAAAAAGATCACTTCCATTGTGCAATAGGATCTCATAGGAAATCTGACTGAGAGCTGATTCAGAATTACTGCTTTGCCGAATCTTAGAAACTAATAACATCTTGCTTCAAGGAATCACAAATTGTATAATCTCTTGTTTTCAGAGCAAAAAATGGAAGAGCTTCAGATAAAAATTAAGTTAGAAAAAAACACTTTCAAAGTTCATTTCCGAGCTAAAGACTTTAATTAAAAAGACATTTCAAAATAAAGACACCCAGTTTCGTTTCGTTAACAGTTATGTTTCCGCTCCACAGAAAAATGAGCGTTGGATAGCTTGAAAAGTTAAAGAAAAATCTCGTTTATGAATCTCCTGGCGAAATTATTTTTTTGCTTTACTTATTGTGAATATATTGGGATCATAAGATTACGCAAAAAATATTCTCACAGATTTTATAATTGGTTACAGAGAAAATCAGTACTCTGTTGAGCGTTCAAGCCATATGAACCACCTTGACTTTTTTCCATGGGTACTGATCATGAGCAAAGCATTATTGTCACAAAAAATTGCATCTTAATTTAGGAAAAAATCTCTTTAAAATACTTCTGAAAAACTCAAAATATAAAATATGGCTTCGCCAGTAAATCGGAGACTTAAGCATAAATATAATTTAAGAGTTTTTCCTTATCTCGGTAAGCGCGCCAAATGCAGAGAATTTGTGAAAAGCACTGCCAAGTGGCCATTCGAAGTTCCCCACATTTTTACCAACATCTGATCGGCTTTTATAAGTTTGCTTTAAATCGTGAAAATCTTCCATCGACAAGAAATAAACCAAGAATATCAAATCGATACACATCACCTCTTTGTCGATTTTAAAGCCACCTTTTTTAGCGCAAAAACAGGGCAACTTTACGAAGGCTTGCCGCAACTTGTTCGCTTCTGTCGTATGACTTTGGAGGAATCTCAATAAGATAATCCGTAGCTGAAGTAATAACTGTGCTCAACTCCTAATTCAACATCAGTGACTACTAGGTCAAGATTTCAATTTTGTGCATATAAAATTGCTTCCTGTATGTTCTGCTGTTATTGTACTATGAGAAAACGTTTAGTTTCTATCCTAAGGGTAAACTCAGACCATACAAAATGAACACCTTTTTGAAAGATGGAATTGTTTTGTCAAAAATAGGAAAGAAATATTTATAAAATCTATTTTGAATAAGTTAAGAACTAGCACTTGTCCCATAACCACAAAAAGTGATTTCAGACAAAAAGTAAAAAATTTTGCCAACTTAACCATTTTGGCAAAGCTTTTAAAAAAAAGTTTAGCAAAGTATAGTAAAATTTTTCCGTTTACACACTAAATTGTTAGCGCTACCCTAATAAGTTAGTTTCAATATTATTTAATTTATTAACAAATGTATTAAGGACCGCGAAATAAAAAAGGTAGGCCTTAACCTCAAATGCAAAAACACTAGCATTGAGATGGCCAATGGGGCAATACAAAACCGGGAGACTTGCCACTGATTTGTGAGGTCAACCAGGTGAAATCCACAGGCGAATCATTAGTGTGAAGCACATACATATGTGGGAGAGTTATGATAGCCTCGCCATCGTGATCATTACAGCACCATATAAATAGAAGAAGATTACCAAATGTATCAAAACAACGAATCAATAAATGGATAATTCACTTCTTACTACCTTATCAATCCTTAGCTTTTGCTTATTCTCAACTAACTTTATGTTGAATTTATTTATAAGAGCATATGACGTAAAATGAAAAATGTATTAAAATAAACTATAAATCCCTCAGTGTTGCCTTCGTTTAGCAACGAAGAAAAATTCACTTCTATACTTTAATTGAAACGCTCCATATTAACTAAAGAATAGCGAACAAACGCTTTGTAGACAAAGGTTTACTATCCCCCAAATTAAAATAATTGACTACTGTTTATAACACATTCAAGTCTTATAATTTAATCAACTTTGCATGGTTATTTGTTATGATGTGTCTACTAAATTTTTATCATCTCACAGTGTAGCATAATAATAAAATTTATAATGTAGCAATAGAGTACTTACAACGTCAAGTGCATTTATTGTAGTATCATCACGACTTGCTGCTAAACAACCATCTTCTAAACCTCCATCACACATGCCTGTGAACGAACAACAGATAATATTAATTAATACAAAATTTACATTTTAATAAATTAATACAAGATTTCTACATGTATATAGATATAGTAAATGTAGTAGTCACATGTCATAAAACAATGATTTTTTGTAACTTATACAACTAAAGTATATACTTTATCATGTTTTTGTTTTTTACCTTGAAATGCTGCCATGGAACGTGCTGCACGTACAAACATTATTAAATCTCCATCGGCAACTATTCCAGGACTCCATCGTGGTTCTTCTAATTCACGCTCATCGATTTCTTTATCAACGGGAAAACTTGAAATTGGATTATAATCGGGCAGTTTTGCCTGTGTTCATCCCATCACAAGAGCGTTTTTTTTTTGGTTTATTAATTATTATTATAAAATAGCAATTGATTAGTTTTGATATTTCTTTTTGGATTGGATGTTGGAATTAAATATTGTTTTTTTTTTTTTTAACATTTTTACCGTTTAAGTACATAATATACATTATACACAATGGTATTTTTTTTTTCTCATTTTCTTATAAAATAATGCATGATGAATGATTAATGAGTGTAGGAGGTTTATTTTTTAATTGCCTATTTACATTGAGGCAGTGAAATCTCAGTGAATCATGCATGCTGGGATTAATAATAATAATAATAAATCGTTTTGTTTACTAGAATTTATATTTTCTGGGTTAAAATAAATTTTCTGCTTTAAATCAAATAAAAGTGGAAAAAAGATCATCGACAAAAGTAAACAGATGTAAAAGCTAAAATTTAATTTAATCTAATTATGTACTCTTTACAACTTCAATAACTGCAAAATGGATAATTTAATTTGCATTTGAGGGTTAATAGCGTTTTAACGACAATGAGTCCATAGAAATTCAGCAGCTTTATTGCAAGTATGGAAACATACGAAAAATTGTAAATCAGTAATGTTTTGGCGTTATGTTAAACATAATAATGTGACATTAATAAATATTTTCCAAAAATGTAAGAAAACGGTTCCATATATTTATCACAAGGACGTGTCAGTCGTTGTCGTGATATATTTTTTTTTAAAGCAGATAGATGAAATTCTTAACAAGACTCTGAGCCTAAAACAAATCTGAAACCGCACTGTAGTTGCGGAATTGAATAAAATTTACTTTGTTGCCAATGAAATATACAGGAACAACTAACAAAAGGAACCATTTTTCGTTACAAGAATTTGTTTGTATAAGTACACACCCCAATTTATTTTTACATCCACTAGCTTATGGGCTTTGCAGCGACATCGAGCTGGTCAGAAAGCTGAAAGTTGGCTGGGTCATGTGAAGCATATGAAAAATTAATACCGACTCACCAGCCCGTCGAGTTTTCAAATCCAACATTGATGGTCAACGTAGAAGAGGAAGAGAAAAACTGTGAGCGCCAACTTAAGTAAGTACATAATTTATCGCCAACTTATGGGTCAACTCTTTCTATGTCTCATAAGAGAGATAAAACTAACATCAATGGGCTTTTCGATCGCTATCAGAATTCGGATCAGCACAAACAATTCGGATCTTTTTGTTTCAGCAGACCAAAAACCAACACTTGCCTATCCAGCTACAACCTTCAGAAATCTCGTTCTAAGGCTGCCAGATGGATAAGTAATAGCAGCTTAAAATACAGACTAAAAAGACCTATTTTAAATCGATTGTATGTTCCATCAGAAAAGGACCGCAATAAGCCAATCAACGAAACTGCATAATCAATACGTTTACAAACAACTGTGTAACTGTGGAAAACCCATTTCATTTTCTTGGTCTATTGATGTCTACTCTTCTTCGACAAGTAGGAAAAATTAAGTGTCACTTCCAATTCTCATCGGTATATTCAAGTGTTAATCGAAGTCACAAATGGTACAGTCATCGAATGCACAGATGTTTTATGAAATAATTTCTATCTAAACCCGAAGGAACCATAGATAAAGACTTAGAGTAGTTCTTTAGATAACAAAGCACTATGTTTTATAGATTTCTTGAAATATTAACACTTTTACCCCAATAAAATATAAGTTCGGCCGATTTGTCTGTACGTGACAATGGAATGCACCAAATGTGTTTTACTTCAATTTGATTATTAACAAATTATTGGTTTAACCTGTATGAAAACTTGTGTGCTATAGCAGGCTATAGCGAATCATCATTTTGGTCTAAAAGTTAGGAGATTTACCTAACTGGGAGCAAATCAATACTGTGGTTATTTTCACCCTACAATCATTAAGTGGTTCGAGTTCTAAGCCACTAAACGAAAAATAAAAATGTTATCTAATCGTATTGCATAAAAACAAAATTTAATACTTTCATTGTGTTAGATGTAATACTGTTGTTAATATATTTGATAAACTTATTAATTAAGTTATTGAAATATATTTTGTTAATTTAAATAATTTAACAATATTAAATAGACTAAACGATTTAACTGCCTGCATTCAAAAGAAGCGCTTCTAACAAACAAAACCAAAAATACTAAATAATAACCTACTTTATATTTGTTAATATTATTTACAAAAAAAATAATAATTAAAAAAAAAAAATACTATGCATGATTCAACCTGAATGCATTTGTAACATTATCACAAAATTGTTCTATAATTGCAATTAATTAAAAAGCCAATTGTTTTCAAATTAAACCAAATTAGGGAAACATAAAAAAAGTTACTTTAAGAAATCTAAGAACTTCTGCAATCTACATTAAGATGTTTAAACATCTTTAAAATCACAAATACAATATGTATTTTATTTATTGAAATCTTAAATTTATCTAATACATACTGATCTGAATTTTAAGATTTTTTAATAGTATCAGATAAACTAAGTTATGTTTTTTTTTCATGTTAATTTAGACTGCAGATGTTTAGTTTTATATAATGCGCAAACAGCAAATATATTTTAAGCATCATTTTCAAATTATATTTATTTTTCTAACAAATAGATATTTTTTAGTTGAAAAAAAAAAAAAAAAATTGAAAATTAAATTGAAGGGAAAAATTTTGAATTTGAATCAGAATTTGTTACCGTGAATTTTGTGAGTTATGTACGTACATAGACATCGATTACCTGGTGGCCGGGACCCACTCGTATTTCTCCTTGAGTGGAGGCCGCCATTACCCTTTAAAAACACTTTTCACGTCCAGTGTTAAGCCTTTTATTGCCCTTTCTTGATTTCAAAATTATGTTCTGTAAAGAAAAAAATAAAATTACGGTAAGATTTTATTGCAAGACAGCATTATTTAAAAAAAAAATATTATATTAGGAGTTATTAAAAAAATAAAGCAATTTCGAAGTTGGTGTAGTTGCAAGAATAATGTTGACCTGCCTAAGTAAAGGTATATTGCCCCGACCTCAATCATTTTTTCTATCAACTGAGGATCATTTTAATCACTAAGACTTAGGTATTTGCTGAAACTAATTTTAAATATTTAAGTAGAACATAAAATCTTATTCTTTACTTTTTTCTCTGCGTAAAGTTTCATATAAGGTTTTATGTAGAACTTAAATCATTAAGTTTCGTTTCAGCAAACAGCTCTAAGTTGTATTTTGCACAAAGCTATAGGTGATGACCAAAAAATCAGGTTAATTCGAAATTCGAGTCGTATCGTATTTGATTTTAAATCAAACGAAGGAAGGACTTTTGTTTGAGAAGGCAATTGACTAACTAGCTGGAGCGGTTTTTTGTGGACTATCGAATCCACAAAGAAATTTTTCTTGAGAAATTTTTGATTAAATAAAGAAAAGAACAAAATGATTTCATATTCGTTCTCAGTATTGCAAAAATTACCTATATAATAAATATTGTCAGTAATTCAAGATTTTTTTAACGCTTACGATAAATTAGCAAGAAGCTGTCCACAAAATTTGACATTAATATACACCGGAATAGCCAAGCAACGGCTTTAAGTGAGCGGGACTGACCTCTGGAGTTCAAATCCCTATAAACAAGGAGTGGATCGGCCATTCCAAAGTAACGGAGAGGAAATATTTACGCTTGTTATCCAGTTTACTTGTATGAAAAAGCAATCTGTTTTCTGGAAATTTGGTGAGTCGTTAGAGCTCATCATAAAGTTGGTGTCAAAGAAGTTTTTACGAAAACTCAACCAATTGTTCTCAAGTTATTCACAATTAAAGACGGTAATGGAGAAGACCGTATGTGTCTTTTCCCTTACCGTTTTTGTCTGTGAATATTTTCGTTAAGTTTATTTAGTTTTTCGGGAAACTTCTTGGTAATCAATTTTATGATCAGCTCTCAAGGGAGTTCTAAATGAGGTTTTTAGCAATTCGATAGCAAATTTTTCGGGTTTTGTTTGCGAAAAATTCAACCAAATCAATAGAAAAATTACGGATTTATATCCCACCAATGTCTCTACTTTATTGTTGAAGTCAATTAAAGTAAGAGAAAAGGATTCTGAGACGATTCATTAGCAGGGATTATGTAAGGTGAGAAAAAAATGTTTATTTTTCTTGGAACGGCAAAAAAAAGGCGCATTGTGTATAAAATGTACATACGCGCATAACGATGAATAAAAACTAGGTAAAAATTGAACCTTGCACTTTATCAATCTGCTTCCAATAAATAAACAAATCTTTTTTATATTTGTTGTGCTCTTAAACTATTCTTTTTTTTTTAATTATTATAAATTGTACTCAAACACTCTTCCATTGAAGAGGTCTTATTAAAAAAGTTGTAAAATTTAAGCATCAAGAATGAAGTACATGATTGTATGTGAATTCTTCCTACATACTTCAGTTCTTTTCAAGTTAATTTCAAACTAACGATCCACTCAAAAATAATAAAAAAAAATTCCATTCTTCTCCAACTCGAAATAGCAAGATCAAAATGTTATATACTAAGGGGGAAAATATAAATGAATATTGATCCCTCGTTTTGGCAATTACCACCGGATTAAACATGTGTGTTTATTATCTTTTTCATTTTGTTTTCTCTATTTGATTGAAATTCATTGTTCAATAGTTTTTTAACTACAAAGATCTTCCACAATACTTGCCACTGGACATGGTAAAGAACAAACAAAAAAAACATCCCCTGTTTTGCACCCTGCATTGCATTTTAATACATAAAGGCACTTAAAGTCCAAAGAATTCATAATGCGAAAAGGTGCAAGCAGTAATCTTTTTTTTTTTGCAAACAAATGCTTCAAAAAATTGATAAGATTACTTAAACACGAATAGAATTTTTGAGTACAGTAAAAATCTGTTGAATTTATAATAAATTTTCGAAATAAATTCGAGAATAGATAATAGAATTATAAAAAAAACAATAATAATTCGAATCCTTTTAGGTATCCACTCTATAATTTCATATCTATTTCCAATTTGTCTTTACCAAACAAAGTCATGAACTAGCTTTAACTTTAAGATCTCATTTTAATGAATAATCTTTTGACAGCAAACTAACAAAAAACCAAATCCAATCCCTCCACACACATAAAATTAATAGATTTAAATTGTATTTATTTTCAAAACGCTTCGACTCTAATATACAATTTTATTGCTTTTAGCTCATTTCAGCTGGTGTTAGAAACTTTATTAGTTTCATTTCACTCGAAATTGGTTTATAAATAGAAGTGAAGAAAAAATATTCCTATTTAATCGAACATGAAAATGAAAGAACCAAACAGAACAGAACTGGGAAGGGAAAGAGAAATGAAATGTTAAATGGAATTGGTGATATTAGTGTTATGACATGACATCGTTACGCTCGGGGTGAATAATTATTACTTCCCCTATATTGTGATATGCCACCCTCAAATAGAAGCCAACACACAGACAGACCCGATCGACGAAGAATCACAAGTAGCTAATGCTACAATTTAAAAGTGCTTTACGAGAGAGAAAAGGGCTTGAGTCTGATATGTCCATCAATTTAATTGTAATTAAAGCACTTTGTGCTGCTTTTATTATTATTTCTATTATTAATTTATTGACTGCTAAAGTATACACACACAATTTATGAGGGGTGGTGGTGGAGTGGAACGTTAGAAATATAGGTTCCGTCTTGTAGTGGGGACTCATAAATGTTTATTGGCCTAATAAAAACGAGTAATCTATTTGATTTTATGAATTACTTTTTGTTGTTGTTATTTCTTTCTCTTGAAAACAGGAACAGAAAAGTTAACATTACTAGAATTTTTGTTTTTTTTTTTTTTGTTGTTGTTGTTCATTTAACGATCAAAGCACGTATGCTTATAACTTCGGCGAATTTATTGATAAAAAAAAATCCAACATGAGTAAGTCATGTGTGTGTGTGATTAAATTAAGTTAATTTTCTTTTAAGAAACAAAAAAAAAAAAAAATAAATAAATAAATAAAATATTTCTTTCTGCTTTGGTTTGTGGTTTTTTGATTTCGCAGTAATTATATACTGTAGATAAAAACGACTTGAAATGAATGCTAAGTGGAAGGAAATTAAGTTTGATATTGACCAAGTCATTACTATAAAGGTCAATGAATCATTTCAAATCAATGTTAGGATGATATTTTGAAATTGAGAATTTCAACTAGAACAATCTCAGAAATTCAATTTATATAGGTTACGGATAATATTAAAAAACCATTGATAACCATTCTTAATTTAAGATTTTGGTTAATTAATCAGAAGAAAACTAAAATAAAAAAAATTTATAACGAAAAATTGTTTTATTTAGTGTTCTTTTTTACCAAAATTGTTTTGTAAAATATGTTTTTGTATACTTTGAGTACCAAAATCGATACCTATAATTACGGTGACCATATTTTTGAAAGCGAAACACGGGACAGATAAAAAATTCGTTGGATCGTTTTGAAAATATTGATTTTTCAATAAAAATTTAATTTTTTTAAATGAGTTTTCATAATTTTTTTAATTATTTTGATATCAAGATTTCCTAAACGATTTTATGGGAGCTTTTTTGTTGAAATCATTTAAGTCGAAATCAGAAATCAAAAAATGGTTTTATAATAATGTCTGTTAATAACTTCTAAGAAAACATTTTATTTAATCAAAATCAGGAGAGCTGTTTTTTAACATTTTAATTTTATTTTAAATGATTTTGAAATTGATCTTTAACACAACTTTCAACATTTACTTAAAAGTTTTGAAACTAATCTGGGTTCTTTACTCTTCCATATGTTGTTCTTTATTCGAAAACATTTAACCTGGGGTCGAATTACGGCACACGATTACGATCATTGTCACTCCCATTTATTTGTCCAAGTAATTTGTCTTGCAGCAAAAGTTTTTTGAACGAAAATTTTCGTTTTGCTTCAGCAGCGTATTTAATTTTAATTTCCAGCCACTGTTTTCTTGTTTTCCGTACAAAGTATTTAAAATATTGAATACAAAAATCAGAGAATGTCCAAATACGGGACAATCACGGGACAAATTACAAAATACGGGACACTTATACGTCCCGGGTTTCTTAAATAAAAACCCGGGATAAGCTGTAGAAATACGGGACAGTCCCGGGTAAACCGGGACGGATGGTCACCGTACCTATAATGTATATGTAGATTAGGGTGCTTTTATTTTTCGCGACCATGTTTTTTCTTCATTCCCATTTCAAATTTGAATTGAAATACCACCTGAGGCAGTGTTATAGATTTTTAAATGCCGAGCTTGAATTTAATAACCTTAATAGAAAGAAGAAGTTCTGTTAAAAATTCGACATTCATAGATAAAGTAGGAAACACTTCTTTTCGTTCCAAATTAATTGATATTTAAAAGTATAAAGGACGTTGGAACCACGATGTTATTTATGGATGCATAAGGGTGCATTTGCATCTCTTGTCACAAACTGAACCTCCTCTTAGATTTCAACTTATTACCTACTGCGGTAATAACGTCAGCATTTGTAAGGAATTGAAATATAAGAAAAATCAAGTTGTCTTGAAGTGAAGCTTCTACACAACCATTTCGAAGATCGGTGCAGGTGTGCAGCAGCACAGTTGGAAAATACGAAAGCATGCTAAATACTTCTCATAAAACTGAAAAAAATGTGTCAAAACAAACAAGTTGGGCTTCATATTTTACAAGATTGAAAGAAGTTGTCTACTACCTATCTATTCGTAAAATTTAACATTAAAAAATTTTGTGACATTTGCTTTTTTCCGCAGTTAATAATGCTTCAAGTGCTTTGTCTACTGCAGAGCAATATTTATGCTTTAAAAACTGAAATTAAGATAATTGTTCTTTTTTATTCTTAAAAAAAAAAAACAAAAAATTATCCTAATTTCAGTTTTTAGAGCATAAATATTGTTTTTTTTTTTTTTTTTTTTTTTTTTGTTTATGCTCTTTAACATTTTTTCGACTTGCTTCCCAGATCAGACCAGATTTCAGGCTATTGAGTCTCTGAAAAAGTAGATTGTGTTCTAATCTTTCCCTATAGCAGGTCCCCAACTATGTTAGATATGATTCATATCTGGGTTTATCGTAGAGCCAGCCATCGATTCGATTTTCACTTTTTGCAGGTACATAATTGAAAAAAAAAAAATCATGTGTGCAATTCACACTTGTTAGAAGTGAAACCTTAAAAAATCATTTTTCTTAAAAAAAAAAAAAAATCGAAAAAAATTAATCTTTTTTTCTTTTATCACCTTGAAGTCGATTATTTATATGACAACCTAAAATAAAAGGAGGAATTAATTAAATAATTTTATATTGGGCAGGTTCAGAAACGTTAGGGACTAAACATTTAGGTAATTTCTCGGTCTCTGATAGGTCAGCTGTAAAAAAAAATCCTTCCAATTAAGGTAATTTTATTATAAAGCTGACTGGAAAGTTAGGCAAGAAAATTTTCCCTAAAAATTTAGGAAAGTTTTTCTTTTTGTCAACATGACAGCAGATTGTTTTTAATTAAAGAATTAATTTAGCAAAATTAAGTTTATTTGTGTATTTTATTATTAATTAATTTTATTTATTCATTACAGTTACCTAAGTGAAATTTGGTGTCTTACACATGCGACCGGTAAAATTTTTAAATAAATTTCGAAATTTGACAATGGCATCATATTCAAACTAATTTAGTCAATTTACTCAAATTTCCGTTCAGAATATTTCCTAAACGTGCCAAATATGTGCTTATTATTTACCTAAGCTTTAATCATATTTGTATGACATCTAGAAAATAACTTCAAAAAGTTACAATTTTTTAAAGCCAACCACGTTGAAATTTCAAACTGATATTACGGTACTTCCTACACTGTGGCTGGTTATCGGCAACAGATCTTCACAGGTGTTTTGAGGTATTTTTCAAGTTTTTCAATTTAAGATTGTGTAACTTGTAGAGCACGTTCCGTTATGTGTACCTAATATATCAAATGAAATGTTAAGTATATTATAATCATGCGTATTAAAGTTAAATCAAATTTGTATGCAATCTAGATCAATAGATATAACGTGTTTAGAAAAAGAACATCCTTTCAACGTTATCTCAGGATCTGGAATATTAAATCAATTGTACACATATAGTTTATTGTATTACCTATCTACAGTACCTATAACTTTGATTTATCTATCTATTAAAACAAAAAAGTTATAATCAATTGATTTTTCTTGTCGCTTTTTCGTTTCATCTTGTTTTAAATCACTACGATACTAAAGAAGTTTTCACTTCAAAAATGAACCTGCTTTTTCTCATTGAAATTATTTTAAGAGCTGTTTGCTGAAACGAAACTTAAAAGATATAAGAGCCATTTACTGAATCAAAACTTAAATACAAAATAAATTAGGAGGCAAGAACTTTGTTAGGTGTTTTTAATTGACTTTAGTGTGCTGAGTTCAAAACTGTTTACAGATTATTCTATCACGTCTAGTTTTTGAGCTACACTTATCATTATTTTCGTTTGAAATTATGAGTTTGAATTCGGACTCAGCACACAAAAATCCTTTAGAAAAGTAGGGTTTGGTTCCAGCTCTATTTTCGTTGGCGACCAGTGTAATTTATGTTGCACTTAAAATCTTATTCTCTAGATACTTTTTCCTCTGCGTAAACTGTCACATTTATGTTTAACTTAAATGCTTAAGTTTGGATTCAGCAAACGGCTCTAAGTTCTACATTAAACCTTATGTGACAATTTAAGCAGAGGAAAAACTAGGGAATAATCAATAATGTTATACTTAAATATTTAAGTTTCGTTTCAGCAAATGTGTCTAAGGGCGGAATTCATAGTCGTCACTCAAGTTAAGAAATATCTTAAGCATTCGCTCAAGCAAATCCTTATTCATAGTTGTTATCACTGGAGTCGAAATTTTTCTCAAGTGAACGTCTGAGGGGAATTTTTTTTATTGAGGAAACGCTTGACATTAAAACGCAAGTGTCATTGCGACCGTTTGATTTTTTGTATTTTTTCTTCTTCTTCTCCATTATCGACGACAGTCATGATCTCGAATGGGATCACAGCTCTCCCACTTTACTGCTTAACACTACGGCTAAACATGTGGGGTTCGCCGGGTTTGTTTTTTCTATACCACAATTAAAATTTGTTCTCTCTTGACAAAGGAATTATTAAAAAAAATGTTTTTTTTTTTATGACAGTTAATTCAAATCAGTCAAATTTTCAAATTTGAGAAAAAGTTTTCCTCAATACAAGATTTTTCTTTACTCAAGTGACAGCCCTATTTTCAATTCCCTTGAGCGATTGCTTGAAATATTTCTCAACGTACTGGAGTTGAGAAAAATCTTAACTCAAGTAACGACTATGAATTCCGCTCTAAGAGTTAGTACATATTGCAAGATTATCTAAGTTGGAGCTGTAGTACATACATATACACATAATCCAAAAAGGCTCCATACAGCTACAATTTTTTAAATTTTTTCCTTAAAATATTGAATTTAAGATATCGAAATTTTTTGTAAAGTACCAGAAAATTCGTTCTGCAACTAGTTTATACTTACTGACGAAAGTAAATACAACATCCTCGGTTCAGATGGACGCCGTATGGTGTGTTGAGTGTCCAAAACTGCTCTGAATCCTTAAAATTTGATACCTACTCTAAAGCACGGCGGCGGCTACAATGTAATAGTGTGAGGGTGTATGGCCTTTTCCGGCGTTGGAAATATTGTTTTTTAATAGAAAATACCAAGTATTGATTTGGAAGCTTGAAAATTCTTAGGAAAGTGTCCAAAAATTGGGTCTCGAAAGCAATTTACGTTCGAAGAAAACAATATTCCCACAAATACGGGCAAATTAGTAAAGAAATTATTGCTGTGCAATGTTAATACGAACGTTAAACATTCCAGACCTGAATCTTATTGAGCACCTATGGGTTAACGTAGTAAAAAAAGGTTCGTCAGCATACAATAGCCAACAAAAAAAGACCGCAAAACGATCCTACTTGACGAATGGAACAAAATTTCTCCAGATAAGAACGCCAAGCTTGTCCATTCGATTAGAAACAGATTGCAGGAAGTGGTCAAGATCAGAGGAAGTCCTACTAGTCATAAATTTATTTTTTCCTTAAGTAAAGTGACTTTTATTTAGTTTTTTTTCAACACAAACTAGTCAAAAAAATAAACTGTACGGAGACTTTTTTGTTCCTTGTTTTCCCTTTTTGTACTAAGAATTTTTGTTATTTTAATTTTTTTTTAAACAAAAATGGTATAATTTTGTTAAACATTTATTTTTTGATATACTCTCTATCATTCCAGGTACTTTACAAAAAAATTTCGATATCATAAATTCAGTATTTTAAGGAAAAAATTGTAGCTGTACGGAGACTTTTTGGACTATGTGTATATTAGGTATGTGTCTTGAAGTCCCTAAACCTGATTATAAACCTTGTATTTCCTCAAAAGACCCACATTAACCTTCTCCCTACCCCCACATGACGACTTATCTCATTTTCAGTAGCAAACATTACAAATTTACTTAAACAATTAGGTACAAAATTATTAAAAAAAAAAAAAAAGTAATTTAATTTGAGTAAAAAATTAAGACATTCATCATAAAATTATTTAATTGACTGCTTCTAGTTGTTGTTGTTTGTTAAATATAAATGGTGGTGGTTAGGATTAGTGTACTACAAGTGTACCTTGCAGAAGCATGATTTGCGCGATGACTACACCGAGAACGACCGACTCAGCAGCCAGCCAACTCTCCATCTATAACCCACCCCTTGAAGCCTGATGTGCCTCTGCCTTACACCAACCGACCCACACCGTGCGTCGTCGTTGCTTCGACAACAATAAAAACTGATTCCCATTTTTGTATGGTGTGTGTTTTTTTTTTTAATTATATTCTAGCACACACTTGAAAGATAAGTGCAATGATTTTGCTTTCTAGTTTCTACAGCCGCCCGCCGTCGATCTTCTGTCCGTCAGTTTAAACAAACCGACTGACTTAACATCGATGACGGCGGCGGAAAATTTGTTTATATTGTTATTGGCTAGGCTTTATCTGTCTCTCGATTCGCAACACTGTTACGATACCGAGTAGATTAGGTAGGTACTATTTATTATTAAGTTTGTTTGAATTTTTTTCAGATAAATTAACACCGATTAACATGTTTTGTTCCCTTCCCCTAATTCATCTACCTTACTTCGTCATTTTGACCAAAAAGTTAAAAACAAAATCACAATATATTAGCATGGGGCAAAACAAGTGCTCTTCTCATCTCCTTTAATTAAATTTTTATTGTTTTCAACTACACACATTCATTTTATTCATAAACATTTCTTTTTATAAAAATAGAATTTATATTGCTAAATAAAGAGAGAGAGAGAGAGAGAGAGAGAAAATAAAAAAAAATATAAAATAAAGCAAATTACCATTAATCTTTTTGTTAAGTAGTCCGCTGAATGCTTGAAAAAACGAACAAACAATAGTGTGAGAGGGAGGGAGAGGGGGGAAGATGGTGGAAATACAAAACACAAAAGGAAGTTTGTTGAAATGCGCTTCCTTGCAAATTGTTAAAACAAAAAAAAAATAAAAAACGAAGAAAATTAAATACAACAAAAAAAAAAGAGGAAGAAAAAAAAAGGAAGAGGGCGACGGACGACGTGTGAACGTGACAACGACGACAAGTCAACGAAAGAACGCGCAAGAAAGAGCAAGACGAAACGATTGAAGATGACGATGATGAAAAGGCGATGATTGATTTGTTTGATAGGCGCACAAAAAAGGGGGCGGCCGAGACTCCTCTCTTTCTTCTTATCCTTGTGGTGGTGCTGCTTTTGATGATGATGATGGTGGTAGTGGCGTAGTTCCTTTATCCACAAGGAAATAATTCTTTTTTTTTTGTTTTTTTTTTTTTATTTTTTTTTATTCACAAAATTTTACATTGAAATGAAAAAAATATTTAACAAATTCTTTTGGTTTTTTTACAATAAACAAAATATTTCTTAATCATTTTATTTCATTTATATTTTTCTTTTGTTGGGTTTTTTTTTTCTTTTCTTTCTTTCTTTTCTCGTAGAGAAGACTCGAGCTGTATGTGTGTTTTAATTGATACTCTTTTTTTTTTTTTTTGTAAATTTTTTCCAGATGGAACACTTTTCGAGTTTTGGCACTTAAATTGATTATATTAACACTTTGCACTTTGTTGCACTTTGAATTTGGGAAATTGATTTGTTAATGTTTTTGGACATAGTTTTATTTTGCAAAAGGGGAATATTTTATGCAATTTTATTTATGGAAGAAGGAAAAAAAAGTTTTCTCACACAGAACTATTAACAAAACAGGCAACCATTTTGAATTTTGGACGAAACGCTAAACGAATTGATGTGAAGTTGGTTGGGGTTGGTTTTTTATTTTTTTTTTGGTAGAGAGAGAAGCTTATATGTAAGTGGAAGAGAGATGAATGTATATAATTTGGGATAGTTAGTGGTTTGTGTCTTGGGTAAGATGAAGGGATGTGTTCGTAGAGTTGATAAGAACTATGAATTTAAAAATCAAAACGTTAGTTAGTGCGCTATTTACACTACTGAGAAATTGCCAGTATAACCAAAAAGGCGAGCTTTTTTCACTCCAATTAAACGGCAAAAAAGTTCATTTTTGAACAAACCCGGAATAAAACATTACAATATTTTATAATCTATAACTTTCAAAATTAAACTGTCCGCTCCGTGTCCGCGCCATCTGTTTACACCTTAAAGAATATAATAATGGAGTGCTTGTGCTGTTAGTTCCGTGAAGCTTTTATAGAGGGCTCTAGATTCTTTAAGTTTTTCGATGAGTGCATGCTTCCATTTTTATTTGATGGCTGTCATCAACAAGCGTGTTTATTTACAGCTGCGGAACCGGACTCGCACTGAAAAACGAAGGCAGCGACCCCTATCCATGCATATGGCGTTACAATGTATTAGGTATAGGAAGAAGCACTCCATATATTATATCCTCTAAGGTTTATACCCATATTTCAAGTTCTAGAATTACTGGAAAATTTCTAGTCTTCTGTTTCTAGAAATTTCCTTTCCAAGAAGTGGTGCTGTATCCCTTAAAGGGGGATATATTAGGTATTAGGATATTCAGCGTTCTAGGGATATTCAGCATTCAAGGGAAATTTCAAGGGATGTGTTAATGCTTATTAAAGGTGCGTTTACATGTCTACCTCTTCGCAGTAGTAGGTAGTGTGTTCAGACATTTATTTTAAAAGTAGTTCAGTAACACAGTACACATAAAAAGGTAATATATTCCGAACTGACATTGGTTGCCAAATTGTCAAAACATGACAATTTGGCGAGCAATGTCAGCTACCGTAATTCTTAATTGTTTAAATTACCGACGAAAAACGCACAAAAACCGAAAAACCACGCACACAACTAGTTTTTTAACAATTATTTACCATTTTCCGAGACAAAAGACGAAGAAAATTTGTTATTTTTCAAATTATAATTTTTTTTAAATGACATTTTATAAATTAAAACAAAAACAAATTTCCTGTTTACTGCGATTGAAATATAAAAATTAAAGGCCGGCCTGACAGATTGGTGCACATTTTTTGACAAACAAATTTTGACATTTTCCGGAATATATTACCTTATTAGGTATGTGTACTGTGGTTCAGTAACAGCCCTATTCTGCTATCCATCGGGGGGAAAAATCGCTAAATATTCACCAATTACCATTCTGCTATTCATCGGGGGGAATCCAAACTCACGTCGGTAATATCGGTAATGTTGTTCAGTATTCCACTAATCACGTGAATGAACTTGCTCCATACATTTGCAATCCGCATAAAAAATGTTGCGGATCTGTCACTTTTGTTTGTAAAAATAAATTCACCATCGTTGAAATTAAGCAAAATGCCACTTTTCATAAATTTTTAATTATTTCTTAACATTTAATCGGCTGCTTTTATTTTTTCTATGCAAATAAACACAAACAAAAAATTTTTTTTTCCTTTCAATTTACTTCGTCGCCATTTTTTTTTTAATTTGACGTTCACCTGGACGTCAAATTGAGGGATGATAATGCAGTTTACCCGATGGATAGCAGGATGGCAAGGTAGAGTTAAAGTGAACCGAATGTGTGAATCGGATCTGAGATTCACGGGAACAGCAGAATAGGGCTGTAAGTCATCGTTACAGTACGTATACTAGCAGTGTGTCACGGATATAAGACTTCTGTAAATATTCTCATGAATAACCGAAAATGGTGTTGATCCTACAAGTGTGCAAACAAGTGCACTGTAAGACTCCTGTAAATATTCTCATCAGCAGTGGTATAGTCACTTCTATAGGGCTACATCCTACATCAGAATTCTCAAGTGCGTTATTGTAATTATTTTTTGTGTTAAATAGTTTAAAATTAAATATAAAAACAGTTAAAATTGGTGGTGTTAAGTTTAAAGTAATTCTCTTTTATACTATTTTTATACTATTAGTATCAACCTAGCTCCTCAGATAAACTTGATTTATAAAAATAAATTAATACTAAAATAAAAATCAATATAAATGCAACACAATTTAATTTCTTTTTATTTCTCCTCCTTTCATATCCTCCCTCACTTTTTATTTCTCCTCCACCACTTTCGTTTGTTGATGACAAACTTTACAGTAGTCTTACAGTGTACTTCTTCCCACACCTATAGGATCGAATACCACTTTCGGCTAATGATGAGAAACTTTACAGGAGTATTTCATTGCACTTCTCATAAGTTTAATAGGAGTGAAAAAAGGGGGCCTTTTTCATGATAAACAGGTTTATATGAGTCTTTTAGGTGTGAAATTAGTCATGACGAGAAGCTTCTCACCATCGTTATAACATCGAAATTGTTAGTTGGGTACTTATAGTTGGCATTCAATACGACAAACGAGGAAGGAGAAATAAAAAGAAATGAAATTGTGTTGCATTTATATTGAATTTTATTTTAATGTTAACTTATACTATATAGCTTTTAAACAATATAGATTTTACAAATTCTTAAAAACAGAAAAAAAAAACACTTGAAATACCCCTAAAAATAGACATTTTTCAAAAAAATGCATACCAATTTCGAAAATTAGGCCCTTAGAAAAACCTAACTTTTTTAAAATTATATTTTCATTGCTATATTTCATGTTTTTGTAAAAAAAATATCCTATCCATATACCTTTAATAACCACTTTGTCGAAGGTTTAACATTGTTTAAAAAAAAGATTGTATATATACTTAAGTATTTAAATATTTTAAATTTTTTTTCAACACTTTTTCTAACAAAATTTATCTATCGATTACAAAAACAAATTCATTTCTCTACGACCTAAAATTTACCATGTCATTTTACCCCTATTTACCCTATTTATTGATTGAATTTTAAAAAATCCTTTCTTAAGTGTTCACGTCTCAAATAAGGTAGATTTTTGTATCTTAAATAGTTTAAGCTGTTCGTTTTGATTATGAGTGAATCCAGTTAAGATAAAATTGCAATCTGAACCATACTCTGAAGCTAACGTATGTGGAACGTCACATGATAGTCGCACTTTTTCGTACGTGTAGCCAGTGTTCATCGATTTATTATGTATAACTAATTATGTATATTATGTATTACATATTACTAAACTATAATGTTATATGACAAAGCAAACATTTTGAATATATATAAAAGTGAAGTTCATGTTTATGGAACAACACTCGCACATCTGAGTGGCACTTCAACACCACACAATCGAGAAGTAGAGTTGAAAAGTGTTGAACCAGGACATTCGTAAATATTTCCGATCCAGGTGCTATTGTACAAAGTACATAGAACATATCTAGTTGGGAAAAATATACAAAAAAAAAAAATATGCAATTCGGAATATTTTTATATAAGAGCTCCCTTTACTGTTTGCACGTAGGATCGGTAGTATCTTCAAATCGCCCAGAACTGGTGACATTTGAACAAAAAATCAATGGATTAATTGTCGAACTTGGAATTGTTGTTGTATTAGTTGATGTTGTTGGTGTAGGTGTTGGTGTTGTTATCGGGCATGTTCCACCAATCTAAATTTAATTATTTAAAAATTTTATATTTAGAATTCCTCGGATCGAAAAGTATCGCATACAAAAACGATTAAATTAAAAAAAAATTGACGATAGATGTCGCTATAAACATTATCGTTAGATTGTTTTCGTATATGCTCTACTTCGAACCCCAAATATTTGTTTTTTCTTACTCCTGATATTGCAGGATCAACACAAATCTCTGGATCATCGTAAACACAAGCTGTTGTACCGGTGCATGTAAAGTTCACAGAATCAGGCACAGTAGTTCCATAACATAGTGCGAATGTGTTGTAGCTTGTACAAGCAATTGCACCATTAGCATTACAAACGCCACACATTCCACATGAGGCTACAGAAGTTTCAGCTGGACCACAAATTGGTGTGGAAGCTGTACAAACTGTTCCGTTTGGGCAAAAGCTTATCGTTGTTGTAGGTAAACCTTAATTAGAAGAACCGAAGTTAATTTCAAAGAATGAATTTTCAATATTAGGTGTGTTTTTATTACCACCGGGCTTAACTGGTTAAAAAAACTTCTCGGGGCTTAGCGAGAAAAATTGGCAGCACTGCATACTAAATGTTCCGAAATCAGCTGACACAAAAAAAAATAAAGTTGTCATATTTTTCGCTTTTGGGGTTTCTTGTGCGTTTTTGAAAAAAAAGTTCAACTTACTATTAAATAAATATTTAAAATAATAATTGTCCTTACAAACATCAGTTTTGATGTTTTTAAACAAATTCTAAACAATTTACGAACAAATTTATTTGGTAGCACAGATTTAAATCTGTTGAAAAAGTTAAGCCCAGAGAATTCTCCGGACTTAACAGCTAAGCCCAAGGGGTTAAAGTGTTGTTGCATTTAACATGTAAATTGCTTAGCCCCGACTGCGTTTTTTTTTATCCAGTTAAGACCGGTGGTAATAAAAAAACGCACCTATTGATATTTTACCATCAACACAAACACTGTACTGATCACTTGCAACACAGGCAATTCCGGTAATACCTGAACAAGAGTTACATAAAGTGTAAGATGTGTAAATTACAGCCGAAAATATTAAAACACTCTGGAAAATAAAAAAAAAAAAACCATTTAAGAAAATTACCAACAAATCTAATTTATTTTCAACACACCGTGATAAGCTTCATAGTTAGTCACGCTAAATGCAACATCAAGAAATAGAGTTGAACTAACCTGGTTTAATATGCAAATTGCTATACTAACAATCTTATTATTCTTATCAAAAATCTTATCATTAAACTTATCAGATTTTTGTCCTACATTTGCATGCAAAGATATATTAGATTAACCAGGTTACAGGGTGGGTACATTTTGACTTAGATTACGGCAGCTTCTCATCGCGTACGATAAATGAATGAAGATAAATATTTTTGGAATTGCTAAGATACTTATCTTACAAAAAAATAAAAAACATACAAAATTCCAAACCGGAACGTCAACGTTCAGGTGTGGAATTTTTTCACAAAATGACGTACACGCATTGCTACCGCATACCTTTCTGGTGTGGTTCTTCTTTAAAGTGATTAACCACCGCGGTAAGGTATGCGGTAGCAGTACGTGTTAAGGCTTGGCCACACCGGAGGGTACGCGGTAGAGGTACAGGTAACGGTACGGGTATTTGTATGGAAAAAATTCCAAACTGACACATCAACGTTCGGGTGTGGAATTTTTTTAATACAAATATCGTTGCCGCTACCCGTACCGCTACCGCATACCCTCCGGTGTGGCCAAGCCTTTATTGTGTGAAAAAAGACCAACTCAGGACGTAGGTATACAGTTCAGGTGTGAAGTAAACAGATGCTTAAATATTTAATTCGCCATGTCGATTGGTTCCAGTAAATGCTGAACAAATAACAATATTGTCACAGGTGATAAATCGCGGATATATTATGCGTATGAACTCTATAGAAATAAAATGCACGACTTGGTCACACGTACTTCTTTTTGTGGTTCAAAGTATCGATATATTAAATTGGTTAATGCTTTGATGAAATACACTCCTTTTCATCAGAATAGGTACACAACTTTTCAAATGTTCAGTATTCGTTTTTTCCTCACAGTGTAGGAAAAATAATAATTTTTTGATGTCAAGTCATTGTTTAAGATGTTAGCAGAATCAGCAAAAAAAAATAATTCAAAACGTGTATTTTTTTTTCTTGTTTCTCTATGGCAAAGCATTTCACATAGAAAAACTGAGTAATTTTTTTGTTTCATCAGAATAGGTACACATAGAGAATGATGTGAAAGTGGTCCATGAAATGAATTTAAACCAAGTTCTTCTTAAAAATGTATTTTAAATTTTAATTTTATTTTTTGTATAGTGGCGTTTTTATTCATAAAAAAATAACAAAACTGTCCAGAAATTGCATTGTTAAATCTCTTTATGCAATCTATCTGAATCTCTTCCCTAAATTGTTAAATGGTGGGTTAGAAAATATTTTTGTCTTAAAATCGAATATCACAAATTTTATCAGTACGGGCTAGCCATTTATAAACATTTTCAACAAGGTTCAGGGTTGTTTTCTATGGTAGATACTCAAGTACTTTCTAAATTTGCACTTCCTCCCAATATTTTACAGAGCATTTTTTGTGGTAGGAGGCGTGGTCCTGTTAAAAAATTCAGAATACTGGTTCACAAATACTAGAGAATTAAGGAAAAGTTTCTTGAATATGCATTTACAAATAATTGTGACCATTCTTCACGTTTGAAATTCATTATTTGTATTATCGTAGAAGATTACTTTCTTCCATGCCTTAACACTTCTTTTTTAACAATGAAGTTGGTCTCAAAATGGTTTCTCCTTTCGCAGAATGTTAAACTGATAGTTTAACTCACCAAGGACATCAAAATTAGATGTTCGTTGATCCAAAAATAACAAGAAATACCACTCAACTTTTCATGTGTTAAAGGTTTTCAAAAACCTTAAACGCATACAATTCTGTTCTTGGTGTAGTAATGGTGTCTTTTCAAAATTCAGCCATTTTAGAAGATTGGGACTAATGACCATTCTATTTATTGTCCTAAAATTACCAATTACAACTGTTTTTCACTTTTATTCTTGTCGTAAATCCACCAAAACTGGTAGCACATGTAAAAATTTACTCGTCTTAGAGTGAGTTTTTTGCATTTTTTTTACCACCATTTATTTTTTTTAACCCCAGAATGTTTGTATCTGAAGTCTGGATAGAGCATATTCACAATTCGTAATTTTGTTTAATCATACCAGTACTGGTGGATCCTTCATTGTGTGTTTTTTTCTCTTAAGGTGTTTTCGCCAAAATTTAGCGATTTTAATCCACCCATGTTTTCCAAAATGGTAGTATGATTATTAAATTACACTTAGGAAAGTCCAGTTATTTGTTTTAATTTTAAATTTGCTCGAAATCCACAAAAACATTAAAGATAACAAGGGTGTACCTATTCTGATGAAGAAAAAAATAAGTTGATTTTTCCACAAAAAATACTTTACAAGAAAAACAATGCGAAAGTTATGGTCCATTTTGAAATAATTTTAGCTGTTGCTTTTCCCAACATCTTAAACTATCAATAAACAATAAAATCTTGTTAGGTCACGTACCACTATTGGGGACAAACGGTTAAGGAACATTTGAAAAGTTGTGTACCTATTCTGTTGAAAAGGAGTGTATACGAACCTTAAAAATATGTCAATTTTTGCAAAAAACGGCGAAGCCATATTTCCGTTCCCCTCAGTTTTTTAGAAGAACTAAAAACGCAGTTTTGTTTGAATCAATAAGACTATAACGTACAGCAAATTTAATCGAAATCGTTAGTAAAAATCATCTGTACCAAGTTTCAAGAAAACTCACAGACCGACGGACGGCATGACGAAAACCGCTTTTTTGATCTTAACCATCATCGTAATTTTGGTTTTGATGAAAACTACGAATTTTTTTTCTACACGAAACCAATACCTACTTGCCCCATACCTATAGCCCAGTAATTTTAGGCATTTTTTACCCCAATCTGCGGAAAAATTCCTCCTGGGCTCGATTTTGGTACAGACTTTCGTTACGGCGTTCTTATGAAGATGTGAAAAATCGACATTGATATCGCGCTGGCGTTAGAAGTTATAGAGGTGAAAAGGTCACGAATATATCGTGAGGTCGCATGTATCTCGCTCGGAGGTCAATAGGGTCTATAGTTTTTTACAGAAAAATGCAAAAGGCAATATTTGTAGATAATTTTATGACGAACAGTTTTTTACAGACCCCTATTGACCTCCGAGCAACAGGTCGCGAGATATATGCGAAAAACTGATTTTCGTGACCTTTTGACCTCTATAACTTCTAACGCCGGCGCGATATCAATGTCGATTTTTCACATCTTCATTACAACGCCGTAACGAGGGTTTATACCAAAATTCAGCCCAGTAGGAATTTTCCCGCAGATAAAACTTAAAATTACTGGACTATATAGAGCAAGTATAAATTCAAAAGTTTGCTTACCACAAGTATTTGAAAAATTGAAAGAAGCTAACCCAAAAACAAGAATCCTTTTACATCACAACCTCAAAAGTTCTCACACATCAGCTCAAAAAATTTATTATTTGAACACTTAAAAGTTCCAATTGTTGGGTGTGACATGCTTAACTCATAGAGTATTTCCACATCAAAAAGTCATTTTCGAAATAAATGAAGCTTGATACATTCTTACGAGAAGGTATTGAAGTATTGATGGTGCGTTGGGGTCAGAATCCCGTAAACACAAGCTTTTAGACTATGACCATTAATATTTGAAAAAAAAAATTGATAAGAATTTTCACATCTACAAAAATTTAAAATTTATCTTTTCCTTATGGACCTCCCATACAAACAGCTTTTCAAACACAAATTTTCTCAGAAATTAACAAGATTTTATTTTAAAAACAAAACAATAGTCAAATATGTACATAAACTATAAAACTTTAAGTTATTATGGATATTATAGTAAATGCAATTACGTTTATTTACATTTTAAACGTAAACAGTCAACAATTGCAACAATTGAAATTTAACAAACTTATAAATCGTAATAGCTTAGGGCAAAGATATAGTTAATTATTATTTGATCTACATAATAACCTTAATTTTATAGTGAAATTTAAAATATTTATTTTTGTTAGATTAAAATTTCTTCCTTTTGATAAGATTTTAATATAAATAAGAGAAAATTGGACTTTTCTGTTTTGTAGTTGTTTTTAAGTTGACGATTTAGTTTTTCCGATATTAAAAATGAAATCATTTATTACAATTGTAAGTCTTAAAAGTTATTGGTGTTTTTGTAAAATTTTATCTTGAGTGAAAAAAATGTGTCCTTATTTAAATGATAAATACATAATTCAATTTATACATTTCTGAAAACAAAAAATTGTATTTTTAAACAATCATTCAAAAGATATCGATATTAAAAAACAATGGCGCAAAATTTTAAACGTTTAAGTAAATTGCTCAAGCCATTATAGTAAGTTACTAAGTTAAAAAGCATACTGATTTTTAACTTATTAACTTACTTAATGGCTTTAGCAATTTACTTAATCGTTTAAAATTTTGCGTTAATTATATTTTAATTGATCGGTAATTGTTTTTTTTTTTTAATATTCAATTCTTTTTCAATTTCCAAACTTCCCTTATTTGCAATTTGTGAGTGTAAAATACACAACTTCTTGTACCTTCACTTGCTCTTATGGTCAAAGTTGCTTCGAATGTAAAAGCTTTTTATGTAAAAATTAAAGTAACCATTTTAAGTTAAATTTTGTAAGAAATGTCGAAAAACAATTGTTACTAAAATTACTAAAATAACTTTTTAAATAATATTTTAGTAATTGTAATAACAATTTTGTACTAGATTTCATCACAAATTTAACTAATCCTTACTTTAATTGAATCGTTTATTTTCAAAACATGATAAGTCCATTTTGAATTTTTTTTCGTTGAACCCACAAAAACGATGATTTCATTTATTCTTATGAACTCAAATTTAATCAATAAATAATTTGTTGTGTAAGGATAATATTTGCATTTAAAACACATCAAACTTGTTAAATACAAAAAATATTTTGTCAGAAACTTTTTTGGATGAAATGGACTTATAATGTTTTGAAAATAAACGATTCAATTTTTACATAAAAAGCTTTTGCATTCAAAAGCCTGGTTTTGGCGCACAAATTTTTAGTAGGTACCTATAAAAGTTTTTTTTTTTAAATCGTTGTAGTAGTTTTTATATATTAAAAAAAAAAAATTGCGTTGGTATTTTCCTAATTTCGGCCTTGTGATACAAAATGACAATCAATTTAGGTAATTACGAAATTTTTTTTTTACCGACTTCCAAAAAGGAGGAGGTATGCAATTCGTCTGTATTTTTTTTTTTTTTTTATGTTTGTTACCGCATAACTTTGGACTGAGTGAACCAATTTTGATAATTCTTTTTGTATTGGAAAGCTGGTGGCTGCAGTGTGGTCCCATTTAGCCATCGCAACTATTTTAAAAATCATAAAACCCAGTTTTGAGCCATGGAAGTCGGTTCTGTTTTTTTGCTAAAAATGATTATTTTTTTTTTTTTTTTGTTGACTTTTAGGAAAATTCCGATACCTACGAATGAAGTTCGTGTGATAAAAAATAAATTTATATTTTGATAAAAACATATCAGAAAAATGATTTTAAGATCATTAAATTAATCCTAATCAAAAATATATTTTTAACAGATTACGTTACAAATTTTTTTTACCATTGGAATACTCTAAAAATCAATGTCCTGTTTTCCAAAAAAAAAAATAATTTTTGAAAAACAAAAATTCTATTTTTTTTTTAAATCCATTTTTTATTAAGTAATATTTTTGTATAAAAATATATTATTTATTAAAAAAACGCATTTAATAATCGATTTTATAAGTAGGGTAAATCTTTCTAAACTTCTTTTAGGTATATTAAAAAAAAATGCAACAAAAAGGATTTTCTTATTACATTGGATTAATTAACAGAAATTTTTGACGTTAATTCTTATACAAAAAATTATTTTGCTGTCAAATTGTGGCAGCAGTTTTCAAGAATTCGTCAAAACTTTGATCATAAATTAGAGAGGCAGATAAAGTACCTTATCCGATTTATATTTATATTATATTATATTTTTTATTGTGGACACACCAAGTGGACAATTTTTATTCCTATTAAGAATTAAGACTTAAAATAAAAAAAAATTACTTTATAAAATACATGATACGGATCTAATTTTTTTCCATTGACGACTCAAAATAGTAGATCAGAATTGATACCAGAGACCACTAAGTATAAGTTATAAGTAAAACGTAGTGAAATGAAAAAGAATAAGTCAATTCAGATGGGGATCATCAAAGGCTTCCCGATTTTTATTTTTCCATTGTCGAATTAAAAAAACAGCTTCAAAATACAGGGTGGCTGATGAAAGCCGCTACCAAAAAAAACTTTAATAACTTTTTTTCTACTTAGTGAATCTGGTTAATTTTTTTTTATTTTACAGATTGGTTTTTAGATTTAACAAAAATGCATAATAGAAAATGGATAATGTTTTCGCAGAATTCCTACGAAAATTTTCCGATAAGCTCATATGCATGATTTTACCATTCCGTTGAAACCCCAAATCGCTTGCACTTACTGCATCCGACTTTTTTTTTCGAGTTTATTGTAAACAGGAAGGCCGCAAAGCAAAACCAACAAATTTGAATAAAATAAAACAATCCATTCGCGAAATATTTGCGGTTATTCCTGTCTCAAATCTTCAAAAAACAACTTTTTTTTAAGGCACCTCACATGCATTAACGAGAAGGCATTTAAAATCCATTATCTTTAAAACTAATTAAGCTATATTTAATAAAATTGAATGCACTTTAACATGAAAAAGAGAAAAATAAATTCCATACACTAAAAAAAAAGTTATTTGAATTTTTTAATGTAGCGATATTCATCAGCCACCCTGTAAGTTACACTTTATGCATAAACTAGAACGCAGTGATCTGAAAAAAAAGTTCAAAAACACTCCACTCTAATGTACATTTATATACATTAGAGTGGTCCTTATTTTATTCTTTTGCGAAAATTGAGTGTGACGCCCCTTAAATCAAGCACAAAAAAGTAATAAAAAATACCCTATTTGTACTGGTTGTTACTAGAGCAGGGGCGATATTCTGTGTCCAGTGTTAGGTAAATGGCGGATGTTTGATCATACGTATAATAGGTATGATAGTATTATACGTATGATACCAATACCGTATGAAAGTATAAAAGTAAAGAGGGCGCCACTGTTTTTTTGAAGAGGCTATAAACTGGCATTTTTTTTTTCCTTTAAAAGCAAATGATGAAATATCGAAAAATTGAAAAAAAAATCCAAAACTTCTTAACCCTTTCGGTACCAGCTTTACTCTCATATAACATATCTTTGAAAATTCGTAAAAGATATTCCATTAAATAATTTTTTGGGTTTCGATGGTTTAATTGAAAGATAATAATGCCTAGTTACTGGATTAATACAAAAAGTTAGTCAAATATTATACTTTAAATTTTTTTTATCGAAAAAAGGACTGAAATCCACATTTTTTTTTAATTTTTTTTTACAATTTTTTTTTTTTTTACATATGGTCATAATTTTGAAAAAAAGGTATTTAAAATGTTAATCCAAAAAGTGTTTTGTGTTTTGGCTTGGAAGAAGTAGCATACATTATTGTTCTATAAAAAAAGATTTCTTCAGTTGTCCGACTTTATTTGGTGGTCATAGGCAGTGTATGTTACTTACAACATAAGAATAACACATTAGATTTGCTATTTATTATTTTGAAACATAACTTTTTGCTATTCATATTTCTTAGTTGTGATGTTTTTGACACGATAATACTGAAAAAAAAAAACATTTCATAGCTTGGGTTCGAAAGGGTTAATGAAATAGAGTCAGGAAGGGTTAGATATAAAAATTTGGAAAAAATTATTCATTTTCTTCCTGTTTGGAACCAATAAAGGGGACGTCCTCAATTTTTATTTCCTAATGACCACTCTAATATACATACATATTTGAAATTTCTTTAAAATCTTTTTATTTTCAGTCACTTTTCGCTCTTGCTGTCCTCGTTAATCAGTCAAATGGCTTATGTAACACTTGTTCCGTAGGTACACCTATAGCTTGTGTTTCCGAAACTGCATATAAATTTTGTGTAGATGGTGAGTTTTGATAAAAAAAATTTCTTAAACCATTTTTAATACGCTAAAAAATTAAGAGTAATTTTCGATGATTAAAAATATTACTATAACTAAAAACTAATATTTTGAAATTATGTATTTGAATTTTATTTGATTTTTTCAGGAGTATTTGCATCGCCGTCAATTAATTGCTCTTCTGGATCCATTTGCTCATCGTCATTAAATAATGGACCTTGTGCTCTAGCAGGATCGGTTCCACCATCTTGTCAAAAGTGTAATTTATGTAACGATGAAAAAGTCTTCGCCTGCACTGATTATAATGAATTCGCATTATGTCTGGGAACTGATAGAGTTCAAAGTAAAAAATTTACCTGTCCAGCAGGATCAGTCTGCAATCTTGGTTCAAAAAATATTTGTGTTGATCCTGAAATTACCGGAGTAAGATACAAAGGTTGATTTTTTTAATGAGAATTTTCATGAATTGTATTTGATTAATAGTTGGGTGGTACATGTCCATGGAAAGATATTTCCGCTTCCCCAGAAACTCCGATACCTTCACCTCCAACTCCAACTCCGAACGCATTATCTGAACCTGATGCATTCTGTCAACAAAAAGGAAAAGTTGGACGCTTTGAAATATCTGCTGATCCAACTTGCAAGAAGTAATATCTAAAATGAAAGTAAATAATAATTTCTTTAAAAATGATAAATTTTCTGTTTTATCATTCTAGATTTATCAGTTGCAATTCTTCTAATGATGTTCTGTTTGGAAGCCTATACGTTTGTCCAAGGCAAACCTTTTTCGATGAAGCAGCAGGAATGTGTGGAATAAATCCACCTTCACGTTGTGCTCCTACAACTTCGACTTCAACTTCAACCTCTACCCCAATCTCAACCACAACTTCAAGCTCAACCTCAGTCCCAACCCTTCCCAACCCATAAATAGATACATAGTATTCTTCTGATGAATTATAAATCAAAAACAAATTAATTCAAAAATATTGTTTTTTTTTTAATTGATGATTTATTTGAGCATGTTAATAAAATTTTAAGTCAGAAATGCCTTAATTTTATAAAAAAAAAATTCTGATGAAGTTTAATTTTTCAATTGAGAATTTTTATTTGAAATATCCTTTTATCCGTTTTCACCATCTCACAGCTCACAGAAGATTATTATTCATGGATCACAAATATTATTTTTTATCTCATTTTTTTATTTTATTTGACGACACCCTCTAGAGCCCAAATCATGAACTATTCATGTTTTAAGTTTTTAAAATTATTTTTTGTTTGTTTAAATTATTTTGGGAATATAATTTTATAGAGTATGTGCATTGAAAATACAATTTTTAGCTCATGAATTTTGACATGGAAAGTCTATATCTATAGTATATAATCACCTCACAAACAAGGTGTTTCATTAGATACTTAAACTGTCAAATTATGATGAGTAGCTTAAAAGTTATGAGGAAACATACCTACGTACTTATAAATTTTAACAGTGACATCAAGTTGCATTCTACTAAAAGGAAATATATTTTCATTAAGGTGGTTTCTAAAAAAACAGTTTTCACATGGGTTACCTGTCAAGGCAAAGGGTTGCCACGCTTTAATGTAAATTTTTTTGAGTTTTTGCACCACCTGCATATATGCTAGGTCTTAGAGGTGCAAAAAAATATTATGTCAGAGAAAATTTACAAATTTGAATATTCAGGATGTTTAGAAATTTAATATTTTAGTAGGGTAAACTGAGGTGAACTTAGAAAAAGGTCACAAAGCTATTTCTTGGCAAAAAGTGGTAGAAAAAAGATTGAAAGATACTGGAATCGATAGATTCTTTTTTGGAAATAAAAAAAAAATAGTTTTTGTACCGTTATTAACGGTATAGATCGTTTTTTTTTATTCATGAATTTCTCGTAAACGACAAAAGCAGATTCCGACCAAAATTTTTATACTGAAACATTAAAAAATTTAGGTGTTATAAAATTTTTTTCAAAAAACACATTTTTGGATTTAAAAAAAATATTTTTTTGAAAAATCAATTTTTTGAAAACGGGTTGATGAATTTGATCGAATTTTCGTTTTTATATGTTGAATAACACTGGTCAACAAAATTTAACTTTTTTTTTGCCACAAGAACCCAAATATACTTTTCTAGTAGTTTTTGGGGTGCTGAATCCGAATCTGAAGTCAGAAAAAATTGATTGGCCTTCGTTTTTGAAATATTACCGTTAGAAAATGTCAAAAAACGTAATTTTGGCTATTTTCGAGGTTCTGTTTTTATGTGGGGTAATTCATTATAAACAATTTTGTAATGGTTATTATAAGAACAGATATTCTTCTTTCAAAAACTGTTTAAATTTTCCCGATATCTCTTTTATTGCTCGAGATATCTTTAGTTTCATTTAATAAGTCAAAGAGAAACTAAACTCAATCTAAAGTTTAAGTCACTGGCCACAGAATTTTTGCCACAAGAACCAAAATATACTTTTCTGAAGGTTTTTGAGTTGCTGAACTCAAATCCGCAATCGGAAAAATTCTATTAGCCTCCGTTCTTGAAATATAACCGTTATAAAAAAAAACCCTTTTTTGCATTTTATAACGGTAATATTTTAAGAACGAAGGCTAATAGAATTTTTCTGATTGTGGATTCGAGTTCAGCAACCCAAAAACCTCCAGAAAAGTATATTTTGATTCTTGAGGCAAAAAAAGTGTAATTTGGTTGGCCAGTGTTGTTTCTGATTCAAAGACCGCTACTTAAATTTTAAATATCTCGGGCAATAAAAAAGATATCGGAAAGATTTAAACATTTTTTGAATGAATAAAACTAGCTCTTATTGGCACCGTTACAAATTTATTCACAATTAATTACTCCACATAAAAACATAACCTCGAAAACAGCCAAAATTACGTTTTTTGACATTTTCTAACGGTAATATTTCAAAAACGAAGGCCAATCAAATTTTTCTGACTTCAGATTCGGATTCAGCACCCCAAAAACTACTAGAAAAGTATATTTTGGTTCTTGTGGCAAAAATCTTGTTGACCAGTGTAATTTTTCTTAAAAATGGCATACCAACTTTTTTTTTTTTTTAATGTTAGAAAATTTCGTTCTTATGCTGTTCTTACATATAAATGAACAACATAAGAGAAAAATTTTGGAATAAAGCCTACGAAATCACTAGTTATAACGATTTTCCGAAAGGTGGCCGGAAACTGGAAACGGCCGCAAATAGGCAAATCTACCCTATTGGTTTGTAGTATGTTCGTATATTAGGGTGCTTCAAAAAAATTTGTTTGTATTTTTCAGCTCTTACCCCCAAAAAGTTAGTGATTGACTTTGGGACCAACTTAAAATAAAACCAGTACAAAACTTAATCTATTTTTTCACAAATTTTCTTTTAAAATTTCATGGTCAAAGGTTGAAAAATGTATTTTTTTGTATGTTTCAATATTTAATCCGCCAAGAGTACCTCTATACAGGGTAATTCAGGAGCAATGTGTCAAAAAGCTGGAGCGTAGTTTGGGTCGAGACAAGAAAAATATCGTATAGGAGGGGGGGGGGGGGGAGGTCTATTCCCCTTCCTTTAGCGGGGAGGGGCAATTTAAAAAAAATTGACTTAATTTGAAAAAAAAAAAAAATTATTTAAAATCAACGGTTACACCTACAATAACGAGCTATACTTTTTGTAAAGCCAAAACCCTAGTCTTTTACAAAAAATTCAAACAAAGCCATTTTATGGCACAGTTTTTGAAATGTTAATTTTTAAAATCAAAATTTGAAGAAAAAAAAATTGAAAAAAAAATTTCAAACAATTTTTTTTTCAAAATTTTATGATCGTTACCGAACGCAAATATTAGATAATTCATAGACGATGTTATTTTTCCTCACATTTATTAGATAATCTTTTCTAGCAGCTTAATGCAACCTAAGTTTATTACATATATAATAATTCAAATCCTGTAAGAATATAAATAATAAATATGTAAATAAATGTAAAAAATATTTACACACTTGTAAGATTAAAATTACTTCTCGAGACAATTTGATAAGATTTTAATATAAATATGAGAAATTCTTTTGATATTTTGTAAAGTTTTTTTTGCAGACGAATAAATATCCGGGAATAATGAAGTTCCTAATTGTGTATTGTAAGTTCTAAAAGTTGCTGTTGGCTTCATTTTAGACATAAAAATATTAACTTAAAATGTAGACAATTAAAAATATATGTAGGGGAGAGTGGGGGCACATTAAAAACGAGGTAGTTTAAGAAATTAAAAAAAAATTAATGTGGGTAACAATTTTGATCAGTTGACAAAAGACACATTTGAGTATCTTACTTTAGTTTGATTGATTTATTGATTTGTTGTCAGCTCTCCCCTATATTAATAAAAAAAAAACATAAACAGGTCTTATTTTTACTTCTCCATTCTTTTAAGCTAGTTTTTTTGGCTTCTATTTTGTGTTATCAATCGAATGGTTTGTGTAACACTTGCTCCTCTGATATACCTATCGCTTGTGTTTCCAAAACTGAATATAAATTTTGTATAGACGGTGAGTTTTGATAAAATATCTTAAACCATTTAAATTTAAATTAATATTAATTTCGTATGATTAAAAATATTACAAACTAAGGCCTAATTTATTCACTCTCCATTACATTTAAAATCTCCAATAAAAAATTGAAAACTGTCAAATCGCATACAAATTTTAAAATTTCCCCTTTTTTAATGGAGACTTTAAATTTAATGGAGTGTGAATAAATTTTACCTGAAAATTAATACCAATAATTTAAAAATTATTTAAATTAAATTTCATTTTTTTCAGGAGTATTTGTATGGGATTCATATAGATGCCCTTCTGGAACCATTTGCTCATCATCAGGCACTGGAGTTTGTGTTCCAGAAGGTTCTGAGCAACCTCCTTGTGCAAAGTGTAATGTCTGTAATGATACAAAACTTTTTGCCTGTACTAATTATAATGAATTTGCGCTTTGTCTGGGAACCGATGTTCCTGTAAGTCCATCATATACTTGTCGCGAAGGATTAGTCTGTAATATTCATTCGCGAGATATTTGTGTTGATCCTGAAATTACTGGGGTAAGATTGATTGATGTGAATTATAGGGATTTTTATGAAGTTTATTTGTTTAATAGTTGGGTGGTACATGTCCATGGAAAAATATTACCAGTTCCACTATTCCATCGGAAACTACAATTTCTACTACAACTTCGACCCCATTAGATAATCCTAACTTATTCTGCCAACAAAAAGGAGAAGTTGGACGCTTTGAAATACCTTCTGATCCAACTTGTAAGAAGTATGTATCTGATATCTTAAAATATTGAAAATTAAACTAATAATTTCTTTTAAAATGTTTAACTTTCTATTTTTTTGGTAATAGATTTATAAGTTGCAATTTTTCTAATAATTTTATATTTGGAAGCTTATACGTTTGTCCAAGGAATACCTATTTCAATGAAAATTCCAAAGTGTGTGCAGTAGAACCACCTGCACGTTGTGCCCCGCTCTCAACTTCAACTTCAAACTCAACCTCAACCTCAGCCTCAACCCCATCCACACTTCCATAATCATCTCCTAATAAATGAATATTATTATCAAATCAGAAAAATTTATTCAAAAATATTGTTTTTTAAAAATAGATGATGAATTTATTCACACTCAATTAAATTTAAAGTCACCATTTAAAATGGGAAATTTTAAAACTTGTACGCGATTGAGGAGATTTTTCATTTTTGAATTGCCGATTTGGAAAGTGAACAAATTGGGCCCTGGTCAGAAATGTATTAATTAAATAAATTATGTATATTAAGATGACGTTTTATTTTTATTGTTTGAACACAAAAGAAGTTGATTGCGAATTATCATTGCTTCAATAAATTTATAATACGGTCTAACAAATGTCCAATACCCTATGGGGCATGGCATGGGGAATTCAGAAATGCTCAATGTGGGGCATTTGGCCCCACATGGGGCATTTCCAAATGCCTTACATGGGGCATTTCCAAATGACCCACGTGGGTCATTTCCAAATGCCCCACATGGGGCATTCCAAATACCCCACGTGGGGCATTCCAAATGCCCGACGTGGGGCATTTCAAATGCCCCACATGGGGCATTTCCAAATGCCCGACGTGGGTCATTTCCAAATGCCCCACGTGGGTCATTTCCAAATGCCCCACGTGGGGCATTTCAAATGACAAATGGGGCATTTGGAAATGCCCCATGTGGGGCATTTGGAAATGACCTACGTGAGGCATTTGGAAATGACCCACGTGGGGCATTTGGAAATGACCCACGTGGGGCATTTGGAAATGAACCACGTGGGGAATTTGGAAATTACCCACGTGGGTCATTTGGAATGCCCCACGTGGGGCATTTGGGAATGCCCCATGTGGGCATTTGGAAATGACCCACGTGAGGCATTTGGAAATGACCCACGTGGGGCATTTGGAAATGACCCACGTGGGGCATTTGGAAATGACCCACGTGGGGCATTTGGAAATGACCCACGTGGGGCATGTGGAAATGACTCACGTGGGGCATTTGGAATGCCCCATGTGGGGCATTTGAAATGCCCCAGGTGGGGCATTTGGAAATGACCCATTTGGAAATGACCCACGTGGGGCATTTGGAAATGACCCATTTGGAAATGACCCATGTGGGGGATTTGGAAATGACCCACGTGGGGCATTTGGAAATGACCCACGTGGGGCATTTGGAAATGACCCACGTGGGGCATTTGGAAATGCCACATGTGGGGCATTTGAAATGCCCCACGTCGGGCATTTGGAAATGACCCACGTGGGGCATTTGGAATGCCCCACGTGTGGCATTTGGAAATGACCCATGTGGGGCATTTGGAAATGACCCATTTGGAAATAACCCATGTGGGGCATTTGGAAATGACCCACGTGGGGCATTTGGAAATGACCCACGTGGGGCATTTGGAAATGCCCCATGTGGGGCATTTGAAATGCCCCACGTGGGGCATTTGGAAATGACCCACGTGGAGCATTTGGAAATGACCCACGTGGGGCATTTGGAAATGACTCACGTGGGGCATTTGAAATGCCCCAATTGGGGCATTTGGAAATGACCCACGTGGGGCATTTGGAAATGACTCATTTGGAAATGACACACGTGGGGCATTTGGAAATGACCCACGTGGGGCATTTGGAAATGCCCCATGTGGGGCATTTGAAATGCCCCACGTGGGGCATTTGGAAATGACCCACGTGGGGAATTTGGAAATGCCCCATGTGGGGCATTTGGAAATGCCCCATGTGGGGCATTTGAAATGCCCCATGTGGGGCAATTGAAATGCCCCACGTGGGGCATTTGGAATGCCCCACGTGGGGCATTTGGAAATGACCCACGTGGGGCATTTGGAAATGACCCACGTGGGGCATTTGGAAATGCCTCATGTGGGGCATTTGAAATGCCCCACGTCGGGCATTTGGAAATGACCCACGTGGGGCATTTGGAAATGACCCACGTGGGGCATTTGGAAATGACCCATGTGGGGCATTTGGAAATGACCCACGTGGGGCATTTGGAAATGCCCCATGTGGGGCATTTGAAATGCCCCAAGTGGGCATTTGGAATGCCCCACGTGGGGCATTTGGAAATGCCCCATGTGGGGCATTTGAAATGACCCACGTGGGGCATTTGGAAACTACCCACGTGGGGCATTTGGAAATGACCCACGTGTGGCATTTGAAATGACCCACGTGGGGCATTTGGAAATGACCCACGTGGGGCATTTGGAAATGACCCACGTGGGGCATTTGGAAATGACCCACGTGGGGCATTCCAAATGCCCACTTGGGGCATTTCAAATGCCCCACATGGGGCATTTGGAAATGACCCACGTGGGGCATTCCAAATGCCCACTTGGGGCATTTCAAATGCCCCATATGGGGCATTTGGAAATGACCCACGTGGGGCATTTGGAAATGCCCCATGTGGGGCATTTGAAATGCCCCACGTCGGGCATTTGGAAATGACCCACGTGGGGCATTTGGAATGCCCCACGTGGGGCATTTGGAAATGACCCATGTGGGGCATTTGGAAATGACCCACGTAGGGCATTTGGAAATGCCCCATATGGGGCATTTGAAATGCCCCAAGTGGGCATTTGGAAATGACCCATGTGGGGCATTTGGAAATTACCCACTTGGGGCATTTGGAAATGCCCCATGTGGGGCATTTGAAATGCCCCAAGTGGGCATTTGGAAATGACCCATGTGGGGCATTTGGAAATGCCCCATGTGGGGCATTTGGAAATGCCCCATGTGGGGCATTTGAAATGCCCCACCCGGGGCATTTGGAAATGACCCACCTGGGGCATTTGGAAATGACCCACGTGGGGCATTTGGAAATGACCCACGTGGGGCATTTGGAAATGACCCACGTGGGGCATTTTCAAATGACCCACGTGGGGCATTTGGAAATGCCTCATGTGGGGCATTTGAAATGCCCCACGTGGGGCATTTGGAAATGACCCACCTGGGGCATTTGGAAATGACCCACGTGGGGCATTTGGAAATGACCCACGTGGGGCATTTGGAAATGACCCACGTGGGGCATTTGGAAATGACCCACGTGGGGCATTCCAAATGCCCACGTGGGGCATTTGGAAATGACCCACCTGGGGTATTTGGAAATGACCTACCTGGGGCATTTGGAAATGACCCACGTGGGGCATTTGGAAATGCCTCATGTGGGGCATTTGAAATGCCCCACGTGGGGCATTTGGAAATGACCCACCTGGGGCATTTGGAAATGACCCACGTGGGTCATTTCCAAATGCCCCACGTGGGTCATTTCAAATGCCCCACGTGGGTCATTTCCAAATGCATTTGGAAATGCCCCATGTGGGGCATTTGAAATGCCCCACGTGGGGCAATTGGAAATGACCCACCTGGGGCATTTGGAAATGCCAAATGGGGTGCCAAATGCCCCACGTGGGTCATTTCCAAATGCATTTGGAAATGCCCCATGTGGGGCATTTGAAATGCCCCACGTGGGGCATTTGGAAATGACCCACCTGGGGCATTTGGAAATGACCCACGTGGGGCATTTGGAAATGACCCACGTGGGGCATTTGGAAATGACCCACGTGGGGCATTTGGAAATGACCCACGTGGGGCATTTGGAAATGACCCACGTGGGGCATTTGGAAATGCCTCATGTGGGGCATTTGAAATGCCCCACGTGGGGCATTTGGAAATGACCCACGTGGGGCATTTGGAAATGACCCACGTGGGGCATTTGGAAATGACCCACGTGGGGCATTTGGAAATGACCCACGTGGGGCATTTGGAAATGACCCACGTGGGGCATTTGGAAATATCCCACGTGGGGCATTTGGAAATGCCTCATGTGGGGCATTTGAAATGCCCCACGTGGGGCATTTGGAAATGACCCACCTGTTGCATTTGGAAATGACCCACGTGGGGCATTTGGAAATGACCCACGTGGGGCATTTGGAAATGACCCACGTGGGGCATTTGGAAATGCCTCCTGTGGGGCATTTGAAATGCCCCACGTGGGGCATTTGGAAATGACCCACCTGGGGCATTTGGAAATGACCCACGTGGGGCATTTGGAAATGACCCACGTGGGGCATTTGGAAATGCCTCATGTGGGGCATTTGAAATGCCCCACGTGGGGCATTTGGAAATGACCCACCTGGGGCATTTGGAAATGACCCACGTGGGGCATTTGGAAATGACCCACGTGGGGCATTTGGAAATGACCCACGTGGGGCATTTGGAAATGCCTCATGTGAGGCATTTGGAAATGACCCACGTGGGGCATTTGGAAATGACCCACGTGGGGCATTTGGAAATGACCCACGTGGGGCATTTGGAAATGCCTCATGTGGGGCATTTGGAAATGACCCACGTGGGGCATTTGGAAATGACCCACGTTGGGCATTTGGAAATGACCCACGTGGGGCATTTGGAAATGACCCACGTGGGGCATTTGGAAATGACCCACGTGGGGCATTTGGAAATGACCCACGTGGGTCATTTCCAAATGCCCAACGTGGGTCATTTCCAAATGCCCCACGTGGGTCATTTCCAAATGCCCCACATGAGGCATTTCCAAATGCCCCACGTGGGTCATTTCCAAATGCCCCACGTGGGGCATTTGGAAATGACCCACCTGGGGCATTTGGAAATGACCCACGTGGGGCATTTGGAAATGACCCACGTGGGGCATTTGGAAATGCCTCATGTGGGGCATTTGAAATGCCCCAAGTGGGGCATTTGGAAATGACCCACGTGGGGCATTTGGAAATGACCCACGTGGGGCATTTGGAAATGACCCACGTGGGGCATTTGGAAATGCCTCATGTGGGGCATTTGGAAATGCCTCTTGTGGGGCATTTGAAATGCCCCACGTGGGGCATTTGGAAATGACCCACCTGGGGCATTTGGAAATGACCCACGTGGGGCATTTGGAAATGACCCACGTGGGGCATTTGGAAATGACCCACGTGGGGCATTTGGAAATGACCCACGTGGGGCATTTGGAAATGCCTCATGTGGGGCATTTGAAATGCCCCACGTGGGGCATTTGGAAATGACCCACCTGGGGCATTTGGAAATGACCCACGTGGGGCTTTTGGAAATGGCCCACGTGGGGCATTTGGAAATGACCCACGTGGGGCATTTGGAAATGACCCACGTGGGGCATTTGGAAATGACCCACGTGGGGCATTTGGAAATGCCTCATGTGGGGCATTTGAAATGCCCCACGTGGGGCATTTGGAAATGACCCACCTGGGGCATTTGGAAATGACCCACGTGGGGCATTTGGAAATGACCCACGTGGGGCATTTGGAAATGACCCACGTGGGGCATTTGGAAATGACCCACGTGGGGCATTTGGAAATGCCTCATGTGGGACATTTGAAATGCCCCACGTGGGGCATTTGGAAATGACCCACGTGGGGCATTTGGAAATGACCCACGTGGGGCATTTGGAAATGACCCACGTGGGGCATTTGGATATGACCCACGTGGGGCATTTGGAAATGACCCACGTGGGGCATTTGGAAATGACCCACGTGGGGCATTTGGAAATGCCTCATGTGGGGCATTTGAAATGCCCCACGTGGGGCATTTGGAAATGACCCACGTGGGGCATTTGGAAATGACCCACGTGGGGCATTTGGAAATGACCCACGTGGGGCATTTGGAAATGACCCACTTGGGGCATTTGGAAATGCCTCATGTGGGGCATTTGAAATGCCCCACGTGGGGCATTTGGAAATGACCCACCTGGGGCATTTGGAAATGACCCACGTGGGGCATTTGGAAATGACCCACGTGGGGCATTTGGAAATGACCCACGTGGGGCATTTGGAAATGACCCACGTGGGGCATTTGGAAATGACCCACGTGGGGCATTTGGAAATGCCTCATGTGGGGCATTTGAAATGCCCCACGTGGGGCATTTGGAAATGACCCACCTGGGGCATTTGGAAATGACCCACGTGGGGCATTTGGAAATGACCCACGTGGGGCATTTGGAAATGACCCACGTGGGGCATTTGGAAATGACCCACGTGGGGCATTTGGAAATGACCCACGTTGGGCATTTGGAAATGATCCATGTGGGGCATTTGGAAATGCCTCATGTGGGGCATTTGAAATGCCCCACGTGGGGCATTTGGAAATGACCCACGTGGGGCATTTGGAAATGACCCACGTGGGGCATTTGGAAATGACCCACGTGGGGCATTTGGAAATGACCCACGTGGGGCATTTGGAAATGACCCACGTGGGGCATTTGGAAATGCTTCATGTGGGGCATTTGAAATGCCCCACGTGGGGCATTTGGAAATGACCCACGTGGGGCATTTGGAAATGACCCACGTGGGGCATTTGGAAATGCCTCATGTGGGGCATTTGGAAATGACCCACCTGGGGCATTTGGAAATGACCCACGTGGGGCATTTGGAAATGACCCACCTGGGGCATTTGGAAATGACCCACGTGGGGCATTTGGAAATGACCCACGTGGGGCATTTGGAAATGCCTCATGTGGGGCATTTGAAATGCCCCACGTGGGGCATTTGGAAATGACCCACGTGGGGCATTTGGAAATGACCCACGTGGGGCATTTGGAAATGACCCACCTGGGGCATTTGGAAATGACCCACGTGGGGCATTTGGAAATGCCTCATGTGGGGCATTTGAAATGCCCCACGTGGGGCATTTGGAAATGACCCACGTGGGGCATTTGGAAATGACCCACGTGGGGCATTTGGAAATGCCTCATGTGGGGCATTTGAAATGCCCCACGTGGGGCATTTGGAAATGACCCACCTGGGGCATTTGGAAATGACCCACGTGGGGCATTTGGAAATGACCCACCTGGGGCATTTGGAAATGACCCACGTGGGGCATTTGGAAATGACCCACGTGGGGCATTTGGAAATGACCCACGTGGGGCATTTGGAAATGCCTCATGTGGGGCATTTGAAATGCCCCACGTGGGGCATTTGGAAATGACCCACGTGGGGCATTTGGAAATGACCCACGTGGGGCATTTGGAAATGACCCACGTGGGGCATTTGGAAATGACCCACGTGGGGCATTTGGAAATGACCCACGTGGGGCATTTGGAAATGCCTCATGTGGGGCATTTGAAATGCCCCACGTGGGGCATTTGGAAATGACCCACCTGGGGCATTTGGAAATGACCCACGTGGGGCATTTGGAAATGACCCACGTGGGGCATTTGGAAATGACCCACGTGGGGCATTTGGAAATGCCTCATGTGGGGCATTTGAAATGCCCCACGTGGGGCATTTGGAAATGACCCACGTGGGGCATTTGGAAATGACCCACGTGGGGCATTTGGAAATGACCCACGTGGGGCATTTGGAAATGACCCACGTTGGGCATTTGGAAATGACCCATGTGGGGCATTTGGAAATGCCTCATGTGGGGCATTTGAAATGCCCCACGTGGGGCATTTGGAAATGACCCACCTGGGGCATTTGGAAATGACCCACGTGGGGCATTTGGAAATGACCCACGTGGGGCATTTGGAAATGACCCACGTGGGGCATTTGGAAATGCCTCATGTGGGGCATTTGAAATGCCCCACGTGGGGCATTTGGAAATGACCCACGTGGGGCATTTGGAAATGACCCACGTGGGGCATTTGGAAATGACCCACGTGGGGCATTTGGAAATGACCCACGTGGGGCATTTGGAAATGCCTCATGTGGGGCATTTGAAATGCCCCACGTGGGGCATTTGGAAATGACCCACGTGGGGCATTTGGAAATGACCCACGTGGGGCATTTGGAAATGACCCACGTGGGGCATTTGGAAATGCCTCATGTGGGGCATTTGAAATGCCCCACGTGGGGCATTTGGAAATGACCCACGTGGGGCATTTGGAAATGACCCACGTGGGGCATTTGGAAATGACCCACGTGGGGCATTTGGAAATGACCCACCTGGGGCATTTGGAAATGACCCACGTGGGGCATTTGGAAATGACCCACGTGGGGCATTTGGAAATGACCCACGTGGGGCATTTGGAAATGACCCACGTGGGGCATTTGGAAATGACCCACGTGGGGCATTTGGAAATGCCTCATGTGGGGCATTTGAAATGCCCCACGTGGGGCATTTGGAAATGACCCACCTGGGGCATTTGGAAATGACCCACGTGGGGCATTTGGAAATGCCCCACGTGGGGCATTTGGAAATGACCCACGTTGGGCATTTGGAAATGACCCATGTGGGGCATTTGGAAATGCCTCATGTGGGGCATTTGAAATGCCCCACGTGGGGCATTTGGAAATGACCCACCTGGGGCATTTGGAAATGACCCACGTGGGGCATTTGGAAATGACCCACGTGGGGCATTTGGAAATGACCCACGTGGGGCATTTGGAAATGACCCACGTGGGGCATTTGGAAATGACCCACGTGGGGCATTTGGAAATGACCCACGTGGGGCATTTGGAAATGCCTCATGTGGGGCATTTGAAATGCCCCACGTGGGGCATTTGGAAATGACCCACGTGGGGCATTTGGAAATGACCCACGTGGGGCATTTGGAAATGACCCAAGTGGGGCATTTGGAAATGACCCACGTGGGGCATTTGGAAATGCCTCATGTGGGGCATTTGAAATGCCCCACGTGGGGCATTTGGAAATGACCCACGTGGGGCATTTGGAAATGACCCACGTGGGGCATTTGGAAATGCCTCATGTGGGGCATTTGAAATGCCCCACGTGGGGCATTTGGAAATGACCCACCTGGGGCATTTGGAAATGACCCACGTGGGGCATTTGGAAATGACCCACCTGGGGCATTTGGAAATGACCCACGTGGGGCATTTGGAAATGCCTCATGTGGGGCATTTGAAATGCCCCACGTGGGGCATTTGGAAATGACCCACCTGGGGCATTTGGAAATGACCCACCTGGGGCATTTGGAAATGACCCACCTGGGGCATTTGGAAATGACCCACGTGGGGCATTTGGAAATGACCCACATGGGGCATTTGGAAATGACCCACGTGGGGCATTTGGAAATGACCCACGTGGGGCATTTGGAAATGACCCACGTGGGGCATTTGGAAATGCCTCATGTGGGGCATTTGAAATGCCCCACGTGGGGCATTTGGAAATGACCCACGTGGGGCATTTGGAAATGACCCACGTGGGGCATTTGGAAATGACCCACGTGGGGCATTTGGAAATGCCTCATGTGGGGCATTTGAAATGCCCCACGTGGGGCATTTGGAAATGACCCACGTGGGGCATTTGGAAATGACCCACGTGGGGCATTTGGAAATGACCCACGTGGGGCATTTGGAAATGACCCACGTGGGGCATTTGGAAATGACCCACGTTGGGCATTTGGAAATGACCCATGTGGGGCATTTGGAAATGCCTCATGTGGGGCATTTGAAATGCCCCATGTGGGGCATTTGGAAATGACCCACCTGGGGCATTTGGAAATGACCCACGTGGGGCATTTGGAAATGACCCACGTGGGGCATTTGGAAATGACCCACGTGGGGCATTTGGAAATGACCCACGTGGGGCATTTGGAAATGCCTCATGTGGGGCATTTGGAAATGCCTCATGTGGGGCATTTGAAATGCCCCACGTGGGGCATTTGGAAATGACCCACGTGGGGCATTTGGAAATGACCCACCTGGGGCATTTGGAAATGACCCACGTGGGGCATTTGGAAATGACCCACGTAGGGCATTTGGAAATGACCCACGTGGGGCATTTGGAAATGACCCACGTGGGGCATTTGGAAATGACCCACGTGGGGCATTTGGAAATGACCCACGTGGGGCATTTGGAAATGACCCACGTGGGGCATTTGGAAATGCCTCATGTGGGGCATTTGAAATGCCCCACGTGGGGCATTTGGAAATGACCCACCTGGGGCATTTGGAAATGACCCACGTGGGGCATTTGGAAATGACCCACCTGGGGCATTTGGAAATGACCCACGTGGGGCATTTGGAAATGACCCACGTGGGGCATTTGGAAATGACCCACGTGGGGCATTTGGAAATGCCTCATGTGGGGCATTTGAAATGAACCACGTGGGGCATTTGGAAATGACCCACCTGGGGCATTTGGAAATGACCCACGTGGGGCATTTGGAAATGACCCACCTGGGGCATTTGGAAATGACCCACGTGGGGCATTTGGAAATGACCCACCTGGGGCATTTGGAAATGACCCACGTGGGGCATTTGGAAATGACCCACGTGGGGCATTTGGAAATGCCTCATGTGGGGCATTTGAAATGCCCCACGTGGGGCATTTGGAAATGACCCACCTGGGGCATTTGGAAATGACCCACGTGGGGCATTTGGAAATGCCCCACCTGGGGCATTTGGAAATGACCCACGTGGGGCATTTGGAAATGACCCACGTGGGGCATTTGGAAATGACCCACGTGGGGCATTTGGAAATGACCCACCTGGGGCATTTGGAAATGACCCACGTGGGGCATTTGGAAATGACCCACGTGGGGCATTTGGAAATGCCTCATGTGGGGCATTTGAAATGCCCCACGTGGGGCATTTGGAAATGACCCACCTGGGGCATTTGGAAATGACCCACCTGGGGCATTTGGAAATGACCCACGTGGGGCATTTGGAAATGACCCACCTGGGGCATTTGGAAATGACCCACGTGGGGCATTTGGAAATGACCCACCTAGGGCATTTGGAAATGACCCACGTGGGGCATTTGGAAATGACCCACGTGGGGCATTTGGAAATGACCCACCTGGGGCATTTGGAAATGACCCACGTGGGGCATTTGGAAATGACCCACGTGGGGCATTTGGAAATGACCCACGTGGGGCATTCACGCGGCTGATCGCGCAGCCGGCCACGATGTAGAAGTATCGTGTAGTTTATACACCTATTTCAACTCACAAGTTTTACAAGTTTGTACGTCTCTCATTTATTCAGTTTCATTTTGTGATAATTTTATTTGTTAAAATTATTAGTTTAAAAAAAATCATGGAATACCTACGTTTAATTTTTATCATTCACAAATTGTCAACCTTGTTGCTGTTCGTGAGTCAAAGTTTCTGTAAGTTCTTCTACTACAAGTCATTAATCATAACATAATTCACGAGTTACATGTAGGTACCTAATATTTTAAAGATAAAATCAAAAAACAATTCACTTTATCCTTATTGCACAACGCCGCCGCCGCCGGTGGAGATATATTAGAAAATCTTTCGACGGTGTCAGAACTCACATTATTAGATAAATCTTTAATAACACCCTTATATCTTGTCTTGTGAGAATATAAATACCGAATGTAAAAATATTTACACACTTCTTGTCAGATTAAAATTTCCTTTCGACATGATTTTTGATAACATTTTGATATAAATAAGAGAAATTCCTTGAACTTTTTTTTAGTTACTTTTAAAGGCGATTAAATTTCCAGGAATAATGAAGTTCTTTATTGCAATTGTAAGTCCTAAAATTTGCTTTAAGATAAAAAATTAAACTTTAAATATTTGGACTTACTTTAAGAAAAGATAACATGTATAGGGGAGAATGGGGCACTGTAGGACGGTGTTAGTTTAAAGAGAAATCTCAATTTTACATCTGCATTCTTTTCAGCCATATTTTTTACTTGCTGTTGTGGTTAAACCATCCAATGGCTTTTGTAACACGTGCTTCCCTTACACAAATATAGCCTGTACTGCCAAAGATTTATTTAGAGTTTGTGTAGATGGTGAGTTTTGGTGAAAAAAATTTGAACGATAATTTTATAATCAGTTTGTTTCATTAGGACTACCAGCAGGGGATCACATTAAATGTCCCAATGGAACCATCTGCTCAGGAAATGAATTTGTTTGTTTCTCAGAAGGATATGGTCCGCCAGATTGTAATGATTGTAATGTTTGTAACGATGATAAAACTTTTGCCTGTAGTGATTATAATGCATTCTCTCTGTGTCGTGGATCTAATACTCCTGATCCTGAAATACATACCTGTCCAGGAGAATTGGTGTGCAATATTAATTCGGCAACTATTTGTGTTGATATTAATATTACTGGAGTAAGATAGATTAATGTACATATGTACGTGACATGATTTCATAATATATATTTGATTAATAGTTAGGTGGTACATGTCCATGGAAAGACATCATCACAACTACGACAACCCCAGCGACAACATCCACATCTACCACAACACCAACAACAACTTCCACATCTACCACAACACCAACAACAACATCCACAACTACCACAACACCAACAACAACATTCACATCTACCACAACACCAACAACAACATCCACATCTACTACAACAACTTCCACATCTACCACAACACCAACGACAACATTCACATCTACGACAACACCAACAACAACATCCACATCTACCACAACAAGAACATCCACATCTGCTACAACACCTACAACAACTTCTACATCTACCACAACACCAACAACAACATCCACATCTACCACAGCACCAACAACAACATCCACAACTACCACAACACCAACAACAACAACAACATTCACATCTACCACAACACCAACAACAACATCCACATCTACTGCAACACCTACAACAACTTCCACATCTACCACAACACCAACAACAACATTCACATCTACGACAACACCAACAACAACATCCACATCTAACACAACACCAACAACAACAACATCCACATCGACCACAACACCAACAACAACATCCACATCGACCACAACACCAACAACAACATCCACAACTACTACTACACCAAGATACACATCATCAACCTCAAGTCCCATAACAAATACAGATGCATTTTGTTCAGCTAAAGGATTTCCCGGACGCTATGCGGTCCTTGCCGATCCAACATGCAAGGAGTAATTTGTTTTTGTTTTAATGTTAAAACAAAAGATTAGTTTTGATTTTCCATTTTGTTTTTTCTAGATTTGTCTTGTGTATTCTAACGAGTGGTTCATATACTGGAATCGCGTATAAGTGTCCAAAGAATCTTTATTTCAATGAAGCAACTCAGAGTTGTGGATATCAGAGGCCAACACGATGTGAAAGTATTAATACCTAATAAGCACTTTTTTTTAATAAAATTTATTAAACGTTTTTGATTGATTTTTTTATTTAACATATAAATAAATGCGACACTCTAAGTGCAGGATGAATCTCGGTCTAAAAAAACACACTTTTCATGCCAGTTCAAAAATGTTGATCAAATTTTATCATTTTAAATACTAAGATAAAAATAGGATCGATTTCATATCTAATAAAGAAAAAATTACAATAAACCTTGAAAAACAAAACTGTGAAAATTACAATTCTTCTCTAAATCAACGGGACCTGGGGGGGGGGGGGGGACCCTTGGCACATGAAAGCTCGCAGACAGCTGAAAAAAATCAACATGGACTGGAATTTGCACTGAAAAGAGGCCAATTTAGTTAATTGAAAATGTTTTCTGCAAGTGTCCCGAAAAAGTTCCAACACAGAGGGCACTACTAAATTTTCCAGAACACATAGGTAAAATATTCTTTCAAATAAGATGCTCCTGAGCCTTGAGTAATCGTTTTTCCATTACTCTGGCTTCAGAACCGCCTTCAGTGCTCTAAGTTCACGAGCTTTATCCTCTCTGATCTTGACGAAATTCTTTTTTCCTGTAATACTTTTCCTGTAGCTGTTCACATCTAGTTTTTTTTACCGACTTCCAAAAAGGTGGAGGTATTCAATTCATCTGTATTTTTTTTATCTTTGCTCATAACTTCGGACTGCGTGAATCAATTTTGATAATTCTTTTTGTATTGGAAAGGTGGTCCCTGCAGTGTGGTCCCATTTCAATTTCGTTCAGTTTTGGCTATAGGAACTATGAGAGAGCTAATTTTTTTTAATTGTAGATAATATAAAGGACTACAATAGTATTTTATTTTGTTAGCCAATACTTGCACCGTTTGCAAAATAAGAAGACAAGAGTTTGCTAGTAAATAATAAATTCATTTTTTATTTGTTTAAACAAAAAAAATGTGCACCAAAGCGATAATAATTTTTTTAATGAACAATTAGTAGCTTTATTTTTGCCGTAGGACATCCTGAAGCCGAGTTATTAACAAAAAACGATATTTTTGGTGTTTTCGCACCGGTTTTACTTGCGTTCATTTATCAATTGCTCAGCCATCTTTATTGATAAAGAGTTAATTTTAAAAAGGGTTAGATCATAATATAAGCTTTTTTCGAAATAAAAACGAAAATGTGCTTTTTAACAACTAGATTTTTACTTAAACTGGCTGCCACTTTTGAGTTACTCTCTTCAATCCAATTAAATTACATTTAAACGATAGAAAATATTATAAGGAAGAAAATGTATGTTTATTTTTTGGTCTACGACATACTGGAGCTACGATATTCGCTTAGAAGTAAAATATCCCAAAAAATACATTTTTGTGAATAGCTCCGCTTATAAAAATTATGATCAGGTGGTGAGAAATTGGGTTTAAGCCTTTTAAATATACCCCTATCAATCCATGAACTAAAAACTGACTCTGAGCGCAAGTTCAAATGACGCTTTGATTGGACTATTACTAAACAGTACCAAAAATCCATCTTTAACTGGGGTCGTCTTTTTTTTTTATTTTCATGCCATTTTTTTCCATTGATATGTCTCAGCTTTTTGAGATAAATTCTCAAACGTTTTAAAAAAGACTTTTTTGTGTCTTTAACCTTAAGTTATTGTATTCAATAATAGTTTTCTTCATTCATCTGAAAGAACATTTCATCTTATATAAAATGGGATTTGGTCATTTTTTTGGGCGCCATTTTTACCCTTCAGATCGTGTGTATACAGAAACGATGTCGTAAAGTGCTTTAAGAATTTGTTTTTCAAAAGTGAAGTGGGTATAAAAGAGCACAGATTCAAAAATAATAAAAGCAATGTAAATTTTAAAGCGCCATCCACACGATAGATAACTTGACACAACTGTCAAATGGGTTGGGTACGATTGACCGCATTTTAAAATCTTGTTCTTAACACCTCTTAAAATCTCGCATTATGAAATCTTTTTTATCGAAATCTCGCAATTTAAAAATCTCGTTTACCGAAATCTCGCAACATTAAAATCTCGCAAACTAAAATCTCGAAATTTATAATCTCGCATTGAAATAAAATATTTATTAATTCGTGCGCGCGAATTAATAAATATTTTATTTTATTGCTAGCTTAGGAAAGCACAGAACCTCCCTCTTCTGTTTTTTTGTTTTGTTTTGAAGAGATAAATAAATAAAATGCACGACTGGGGTCACACGTACTTGCTCTTATGCTAAAAGTAACTCTTATGTTAAAGCTTTCTATTCAAGAAACACCGTTTTAAATTATGTTTTACAATAAACCAAGTATGCCATTTTATTACTTGTATAAAAAGGTATTTTTAGAAAAAAATTTTCCAAAATCGTTAGAACCGTTTTTAAAAAAAATAATTTTTAATAAATAAAAAATTTCTAACATTTTTCAAAAAAAAAGTTGGTATGCCATTTTTAAGAAATAATTAATTTACACATAAAAACGAAATTTTAAAATTTTTCACTAACCCGTTTTCAAAAAAAATGCTTTTTCAAACAAAAATTTTGAAATATTGCTTAAAAATCCAAAAATGCGCTTTTTAAAAATTTTCTAAAATTTTAATATTACCTTTATTTAAACGCTTTTGCATAAAAAATTTTGTTTAAATCGGGTTAATTTTGTACGAGATATTCAGAAACCAAAAAAACCGTTCTATGACAGGTACCTTTAATAACGGTACAAAAAATATTTTTTTTATTTAAAAAGTTGGCTCATATGTGTAAAACTAGACATGAAAATTTTAATCAAAATCGTTAGAGCCGTTTTTGAAAAAAATTAAATTTTCTATTTCCGTTATATGGCAGGTACCGTTAGTTTTGGTCATAAAAAAAAATTTCAATTTCTCCTCTGGGGAATCACCAAAAACTGCTAACTACCAAGTTTGAAGAAAATCACTTCACTCGTTTAGGCTGTAGCTTGAGGTATATACAGACAGGCAGACAGATAGACAGACAGACATAATTGTCGGACCCACTTTTTTGGCATTCTCCATCATCGTAATGTCATGTAAAATTGTTATCTCGAGTTCGATTTTTTTTTTACGAATCCTAAACTTGCCCTATAGTACCTATATCGCAAGTAAAAAGGAAAAGGTTTGTTAACTGTCAGGCGCCTATGCCAGTTTTTTATAGTGTTTAGGGTCAACTGTTGAATGTTGGAGTCAAAAGGACTTAATGCATGTAAATTTGTTGTATTCGACCTTCTCTTTTCATTTAATCTGTTGCTTATACATATACATTTTGCTGCCAAAAAAGCAATTTAAATTTAAGATACTTTACGCTCTAAACTAATTCTTCTAATGCGAGATTTTGATATAGCAAGAATTTAATGAACTTGCGAGATTTTAATATGCAGGATTTTGAAAATGCGAGATTTTGTTATGTGAGATGTTAAAAATGCGAAATTTTGCTTTGCGTGATTTTTGCAAAAATGCGAGATTTTGTTATAAGAGATTTTAGTTTGCGATCAATCGTACCGCTCCTCTGTCAAATGCTCTGGTCATAAAATAAACACAAAATAAGCCAGTTAGTTTTTGTATGTATTTTTTATTTTTATAAAAAAGTGTTTTTTATGTTTTCGTTAAACATAATATAAATGGCAACATTTGGAAAACAAAAAGTTGTTGGTCGTGTAAATGGGGCACAAGTTTGTATACAACTAGTTTACTTATATTTACAATTAATTGCATGTATGTAATTGCTTTTATCTTATTAGCATATTTAAGATCAAAATATTTGCCAGATTAAATCTATCTGCAAAAGTATTAGTGTAATTTCTTGTCAAGCAAATTTGATAAGAATTCATTTGTTTTAGATTATAAATAAGGAAAACTTTGATCTTAACTGTTTTGTAGTTGTTTGGTAATAATCGGTATAGTTTCCGCAAAAGATGAAGTTAATTTTCAAAATTGTAAGTTTTATTTAACTAAATTTAATTAAAATGTTTAAATCATGTAATTTTTGTAAATTCTTAAAAAAATAAATACCTACTTCAAAACAAGAGAAAATAACGGGTATTAAAAAGAGTAATAACTGAAATTACGAATTAGTATTAAATAAAAAAAAATTTATTGAAAATTAAAAATTCATTTAACTGAAAATCTTCTTTTTTTTCAGTGCATTTTAGTGCTCGCTGTTGCAGTCTATAAGACCAATGGATTATGTAACACTTGTTCTTTAATTGGAATAGCTTGTGTTTCTGAAACTGCGTTTTCAATATGTAATGATGGTTAGTTAATATAAATTTTTTAATTACTTGACGATCGTCAAAAAATATAGTATACGAAAACCAGAGTTATGCGCGTCAAAGATATGAAAAACCAAAGCTATGCAAAACCAAAGCCTTGAATACCAAAGCTATTAAACAAGGTCTTTGGGTTTGCAACAATCTAAAAACCACGTTTTAAAGCTTTGGTATTCATAGCTCTGATTTTTCATAACTTTGGGTTTTCATATCTTTGACGCGAATAACTGGTTTTCATAGCTTTGAAAGCTACCCGATCGTCAGTAGTTCTTTAAGCATGAGTTCAACTATTAAATCAACGTAAATTTATTTATGTTCTACCGCTCATTGACATTTTTGACAGAAAGCCCATACAATCTACGATTTCATAAACTGTCATTATTCGGTACAGCCCCTGTGCAAAGAATCGCATAAATCTCTTATTTTCCATTGACAGCATTCGCCAATGCGATATGGGTACAGTGGACACTTAATCGATTGTCGAACAAAAGTGGGATCGCATTCCAATTTTGCTTCTATAAGACTTTTCAGATACTGACGTTTCTGTGGTACTTAAATGTATTTAACCAAATGTCAAACAAAATGGCGGTTTTGACGTTTATTAATATGCGAATATTTACTGAGCTGCGTTTACACTTAACAATAATTTTTTTCATATTTTTTCATGTATTAAAGGAGCTTTAGATCCAACAGTAACACCGACTGAATGTCCTACTGGAACTTTCTGTTCAGCAAGCGATAAAGTTTGTACCGCAAGCTTAACTGAAGCATCGTGTACAAAATGTAAAGAATGTATTGAAGGCAGTGAATATGCATGCGTTAACTATACTTCATTCACATTTTGTACTGCAGGAGTAATGGGTGTTGAACATTATAATTGTCCAGCTAATTTAGCTTGTAATATTGCTTCGACACCAATATGTAGTGATCCAAGTGCCACAGGAGTAAGTATAGAGTCCAATTTTTTTTTCTATATATAAGTAAATACCTATTCAATAGCTTGGTGCTACATGTGGTCGCGGAGGACCAACAACAGCAGCACCCCCAACGACAACTCCAAATCCATTAACAGATCCAGATACATATTGTTTAAATAAAGGAGTCGCAGGACGATTTAATATTACATCTGATACAACTTGTCGATTGTATGTTAACTAAATTTATATTTAAATTATACATAATTAATCATTATAATTTTATATATATTTTTTTTTTCAGATTTGTAAGTTGTGTTACTGTAGGTGCTGTATTGACAGGAAATGTATATGAGTGTCCACCAGCAACTATTTTCAATGCAACTGCTCAGAGGTGTGCAACAGGAACAGGTTGCGCCACTTCATAACTGAATAACTCATAATAACTGAATAACTCTTTTATAAATCTTTTTGAGTTTGTGAATAAAAAAAAAAGTCATCATTCTAAAAATGTTTTTAATTTTTTTCAAAGTCTGGATTGAGCACAATATTGTGGACAGGTTTAAAGATGGATGATTGAAAATAGTGATTTTTGTGACTTTTTGTATAAGGGGCATAGAAATTTATGAAAACAAAACTGCCACTAGTTTAATACTTGAAAAATGTGAAGTATATTAAATCATAACGAAGTATATTAAATCAGCTATTTTCCATTTTTGGCTATCGAAAAACTAAACAACTGCGTTACTTTACTATATATTTAGTTTTATTTATAAAATCATATAGTTAAGTTATCTAATCAGGCAATTTTAAACTAAAGGTAGTAACAACAAGTCTTTCATAAAATTTAATCAACATAAACATTAATTTCAATTCAATGATCTTCATAGTTTATATCATTGCGTTACCCAAAAATTAACTTGCAAGCAAACAATTAGTTTATATTACAATTAGAATAATGATAAATAAAAAAGTATGAAGCTAAGACATTAAAAGTAATCAGAAGCTCAAATATAATAGTCAGAAATGCTATTAAAAAATTGTGACGTAAAGTAACGCAGTGCTAATCTTAATACCAGAGTTAGCTACAAGGAATTTGCACTATCATAAGGTTGATACTAGTAGATTGGAAAAACAAACTAAAAAAAATTCTACGATAATACGTCTATACATACTCATATTACAAAAATGCGGTAACTCGAGTCGTAACGCAATGAGAACTCCCACCTCTTTCAGGAACTTTAAAGCATAAAGCTATTTATTATTTTTTTAGCTGGCCAATGGCTATTATTTATTTAAAAAGTTACATCAAGTCAAACTAAATGAGTTACATTAAATTAAAGAACTGTAACTTTAAGTTTATTTTACATCGTAACGCAGGGTGAATAAGATTTATTTCTTGTACTGAGTGAGATTGGAATAAAGCTGAAAACTCATTACATTGACAACAATGTTCAAGTAAAACTCCGTATACGAGATGTTCCACTTTATATGATGTGATAGTGATTTTTGTATGAAAATAAACTGCGTTACCGAGACAGACTACAATGTACCCGAGATTTGACAAGAATTTGTAATCAAAATTTTGGGTTAAATTTAATTTTATTGTAGACGCAAATATTGTTTTATTTATAACTCAATATAGTTTTTCCACTAATTTGTACTTTTTCCTCATAAAAAGTGGAGTACAACCAAAGTGACCAAAAATTAGGCATTGAATAGTATTTTTGCCATATTTTGATAAGGATCCCACTTCTTGGCGAACTTTCTAACAATTTGCTTTTCAAATCATGTTCAAATGGACAAATTTTAGTAACGCAAATACGCCTTATAATGTACTTCCATACTTTTCCGGGAACCTTTCTAACGAAATTTTTATTTTTTCTTGACTCAAATGCTAAAATATTATAATATTTTGAAAAGTATTATAATAATTTGAACTCAATTCTAATTGGCTTCATTCGCTAACGCGATGGACTGTCACGCTGGAAGTCCTCGGTTCAATTCCAGACTATAAGACCTTATTTTTTTGAAGAGTACCTACTGCGAAAAATTGAAAAATATCAGATCGGAGATAGCTGTCGTTATTATACGTCACAGTCATGAAATATCTGAAACCACTGTAAACTTTGGTCTTTAGATAGCAAACGTCACTGTAAACTAGAGCTGAGACTGCTATTACGATATCAGCTTTTAATCACTCTGCTTTTCAACTGACCAGAGAACAAGAGTGTTTGCTCTTCAATATACTAGTAGCTGCTCACTAGAGTGACCGCAACTCCCATAGAAAAAATTTTTTGTCGAATTTTTTTCGGGGGAACCCCATAAAATGTTCCGCCTTTGCAGATTTTTAGATAGCCAAAATTTCAGCTCGATTGGATAACTCTAAATGGTGCCGACACTCGCTCAAAGTATCAAAAATCTCTGTTTTTTCACTGTTTTTCCAAGAAAATTAGCTCTAGCTCCCAAACAAATCGGGTTATTTTCACTTTTTATATATTAAATTAAAGGTAGTGTTGTTACACATAATTCAGATGATAAATTTGTTTAGTTTTACTAAAAACGAAAAATATTGTCATCAATTTAAATTTTCAGTACTTACCTCAAAAAGAGCTGAAGTGCAAACTCGATTTAAAATTAAACTTTTTTTTAACTGTTTTATTCTGCGGATTGGGATAGAATGGATGTTTCTCTATCTCTGGGCCCTCGGGTAGCAAAAGTATGAGGTATAGTCGTGGGGTGAAAGAGCTATTAACAATGAAACTTTCTATGTTATTGGATCGATGTAAGGCATCTGATAGAAATGCTTTTCACATAATTATAGCTACAATAGAAGCACTAGGGCAAAATCCAATTGACGTTGTAGTTTCAAAATCAAACTTACATTCGACAAGAAAAACTTTTGCTTGGTTTAATGCCCCAAGAGCTTATCTGGCTCCTAAACAAGATCTTGATCTTTTGCGTAATAACATTGAATACCGCAAGATAGACAAAGATATTTCAGAGAAGGCTCTTGCTAAATTCTTAAACCATTTATGGTATTTGAGTTCAGAGCTGGCAGGTCTGGCGTTCTTTGACCTAACTTTACGAGATGGCGAAAAATTAGAAACGGCCAACATAATTTTGAAAACCAGTGAAACGGAAACCAACAGAATAGTAAATCCAAAGCTACAGACACATGAAGATGAACAATTTGTCACAGCAGGGTTAACAAATATTGTGAACAAAGAAACATTGAACTTTTTAAGCCGATTGAAAATAGACACAAGTTTTCTCAAAGAACCTCCAAATCTTTGGCCCGAAAACCCGCATTTTAAAGATGGCTTTAAAAAAGTGCAATCACTTAAAGTCGTAAATGACATGACAGAAAGAGGAGTCAAATTAATAACCGATTTTAATAACCTTTTAACTAAAGATGAGGAACAAAAACAATATGTACTTCAAGTAGTCAGTGAGTACCGAAAATTTGTATCCTGATGCTTCCAAAACTACTTTGTAAATCTCTTGATTAAATTTTTTTAGTAATTACTTCATTAATTATGTATAAAAAATGTAACACGATGTTATTTTTTTTTGTTTTTTAGGACGTGTGTGAATTGCGTAAAATAGTTAACATAGTGTAAAATTTTTGACACTATTGAGGTGAATAAAAAAATTTTCAGCTGTTAAAATTTTATTGGGCTCTGGGACTTGGCTAAATTTGAGTTAAATTTTTTTTGCAGATGGTTTTGTTTTGTTTTTTTTTTTTATTAAAAAGGATTTTCATAGCAGAAAAGAGGCAGGGAAAAATATTAAACAATAAGCCATACAGCTGAAATTTTTTTGTTCACCTCAATAGTGTCAAAAATTTTACACGGTGTACTATTTAACGCAATTCACACACAGCCTTAGAATTCTGTTAAATGTTTCGTTTTTTTTAAATAAAACAGTTTAAAAAAAAAGTTTCATTTTAAATCGAGTTTGCACTTCAGCTCTTTTTGAGGTAAGTACTGAAAATTTAAATTGATGACAAAATTTTTCTTTTTTGGTAAAACTAAACAAATTTAGCATCTGAATTACGTGTAGCAACACTACCTTTAATTTAATATATAAAAAGTGAAAATAACCCGATTTGTTTGGGAGCTAGAGCTAATTTTCTTGGAAAAACAGTGAAAAAACAGAGATTTTTGATACTTTGAGCGAGTGTCGGCACCATTTAGAGTTATCCAATCGAGCTGAAATTTTGGCTATCTAAAAATCTGCAAAGGCGGAACATTTTATGGGGTTCCCCCGATTAAATTTCGAAAATCGATTTCTTGCGGTCACTCTACTGCTCACTGCTGAGTCTTCAGCCTTACAAAAAACAAACCCAATCGAATTAGCTTTGTTTCTGGTCACATTCTTTTTATTTATTTTGTATTTCATATTTTCTCTCATATTTCAAATCAGGAAGAAATTGATTAAGTAATTTGGGGGGTTAATAATTCCTATTTAAAGAGTATTAAATAGCAGCTATTAATAGTTGCTCTTTTTATATGCTGCTCACAAGAAACCAGAAATAACAGTCAACCTTTATTTTCAATCGGTTTCTCTCTGAGAGTTACCACATTACTTTAAAATAGTTTCGGTTAAGGTTTGAGATTTATTTAAAAAAATCAAAAATAAAGGTTATCGGAGATTTATTTTTTATTTTTTTAAATATCTCTCAATGGTTGAGATTTTTACAAAAAAATAAATGGAAAAGGTCAACCTTTAACCGTTTTCGCTGAAAATAAATCAAAAATGGTCAATTCAAAGGAAAATGTTGAATATGTCAAGAATGTCTTTATATTGCAAAAATAAATATGAAAAGGATGTCACGGGTCGTTTGAACGCGACACTACTCGAAGTGTCTTGCACTCCATATGTTTTGATGCAGAAATGTTCCTTGGGGTCTAAATAGTAAGAAAAAAGCTTTTTTAAAATTTTCTATCGAGCTATTCGTTTTTTATGAGCTTAATAAGTTATGAAAAAACGTACTTTTACGTACTTTTTCACACGTTTTTGTTAATAACTCTGTTAATAATAATGGTAGAAACTCAAATAATGGCTGTATTTTTAGAAGAAATATGCCTCTTTTTAACGGCATTTCAATCAAATTAGTGGCACTTTTAGATCTTCAGATATTCGAATCTAAGTCCGTTCATTTTTTCTGCCCAATTCGATTTCACTAATCCAAAAGTTTTTTTTTATAGAAGTCAGGGTATACTTTTCTAATGGTTTTTCGTATGTTGAACTCGAATCCGAAGTCAAAAAAATTCCATCACATCAATTTTTTGAGATATTACCGTTAGAAAATCAAAAATACCCTTTTTTAACAGTTTTTGAGGTTATGTCATCTTGCGTGATAATTTTTTATAATTACATTTGTAGCGGTTTCTTAAAGAACTAAGTTTTTTCTTTTAAAATCTGTTTAAATCATTTCGATATCGCTTTTCTTCTCCGAGAAATCCTAAAATGAATTGTTGATGCCAAAAGGTAGCGGAGACTCTAACCTACATTTGGGTACAACTCCCATCCCTGTAGGTGCACGCGTTCTCAAACCGGGAGAACTTAAATGTAAAAAAAAAGTTAAGCCCGATTCTGAAAAAATAGGCATGATGTGGCGGTTTAACATGGAAGATGATTTTTTAAAAATCTGACAATGTGCAAAGCGTAGGCCCATGACACAAGCTATCATTTGGCATCACTCTTAAAAATTGCTTTCAAGCGGTTTAGCTTCCAGGAGCGTTCAAAGATTCGGGGATTTTTCAAAAAAAATTTTACCCCAACTCTCAAACGCGATTTTCTCGGAATTTTGAAAAAAAAAATCGAGAAACCGGATTATACCACTATCGGGTAGCTGAGAATATAAGCATTCATATGGCACCCCTTATGTCTCTAGGAATTGATACATGATACAGATGAGATTAATTTTTTTCTCTCAGCGATAAATCTCACTGGTTGACCGAAACATAAAAAATACAAAATAAAGGTTTCTCTCAGACCTTGACCGAAATTTTTCTTTTTAAAAATAAAGGTTATTTTATGACCTTTATTGAAAATGGCGACAAATAAGAGTTATTAAGGAACCTTTCAAAAGGTTGAGATTTATTTCTGATCTCTGCTGCTCACTGATATCACTACTCTTCATAAATCGCTCTTATGTACACTCCTACTATAAACCAAAGTTTGAGATAGCAGACATCACAATGAATATTACAGACAGAGATGCCAGACGTCACTATATAGACCACAGTTCGCAGAACTAGCTTCCGTTTATAATGTGGTTAGATAACTAATTGCAGGTTGATTATTTCTGACATTTGTTTGCTTATTGTAAACTGTAACACAATGAATTGCATTTAGTAAATTAGTTAAATTTATTATATTTGATGATAAGATGTTGCATCTACTGAAAAGGACTGTTTGATATCATTTTGACTATAACCTTAACATTCATCTAAGAAAGACGATGAAGATTCTTCTCGTAAAGTTTTTCAATTTTTTTTTAAATCATAATTCAATTTATTAATTTTATATTTATTTTTATTTATTAGAGAATTATAGTGTTTGGTGCTGCCATCTATACAGCATATTCTCTTTGTAATAGCTGTTCGGCTATAACAGGCTTGGCATGTGTTGATAATGATAAATTTAGTATTTGTGCCAATGGTATTAGATTTTTGTCTATCGATTTAAAGTGATTTATCATATTAATTTAACTAGGTATCCCATCAACTTTAATAACCCAATGCCCTGTTGGAACTGTTTGTACTGCTTCAGCACAAATATGCTCGCCGCCATCAGCTACTGTACCAGGATCATGCAGCCGATGTGGTACTTGTAATGCTAATAAAGCATTTGCTTGTACCGGCTACAATACATTTGCCCTCTGTTATGGTACAACAATTCCAAGTTCTATGAATTTCACATGTTCCGGAACATTGGTTTGCAATGTTGATGATCCAGAAATTTGTATAGATCCGGCAATTGCAGGAGTAAAGCAAAAATATATCTTGTTTGAGTTATATAAAAATCATATTTATTTGACAGATTGGAGGAACTTGTCCTTCAACAACTACAACCACACCAACTACAACTGTCAGTCCAACAATTACACCACAAACAACAACACCAACTCCAAGTTCAACAATAAATCCACAAAACACAACAACTGTCAGTCCAACAGCTGATCCACAACTTTATTGTGCCACTTTAGGATCAAGTGGACGATTTGATATACCAACAGATACTTTTTGCAAACAGTAAATATTATTTTTTTAAAGTTTGTTAAATAGTTTTCAATATTTAATTTCTTTTATAATTCAGTTATGTTTATTGTACTTTATACAATGGTACATGGATTGGAAATGTTTACGAATGTCCCGGATCAACTTTTTTCAATGCAACTTCCAAATTATGTGGCGTTGAAACGCCACTACGGTGTGTATGATCAAATGTTAAGTTAACTATATTTCCTGTGATTTCCTTAATAAAATAAAGTTTTGAAGCAATTAACTGAATAGTTTTTTTTTTAATTTTGGAGAGTTTTGTTTTCTGAACATTTAAAGAAAGATGTAAACAGCACCTTAAGATTTAAACATAATCCATTATGACTCTGGGCCTAAACGAGCAAATTTTTCAATCTCTATCCGAGTTAAAATGTAATCCCGCTACTGCAACGCCGGCGTTGCTAATTTTTCCGACAAACGGCGGTGATGCGGCTGCGGTGCGGCGGACAAGTAATGTTTTTCTTTTTTATTGACTTCAATTTTTTTTTTTTACTATAGTCAACCAGCAAACTTATGCTTATGTTGTTTCTTTCTCTTTCCGAGAATTAAAAAGCTCACTGATACCTTTGGCTCTTGCTTTGCAGCTCTGCCTTAAAGTTTTTGACTAACTGAGAGCGGAACCAAAGTAGAAATCATCAGTCAAAAAAACAGAATACGAGTACAGTAATCTTCAAATTTAACAGTAGATTGACTCAGCAAAAACAATACTGGTCCTAGAGTTTAACCTTGTGGAACAAACAGATTTATAATAAACTTTATTATTAAAGGTTTCAGATATATATTTTAATAACTTTCAAGAAAAATTACAAACAATATAATGGTTTTATCAACGTGCACTGTAAAGTTTCGCCACTAAAATAAGTTCCATTTGGGCATTCTGCTAAGCTTCCGAAAATCATTTTCCTCTTCATATAACATCTAACGTATCTGTTAAGATCAAAAACACTATTATCCAATCTTTCAATAATTCTCTACAACTTACTCTAAACATCTCGAATTCCCGGGAATTTGAAAAACTCCAACTTTTTGTTCAACATCACATATCTCTTGTGCAGTAAGTGATGGCAATGATGTTGATTTCACAGTAGAAATATCAATCTGCTCATTTGATTTTGTACTGCTATTGTCTTCTAAATAACTTTCAATAGGATTAAAAAGATCACAAGTCATATCATTGGCCTCTAAAAACGGAACACAAATAGAATTTGTATTTGCATTGCAAACATATCCATCGGGACAATATCCAATCAAACTTTGAGGATGTGATGCACCATAACACATTTGAAATGTTGTTCTACTTGTGCAAGCAAACAAATGATTTTGATGAGCACTACAAAGACCACAAAGTGATGTATCACCACAAGAAGCAGGTCTTGAGGCTAAACTTTGGACACATATTGCATTTAAGTTTGAACAATCGAAACCTTTTTTGCAGTGATAAAGTTTATCATAATTTGGAAAAGAATCTTAAAAGAATAAGAAATTTATAGAAAATTAAGAGAAAAAAGATCTAAAGACTTAACTTCCATGACAGAGATAGAATGATGTAGAATTTATACAAGCAGCTCCATTTGTTTGACAAACATTGCATTTTGCGTCAATTAATTCCAGGAAGAATGTAATGCAGATTAGTGAAAGTATCTGCAAAGCAAAACTAAAGATATTATGGAAGACTTTTTTTTTAAATTATTTGAATGATAAACTTACTCTTCTGCCACAGATAAGCATTTTTAAAAAAATTATCTGTGCTTTTAGTTGCTTAACCTGTGATAACTTACTACTTGATATCAACGAGTGTATCTAAATTTTAAGCTCCTATTATCTTCTAGCTAAAATAAATTCATATTCAACAAATTTTATCTTATCATCTAAGAAATAAATTTTTGAAAATGGGGAATGCGCATACAATTTTCTTGAAAATCTGCTGTATGCCACACGTAAGGTTATTGCTTCAAACCAAGAGCAATATTTTACTCACAGCTTACGATTTCTGCAAGTAAAGATTGTTACCCATATAATTATATACATAACCTCGATTTCAAGGAATCACAGTCGCATTCACAGTCACAATCATAATCACAATCACAATCACAATCACAGTCACAATCACAATCACAATCACAATAGCAATATCAATCACAAACACATTCACGATCACAATTTCAATTATGACAATTAAAGTCACAATCGCAATCAATATCACAGTCACAGTCATAATCACAATACCATGAAAAACTGTTAACTCCCAAATGAAATTGATGCAGCAGAATCTTATCAATCTCAGCAGTAGCTAGTAAATCTATGTGGAAACTATTAGATCTCAGCGAAAACTGAAAAATCACAGCTAAAACTAGTCTTCAAAGGAAACTGTTAAGAGTTATCAATTTCTGACGAAACTGTTAAGCTTCAAATGAAATGAAAAAATTGAGAAGAAACTTATCAATTTCAGCAGAAACGGGTAAATCTATGTGGAAACTATTAAATCTTAGCGAAAACTAATAAATCACAGCCAAAACTAGTCTTCAAAAGAAACTGATTAAATCCGAGTGAAGCGTTATCAATTTCTCTGAAAACCGTTAAAACTTATCTTAATTGGATAAATAGCAGCTGAAACTTATCAATCTTAGCAGAAATTGGTAAATGTATAAGGGAAACTATTAGATCTTAGCGAAAACTGATAAATTACAGTCAAAACTAGGGATAGCTTTTTTTCGTATTAAGTTGGGAATTGGAAGTCCAAAGTCAAAATGAATCTGATTTCTTCAAAATGTATAAGGTTCAGCAATATTTTCTAAACAGGATGTGAATTATAACACAACAAAGTTTAATTTTGCTCGAAATAAAACTGCTACAAAACATTTATTTTTTTCAAAACTCTGATTAGGTTTGATTACAAAAAATAGTAAACAACATAAAATGATTTCTCTAATATTCTTGACCCTTGAATATTATAAATTTAAGGCACACAACCAGATGGCGCAGTTGTTTCACAACTTTGTGTTGCTTTGTTGAAATAACTGCCAGATGGGCAAGTACTTGGAACACCAATTAGACTTGATCCGCGATAGCGACAGTAAACATAGCTGAAAAAAGAGAAGAGTGTTAAACTTTAGGTTCCGTAAGAATGAAGTTACCTTACGTTGTCTCGCATTTGTTACTGCTATCGTTGTATGAGAATCTACCAGGAATGTTGTGTTTGGCACAAACTTCAGAAGCTGTAGGAGCTTGTGTTGGGGAAGGTGTTGGTGATGGTGTTGGGGAAGGTGTTGCAGATGGTGTCGGAGATGGTGTTGGGGACGGTGTTGGGGACGGTGTTGGCGATGGAGTTGCGGCCGGTGTTGGAGAAGGTGTTTGGGACGGTGTTGGGCTTGGTGTTGGGGATGGTGTTAGGGACGGTGTTTGGCTTGGTGTTGGACTTGGTGTTGGGGATGGTGTTGGAGCAGCTGTCGTCGTCACAGTTGACGATTCCTTATTACAAGTTAGCACAGTTGCGGTACATGAATCTACGCAAATTGAAGTACCTGAAGTGTCACATACAGTTGAACTAGGGCATGCCCCAGTTATATTTGTTGCAACACCATCCCTACACAAAGCGTAATCTTTTTTAGAAGTGCATGCAAACATTTTGTTAGTTTCACAAACTCCACATAAACTTGTACAAGCTGGTTTTGCTGTTGAATTGGCTTTTGGAGCGCATACAATTGACAAATCGGTACAAATTTCACCAGGACCACATTGAACACTTGTTGTTGTGTCCACTATTCCCTCTTTAAAAAAAAAACAAAGGTTTAAAGAATTCAAGATGAGTCATCTTGTTGTTAATTAAAAAAATAGTGAAATGAAAAACTTTTTTGACAGTGGTACAAAATTATATAAAATTGCAAAAAACTAAAATATCTTACAATAAATTTGAAAAAAAACTTACTAATGCATGGAGAAAAATGAGTTTCATCCGTACAAGTTATCATTTGATCATTACTACAGGTATTGCATTTGCCATTTACTTGTGCCAAAATAAAAACAATTGCTAACAATATTGTCTGAGAAATAAAAAAAATTAATTTAAACAGTGAACAAAATTTAAGTTCTTGCAGAAAATCCCTTACAAAAAGCTTAAACATGTTGAACCAAAACGATAGACAAAAAATTTGAAACTACATGCGTCTTTGAAGATGTTCCAATTTTTATTGAAAATTTCGACGTAGCGAAATTTTTTTTTTGTCAATATTGGAGGTAATTATGATTGGTGTATATAAAACAAGATATTGTCATTTTTAGATACGTATACAAATTATTCAGATGCTATAAAATGGCAGTATTTTTTTTTTGTATCAAATAAGCAATGGGTTTGCCAAAAATATGATAACAATATTGACTTAGGTAATGACTTAAACAAAACATTTAAATTCCGGGGCGGAATTGATAAACCTATGTTTTCTTGACTTGATCCAAACAATACAAATATGATTGATAAGTTTCTCTACACTGTTTGATAAGTCAGTTGAAATCTGTGGGTAAAATATAAAAATAATGCTTGTTGACATTATTAAGTTTTTAACTAAGAGCTTAAAGACATACAAAGTGCTTACTATATTTTTCATTCTGTAGAGGAGTTCAAAACATTAAGATGGAAAAAGTATTCTCCTTTGTAAGTTTAACTTAAAATGTTAAATTATCAAAATAAATTTATTTTCTTTTTTATATTTGAAGATTACAGTGGTCACGGTTTTAGTTTGTGTAAACGCAACATGTAATAAATGCCAGCAAAATGGTGTTGCTTGTATTAACAAAACTTCTTTCCAACCATGCCATGGAGGTTGGTTTAACATGGTCAAATAATTATAATTAACCCAATCAGAATTTTTGTGTATTTACTATATGTTTTTTTTTGTAACTTTTCTTAAGGATCGAAACCCTATTCAAATCAAACATTTAACTGCCCCGATGGTATGGACTGCACAGAGTTACCTAATATTTGCTTTCAAAGAGGCGGATGGGATCCAAGCTGTGATAATTTATCAAAATGTAATATTTGTAATACAAATAGAGTATTTGCATGTACAAGTCAAACAACATTTGCATTTTGTTTCGGTGCAACGACTTCATCAAATGTTAAAGGCACTTGTCCAAAGGGATATGTTTGTGTCTTAACGTCAAATTCAATTTGTGTTCCTTTGCAAATTGGAGCAAAACCATCATGTGATATTTTGCAAGAAACTACAAGAGTATTTAAATAAGTTATAAAAAATAATTTTGAATAATTAATAATAAACAAAAAGTTATATTAAATTGTAAAAAAAACTTTTGTTTTATTAGGACAGTAGTAAAGCCAATACTATTTTCAAAGATACAACTCTTATTTTCCAGTCCCCACACATTTTGTGATCTGTTTTTTTTTTTTTTTTTTTTTTGAAATTACAGAGACAAATTAAAAAAAAACGTATTTAGTCGTTTTAACATTTCCATAAAAATATTACCCTTGTCTAGATTTAGTCAAATGGATTCTTATATACAATTAGACTAAACTAAAAGTCTGTTACTCCTGAAGTCATTTACTCATGATTATCTGGAACATCCATCAATGTGGCTTTAACCCCAAAAAGTCTTCAAGGCCCATCACGTTTTGAATAAAATTCTGAAATGACCATGGGTTACATGCACAAAAATTGTATTGCTTGCAAAAAAAAAATGTTACTCATACGCCACAGTGATCGTTTTAGATTAAACTTTGAAAGTAGATACAAAATTTACTATTGCCATGATATAGTACATATATTCTTATGAATAATTTTAAGGAATGTTTATAATATAATATAATATTATACTCAGAACGTTTTAAATGGTTTTGACCATTAAACGAAATATGCAATTTGGTTTCTTGTGTAAAGTTGCATTTCTAAAAACAAAATTTTCACATCGTTAGAGCCGTTTTCTTTAAATAATAATTCCTGTACGAACCTTTAAATTCTTTTTTGAAAACAAAAATAAAAATTGTTTATCAACACTTGAGAACGAAATTTCCAATTAAAATCAGAAACCGGTTATCTGGTGGAGTAACTAAAGCTCAAAAAATGGCAACACCAGAAACAGATTTTCATGATCTTTCTTTTTTAAACTTCATGATCTTTTTATTTATTAAAAGTACTTTAACCTGTTTAGATTCAAAATTCCCGATCCTGCCCCTGCCATATTGGTTTTTAAAATCAAAAAGTTTTTTACGTTTTTTGAGAAACTGGAATGGAACTAAAATCAAGAAAATTTAATGAAATGTTTTAGAAAAACTAGTCCTCAGGATTTTGAAAATTTTTCGTAAACAAATTTATTTTTCAAAATGTTTTAGCCTTAATAATAATTAGCTAGTTGAATTTAGAAGATGAGAAGGTGCTATGTTTTACAGTCCGTTTTTTTTTTGGAACAAGTTTTATTTTTCCTGAAATTAACAAAAATTAAAAAATTTTTTTTGGAAAAGTTGATATTTTCAAAACTAATGCATAATTACATTTTCTTGAAAATTTGGTTTGATTTGTGGAGGGACACTATCTTAAGAACAGTGCACAAAAATTATTTGTTTTAGAAAATATTTGAAAATATTTAGAAAACATTATTTAAAAAAACTACACCAATTAAAAAAAAAGGTTTAAATGCTTAACTCCGTTTAGAAATTAAAATAATTTATAAAGATGTTATTGTAATTTTAAAAACAACTTTTTATATTTTTTTTTTGACATTTCTTATAAAATAAATACTTACTAACATTCAATTATTCTAGTGAATACTTACATAAAATACTTACTTACATAAAGATGAGTAATTTTGAAGCCAACTTTTAAATCCAAAAAATTAATTTTTAAAACTGTTAATAGATTTTATGCTTTAATATAAATTGAATGTAATGTCTTGATTATACACTTTTAACTTAAAAAAAATCGGGAATTTGAAGCCCTCTAAATTCAAGTTGAAATAAATTGTTTAAAATTCTTAAAGATAAAGAAAGTCCTGTTGACAATTTTTTGATGTAACCTGGAATTCAATGCCAATTAATCAATTACATAGTATCTGTTTTTTATGAAATATTGACTCAAAAATTTCTTATAGTTTAGTAAAGTTAGAAATTTTTTCTAAAAAATGTAGGTATGATTCGTGTTTTTTCAACATACATCATAAACAATTTTTTTACTCTGTGTTATACAAAGTTAATTTAGCATTTGAATAATGTCAACAATAATTATGATTTATACAAAGTTTACAATATTTAAGTTTGCAATTCAAAAATTTGCATGCCAAAATTATCTCGTTTCTTAAAATTTCTTGTTATCATTTTATTAGATAGATAAATGAGATACACAAATTGTTGACAATAACAAGGAAATGGTTTAGTGTATTTCTATATCATACAACCTTGTAGAATATGAATTTTTTTAATGAGTTGCACGTTCAGACTCTTATAAATCTTTTCAAAATGATTCATCTTTTAATTGTCCTTAGAGCCATTTTAAAAATAGAATAAAATATCACTTCACAGTTTTCACAGCTCAACTGTTTTATTTTAGAAGCAGTTAAATTAACAATTAAACTGATTAAAATTAAACTGAAACATTCTTAATTCTAAAAGACTATTTATTGGCAATCAACTGGTTTCTCTTTTTGACATAGACTAATTTCTGGATTGAAGTAATTTTCTCCACAGTTAAACTCGTATCCTTTAAAACCGTCCTTGGTTGTTGTACAAACGTAATACCTTGGGATATGGGAGAATAAGAATCTTTCAAAAAAAAAAGTTACAAAATCTTTTTACCATTTGCAAGTATTATCGCCTTCAGCTTTAAATGTTCCAATTTCTTTAGTTTCGGAACAAAACGTTGTTGCGTCTCGAGGAGTATTAGAAGTTGTTTCAATATAAGCAGTTGAACTGGAAGGATCTTCTGTTGAAATAGAACTAAATTGTGAAGATTCTGTCGTAGATGGGTCTTCAGTATTTAAAGAAATTTCTTCATCAGTGGAAGTAGTGTCAGAAATTGAAGTAGTTTCTATTTCTAATGAACCGTCTGTTGTTTCAGAGTTAACAACTTCTGTAATCGTTGAGCAAAGTGTTGTATCTGAATTTTCAGTGGAAGAAGAAATTTCACCTTCTTTAGGTTCAGCTGAATCTAATTTCGATATTGAATTGTTTCTTCTTTGAGCATCTTGTGTTTCATAGAAACCTCCATTTTTTAAAGGTACATTCCCTATTAAACAAGATGGTGTTACTACATTACCATCTTTTTGAATACAAACAGCTGGATCATCGGTACAAACTGTACCTTCAGGACAATGAATCATAGAATCCGTTGGTTTTCCTTAAGAAAACTTTGTTAATTTTGAATTATAATTTCCAAAAGTGAAAAAAATTGTACCTTCTACACAAAGTGAAAAAGTATTTTCACTATGGCATGCCATATGATTTGTTTGGCATTCACTGCAATTACCAACAGCATAGTCTACAAGTAAAATTAGTCCCTTTTTTTCAAAAAAAAAAAAAATTAACCTTCAACTTTTATTTTTCAATTTTTATTTTATCTTACCAAGGAAATAATTTTTAACAACATTATTGTTTATCCAACTCTGATGCTAAGCAAATACTAATTTTTATTTGATATAATCATCAACTTTTGTATTTTGAATCTTATCAATATTCTATTATCCTAAAACAATTATTTGGCTTAATTTGTTTTATCTAAGGTATGCAATTTTTTGGTAATAATTTGCATTGTTTTTTTTCTGCGAATCAGTGGAAATTATTTTACTGACATCAATTAAATGTTTTATCCGAAATACTTTGTTAAAATTGATATACTTTTTAGAGACTAATTATTAATGGTTATAATTGGAAGGTGCAGGGTGTTTTGTTTTAAAATCAAGGCGATCCGATGCTAAAAAAAATTATATCCTCTTGATCTTTTAGCAAAAGGAAGTCCGGTTAATTACCACCAAAAACATAAAATTTTGTATCCGAATTTTTTCACCGTCCCGGTTATCAAGTTAAGGAGTGGGTTTGGTAGCCGCACGGTGGAAGTATGATTCCATTTCAGCCTTTAAAGGAAGGTACTGCGTCTCCTCCTTTATTATGTTTTAATTCAAGATTTCCATAAAACTGAGGTATCTTATGAATTTCCTTCCAAAGATTTGGAAGTATCTGCGGAAGATAGTCTAGAAACAAGTTTTGGTTTACAGATATGAGTTAACAGTGAACACAACTATGCATTCCGGTAAAAAATCACAAATTTATTTTTTTCACATTTTTGAGAAAAAATCAAGGTTAACAAAAAAAAATCCATTTTCAAAAATGTCCTCCAAATCCATCGAGTGTGGCATCAAAAGAAAGGTCTCTTTAAGTTCTAATCAGAACTGAAAACTAAAAGTTTCTTCGAGGTCTGGTTCCTCAGATATTTCCAACGAAACATATTTTTTCTTTCTTTTCCTTACAATCCGAATCCGTTGTAGTAGGTACAAGTTCCTACCAAAAGTCAACCCGCCCCTGATCTATGCCACTGCCTAGTACGTTGCTGATGCGAAACAATTTTTTTCTTCGTACTCCACCAGAACAACGAAATGCTTGCCTAATTTCGACGGAAAAATATTCACAAATTACGAAATATAAATTAAAAAAAAAAACTGTAGAAAGAAAAGATGAACGAAATTTTTCGTTTACAATTTCGTTGTGTCATTTTTGTATGTAATTTTTTGCATCAGCAGTATGCTAAGCTGAATTAAACAAAACGTACTAGGTTTGCCACTCCATATCCGGACAGGAATCAGGGTTGCCATTTTTCAAGAATTAATTTTTCAAATTTCGATATAACAAATAACGCACAAATATAGTTAAGCTATTTTAACATTGAAACAGAGTTGTCTAATAAAATTTGATTACTTCATAGGGTTGCCACGAATTTGAAATATTGTATAAATGGGTTGTTTAGGTGGCCTCGAGACAAAAAAAAACTTTGTGTTAAGAAGGGGGTCTACTTTCTCAGTGTAGACGGGATAGGCAATTTTCTAAAATAAAGGAATTAATTAAAATATATTCCATTACTTTATTTAAAAATAAAGAATTTTCAACAAATAGTTTTAAAAAAGAATTTCAAGCAAATAATTTTATAAACTAAAGTTATGCTGCATATGGCGCGCCAACTCTACACCGTTCTCACGTGAAATTCCCAATAAGGCTTTTGAACATTTTATTCAATTAATTTGCGTTAACATTATATCTTAAAATGCACAGATTTATGAAATGATTTTTGTAATAAAAAAGCGTTCAATGATAAATTACTTTTTAAATTTGCTATTACCTAAATAAACCATAAAACATAGGGATCGTCTTCGTGTGTCGGTATCGGTACCTTTCAAATTAAGCAATTTTGTTTTTATTGATATATCTTATCAATAGGAGAGTGCATTGATAAGAATTTATACATAAGTATGTCTCCTTCGTTCGAAAAATTCCGAGTTATTAAAAAACCTCCGCTATTGTTGGATCATCCCAATGGCCTTTACAATATTGGCAGTGGTAAAAAAATGTTCTTCTTCATTTTTGAGAAAAACGATAACCAAAATGTCTTTTTAAGGGCCTCCTTTTTTTCACTGACTATGCCATTGGAAGCTGTGGAACTTGTCAAAATAATTCTGTTGCATGCCAAAGTTTAACTACATTTTCACTTTGCATTGATGGTGATTTTTCGGTCTTGAGAATTTCTGAAAGATTTTTTAATTTAAACTTTATTACAAAGATGTTCCCAGATCAGATGAAATCATTGATTGTCCCGAAGGAAGTTTTTGTACAGACAAGCCTACAATCTGCGTAAAAAATACGAATAGCTCCTTTGAAGCAAGTTGTGGAATAGGCTGTGATGTATGTAATTCTCATGACAATGTATTCTCTTGTATGGATCCATGGACAGCTGTATTTTGTTTTGGCGCAAAGAAGCCATTTCCTCTTGCCAAATCAATATGTCCAAAAGGATATGTATGTGATCTTAGTAATAGAGAAGTTTGTGTTAAAAAGTCTCCAAGTATGGCATCATGTATTAGAAATCTACAATCGACAACGAAATTACCTGATTCAACACCTCGTTCGCCTCGAGATGCTACAACTTTTTGTCGAGAAAATGCAATGGAAGGAACTTTCCCGGCAGAGGGCGATACTACATGTAAAAGGTATGAACGTTTTTGAAATTCCGCAATAACAATGAAATTGGATTTTTTCGTATTATTTTTCGATATCATTTTCGAAGGTACTATATTTGTCAAGCAATCAGTAATGGAGCCAAGTTCATGGGCTATTCGTATGCTTGTAGCGGTAATGATTATTTTGATCCTATTGAAAGGTTGTGTACTAGAAAACGACCTATTAGTTGCTGATAAATCATTTAAGTCATTTAAAAAACGTAAATTATAATATTAGTTGAACTTAAGAAAATAAAATTAATTCATACTTTTATGATTTCAAATATAAAATTCTATGCTGCAAGCAATTTGATTGATATTCAACATTTATGTTACTTTTGAGATTGGATATTGGAATCTAAAATGTCTAGGTATTAAAATATCTGAATGTTAAAGGATGTTTTAAAGGGTGTTTTTTTTATCGAAAAAAATAAATCGTCCACCCTAATGAAATTTGGTATGGTTAGACTTAGAATAGAAAACAAGAATAAAAAAAAACATCATAAAATAATTTTGGGTAAAGGGTGTTTTTTTTTAGAATGAAGTAAATTCTATAATAAGTTTCGTTTATAACGTCTAAGAACTTAAGTATAAACTTTCAATTTGTCATCGAAATCAACAATAAATTGAATTGAATTTTTGGCTGAAAGGGTGTTTTATTTTTTGGATGAAGAGAACATGAGTATTTATTATCAAAAATCAGTTTTAAAACTGGTATTCGCTGTAAACCCAGTGTAAATATTACACAAGGTTATGAGTAGAGTATCTTGGGAGGTTATACAATTATTTTGGATCAAAAAGGGTGTTTTTTTTTCGAGCAAGGGAAATGTAGAAAATTTTATTCGGAGATATTTTGTTTCCCTCAACTTAAAAAAAACCCTTCTACCTCAAGGCTTTTTATTTTTGTTTGCTATTAAATAAAGAACGACTACACACTTAAGTTCTTAATAAATCATAGGTTTTTTTGTGCTTATCAGAGAATTAAGTTCCTCTTGGAAACATTCTTACACTTTTGTTTAAAAGTTATTGAATTCTTTGTTTTAAATTTTTGTGAATATGAACATTCCTTTAGAAAAGCTAAGAAACAAAGGTCTGGTGAAAAAAAAAACTAAGAAGAATGGTATTTATTTTTGAAAACATGAACTTATTTACAATGCACTGGTTTTTCATTTTGACAATTTTGCGTTTGTTGATTAAAGTAACTGGAACCAGAACAAACGTATTGCAGCTCCAAATATTGGCCAGCCAAAAGATAGCACAAAGTGAATCTGAAAAAAAAAAACAGTAATAAATATTCAAAAAGATAAATGTACTATGTATCCTAAAATTAACTCCACCCAAAAAATAAATTAAAAACGTATCGTTTCTTAAAATCAGCTCGGAAACTTTTTAAAAGAAATTTTTTCGAAGGCGCTACTTTAATAAGCTCATTAACCTAAATGTAACCAAATTCTGTAAGACTTCTTTAAATGCTCTCAAACATTTTTATACAAGTTTATAACGATGTTATGACTTCTATTAGAAAACGAGTTGTGAATTCTCCTTATAGAAGCTTTACCCTGTGAGATTTCAAGTTTTCTATTGGTTAACGAAGCTATTGGGCTGGGGACTGTTTTTCAGGTTATTATTTTTGTGACCAAATTTTTTACTTACATTTTGCACGTTGAATCATTTTCGGATCTATGTGGACCTATAAGATGTCTTTCTTTGCAAAAACTTGATTCAAACTGGGACCTTTGCGTTGTTGTTAAAGTCGATTGAGTTGTGGCTGTAACAGGGATATCATTTGCATCCGTTGTAGGTTCAGGGCTTGAGACCTCAGTCGTTAATTGAGTTGGGTTTGTTGTAGGTTTAGAACTGGTTGCCTCAACCGATGGTTTAGTTGGACTTGGCACTAAAACATCATCTGTATTATGTTTCTCCGTCGTTTTTTTAATTGGCTGGCTTGTTATTGAAACATCGACCACAGTTGTAGATGAAGGACTTGTACTTTCAATCGTTGAAATTATTCCAGGAATAGTAGTTTTACCATAACCTCCTGTAACTTTTGGTTTAAGTGTTGTTAGAGTTGAACTTTCAGTCGTTCGCTCTGTAGATGTGATGGGGTCATTTTCTTCCAATACCGCATTACAAGATGGCTTAAAGAAACATGTTAAATATCTTCTTTTCTTTCAAATTAAGGTCCTAACTTACTGCATATTCAGTGGCCTTATTACAAACTTCACTACTTTTCAAATTACAAACATATCCATCAGGACATGTTCCCTTTGCACTTAAATCAGGAACATCTTTACCAAAGCAAAAAGCATATTTTGTATTGCTAACACAGGAAAATAGTTTGCCAGGTGAGTTGCAAACACCACAAGCCATATCACAAGAAGGTGTAACTGGCTTTGTTTGTGATTGTTTTAAACATATTGATGCACTTGTTGTACAGACGTAACCATCAGGGCAGGAGCTGATTTTGTCCTCCGGTTTTCCTTTAAATGTCTTATTTAAAAACTGATTGAAACACGAAGAAAAAGACCACCTAAAAATTAAGCGGATTTGTGAATGGTTAAGCGGAAATCCACTTAATTTAAGGTGAAAATCTTCTAATTATCATAAAAATAAGAAGATTTTCTTTTTAAATTAAGTGGATTTCAGCTTAATTTAAGACGGAAGTGATCTTGGCACAAAACCATGCAGAAATCCGCTTACTTTTAGCTGTTTTTTTTTTCTCTGTTAAGGTCACAAAGATATTCTTACCTCCAGTACACATTTTAAAACGAGTTTCATCTATACATGCTGCATAATTTCTTTGACACTCATTGCATACGCTGTCAACTTTTAACGAGGTGCATAAAATTATCTAAAGGTTGATTGAAGTTTATCAGTAGTCATCACTCACCTTTATTTCGGAAGACGTGTGTACTAAGCCGATATGGAAGCGTGTACACAAGTCTTCCGAAATAAAGGTTATTTCATTTTCAAAACTTAAGACCTTGGCTGTTTCATAGTTATCGATATCATTCGATTTATTAAGATATGACAAACGTCTTTAATAAAAATTTACGATATCGATAGTAAGAGTGTTGAAATGTTGTACTTACAAAGATTGGAAGAATTTTAGAAATCATTGTTCCTATCCTATCGCAATTTTTTTGCAAACTAAATAAAACTCTAAAAAGCTGATATCATCAACCTTTGATGTTAGGTTATGATGTGATTAATTTGGTTTATGGTTTTGTGATTTTTTTGGAAATGGAACCATAAAATAATTAAGTTTGACAAAATTATATAGGCATAATTAAGATAGAAAGAAAGAATCTCAGATGAATTGTTCTATTTTTTTTTTTGTTATTTTCAAAAATACTAACCTTGAAGATTGAGGTTTTTTATGCTTAGTCACTTACTTTGATAAGAAAAAATTGCATTTTGGTAATTTTAGAACAGTCTGGTATTTCAAAAAACACACAAAATTTCTTTAATTTAATAAATGTTTTATTTTTATGTTTGTTGTTGTTTTGTTTTTATATCAAATATATTATTAGCGTAACACAGTTAAAGTATTGTATGTATTGTTATTTTGTATATAATATTTACTTAGAAATAAATTTATAGATTTAAATAAATAAACAACGATTTTATTATTAATATTATTTTTTTTTTGTATTTTTAATGTTAATTACCAATAAAATATTTATTTTTTATGTATATATAAGTTATAATTACTAAACTGTACTATATTTATCTATCAAAATGTGTTTTATTTTTTTGTTTTGTTTTGTTGTTGTTCTTATTTTTGATAATTATAAAAATTATTTTTTTTTTGTATCTTTAGTTTATGAAAGATTGAAAGAAGGTTTAGCTGAGTTTTAAATGTTAAAATAAAAATTATTTAATAGAAAAAAATATTAATTTAATAGTAAAAGCGATTTCACATAAAAGCATTATAAATAGAAATAAATGACACGTTACATGATTTTAGTTGCATATTGATATGACATGATTTTTAAATTGTGAAATCTCAAAGTTACTTACTTGATATTGATGTATTTTATGTATACTGAATTTTTGTCTTAAATAAAAAAAAAAAAAAAAAAAAAATATGCGAGTAGACCACTGTTTTTAATTTTAAAGTAATTAAATAAATAATAAATTAGAAAAATTTGAAAAATCAAATTAGAACAATCAAAATGATAGATTTATAACAATTAAATTTTTAATTGTGAATAATATTTTCGTCGAACTTATCATAAATCCAGAAAAGCCCCTCAAGAAGGCAGTCATTTAGACTCAATACGTTTTATTTAATTCACATTGGAGCTCTAGGCCTCTGGTGCAAAAAACAATTCATTCAACAGTTTTACACTCTGCCTTGCTGATTCTATTATATTTGGCGGCATATGACTTGGCCTTTAAGATGAAATTATAGTATAGATTACAGACTGCTTACAAGCTCTTTCGAAACGTGAGTATGAGTCATGCTTTTTCGTGCATGTTACCGGCGAACGTTCATCGAGTTATAAGACCTTATCAGTAGAAATATAATTAGGTAGGTAGGTACGTTATTAGTTAAAATCCACTTTTCCATATTTTTAAACATTCAGCCCTATTGTGGCTTTCACATGGAATGTTTTCCGCCCGGAATATTTTTGTTCGCCCGGAATTTAAAAAGCCCGAAGGGAATTTACATTTTTCTCTAAACTAGTTTCTTGTTCGGCACTAAAATTTAAGTGAGAGAAGAGCTGTCGAATACCTCGCAAATTATCTGAAAAAAAAAGTTGAAAGTAAAGGGAGATGTCCGAAAGTGAAAAACTTTTCGCCCGGGGAAAAGTGTTAAATTTTTTCCGGTGGAATCTTGTTCACGTGAAACTCACAAAATTGTGAATCGAACATCCTCGATATCGAGCATTTAAAAATCTGAAAATTCTAAATTTATTTTTGATGTTCAATTTTTAAATTGTTTGTCGGGACATTACCTAAACTTACCTCAACTGGTGGATGAAAGTAAGTTGTCTTATGATCTCTTATTATAAGAATTTGTTATTAAAAATAGGTGTATGGCGTATGAGTGTTTTTTTTTCTACAAAAATGAAAAACAGATCCTGACATATTTATTATTTTCTTAATACGAATAGAATTCGTGATAATGCCATATATGTACATTTATGTATGTTGATCATTAATTCTCAAAAAAAAAAAACTGCCAGAATATTTTTGTTCGCCCGGAATTTAAAAAGCTATCATGAGTTTCACCTGAAGGGAAATAACATTTTCCACTTGACTAGTTTCTTGTTCGGCACCAAAATTGTAGTGAGAGAAGAGCTGTCGAATACCTCGCAAATAACCTGAAAAAAGTTGAAAATACTAGAAGATGTCCGAACGTGAACAACTTTTCGCCCCGGGAAAAGTGAAATTCAATTTTTCCGGGTGGAATCTTGTTCACGTGGAACTCACAATAGGGCTGAATAATCACAAAATCTGTATTGAAGGTTTTTAAATCCGTTCGCATAACTCAATTTTTTTTTACTTATTGCCATTATAAACGGATATTATTCGACATTATTCAGCATTCGTAGAAAATCTCCGATACGAATGTTATTTGTGATAAGATTGCCAATTTCATGCCTGAAATAATTTTAAGCTTAAAATTATCATTTTATCATTTACGAACTTTTCTATCAGTTTTTTTTTTTTTTTCGAAAAACCATCTTTTAGCAATGTTTACGCTGATTGACATATTTTACAAATGATCAAATACAGAAATATAATAAACCCAAATTTCGGGGTTTGGTTGTTTGAATAGAAGTTTAGAGTACAAGACGTCGAAAACCTTTAGATTTTTTTGAACCAAAAAGTACAGCAATTACGAGTACATAGGGTGCTTTCATAACCGGCCTTTTTCCATTCGTATTCTTGTTCATTATTAAATTGAAATGTTATTTGCTATTAAAATTCATATTAAACTCAGAAACTTTTCCAAGTGGAATCTGGTTCTAGTGAAACACTCTCAATATGACTGATGAAATTAAACACTTTGCAGACAAAATCTCACACGAAACAATGAAGAAGTACCACAGAGAAATAAAATTAAAACACAAACATATAAAATTTGATCACATACATTAATTTTTTTTTGTTTGCTTATTGTTTTGTTTTTTTACTTTCATATAGTTAATTTGAAATTTTTTTTTTATTAAATTCAATAAATAACAAAAATATAATTTAAAAATAATAATAAAACTAAAATAATTGATAAAATCGTGATATAATATATCCACACAAAGTATTTTTTTTTGTTTTCTTCTTTTCTTTTGTTGTTGTTTGTTTTCATTAAAAACTATAAATATCGTTAACAGAAAAAAAAATTAAGAGAATATTATGTTATTAATTAATCAAATAAAAATAAGAAAAAAATGGGAAAAATAATAATATCTCATCAGATGGATGTAATACAACAAAATTGATGATAGGTTTTATCTTCTATTTTTTAAGGTCCTTAAGGTTTAAGGTTCAAAGTTCATATTTAACAAAAAATGTGTGGGTGTTTTTTTTTTCTGTTATCTCTTATAGATTTACAAATGTAATTTTTTATTTGTTTATATCTTGACAATATTTTTTGTAATGATTTGTTTTTATTATAATAGTTTTTTTTTTTTTCAATAATTGTAGTTATAGTTTTCATAATTCTTTTGCATTCGTCTAGTACAATAAAAAAAAAAGAAAATAATTATAAATAATATTTAAACAAAAAATTATAAAAAAAAAATCGGTTTCTCAATGCAGTTAAAATCTTAAATAAAAAAAATAATAAACTTAAAAAATAATGAAGAATATTTAACGATTAATTAAAAAAAATAAACAAAAGTTCTGAGTGAACTATTTTTCCTTGTTTGTTTCTTTTCTCATTTTTTTGTTTTTCACATAAATAGGTTAAGTTTAACATTTTTTGTTGTTGTTGTAACGTGTTGATTTTTTTTTTGTTTCTCTATTAACTAACGTCTAAAAATATTTTGTTTTTTATTTTTTATTTAATTCTCAGTAATTTTTTGTTTTATTTCAATAAACTATAACATTTACATTATATATATAATTTCTTTTATATAGTTTTTTTTTTTTTAATTTTCTTCTCCTTTTTTTATTTTTTATTTTAATAAATGTAATAAAATTAACGATTTTTATTTAACAAATTTTGACAATAAACAATATTTATAAAATTAAATTACACAATGAATAAATGTTTTTTTTTTTTTTTGTTTTTAATTGGTACACATCATCAATTTAATTAAATAATTATATCAAGTAAATTTTTTGTTTGTTTTGTTTTTAAAGTTCATGGTCTAACAATCATCAAGAATTAATTTTGTAATTAAATTGAAAGTTTTTTTTTTGTTTTTTTTTTTTTCATTTTGTTAAGAAAGTGAAGAGTGTGTAAACAAGAAATTAAACGAAAAAATTTATATCATATAATTAATAAATTGTTTTAGAGAAATAATATATATATATATATAATTTATAATTAATTCTTATTTTTCATTTGCTTAATTTACTAATTACTCTAATTAGCGCTCCATTTTCTTCTTTAAGGCGTTGATTTTCCGTTTTGAAAACTTCCAATTGCTGTAGTTGAAATGAAAGAAAGAGAAATAAACAAACATTTATTAAAATTAAAATCTTATGAGAAAAAAACAAAATTGTTATAAAAAAACACTGGGATAAAAGGGAAAAAAAACAAATTTGTATTTTTTGTTTTTATTGAATAGTGCACTAGTAAATGCATTTAACATTAATGTCGCACTAATGACATTAAGTAAAAAACCACATAAATGTATTTATAAAAAAAAAACTGTAAACAAACAAAAAAAAAAAGGGGTTTTTGCAAAAACCGAGCATGGATTAGTGAAGAATATTTTTTTTGCATTTATTTGTTTGCATAAAATAGATATAAAACAAAATACAACATCAAAAGTGCAAGGTGGAACAATCGGGATCAATTATCCATATAGCTTGTGGGATTAGAAAGCGTTTTTGTAACTTAAAATTGAAATTCTATACGAGATTGCAAATGTGAAGAGCGTTTGTGCAATTCTATTTTTTAAACATGTTTCTATATAAGTCCCTTCAACTAGTACCAGACACAAGAGTGTCATACAATTTATTTCGAGCAAAGACATGATCAGTAAAAATCAGTAAAAATTTTTTAAGTTTATAGTCTTGAAAATGTTGTTATCGAATTAGAGGACTGATTGGTATAATTTTTTGTACATTGCCAAGCTAATAGCTATGTAAGAAAAAACACTGATACGAATTCATTGTTTAATTGTTTATTAAACGAAATATTACTCCTACAATATTTGCACACGTTTTTTTAAAAATCCAGAATCTCATTTATGTATATCTGTAAAATTTAAATCCACTAAACTTAATCAAGAGATTTTGAAAGAATAGTCCACTCAGAATTTTCGAAACAAAATGTTATTAAAAATTTTTAAATGACTTTCTCCAAATTTATCGTAGTACAATATGAATTTATTTTTAAAAAAATTTTGGCCATAAATTATTAGATGAATTCCGAAAAGGAAAAAGTCATATTTATTACAGTTTTGAAAAAAAAAAAATTAAACTAGGCACTTCAATTAAATGTTGAACTTAAAAAAAAACAATAAGTAAATTTTTTTTTCCAAACTTCTATTAAAAAAAATTCTTCAAAAAATGAAATACTTTTTAATTTTTTTCATAAACTGCAATACATATTGACATTTCCTTTGATAATTTCAAATCACAATAAATGTGGCCAGCAAATTTGAAAATAAATGCATTTTATATTACGAAAAAGTTTTAATAAGGACATGTAAAAATTTTTCAACAATTTTTTTTTTTCAAAAATCAGAGTTTAATTACCATTTTTTTAAAAACCCTTTCTTCAATTTACTTAATTTTAATTTTACAAATATGAATAAGCTTCAAGCTTGTTAAAAATGTATAATTAAATATTGTAGGTGTTGCCGTTGTGTTCAAATATATTTTTTTGTGTTTGAAGTCAATTTGTGAGAAAATAGCATTTATCGCCTAAACGATGGAAAATTGTCCTTCACTCCCTTATAGTTGTTTTCCTTTAATTGCCTTAACAATCTTTTGGCATTAGTAAATTTATGAAATTTAAGCAAATTTTTGAAAAATTAAAATGGCAACAATTGCAATTTTTAATCTTTAGACTTTAAAGTATTTTTAATCAACGACCCGACGTTTGAAAAAAAGATCATCAAAATCAGAGCTGTTCTGGGTTCCTTATTTTTTTTTTTATTTTCTCCACTAGAAATTTAAAACCAAAAATGAGATTTTAAAATTCCCTTAATTCTGAACTATTTAAAAAAATGCTCTTTTTCACTTAAATTTTGGCAGCACAGCAATAAACCAATTTGTAGAAAATTTGAGTTCAAATGGTGAATAGTTTAATTAATAAAATCCTGACAGTGCAGCGAATGGTTATTTTCGGTACCACAAATTGCCGCAAGAAGTTGATATGCGAAAAATAATATGATTGTCTTGGATTGAAAAAACCAGTTGGTACGAACATTGTTTCAGTACCTAACAAATTTTTTTCGGCCAAAATGTGGGATATTTGGTAGATTTTATGTGAACCCTCCAGCATGTACTCGCGGCAACCCTATTCAGCATTTCGTTATTTGACTAAATATGACAAATTTAGTCAGAAATGTGGCATTTATTTTTTACGATTTTTTTTTTAAAAAAAAACCTTCTTTGAAATTTTCGTAGGATATACAAATATCCAAATAATTTACCGTCTCACAGTGGTACTTTTTAGGCTTTTTGGTGTAAAAAATCATTTGCATCGCTATTTCTTGGCGAAAAGTGATGAAATTTGATACAGTAAAACCCGCTTAAGAGAAAAACCCTCTCTGAAACACTTTGACCTAAAATAATTTTTTTTTTGGCGATACCATTATTCAGTTTTATGCGAATTTTGTCTATAGAAAATGTCTATTTTTAATGGACAATAAATTTTATTTTATACTTTATGAGGTTTATTCACAGCATGACGATTTTTCTTCTGAGAATAAATAAAAAAAAATATTACTTTTTGCCTAAGTTGTTGTATTTTTTTTTAATATGGATGGAACTAAATTAAAAAGACAACTTTTTTATAAAAGCGATTCATCCATTCTTACATTTCAGCTTTTATAAGGCCTTTCAGAAGTTTCTTTTAGCTTCTGTAAGGCTTCACAGAAGCTGTATTTTCATTTGGAATGAAAACGACACATGTTTATGGTATTTTTGTTTAATGATAAATGAATGACATTTAAATAACAAGCTAGAGAACAGTGAACACATGCAAATAACTTGAACATAATTTAATTTATATGTAGATGGAACTTATTACTATTTATTTTTTTTAAAGCGTGTGTCAAATTTCGAATAAGATTGGATTACAAAGTAGATTCCATTATGTAAAATGCAATGACAATTCATGACGTCAATGATTGAAAATACAAAAATTAAATGTATTTTGTATGAAGTCATGTGGTTTTTTAGTATATCGATACCTTAAACAAAATATATGTGATTTGTCTTTTTGTTTTTAATAAATTCAGAATTTATATGAATATTTTTACAAAATTAAAAATATATATAAAGTTTTTGTAGCTTAAAAACGAATCAAAGCATTATTTTTTTTTAAATTTTTTAATGAAAAAAGGCAAGGAACATTTAGGTATTTTAAGGTATCGATAACACTTAAAACTTAGTCAAGTTTAAGTATTATTATTGATTTTTCTAAAGGAAGTGCACTTCAAAATTTTCAACGAAAATGTTTATCAAAAAATGTTTTATTTTGTTTAAAGCAATGACGGGATGGGATGTGCATATGCAGAGAGCGCGGTCATAATGCAGGTACAAAATTATAATTATTTTTCGTAGTGATTTTGTATTATTTCAGCATCAAAAGGCATGAGTGCCATTATTTACTGACAAACATATACTTTGTTGTACTTTAATTTTTTTTTTTAGTCAAATCACACCAGAACATTGCACACATTTTTATATTGCTTTTCTTGTATGTATAGTATTATATTGCTTGGATTGTATTTAGATATTTACATGTTTAATTATTGCATTTTCAGTGCATTTTTTTTTTATATAAATAAAAGTTGAACTGATTCGAGGGGCAAATAGGGGTAAAAATTTTAGTGAATTAAAGGAGTCCATAAAAATGGAAGTTTTTTTTGGGGTAAGAGCTGCCAGTTTAATTTGAAACCCTCCAAAGCCAATATCCAAAATATCCAATATGGCTTTCTTGATCATCAAGAAAATTATAAAGATTTTGGATATGGGAAAAATAATTATTTTGAACATTTTAAATGGTTTTTATTTTGTGGATAGTTTTTGTCCAAAATTCAGTAAAAATTAATAGGCTATTGATTATGTCATTTAGAAAGGAACTAAGACGTTCACGGGTTTTTATTGCAGGAATCGTTCAATGGGTTATAAAAGAACATAAGACCGCGGAGTGCTATTAAATGGGAGGGTGGAAACTGAAGATAGGGGTGTAAAAGCCCCCTTTTTGGTTTTTTCAATATATCTCGTGAACCGAGCAAAATTTTAGTATATTGCTCTCAAAACTTTTTGTAGAGAATTGAATTTCCTATTAGAATAATGTTTTTTAAAAATTGAAAAAAAAAATTTCCATACCAAAATAGGAGAAACAATCATAAAAAAATATCAAAAAAATCGATTTTTTGAGTTTTTTTGCTTTTTTAGTTGTACATTTTTTTTGGGTTGAGATAGGCATAAACATTGCTCTAAAGAAAAAAAGAAGATTAAATTTCCTTCAAAACCCTGTACTCACTAAATTTTTTCATTGAAAATTAAACGAAGTATGGCCATTTTAATCTATCTTTTTTTTTCGCATTTTTAGTTTTACTCAAGTAAAACAGAAACATTTGAGGGGAACGTACGATAACTTAAGCACCAAGAACTGATAATTAGATTTTGTAGAAGGGTTAAATACAATCATTGTTTACTATGGGAGGGGGGGTCTATGTCCCCCCGTTTTGGCGGGAGGGGCAATTTTCTAAAAAAAATACTTAAAATAAAAAAAATTATTAAAAAACAACGGCAACACTCACAGTTTTGATTGATACTTTTTTCAAAAGCTAGAATTATAAACTTAATATTAATTTTAAAATTAAGTTATTTTAATCAATTGTTTTTGAAATACCCGATTTCAAAGTCAAAACTTGTGAAAAAAAGTTTAAAAAGCACATTGAGTACAATTTTCACAAAGACTATGGACTTCAATACGAAATTGATCGACAAAGTAAACTGCCTTAATTGATTTCTTATCAAATCATGAAAATCATAATGTTCCTATGCCTTCTACTTTTTGAGAAAATTGAAAAATAGACAAAATACTCTCATTATTGGAATCACTCGTTTATTAAAAAAAAAATTGATTAAAATAACTTCATTTTAAAATTAATAATAAGTTTATAATTCTAGCTTTTGAAAAAAGTATCAATCAAAACTGTGAGTGTTGCCGTTGTTTTTTAATAATTTTTTTTCATTTTAAGTATTTTTTTTAGAAAATTGCCCCTCCCGCCAAAACGGGGGGACATAGACCCCCCCTCCCATAGTAAACAATGATTGTATTTAACCCCTCTACAAAATCTCATTATCAGTTCTTGGTGCTTAAGTTATCGTACTTTCCCCTCAAATGTTTCTGTTTTACTTGAGTAAAACTAAAAATGCGAAAAAAAAAGATAGATTAAAATGGCCATACTTCGTTTAATTTTCAATGAAAAAATTTAGTGAGTACAGGGTTTTGAAGGAAATTTAATCTTCTTTTTTTCTTTAGAGCAATGTTTATGCCTATCTCAACCCAAAAAAAATGTACAACTAAAAAAGCAAAAAAACTCAAAAAATCGATTTTTTTGATATTTTTTTTATGATTGTTTCTCCTATTTTGGTATGGAAATTTTTTTTTTCAATTTTTAAAAAACATTATTCTAATAGGAAATTCAATTCTCTACAAAAAGTTTTGAGAGCAATATACTAAAATTTTGCTCGGTTCACGAGATATATTGAAAAAACCAAAAAGGGGGCTTTTACACCCCTATCTTCAGTTTCCACCCTCTCATTTAATAGCACTCCGCGGTTTTATGTTCTTTTATAACCCATTGAACGATTCCTGCAATAAAAACCCGTGAACGTCTTAGTTCCTTATTGCCCTGTTTTTTTCGACATAATCAATAGCCTATAAGTAAAGTTAAATAAATTGAAGTTTACTTCAAACCAAATTAACTTAAAGCAAAATTAAGTAAAGTCGAAGTCAAGTAAAAGTAAAAATAAAAGTAAAAAGTAAAAAGTAAAAAGTAAAAAGTAAAAAGTAAAAGTAAAAGTAAAAGTAAAAGTAAAAGTAAAAGTAAAAGTAAAAGTAAAAGTAAAAGTAAAAGTAAAAGTAAAAGTAAAAGTAAAAGTAAAAGTAAAAGTAAAAGTAAAAGTAAAAGTAAAAGTAAAAGTAAAAGTAAAAGTAAAAGTAAAAGTAAAAGTAAAAGTAAAAGTAAAAGTAAAAGTAAAAGTAAAAGTAAAAGTAAAAGAAAGTAAAAGTAAAAGTAAAAGTAAAAGTAAAAGTAAATTTCAAGTTAAGTTAAGTAATGTATAGAAAAATTTAATATAAAAAAAGTCGAGGATTTTGTTTTGTAGCCCATGAGTCAGTTCAACTTTTTTTTTTTAAATGTCGTGTATAATTTCCCTTAGATTTTTATAATTTTAAAATTGTTGTTTGAATTTTAAGTCATTCCAATCCAATTGACTTTATATCACGAAAGCAGCACAATTTTTATGTTTTCAAAATGTTATTTCACAATACATAATTTTAAATTTAACAACCAGTTTTGTTTTAAATTGAAAATTTGAAGAAAAAAAAAATATTAAAAATTTAATAAAAAGAAATTTTGAAAGTAAATATATTTTTCGACTCACCGTATTTCGAATATTTAAAAAATATTTTGATAAAAAAAAATAGAAACAAATTGAAAACAGATTTTGGAATAAAAACATGTAAGCTGAATAATAAAGACAATAATTTCATGCTTTTTTGGATTTCAAACTATGAATATTTTTTATGTATATTCAAACAACAATTAACCACTCAAGGGACAATTTTTATTTATGTTTAAATTCTTAAAAAAAAATTGATTATAAAAAATATATAATTAAAATTTCACAATATTGAACACGAGAAGAACAATAATTATTACAAAAAAAAAATTAGATAAATAATATTATTTTATATATATTTTTTTAATTTATCAAAAAAACAACAACAATAGATTTTTTTGTCATCATACCGGAAAATGCGTGACCATGATTAAAGCCCCGTTTCATTTAGGTGACACAATGAAATGACGATAATTTTCATTTAGACAAGACGAAGTAGATTTTTTTTTCTCTATTTTTGCCACATCCACAGCAAAACCACAAACTTAAAGATTTTTTTTTTCGAAATTTTAAATAATTTTTTTTTATATATTTTTCTATTGTAGATGGTAACGCAGACGTAGTGGCGACGAAACACGATCATATGAGCGCTGATAAATATTTCGATGTAGTTTATATAGTTTTTAAACTTTACGAATAATAAATTGTAAGTAATTTTTTATGAATTCTTTTCTTTTTGGTTTATATAAATGTATAAGCATAAAGTAAATATATATATTTTTTTTATATTTGCATATAATTTTGTTTATATTTTTGTTAATTTTTTCGTTAAATTAAATATTGCATTTAATTTTTATTTTCTGTTTCTATGTAATTTTCATTAATTTTTGATTTAATTTATTTATTTTTTTTATTTTAATTCTTTTTTTGAAGTTGACTTTGTGCTGATGTCGTTAATTTTGAAACGACACGAGTTAGAGCGCGATTTTCAGCGCGTAAACGCTCATTCTCAGTCTTTAACTTCTGTAATAGCTATATAAAAAAAAACAGTGAAGAATAGAGGAGAATCATTATGTTAATTTTCTGGTATTTTTCAAAGTTATTTTTGGTTTTTTTTTTTTTTTTATTTGTACATGTTTGTTTTTAGTTAAGATTTTCTTTTCATTAAAAAAAAATATGTTATTAGTCTGGTGTTGGATGTTTTTTTTTAAACGAAAAATGAAAATTAAAATAAATTTCAAATTAAAAACTCATGTAACGACAATATTTTGAGACGGATACAACAAATTTGACACACTTTGGTTTTGAAGCTTGAGGGTTCACGTTAATTGGACGTTTACGTTGGGAAATGGCAGCATAAGGAAGAAGCACATGTCAAAGCTGATATGAATGAGATGATATTTTACAATTATTTCCTCTTTCGAAATATGGGAAGATAAAAATGATATTTAAAAAAAATTCCTCGGTAATTCTTTTAATCAGTAATAAATTAAAGGAGCAATTTTCTTGTGAAGTACAAAAAAGGATTCCTTATTTTTGAAAAATAAATTTCGTTGGAGATCCGCCATAGCATAGGAGGTAAACTCCGGGGAAAAAATATTTTCAGGGAAACAATATTTCCCAAGCATCCTTTTTGTTATTTTTTTTTTTTTTTCTTTTTAAAAATTAATTATATATTGTAACAGGAAAGCTGCAATTTTTTGTCAATTGTTGAGTATTCATTGAATTATATATCATTTTTTCTGATACTCATTGAATAAAAGAACTCTTGATAAGTTCATTAAAAAAACAATTAAAACTTGTTACATTTTTGTTTTATTTTTGTTCGAACAAAAAACAAACAAAAAACTGAACAAAAATAAAAATTAAATGTATCTGTGGTGTGCTGATGAATGATGATTGGTGATGATGACTTTGTTGATTGAGTTTTATTATTTTTAACAAAAAAAATCTTATAATATTAGTGTGAGACATTTATATTAAAACAACACAAAATGATACATCATTAATGCAGTGTTTGGAAGAAGGAAAGATAGAGTGAAATAAAAAACAAAACATAAAATGCTTTACATATAAACATTAACAATAATTTCAAGAAATGTGTGCAAACGTATTAAATGATTTCATTAAGATATTGAAGAAAAAAAACTTCAGGTGAAGCAAGTTTTATAAGTTTTAACTTTTTAAAGTGAGAGTTTCCTTAATTTTTTTTTTCAATCTTTTGAGTTTAGAATCAACTCGCACTTAAAAATCGAAAACTAATTTTAAATGTACAAAATGTTACACTATTACATCTCTAATTGAGTTTTGTAATAAGAACAACATTCTTCAAGAAACAAAAATATTGAATGTGAATTTTCTATTATGCAATCTTTGCAATCTTTCTCCATGGGTAATTTTTTTCTAAAATCATTCCTTATTCCCTAGCAATTGTGTCTTATAAATATTTAAATTTCTAAATTGGAGATAACAGAGATAACCTATATTACTCGAATGAGAAAAAAAATGTTACACATACACCACAGTGACTCGAGTCCGATTATACGCTGTTTTTTTTTTTGACAATTCTCTTTGAGCAACAACACATATTTTTACAAATCCAGACCCTATAATATAAAGAAATTATGAATTATTTATTAAGTTTAGTATTTGCATGAAACATCATCTCATTATTTTTATTTAAAACAAAGTCGTGTTAGTTTTATACTTTTTTTTAATTCGGATTCAAAATCAGCACACTAAAATCCATTAGAAAAGTGTACTTTTGTTCTAGCGAGAAAGATATACGAATTTTTAGAGATCAGTTTCTTTATGCTAAGATATGGCAAAACCTACTTAACTTACTTAAATTAAGATATCACGGTGAAGAAAAGAGATATTGAGAAGATTAAAACTGAATTTGAATTAAAAAAAATAAGTTCTTTCATGTCCGTAACAATTTTAATTGAAAAAGATTACTTTATGTCAAAATATTTCTTCGAAAACATAAAAAAAAATGGGTTTTTGAGATTTTCTAACGGGAATATCTAAAAACGTTATGTGCTGACTTCGGATTCGGAATCAGCATACAAAAATGCTTTAGAAAAATATAGTTTTATTAAAAGGAGGATTTCCTTGCAGACCAGTGTTATTTAAGAACTACAAACTAAATGGGTCACTGTAGCGTATGTGTAATATTAATGTTAGTTTAAAGATTTTGTATCTCTTTGGTCGGTCATTTGACTGCAATTTTAGAAAATCTGGGACATTAAAAGAAAATGTTTTGCTACTGTTTGAATATAAGGAGCACTTTTATTGCTAATAGAGAAGAGTACACCCAATTAAATTCTAATTTCCTTATCGCCTGTCTAAAAAGATTGCAGTAATAGAAAAAGTCTTGTTTTATTTTCTTCTTAATAAATTGTGCTTAAAGACTAACAAAAGAAGGTATACCGAAAAAATGAAGAAAGCTAGATTTTTGTTTGTCTGTGTATGTGTTTGTAAAGCAAAGTTTTTTGTTTATGGATGTTTATATTTTTTTAAAGATATAAAGAAAAAAAAAATTGTTTTGTTATTTGGCACGAAAAAAATATAGAAAAAAAAATATTGCTGAGCAAAAGAGTAGTTTTTTTTTTAGTGTTTTCAAAAAATTAAATTAGAAAAAAACTCGTTTCATTTTCTATGCGGATATTGCAGCAAACAAACATTTTGATTTAAGTTTTTTTTTTGATTTTTTTTTTATATAATTTACCTTCAACTCTTCTTCCATTTCAGAAAGTTTACGTTCCATTGCTCTTCTTTCACGTTTTTCAATCTCTGAGAGTGAATTTTTAGTAGTCTGGAACAGAATACAGATATTTTTTTGTTTGTTTGTTTGGATATCTTTTTTTTTTTTTTTGTTTTTTGATTGATTTTTGCTTTCGATATACATAAAGCCTTACTTTTAAGTTTAAAATAAATAATAAAAGTTATTTATTATTTAAGGAATATAGTGCCGTTTTATTATTATTACTTTTTTTTAATTTATCTTTGCTATTTACAGTGTGTTTGACGCGAAGGAGAGTATAAGTTGTGATTTATTTAATGTTTTTTTTTTTATTTAAAAATGCAAAATGTTATAAACTGCTTTGACTATATGATTGATAAATTGATAAGAGTTTTATTTTTTAAGAGGTGTTTGAAGGTGATTTTTTTGGTTTGTTTTTTTTTTTTTTCATATTTTTTTGGGTGAGGGTTTTTCTTTTTGTTTTAAAAGGTAAGGAGTTGAAAAAACAAATTGTGGATACTCACTGCGTTGGTAAAACGTTCAACTGTTGCACGGGCTTGGATGATCTCATCGTCCTTTTTCTTTAGTTGTTGTTTAAGTTTGTCATTTTCTAACCTACAAACAAGAAATTGGAGAAAAAAAAACAATTAAAACTGTTGGTTGAATATATTAAAAATATTTAATACTTCGCAGCTTCCCAAAGAGCTTTATAGTCGATAAGTTCACCATTTTCCGTTTTATCCTTAGAATTACTCTTAGTATCACCAATATCTGTGTCCGTTGCCACGCTAACTGTACTACCAAGTCTAGAGCGTGATGATCTTTCATTGCCACTCTAAAAAATAATTGAAGAAAAAATAATTTAGTATTCATTTTCAAAATTTTGACAATTATCGTTGAAATGGACGACATTTGTCGTTAAAATAAACGACATTTGTCGTTTAAGTAAACGACATTTGTCGTTTTGGATGGCATTTACAATAGAAACATAAATAATTGACAAACAAATAAAAAAAAATGCAAATTCCCATTTCTTACTTCATAGCCTTCACTCTTTTCTGATGACGCACTCAAAGATCTCTGAGCTATGCTCCTCGATCGAGAACGATTGCGACTTTTTCGTTCATGTTCTCTCAACGAATTGCTTCTTGGGACAATACCAGCAGCACTAGCAGCAGATGCTGCTGCAGCCGATGATACCGCGTTACTTGATGACGAATTAATATGTGAACTCGAGGGATAAGAATTCAAACTGGTATTTGAAGAGGACGATTTTAACATATTCGATGATCTTGATGAAGGTGCACTACTGTAGGAATTACTTGAAGAATTCTTTGATTTTGGAGGACTTTGATAGGTCCTTCCACCGGGCATTGACAAACTCAAACCAGCTGTAGTCACTCCATTGTCATAGCTCGAATAAGGACTAATATAACGTTCTGAATTGTACGGATTCGATGAGTATCTTGACTCATAGCCACCATTACTACTTGACATAGATTTGGATGGATTACTGTAACTGCTGTATGATGATTTATTTCCGGAATTTTGTCGTGATAGCCCTGAACCTTGATTACTGTTTGAATAGTAGCTACCATTATTTCGATTTGAAGATGATGAATTACTGTAGAGATTATCTCGGGAACTGTAGATGTTTGCATATGGCGATTGATAGGCACTCGATGAATTTTGATAATAGCCTGTGCTAAGTGGTCGTGTAGATGAAGAGGAATATGATGATGATGGTAGACCAACTGAACTGCCATTGTAAGAGTAAAGGGAACCAGTGGAACCGGATGGAACACGAGAACTCGATAAAGAACGTCGATGGGATGTCACGGGTTGTGTTGTACGTGATCGCGAACGGAAAGACATTTTGTCTTTTTTTTATTTTATTTATTTTTTGAATTAAAATTTCAGTTTATCTGTGTAAAATAATAATAAATAATAGAATTTTACTTTTGACATTGTTTTCTTTTGTTAGAAGTGTTTCAAGAGTAAAGAAAGATTTCTTTAACAGAAGTTATAACTCCGTTAACATATTCTTTTAGAAGTGTTTTAAGAGTCAAAAAGACGTCGTTATTAGAAGCAGGGATTTGAAAAAGACTTCTTGAAAAGTTAAAACATCAGTTATATTCATATAGCTTCTGTAAGTTCTCTATAAAGCTTTCCTTAAAAGCAATTTTCTTACAAAAGTTAAACATTTTTAAGCATTTTTTTGTTAAAGTGTTTAAAGAAGTCTTAGCGAATTAAAAAAATACTTCGGTTACTAAAGTTTTAGAAGCTTGATGAAGTAAGAACTTCCAAAAGACTTCTTTAACAACTTTTTAGTAATTTAAAAGCAGAATTTAGCAAGATTTTATATTATAAGATCTTTGACGAAGCTTTATGTATATGATATGATATATGATTTTATACATTTTATCCCATCAAATCGTACTTCTTAGAATGCAACTGATATTTGCTGATAAAAATTTTAAACAAAATCGAAAGAATTCAAAACTAAAAATAGTTTTAATAGCATACAACAGATAGAAAATCGTTTACATGAAAAAAAAATATATACAAGTGCCAAAAATGTGCCTTTTTCATTCCAAAAATTAATTGAAATTTCTGCAAAATTCTTAAACTAATTACAACCAAGTCATTTACAAATGTATTCTATATAGGGTTCATTTGAAATCATCCATCTTGCAATAACAATAAAAAGGCTGGCAATATTTGGCGTCCACCAGTCGACACACAAACTTCAAACATAGACAAAATTTATTTTTAGAAAATTCCATCCAGCTAGTAGCTTGCGTCCAGCAGATAAAGTATTTTTCATCTTCTTCTATTAAAACTAAAAATTTCCACTGTATAGTAGAAAATTTATAAATATAATTACAAGCTAAATTTATTATTCTTCCTAGTTTACTTTTGGAAAGAGAGTCATTCATTTTTGTTTGTGTATTTTTTTTTTGCTTCTGAAAATGTGCATTCACCTCAAAACTACGCAGCGAACATATAATCAAAAACGCTTGTATTTTAGAGAGGCAAATAATTTTTGAGTGCGCGTGGGTCATCATTTATTTTGGGCAATGAAAAAAAAAAAAAAAAAGATTGAAGCTCGACATTTTGAGTTTATTGACGTTAGTTAATATGTATTTTATATGGTGACCATATCGATTTTTTTTTTTCATTCAAAAGAGATGGTAGTTTTATCCCAATTTAAAAAATATGACGTCACATAGTATATAACCAGCGGACAAGCAAAACCTTTTCAACGATACTTCTCTTGTCGATTTGTGATAAGTTGTTTAGAAGTTGTGAGGAAATAGACGACTACACTTTTTTGTTTCTTGCAAAACACTTAACTAGTTTTGATGAAATTTCTTTTTCTAAGATTCTTCTAATCTTCTCTAGAAACATGGCCACCGTAGCTACTGATAAATGCAATACGTGAGTTTAATAAATGTTTTTCTTTATAAATAATTGAATTTCTATGTCAAATAAATCTATTGTCTGGTCAATAGGAATACAAATTTTAGTGTTTTTCCGCACTTCTAAAATAATATTTATTGAATAGATGAAAAATAAAATTTAAGCAAAGGTACATTTATTTTGCAAAATTTATTTGTTCAAATGTATTTTTATTAAATAGATGTTATCAACACATAGTTGTACCACCCACGTTTTAAACAACAAATAATTTTCTGAAATAAAATCTTTTAATATAAGATTGAGTAGCAAACAGATGGCCTCTACGAAAGACATAGCAATGGGAATTATTGTTTGTTATTGTTTTAATTCCGGGGGTGATGTAGACTACGTCAATGCTGTAGTGGAGAGATGCTACAGGGTAGAACATATTATAAAAACATGATTTAATGCCAATCAACTTGATGACAGAATCAGTTAGTTGTTTGAAAGTTTTTTGTTTTATCTTTGTTCTGCCTTCTGACAGCAATAACATTTGGAGACAAGTGCATCTTTTTGAGGCTATATGGTTTTGGATTTTGCAAAATGAGATGATTGTCAATCATCTTGAATTAGCAATGATTATTATTGCTGTGGATGAAGAGGCACACAGTAAAAGTGATCCCAATAAGATATTTTTTTTGTTTATTCCCTTCAACAATGTATTTCACCGGATGATCCCATCAAGTGTAATAAACAAAAACGTCTGATACTCAAACCACAAATTATGGATTTTTATATTTTAATTAAAAAAGGGGACAAGTTTAGTTATTCAACAAAGAATTATGTGATTTAGCAAACACTATACTGTAAATGACCAAACATTATAAATTAAATTGGAACTTTAAAAATTCTTAGTTTGAAGATATTGTAACGATGAATTACCGAACTACTTTTAAGATAAAAGTCTGAACACACTACCTGCTACAGTAAAGGTAGAAATGTGAACGGACCTTTAGTAATTAAGAAACTACCCTCTGAACGCATCCAAAGAAATTCCCTCGACTGCTGAATATCCCAAAATATCCCACTGGACTGGAAGTATGAAGCGCCCCCTCTTGGAAAGGAAGCTTCGAGAAGCAAAGACGAGAACCTTCGAAGACATTCTCGAATTCCGAATTTCAGGTATAAAAGGGCAGCGTGGACACCGACCGGATACAGTTTAATCTTGAATGTGAAAGAGTACAGTACAAAGTGAAATAAAGTGTTGGAAATTGTTAGTAGTAAATAAAGTGATTGAAAAGTGTGTTTGTTTGAGCGAATAATAAAAGTAAATTGATTTGAAATAAAGTGTGTTCTTATTTGAACGGAAAGATAAGTGGAAGTTAAAATAAACGAAATAAGTTTTATTGTGAACCCGGAATAAAACATTACATTGGTGTCAGAAAAGTGGAATAAAACTTATTTATTTGTGCGAATCAGATAATTTCGCGAATAAAATAAAAAGTGCGCGTGTGTTTTAACAAAAAACAAAGTGTAAAACATTTTGAAATAAGTAAAAGTGCTCGCGTTTTGAAAAGTTAAAATGGGTAAGACATTGAATCAGTTAAGTAGTTAAGTTTGACTGAGCTGAAGGCGGAATTAACTAAACGAGGTCTTCCTACTGCTGGATCGAAAAATGACCTCATTATTCGCCTGCAGGATTATTTAACCCAGAAAAACGAAGATTTGGATACATTTCAATTCGAAGTTGAAATGGTAGAAGAACGAGTAAGTACTAGTTCCGATATGTCATCCATGATGGCTGTTCTCCTTGCAAAATTTGAAGAACAGAAAGATCAAATGGAACAGCAACGTAAAGAACAAAAGGATGAACAGAAAAATCTTCTTGAACAAATTGAGACACAACGCAATGAACAAAGAGAACAAATGGAACAACAACGAACAGAGCAAAAGAGTGAACAACAGAATCTTCTCGAAAAAATTGAGAAACAACGTACCGAGCAAAAGAGTGAACAACAGAATCTTCTCGAAAAAATGGAGAAACATCTAGAAGAACATCGCGATGAGCAAAAGAATCTTCTAGAAGAACAGAAAAATCTTTTAGAGGGAAAGCTTGGTGATTTCGAGAAGAAGTTCACTGCTCTTGACGAGCGTGTTGAAGAAAACAAAGAAAAGCTGTTGGCAATGGACACAAAGTTCGAAGAGAAATTCCAAGACATTACTAAAGAGTTGGACAAGGTTCGAAAAATTAAGGCCCGAGAAAGTTGTGGTGAGTATTCAAAGAAGAAGGAAATGCATCCACCAACCTTTGATGGACAAAGTTCTTGGTCGATCTACAAGAAACAGTTTGAGGCAGCTGCCACAACAAATGGCTGGGATGACGAAGACAAATGTATAGCGCTGACTCTTGCTCTTAGAGGTCCTGCTGCTGAGTTGTTACAAACTTTACCACCAGAAAAGAATGGTAACTTTAACGCTCTTGTCCAGGTCATTGAAAAACGCTTTGGAGATGGCCATATGCAGGAAGTCTTCCGCGTCCAACTCAATACAAGAGTCCAGAAAAGAGGAGAAACTCTGCAACAACTCCAAGCAGATATTGAAAGGTTAGCTCATCTGGCATATCCGACAGCAGGAGACGACATTATCAATCAGTTTGCGACAGAAGCCTTTGTACGTGCTGTATCTGATATAAATCTTCAGCGAGCAATTCGAACAGCTGGAAAACGTTCCCTTCCTGAAGCATTAGCGTTTGCACTCACTATAGAAGCAGCAGAACAGGCTTCTCAAGGCGTTCATCGGGTAAGAGAAGTTACAGTGGAGGAATGCTCTTGTCAAAAACTCGCATTCCAAAGAAACCAACGAGACGGAGCTGCTCGATGCTGGAACTGTAACAAGACAGGACATCTCCAGCGGCAGTGCAGATTGCCACCAAGAAGAAATGCTTGCCAGCACTGTGGAAACAGGAATATTGCCCAACAACAGGTAAGCGATACAACCAACACTCATCCTCAACTTGATTCCCATTCGGGAAACGAGTAAGAACCAACTTCGAGGGGCAGAAGCTGGTTTCTGGTATCGATGGCCCCAGAACCACAATTCAAGTCTCACAAACTAAACGAGACAACAAAAGTCTGACAGTAGAGGCAACCATAAACAATAACCAACACGTGGCTACAATTGACACCGGTACCACCGCCTCTATTGTACGAAGAGACTTGGTAAAGATGACGTGGCTACATAACATCAACAGCTATCGTCTGAAGACCGCCACAGGAGAAGCAGCAAGAGTGTACGGAGAAGTTCGTCTTGAGATCCGTATAGCAGAACTAAAGTTTTTACATGTGTTTTTGGTGGCAGATATATGTGACGAGTGCATCATTGGAATCGACTTCATGAAGGAGCATGGAATCATTTTGGATATCGGTAATCAAGTCCTGAAATACAGAAATGTAGAGATTCCAATGGTCTATGGCAGCGAAAACTCAACAACAATTAGAACTGTCATCAAAGAAGACATGTGCCTGCCTCCTTCTTCAGAAGTTTTTGTGTGGACGAAGTTAAAGGGGAACTGTGGAAACCATCGATACCTCATGGTCGAACCAGAAGTTGAGCAGAGTTCCGAAAACATCATCATCGGGAAGACTCTTGTGGCACCAAAGAACAACATGGTACCTGTACGGATACTTAACATCAAACCGTACCCAATCAAGCTTAAGAAAGGAGAAGTTGTTGGGCAATGTGAATCTGTGTCCGCAATAACTAAGATCAACGAGATGGACACACAGATGACTATGAACTCTGAGAAACTAAAGACTCAAATTCTCAAATCAGACAACTTGAGTCAACATCAGCTTAATGTTGCTGGAAGGCTTCTTCATGAATATGCTGATATCTTCTCTTCACCCAGCGGGCAATACGGCCGAACACAACTGGTGCAGCATCGAATCGATACAGGAGACGTTAGGCCGATTCGTCAACCAGCAAGACGTCTCCCCTTGGCCAAACAAAGTGAAGTTGAAGAAATGATATCGACAATGAAGAAAGACGGGCTGATCGAAAATTCCAAAAGCCCTTGGGCATCACCGGTAGTTCTCGTCAAAAAGAAGGATGGAAGCACTCGATTTTGTGTCGACTACCGCAGGCTGAATGATGTGACGAAGAAAGACAGCTACCCACTGCCAAGAATCAGCGATACTCTAGATGCAATGGAAGGAGCACAATGGTTTTCGACTTTGGATTTGAAGAGTGGCTACTGGCAGGTAGAAATCCATCCAGAAGATCGAGAAAAGACGGCTTTCTCCACAGGAAATGGTCTGTGGCAGTTCAATGTCATGCCGTTTGGGCTATGTAATGCCCCAGCTACTTTTGAGCGCTTAATGGAGTGCGTTTTAAATGGATTAACCTGGAAATCTTGCCTAGTCTATTTGGATGATGTCATCGTTTACGGGAAAACATTTGATGACCATTGTGAAAACCTAAAGGCTGTATTCCAGAGGCTACGAGAAGCACATCTTAAGTTAAATCCAAAGAAATGTGCACTTTTCAAGACCGAGGTTAAATATTTGGGGCATATCATCTCATCCCAAGGAGTAATGACTGATCCAGAAAAAGTTGACACTGTGAAGAATTGGCCAACCCCTCAGGACAAGCATCAACTTCGGAGTTTCCTCGGTCTGGCAACGTACTATCGACGGTTCGTGAAGGATTTTGCGAGAATCGCCAAAAGCTTGCACCAGCTTACGGAGAAGGGTAAACCCTTTAAATGGTCAGGTGAGTGTGAGAAAAGCTTTCAGGAACTGAAGCTACGGTTATGTGAAGCTCCTGTGTTGGCCTATCCGACTCCAGGCAAACAATTCATCATTGACGCAGATGCAAGTAATGTTGGAGTTGGTGCTGTTTTATCGCAAGTTCATGACGGAGAAGAAAAGGTCGTTGCCTATTTCAGCAAGGTACTCTCGAAACAAGAAAGAAACTATTGCGTGACTAGAAGGGAACTTCTAGCTCTGGTATTGGCAACAAAGCACTTCCATAAGTACATCTATGGACAGAAGTTCCTTCTTCGCACAGATCATGGTGCACTAAATTGGCTTTTGAACTTCAAAAATCCAGAGGGTCAAGTAGCAAGATGGATCGAGATACTCCAGACGTATCAATGTCAGATTCAACATCGAAGAGGAAAGCTACATTCAAATGCAGACGCATTATCTCGGCGCCCGTGCAAGCAAGACTGCAAGCATTGCACACGGCTAGAGGAAAAGGAAGTTGTCGCTGTAAGAAGAACGAGAGCTGATCCCATTTGCGGCTGGAGTAATGAAGAACTCAGGATGGCCCAACAGGAAGATTCGGACATCGAACCCATCCTTGCATGGAAGGAACATGAAGAGAAACCAGAATGGGCCGACATCTCCGACCGAAGCCCCAATCTCAAAGCATATTGGGCACAATGGGACTCACTTCATGTGCAAGAAGGGTTACTCAGGCGTAAGTGGGAATCCGCAGATGGTAAATCTTATGTAATGCAACTAATCGTACCTCAGTCAAAGGTTAATGATGTTCTCCGAGAGATGCACGAGGGAACTTCTGGAGGCCATTTAGGCATCAACAAGACGCTGAAAAAGGTACGCCAGCAATTCTACTGGTTACGTATGAGAGAAGACGTTGAAAAGTGGTGCCGAAAATGTGATACTTGTGCCGCTAGCAAAGGACCAGCTAGAAAAATGCAAAGCACGATGCATCAGTAGGGTAGAAGGGGGAGCATTTGCCAGTGGGGTACCTTTGCCAGTCCAGGTTTTTTTCCAAACCAACAGAATATTAAATACAGAAAAATCATTTTGTGTTGCAAATTTATGATTGAAAACTTTGCACAAAGTTTGACAGCTTTTGGCTGGACACGAAATAAATTAGACGCTTGTGTTAGTTTTTTAATGTTGAGAACCAAAATATGAAGGTACATAACCGTCGTAAATTGTAAGTATTTGTCGTGTTAAATTACTTTTTGATACAAATATCTTTTCAAAATTATGTGTACTATGCTGTGTAGAAGCGATTTTTTTACTGTTTAACTTATAAAAAAGTTATAAGTAAATTTTTGAAAGATTAGCTTGTGGGGTGCATTTGCCATTCGTTTTTGGGTAGGTTTTGCTCTGGCAAATGCACCCCATGGGGTACATTTGCCAGAAGCAAGCTTCCTCAAAAGAGGATGGCAGAATCCTTTAAAATCAGTCCCTTTTTCGTATTTTCAGCTAAAAAGAAGTTTTGTTTATGAATATTGGTTTTATTTGTATTAACTTTGATATTTAGGTAACTGGCAATCCCTCCCCACCCCCGTGGCAAAGCCTCCCACCTGGGGAGGCTTTGCCACATCACTTTTCATTTTTTTTGAATAAATTATTAAAAATAGAAAAATTAATATATCAAGATGAAAAAAATATTTAAGTGAAGATAATAAAGTCAATAATAATATCAGATATAAAAAAATTAAAAGAAACGTAAAAACTTTGCGTTAAGTCAATTTTCCTAAATCCTGGCAAATCCTCCCCCTTCTACCCTACAATGTGGGCACACCTTTTGAGAGGATTGCAATAGACGTGGCAGGTCCTTTTCCCGAAACCAACAAAGGAAACCGGTATATCCTCGTAGTGATGGATTACTTCAGCAAGTGGCCTGAGGCATTTGCCATCCCAAACCAGGAAACCAAAACAGTTGTGGATAAGATTGTCTTTCATTGGGTGAGCAGGTTCGGAGTACCCATGGAACTTCATTCCGACCAAGGAAGGAACTTCGAATCTAAGATTTTTCAAGAGGTTTGCTCACTCCTTGGCATCAAGAAGACGCGAACAACACCGCTTCATCCACAATCTGATGGGATGGTTGAGCGATTTAACAGGACACTTAAAGAACACCTGTCAAAAGTAGTCAACGATAATCAACGAGACTGGGATCGACATATTCCATTATTCTTGATGGCTTATAGAAGTGCAACACATAGTTCCACTGGACATACACCATCGGAAGTCCTTTTTGGTTCTACAATACGGCTGCCAAGTGAGATAAAATTCGGATGTGTTCCAAATGAGCCACAGGAAATAGATGAGTATGTTGATAACCTGAAAGAAACACTGGCTGACATTCACCAACGGACAAGGACAAATATAAAAGCGTCTAGTGACAGGATGAAAACAAGATATGACGCGCGAGCGACAGCAACAGGGTTTCAAGAAGGAGAACTTGTGTGGTTTTACAATCCCCACCGACAAAAGGGACTATCACCGAAGCTACAACAAAACTGGGAAGGCCCTTACACAGTAATAACCAGAATCAACGACGTGGTTTACCGTATACAGAGAGGGGTAAGAGGCAAATTAAAGGTAGTTCATTGTGACCGTTTACATCGTTATAATGGTGAAAGAAGCAATGGAGTTGTTCGGGACGAACAATCCTAAGAGGGGGGCAATGTAACGATGAATTACCGAACTACTTTTAAGATAAAAGTCTGAACACACTACCTGCTACAGTAAAGGTAGAAATGTGAACGGACCTTTAGTAATTAAGAAACTACCCTCTGAACGCATCCAAAGAAATTCCCTCGACTGCTGAATATCCCAAAATATCCCACTGGACTGGAAGTATGAAGCGCCCCCTCTTGGAAAGGAAGCTTCGAGAAGCAAAGACGAGAACCTTCGAAGACATTCTCGAATTCCGAATTTCAGGTATAAAAGGGCAGCGTGGACACCGACCGGATACAGTTTAATCTTGAATGTGAAAGAGTACAGTACAAAGTGAAATAAAGTGTTGGAAATTGTTAGTAGTAAATAAAGTGATTGAAAAGTGTGTTTGTTTGAGCGAATAATAAAAGTAAATTGATTTGAAATAAAGTGTGTTCTTATTTGAACGGAAAGATAAGTGGAAGTTAAAATAAACGAAATAAGTTTTATTGTGAACCCGGAATAAAACATTACAATATAATTCTTAACAAATACAAAAAAAAAAATATGTACATTTTTCGCTTTCATGTGAAAATAATTTATACTGACGTATTTTTAATTACTTTTTTTTTGAGACATAAAATTATGTTAATTTTAAAAACTATAAAAACTTCTCAGTGAAAAGAGTGTTTCTAACAATTTTAAACGTTCCTTACTTTGGCGGACACTTTGTGGCGGAATAAAAAAGTCTTTTTTAAAATTTCGTTCATTGGTACAGCGAACAGGAAGTGCACTTTTTAAACTTCAAATTGAAATAGAAAATGACTGAGAGGAGCTACAAAATTAATTTTTGCGCAACAAATTTTGTTTTGCAAAGCTACAATTTCTAGAAAAGAAAAAAAAAATTGAAAATTCAACTTTTTTGAAAATTTTGACCGTTACATATGAAATTGAGTCTTATTTTAGCGGAATATTGAATAACAAAAAAACTAATCGAGCTACAAAATCGAGGTTTTTGGATTTCGTCTTAGTCTAGGTTACCTCAAATTTGTGCAAAAAAAATTTTTGAATTTCGCATTTTTTTGGATTTTGGAAGGTTACTTTTGAGATATGTTTTAAAAACAAAATCTTGAATATTTCAAAAACGGTTTGAGCTACAAAATTGGGGTTTGTATCAAAAATAATGTATTCAAAAGCTACAATTAATGGAAAAAGAAAAAACTTAAAAAAGTGATTTTTTAAACAAAGTCTCCACTGGCCTCATCAAACCGGAAGTGCACTTCTGAAACTTTAAATTGAAATAAAAAATTACTGGGTGAAGCTACAAAATTGCGCAACAAATTAGCATTTAATTAGCTACAATTTTGGGCATTAAAAAAATATTAATTTTTCTACTTTCGTCCGCTAACTTCAGTCTTATTTTAGCGGAATTTTGAATAACAAAAAAACTGTTCAAGCTACAAAAACCAAATTAAAGTAATTGAAAAGCATTTAAAAAGCTACAAATTTGCAGGTCAACTAAACTCATTAACTTCAATCATTTCAGATTTTGTCCGCTAACTTCAGACTTATTTTAGCGGAAAATTCAATAATTCAAAAACTATGCGAGCTACAAATTTTTGGTTTGCGCAACAAATTAGCATTTAATTAGCTACAATTAATGAGATAAATGTTTTTTGATTCCGCCACAAAGTGTCCGCCAAACTAAGGGACGTCAATTTTAAGGGTAGCAAAAGACCCCAAAACAATTTTTTTATTAATTTCTAACTTTTTCATAAAAATTACATCAACATTTTCTAATAAATTTCTTAGACTTTCATAAATTTTACCGATTATGAAATATACAGACCGTAACACATGGATAGACTCACCTATAGTACTTTTAAACTGTTTTGTATACTTTTTAGATGCAAACGTATTGTAATTTCAACTGAGCAGCTAGTTGACACTACTGCGTCAGAAATGCAGACAAGTTTCAATAAACGGTGTTTTTTTAGAACTTTTTGTTTAAAAAAAAAAACGGGACATTGCTAAAAAATGGCATACCAACATTATTTTAATGCGTTATTGAGTAATATTTTTAATTTCAAAGAATCTACTTGTTTCTTTGGATAGGTAAACGGAAAAAATATTACTATAAAAGTTATGGTGTTAACATTTTAATCTGGGAATCTACTCTATAATCGTTAAAATTATGAAGTTTTAATGTGATGTTGAAATTAAATATTGTGAAGGTTTAAATACACTAACCACATTTTGATAGTTTTTGCATAGTTTTTACCTACTACCGTTGGCTGAAATATATGCACAAATTGATTATTGTAGAGTCCTCGGTTACAATGTTAAAGTCTAAATTGTTTTAAAGATATTTTTTTCTAATAAAGGTACAAATTAAGTTAAGTATAATTTTAAAAATTTGAAATTGAAATTTCGGGTGTGTTTATTTTTAAGAGTAATTTCGATGTTATTGGCGAATTGTAAATGAGTTTTTTTTTTATAAAAACGTGCATATTTTAAAATTCTTTATTAAATGAACCTAGATTAAAAAAAAAAAAACAAACTATGTATTCAAAAACAGTTTGGCTCCAAAAAAAACTTTTGTCAAAAAAGTTTAAAAAAAGTCAAAACATTTTTTTTTCAAATAGCCAAATTGTTTTGACAAAATTTGAGAAAGATGATCAAAATCTAATATTTTTGCTTTATAAAAAAAAACATGTGTCAATTCAGAATAGATCCTACCGACTAAATAAATTTTTCATTAAAACAGAAAAGTAAGGAACATCTCAAAATTTTATAACGAACCTTTTATAAATATCAAGTTTTATTTGAAGCTTTTTATTTGTTTTCACAAAATAAAAATAAAATCTAATATTTAGAACTTGCTTAAATATTTAAGAGCTAACTAATCGAACATTTTATGTTTTATTGACATATTCTCCGTTGGTTGGAAGGGGATTTGTTTACTTAAATTTAGTTTGCACTATACTTGCTCTCTAGATATATTTTTGTTTCAATTTCAACAAGTAGGTGTTTATCTGTTGTTAAGAAGGTGCGATCAAAAAAATTAAAATCACATCCGGAAAGTGTTATTTGTTTTTAGTACTTGCAGTTAATTAACTGCAAAAAAAAATACAACAGATGTGAATGTAAATTAAAATCTTTACCAAGAATTTTTGAAAATATAAACAAAGAAAAAAAAAATGTAAACAAAAATAAAGTAGCCACAATTTAATCGCTTCGTTTACACCTTCCTCGAAAAAAAGATAGATAAATAAATGTATCTCTTAAATGCCAATAAAATTTAAATTTATTTTTTTTAAGTAGGCGTAGCAGCAGGCTTACTTCATTCACAAAAATAATATTAAAAACAAATTAAAAAAAAGAAGAAGGAAGAAACACTTTGATTTAAAAATTTATACAAATCTGAATCTCCAAAAATGATGACAGATGGTTAAACGATTACTTTTTTGTTTCCTCTTGATGAGAATGTCAACTTCAAACTAAAAAACTTTGTCAAAAGTAAAATTCAATATTTATCAATTTAATGGGTTTAGTCAGAAAACTTTAAGACCACGTTCACTGAACAAATATAATTACATCACTAAAATAAGTATCGATACATCTTTTAACAAAAGTTTATTTGTTATTTTTTTTATTTATTACAATTGTCTATTATTCTGAGTCAGTAACTCAATTTAATGTTTGAAGAATAAATATTTATTAAGAAGAAGCAAAAAAAAAGTATAAACTTGTAACTACCAAAAAAGGTATTCAATCATTGATTGATCGCGTTAATGCAATCCAGCAACTATAATTTATAAGTTTAAGGAAAATCAAGCAAACAAAAAAAAAAATAATGGAATAAAATTAAAAATAAATTCACGATTTTAATCGATTTATTCCTTCTTTAAAAGGCAATAGACTTGCTGGCACCGAATCTAACGAGTCCCACTTCTGTTTTGAGAGAAGCACACCACAATTGACTTGGACGATCGTACCGCTTTTGATGAACTGAATTTTATTTATTTATACACATCAGGATGAGGGAAGAGGGTGTTCTTCATTATTTTTATTTTCATTTTCATTTTCAATGTGAGGCTAAATGTGGCAATTCTACCCTCACAATTGAGAGAATATCTCACAAAAAAATCATCCTAAAAATTAAGAGAAAATTCATATTTTTTTTGTAGATTAAAAATATTCTCTTGAATTTCTCTTAAAAAAATTATTGAAACGTCACAAAAATTGTAAAACTATTTTTTTTTTAGTTTTTTTTTTTAATATTTAAAAAATGTTGATGACTTTAAGAAAATTTAAATAAAAATATTTACATTTAAATAACTATTTTAATCAAGTTATTAATAAAATCAATTCTCTTAAAAAAATATTTTATTTTTAGATACAAATTTTTAGTACGAAATTTTATGTCGTGTTTAGGCTAAACAAAAAGAAAATTAAATTATTTAAGACAGCAAAAATAATGTTTTTCCATAAATAATATTGTTTTTTTTTTATTTACATTTTGATGGAAAATGTATGTTAAATTGGATTGTCGAAAAAGTTTTGTTAAAACAAAAAAACACTGACAAGTGTATACCACATGTTCTGGCTAGTCAGGTTAAATCTTTAAATGGGGGCGTTTTTATTAGGAAATAGGTGTGTAGTGTGTTTTGAGGAAGGCAAAAAAAAGTGATTGTCTGTGCTAGGAAAAAAAAATTTACATATACAAGAGGGACAACAAGCAGCATTCCATTGGCTTTTTGCCGAGTTTAGATTTCAAGTGAAACGATTGTAACCTGTCGAGGGTAATGAAGCTGCCAATTATAATTGGATTTTCGTGTCGTCAGCAACCTAATGCTTTTTTTGGGGATTTTAATAGAAGCAATGTTATTTTTGATTTTTGTTTTTGAAAATCCATTAGTGATGAAAGAAATTTAAATTTAATAAACGTTTTAGCTCAATGTAACTGGAATAATGAAATAACGTAAACTGGTCTTTTTTTTCTAGAAACTAGAATATTCAATTGTATTTCAAAAGCTTACAAATTACTTAATTACCTATTCACTAAATTAAGTAATTAACACTTAGTATAATTAATTTGATTCGTTGTTTCTGGTATAAAAAGTATTCTAACTATTGTGCTGCCTGAGAATATTTTCCAATAAGATGTAACGGGTGTGACTTTCTAACGTCACGGAGAAAAAAGAACACAAACGGATTCGACATTAAATTAAGCATGGTTGTGCCAAGATGACTTCCGTCTTAATCTAAGCGGACAAATCTCTTTAATTTCTTCAATGCACAAATTTAAATGAAATCCACTTAATTTAAGCGGAAAATCTTCTTATTTTTATTTGGAAACATTATAGTAAAAATGTTGATCGAACTACAACTGTTGGAAATAAGTATGATAAACTGCAACTAAAGGTAAAGTCTGAGTATAATATTTAAATTATTATTTTTTTCGGTTTTTTAAGATGAAAATTTTTTCATTTCATTAATATGTATAATGAGAGATTAAAATTACCATTAAATGAAATTAAGTTCACCTTAAATTTGCACCTTAAATAGAATTTAAGCGATCGTTAAGTAATTGACCATACAAAATTTTTGAATTTTTAATTCATACGAAAAACTTAGGATAAAATATTAACTGTCACATTAGTATATTTTATTTGTCACACCCGTAACGATGATTTTTTTTACAGTTTTTCATAATTTTGGGTCTTATTCTGTGGTAATGAACTAAAATACTTAACAATGCATTATTTTGTATTTGTTTTGTAATGTCACACCCGTAACGCATCTTCATTGGATATAAGAATTTAATCAAGTATATTTGTTTATAATTCTTTTTATTTCAAAGTAAATGCTAATTATATTGAAATAACTAATTGCTAAAATTATGAGAACATTTTTCACACCCGTAACAACAAACGTTTGATTGAATACCTACACACTGTAGTACACAGTTTAAACGATAAAGGAAATTTTAACTAAGCAATCAAGAAAGTGCCATTGGGTAATGCATTTAATTTCCCCTAAATTTATCTTAACAGATTTTTTTTTATAAAATTAAATCAATTACATAAAAACTTTGTATAATATTTCTTTAAAAATAAAACAACTTACATGTTTTTCAATTTCAATTATGAAAGAGAAAGGTATTTTGCTTTCTTTTTTTTTCTTTTTAAACCTTTTTATATTCTATTTTCGACCCATCTAACCGCCTACATTTTATAATGTGCAACCCATATTAATGTGTGCTATGCACCTCCGAGTCTATTTTCAAAACAAAAAAGAAAACACACAAATCTCTCAAGTCACATTTTTTTTTCAATTCGTATTTCCCCATTCGCAATTTATAAAAACAAAACAAAGAAATAAATAAATTTAAAATAATGGCCTATTTAACCTGCACAAAATAAAATATCTTTTTTTTTACCTTTAAACCTCATTCCTATATATAAAGGTATGTTGTGCGTCGTTGAAGTCGAGACGCGCCGGTATAGCAGAAAGGCACGTGATAAAATTGTACCGACACCTTTTCTCTTAATACCCATAAACCAAGAGCTCTTAAATTTCTAGTGAGGGATTTTCACTTGCGAACTTTTAAGGGCAAGGTATGCATTCATTAAAATTTGGTTGCTTTCCCAATGACTGTTGGAACTACCTATAGTTCGCCCCCGTCTGTCAACCGCAAATAGCACTGAGGAATTTCCTCTGATTGGATTCAATCAATAAGTTGGAAAACGAGAAGGGAAGGGGGTAAGAGGTAATTTAAGGTGAACCAGTTAAAATGAATGCTTAAATTGTGGCATTCCACAAAGTTCTATATTAGGACCAGTTTTGTTTTTTTTTTAGATTGACAGCGATTATGTGCGACACCTGAATGCGTTTCTTTTTAGCATTGTGTACTCCTTTATGTGAACTTATCGTGAGTTTATCGTGATAATTAGAAGAAAACCGATTTTCTTTCACTAAACACAAAAAATGTGTATAAATATCTAGAACTACTGAACAGATGAAATGTTTTTTAATAAGTTTTTTTTTGCTATAGAACGTTTGTTTACGTTGGCTTCTAAAAATATCTTTTGTGCTAAAAGTACGCGAGCTAGATGGACGTAGAAGCATGCAAATAAATATTGCCAACAGAGTTGCTTTTTTTATATAATTTTTTTATTTTCTTAAAATATCATTTCCTTAAATTAAAAAACATCTATTAAAATTGTGGGCCGTAACTTATGGAAACAAGGAAACCTCACGTTCATTTGATCTAGAGAAACATGAGTTGTGAAATTATTTTAAAAAAAATTAGGAAACCTCAGATTAAGAAATCACATTTAAAAACCGTCGAGTTTCGACTTAAAAACTTTCGTCACTCATTTGCCAGAAATATCCGTTTTATTGATTCAAAAGTTAAAAACAAAAAAAAAAAAAAATCATTTTTAATAAATTAAGCTGGCAACATTGAAATTTTATGCTTATTGCTTAATTTTATTTTTGTCACTTTTTTCTTCTTCCTGATGTGTGTACTGTGCGCGTTAGTTGATGGCTTGGGCTTGCTTGCATTTAGTATATTTAACATGTTGGCCTATACCTTGTGCTGTTTTGTGGCATAGAATGAAAATTCTTGACTCAAGACTGCAACATGCGGGGAATGCCTTTGAAGAGGCGTTGACCTATTCAACTTTTGTTCTGCATATATATAAAATCATTTAAAAGACGATGAACGTATGCACACATGCTGCTGCTGTTATACTATTAGGATTGATATTTAGGTGAGAACGCATTCCGGGCATGCTTTGATATTATAGAATGAGGATAATGTGACTTTGTAGTTTAGGAAAATATGAATTAAAAAAAAAACATTTCAAATATGTACATATTCATAATGTACTTGTTTTTTTTTTTAGAACAATAAATACAATTTAAATTAATAAATTAGTCTGTCAACACTTTAGTTTATTAAAAATATATATTGTCGTTAGAAAACCATCAACGGAACTACAATGTTGAGGAATATCCTTGATTTCTATGATCCAGCGAAACTGAACACATTTCTGCTGGGTTTTTGTTTATTCGAAATTTTTCAATTTTAAAATTTCCCCTTTTTAATGACGGCTTTAAATTTAATGGAAGCCCGAATAATTGCACAAAAATCGATATATTTTAAATATCGGTCCTCAGCTAGATTGGATCTCCATACCAAAAGGAGCGGTTTCCTTGAAAATTTTAAGCATTTGCCTACCACTCAGTCAATAGGAGAAGAAAACTTACTGACAACGAAGTTTACTCGAGTGCAAAAAATGAAAGCAAATAAAACCGTTAGAGATGCTTTCAAAAAAAGGACCCCGCACATTTTGTATGGGAAGTGGCCCTCGGTGAAATTGTCTGAAATTTTAGTATGTTGTTCTCTTGAAGCTCTTGATCAAAAGTCGATATGGGCAAAAAGTAAAAAAATGGACAGTTTTTAAGATAACGGGTTTTTTCCGATGACTATTTCAAACCATTTATAAGGGATAGTAACTCTCTATATTGTGTTTTGCGTCATTTTTTAGTGGAATTCATAAGTTTTTAGGGTCACTGAATCCAAATCTGAAGTCCATTTTGCCTCATCAGGTCGGGTTTTCAAGATAACCTCAAAAAGTGTCACAGCCTCAAAAAAAAAATTTTTTTTTGATCTGGGAGTGCGACTATATTAGTTATATGTTTTTTGGGTCGCTGAAACCAGATTTGAAGTCTATTTTGTCAGGTTTTCGAGATAATCTCAAAAAAGGTTTTCGTTACTTTTTTGCGGTCATCTCAAAAACTCGAAGTGATATGATTAAATAGACTTCTAATCCGGGTTCAGCGACCCAAAAAACATATACTTAATATAGTCGCACTCCCAGATTAAAAAAAAAAATTTTTGAGGCTGTGACACTTTTTGAGGTTATCTTGAAAACCCGACCTGATGAGGCAAAATGGACTTCAAATTTGGATTCAGCGACCCTAAAAACTTATGAATTCCACTAAAAAAATGACGCAAAACACAATATAGAAAGTTACTATCCCTTATAAATGGTTTGAGATAGTCATCGGAAAAAAACCCGTTATCTTAAAAACTGTCCATTTTTCGACTTTCTGCCCATACCGACTTTTGATCAAGAGAACAACATACTAAAATTTCAGACAATTTCACCGAGGGCCACTTCCCATACAAAATGTGCGGGGTTCTTTCAACAACAATCTGAGAAATTTTATTTCCTTAAACAAAATTTAATTTCCTTAAACAAAAAAAAGCATTTCCCATTCAAAAATAAAAAGCGGTCGCACGAACTTGCCTTTACAGTTCAACATACTAAAATTTTTACGACTTTTCAAATAGAAATTTGGTAAATGCATATGAAATAAATTGCACGACTGGGGTCGCACGTACTTGCTCTTATGGTAAAAGTTACTCTAATGTTAAAGTTTTCAATTGAACAAAATAAGGGAAAAATTAAAATTTGATATTTTCACTGAATTTCGTTAGTGGTGCAAAAAAATAAAATCTATTTTTATAAATAATTAAATACCGTTTTAAATGCTCTTTTAAAAAAAACTAAGTATGCCATTTTATTTCTAGTATAAAAAGGAATTTTTAGAAAAAAAATTTCGAAAATCGTTAGAGCCGTTTTTTTTTAAATTAATTTTTTATATATAAAAATTTCCTAACATTTGTCAAAAAAAAAATTGATATGCAATTTTGAATAAATAATTAATTTACACATAAAAACGAAATTTCAAAATTTTTCACCAACCCGTTTCCAAAAAATTGATTTTTCAAAAAAAAATTTTGAAATATTTTTTAAAAATCCAAAAATGTGTTTTTTGAAAAATTAAAATTTTTTTTAAATAATGATTGTTTAAACGTTTCTGTATTGAAAATTTGGTCGAAATCTGTTTTGTCGTTTATGAGAAATTCATAAATCCAAAAAACCGTTCTATGGCAGGTACCGTTAATAACGGTACAAAAAATATTTTTTGTATTATCAAAGGCGGCTCTTATCAATAACAGTAAGCATAAAAATTTTAATCAAAATCGTTAGAGCCGTTTTTGAAATAAATCAACTTTTCTGTTTCCGTTATATGACAGGTACTGTTAGTTTTGGTCCTAAAAAAAAAATTCAATTTCTCCTCTAGGGAATCACCCAAAACTGTTAACTACCAAGTTTGAAGAAAATCGCTTCAGTAGTTTAGGCTGTAGCTCGAGGTTCTTACAGACAGACAGACAGACAGAATTGCCGGACCCACTTTTTTGGCATTCTCCATCATCGTAATTTCATGTAAAATTGTTATCTCGAGTTGGATTTTTTTTACGAATCCTAAACTTGCCCTATGCTATAGTACCTATATCGCAAGTAAAAAATGTTCATTGTTCATAACAAAATCGTTGGAGCCATTTTCGAGCAAATTCAACTAAAATTGGTATATAACAGGTAGAAACCGTTATTTCTGGCCCAGAAAAATTATTTCCAAAAATCCCCATGGAGAGTTGCCAAAAAAACGATGCATACTATGTTTGATGTTGATTGGTCCATCCGTTTAGGCTGTAGCTTATACAAACAGACATACTTGCGGGACACACTTTTTTGGTTTTTTCTACTATCGTAATGTCATGTCTGATCTTTATCTCAACTTTTTTTCTGTACAAATGCATAGTACCTAACCTATATCGCAAGTAAAAACGGCTTTAAAAAGTACTACGTTATTGATGACTTCTTTGTTCCTTCTCGAAAAATGTAAAGTGATTTAAGGACATATGAGCAAATTTTGATCAGGGTTACATACCTGAACTGAATATCATAGTAAATCTACTTTTGTACACTGTATTTAGATTTCAAATGGAAGAACTTTAGAATTTACTAACCACTCTCAAATTATATTTGTTTTCAAACAAATTAATTAATTTTCTATATTTGAAATAAAAGATATTTTAAATTCTAATATATTACACGTGTATATCCTTTATTTGTTATCATAATAATCGAAAACCATATTATATTGAAGGTTCCTAGTATTACTTTCCGGCTTTGTTGTCTGATCCTGCACCTGCACCACCACCACCACCTGCGCCTGCTTCGGCACCTGCACTGGCGCCAGCATCTGCTCCTCCACCTGCACCTGCGCCTACACCAAAACCTGCACCCATATTTGCACTTCCAGCCATAGATGCTCCCGCTTGCCCAGCAGTTTCAGCTCCAGGTGGCATTTGAGCACTTCGTTTTACCATATAGCGCATAGTTTCCTCGTCTGAGACAACAATGTCCTAATAAAAATGTTGTTGGTTTACAAAGAAGAATCTATCGATCATTCAAAAAAAATTATTCCAAACCATGAGGAAGAAAACTCCTAACAAGACGACCACGAATTTAGTTGATGTTTTCATTTTTAAAAATTGGTCCTTTGATGTCAAATTAGTTTCCGCTAGTATTGATTTAGCTTGCTTTCAGAGACTGTGATTTTAGGAAATAATTTTGATGTTTAAATACTCGAATCTATTCCAAACATTTTATATTTCAAATAAAAAGAAAATACATAGTTTGGATATGACATCAGAGTAATTAAAATTATGAAACAGTGTTACTTTGATTTTTTGTGATCTTGGTCGTTCTACGATGCATTTGAATACCTATAAGTACATAGGTATCAGTTTTCGTGCTCATTTAATCGAGATTACTCTTGCTATTTATAATGAAATTATCACATTTGGTTTTTTTAGCTCACAACCGTGATTGTACAATATTTTATTTTATAATTTTTCGTAGATTTTGTGTGAGCACTTTTGTAAAAAGTTTAATTATAACTATGTACATTATCTCATAGTGATCAATATTAAAGTGAAGTAATTACATGGCATTTAGACATGCAAATTTCTTTGTTTCGATTTCACTTTGTTTTTACTATTTACAAATAATAAAAAAAGTATTGTTTGTAAAAAGTAAATTTTTCTTTAAAAGAAACGCAGTTTTTAGAATTCAATGTTGAAATTTCACATAATAAAGAACTTTCAAAAACAAAATGGTTTATTATTTATTTGAATTGTTTTTACTTTTCGTGACTTTTTTTATAAAGAAAATTTGTTTTTATCAAATTGCGACGTTTTGTACTTACTTGAATTGATTATAATTATTTTTAAATAATGCTTAGGTAAAATTACGACGTTTTCGTGTACACACAGGATGTCCCAAAAACAATGTTCCCAACAGATAATGGTAACTTGTTTATCCCGGATCTTAACGGTTTTCGATTAAATTCAGTCGATTCACTTCAAACCTATTATGTTAAGTTTTGAAGACTTTACAGAGGATTTTTTGGAATTATGTAATTTTGTTGGACCAATTACCTCCAATATACCAATCTTGTTTAGGAGTAAAAATAATTTTCTCAAAAATGGGTCCCACAATTATAATAAAAAGATCAATTGTCATTAACAGTAGCTCCCTTAAACCGTTGCACAGTGTGGCCAATCACGAATCTAGCTGGACAAAATTAATAACTCGCGTTAAATCGACTTTTTTTCTAAACAGTTTTAAACAAATAAGAAATATTTTTTAAAAAGAAATCTATAATTTCTGCAAAAAGTGGGTCAAAATAGTGATGAAGAAAATGCATTTTTATAGTATTTGAATTTATGTTTCCGTAAACGTATTCTATGATTGGATATACTTAATTATTTTAAAAAACGCTTGAAAAATCTCAATAAATAAAAGCTCTATTGCTATTCACGAAAAAAGAGAGGCGGAATAATTAGTTTTTATTAAGAAATAGAACTTTTACACACGTTTTTGACAGGTGACATATATGATTTATTTTCTCATTATCATGCTTTAAATTAAAATTTTAGCAATGATTTTAATTAAATATGCTTCACAATCATAAAAAATGGCATCACCTTTAAAAATATCTGCAGATAATTTAAAAAAGTAACTCCTTTTTGTGCGATGCAAACTTGAAACAGAAGGGCCTATTAAAAACAGCTGTGTTTATATTACCTTCGATGTTTTTCAAGCTAATAATTCTCTAAATTTCTTCGTGACCCTATTTCTGGCCTTTTACACTTGCTTGCTTTTTGCATTGAACTTGTTTAAGATGTTCCGACAGAAAAGCATCATTCATCAATGATAATGCCTCATTAGTTGAAAACTCCAGTAGTTTAGTAGTTCCAGAGGATCAGAATTTATTTTTTTATACATTTTGATCCTTCACTCATTTCAATAAATCCTTTCCGGTATTATTGGAATATGCTTTTTCAATTTTGCGGAGAGCGATTCTGCTGATTTTAACTATTTTCTAATGGATAGGTGCACTTAGGAGACTTTTAACCTTCCGTTTGTTATATTTTTCCCGTTTTTTTAGTTTTTAAAAATTCTTTTCTACTTTTGTTTCACTATCTACTGTTTTTGTTTATTTGGTTATCACATAATATTGGTCAAGCAAAATGAAATTCATGTTTAAAGAGCGGTCCAATGTTTCTTCCACATTTTTTGTCTTTTTTTTTCGCTTAACTTGAAGCACAAAACTTTTATATATGTTTTTAATTTTTCTTTACTGTCAAAAATGTTCCAAAGATGATACCTGCTCATTAAAAGATCAAAAAACTGTCTTTTCGATCTTATTTGGCAGTTTTGACACATTTTTCGAAAATTTGTTTTTTTGAAAATCTTGACTTCATTTTGAAAAGTGAAAAAAGTTGTATGGCGGTCGAGAAAACGCGAGACATGTAAATAGCTAATCTTAATGACAACACTCCACAATACATTAATTAATTAATTTCAGACCGGAAAAATGCGGAAAAATTAACTTTACCTCTAATTGAAAAACAAAGATATTTTTTTTTTGCACTTCCTATCCTTCTTATAGAATTTATTTTTTTTTTTAAATAGTTGCAATATTAATTAATAAATAAAAATTAAAACACTTTACCTCTAAATGTAGATTAACAATTAAAAAAAACAATTAGAACCAAAAAACTACCACAGCGTTTTTAATCGTCAACCAAACTCAAGCGAAAAATAGAATACTTTGTATTATCTCCATCCAACTGTTAACAAGAACCAACTTTCAAGCTTAGCTTACGCTAATCCGAGATGAAAACAAAAAAACCAAACATGAATTACAGTTACCCATTTTATTGAGAAGCTCAACTCATGATTTAAAATCATGTGGCTAAACTTTTTTTTTTCTATTTTGTCCAGTCAGATTGGCGAATTACCACACTGTGCGTTGTTTACATTTGTGATTTTTTGTTTAAAAGCAACTTGATAAACTTAATCAATTTTAATAAAAGAACTATTTACATAGTAAATATTAAATTGGGGTCAGAATCTAAAAAAACATCCTCCAAAAACAATTTTGACACAATTTTCATTCAGTTAACAAAATTCAAAAATGAAGATTCGAAAGATTTTGATTTTTTCTATCAGTAATAAAGTTTTTTTTGCAGAAATTTCCTTTCAAAACTCGATTTGTTGTTGGCTTTTTGGGACCAAATGCAGATTTTACTGTCTCTTCGAAAAAAAACACCCTTTCACCAAATTTTTTTTTATAAAAACTCTTTGTTCTTGTTTTCTATCCTAAAATCAATGTTTTTACCAAATTTCATTAGGGTGACCCATCATTTTTGTTTTCACTCAAAAAAACACCCTTTTAACCATGATATTTTTATAGACACTTTAGATTCTTGTTTCTTATCTTAAAAGTAACATAATTGCTATAGGGTACCACTAATATTACTCTAGTATTAGGTACACACTTTTTTAAATATACCCATGTTTTCTTTACTTCTGAAAAGAACACCCTTTCACATAAAAAAAATTTATAGACTTACATTATTCGTAATTTCCATTGGAAAGAGAACATATTTAATGAATTTCGTAAGGGTACCATTTATACCATTGATTTTATCAGACTTATCGCGAATTTTTCCCTATTTCCCAAAAAAACACCCTTTAACCTAAAATATTTGTATAGACTTTTTGGGTTCTTGGTTTCTGTTATAAATGAAACATTTTTACCAAATTTCATTGGTGTAACAATTTTTTCCTAGTTTTTGTGGTACTAATTCCGAATTTCATCATTTCTTTAAAAAAAAAAACACCCTTTTACTCAAGATAATTTTGTACACTTTTTAGATTCTTAATTCTTATACCAAACAAAACATTTACACCAAGTTTTAAAAATTAATAAAATTTAAGTCAGCTGTTATGATACCTCCCTCACACACAACTTAACCCATCAAAAAAACACCCTTTCACCAAAAATAATTTTAAGAACTTTATGAATCCTTTGTCCCTGCTTTATCTAAAACCTTCATCCCGATTTTCATCAGTGTTGCATGTTTTTCAAATGGGTTTCGGTTATATTTTACCTGTTGAAGTCAAAAACAAGCACCCTTGTTCTCAATCGGCTATAACTTCTTTTTAGAGCAATCGTATTGACTTTATTTTCATGTCATTAGAATCAGCATCAAAAAATACCTTGAAAACATGTGTCATATGATGATATTCGACAAACAATTGTTTCAGTATATTTTTGACCTTCACCCCCTCCCTCTTGTCCGCGAAAAAAAACACCCTTCCACCCAACTTTTTTGCATAGACTTTTTTTGTACTTGGTTCTTATCACAAAAGCAAACTTTTTGCCAAGTTTCATGAGTGTAACAATTTTTTTTTCTTTTAAATGCCTATTTTTTTTTTACTACTAAGTAGGCTGGAAAAAACAATGACAAAAGACTTTGAAAAATCATATCTCGAAAACCTATCCATAAATATTTTTTTAGATAAGATTTTCGAGTTTTCTGGGCTCAAATCTATACAAAAACTATATAGGCACTTGGTGTCACTTGGTTTCTGTAAACTAGTGTTATTAGCTTTAAAAAAATATAGCTCAGTGTTGTACGTCCTTTTTTTTAGTAAGGACTTAAGTGGGATTTACTGCACCAAGAAAATAAAAATTTATTCTTCCAAAAACCATTTTAATCATTTGGTATCTATTTGATGTAGAAAATGTACCTAAATATTTTTGACCAGGTTTAAGACCAAAATACCGCACTGTGCAATGATTCAAAAAATACATTTTTCATTTCAAAAGTCGGATTTTATTTGCTAAAGCCTACAGATGTTTTTAACCAAAAACCGATTGAGTCGATTTTATGGAAAATAAGTTTTTTCATATTGCATGTATCGTTAATTTTGGTCCTTAATATAAAATTTCATTTTCCCCTCTAGGAAATCTCCCAAAACTCATAATTAATAAGTTTCAGGTGTTTCAGGCTATTTCGACCCACTTGTGTTTTGAACTTATTCAAATGGTACCATCTCATTGATGGTATCAGAATAACTCGATTTCAAAACAACATCTATTCATCATCGCGTTTACGAAATAATAAAAGTGTTTTAATAGATCATTTTATTTTAGAAAACTGTTTATTGAAATTGCAAAAACAACTATCCATAAACATTTGAACAGCAATAAAAGATTATGATCTTTAAAAACGTCGATTTTATTTTTATTGTTCTAAAAACATGAAAGCATTTTTCCATTTTTATTTCGATTTTGCCAATAACAAAAAAACGCACATGGATTCCGTTTAATCAAATAAAATTACCTCAAATAATTCCTCTCGAATGATTCCTTTGAACTTTAAAAAAAAACTTATTAAATAAAACTTATTAAAAAATGATATATTATTTTAAAAAAATAGACAGTCGAAGTGAGCAAAAAATTAAGCAAAGAACCATTCCGAACCAAGTAGAATGTTGCTCGATGATGGCCATCTTTTTAACATTGTTACATGTTAAGATCATTTTAAGACTAAACTATCTCAAATAAATGTTATGTTATCGATAAAGCTATTTCAACAACGCCAACAATTTATTTGAAAACAGCCGTTTTTGTTAAATAAATGCCCAGTTAAATATTTTAAACGCCTCTTTAATATTTTTAAACAGTTAAAAGAAATTCAAATAAAAACCCATTAAAATTATAATTATTTTTAATTAAAAACTATTAATGATGTGTCCATATATGGCGACGCGACAAAACCCCAAAATTATTTATTCAAAGAGACAGAAATATTCTCCTACAAGAAATCTATACCCAGAAAAAAAAAAAAACTAATTGACCAATTCAAAATATGAAAAATCGTTTACGTTACACTCGACATAGCCAGGTTCATTATAAACTAAAACTTTTTCATACAGCACATCTGCTACGGCCAATCAAGCATTTTGCTACCGTAAATTAAATAAGTACGAATACGAGAAAGTACATTTGTTACAAATTTTCATCACCGCCAAATCAGATTCATATACTCGCTTAATAACGCAATAACCAAAAAAATGCATTTGCATTTTATTTACTGTGTTGGGGTGATTTTCAAAGAACTCTCGAAATCGGCATCATGGCTAAATTTAAAAATCGGTAGTCTCAACTGGGAATTAAATTGATGTAGACTAATAATGACCACGACCCATCTCATTTCCCTCCTTGGAACGATTAAGTTAGACTAATAAAGTGCTTTAGCACTTTACGGCATATGCAAACGATTCATCATCAGCTCACCTTAGTAGCGGCACCCCAGCACCGCACCGGCAAGAAAACAAAACAAAAATGTGTTCATTGTTTTCTTAATTAATTCAAATTGCCATCTCGACTGTAAAACACAAAAACAATAAGCAATTTGCAAAAATATAAATCATCGCCTTAACCTTGTGGTATGCGTGTTCGCGCATTACCATGAGGTTGTTGGTGAATTACATTTTTCTTTTGGATTTGGATTAATTAGAGAAAATATTTTTATTCCAATTTTTTTTTTCTGTTTTTCATTTATTTTTTATTTTTTTTTTCTTGCTCTCGAGACAGGTGTTGAAAATTCAAATTAAACAAAAAATCTTTATTGAAAGTGTTGAGAGAAATAAAACAGAGGAAGGTGTTGTGGGGTGTTGAATAAAAAGAGGGGCAATGATGTTTAAATTTTTTCTTATTTGCGGGTCAATTCTATCTATACGTCCGTCGCGACGCGGTTGTAATACTTTTTTGAGTCACGTCAAACTGTCGTTTTTTGCGCACAGAGATTCAAGTGTTTAAATGATGGACAGAGGAAAAATAGGATTAACCACTTTCTCTTGAAATGTAGCCAATAACAAAAATTAAATAAACTTATCCAAAGATGATTTTTTTGTTCTAGTTATTGTTGTAATGGGAATTTGCATTTATATTTAATTTTTTGTTTTGATTATTTATTTAGATTTTAATTGGAAGTGTAAATTTAAAATTATATATATGTATGTATATCAACATCGACACTCACCTCTTTTTCTTCGTTGTCACCAGCTGAATCTTGTCGTTCTGGTTCAAGGTCCTAAAATTAGATAAAAATAAAAATATATAATTAATAATTTTTAAAGGTCTTTTGTATTGAAAGTGAGATTATTGAAAATATTGAAAATGCTCCAACTATTTTCAGTGTCAAGAATTATTTGTTAATAGGTACATAGATAATATTTATTTTACTAAGCAATCTTTTGCAATAAATAAAGAAACTTATGTTTAACTAAAATAGAAACATTCTTTGAAAACTATTTTGGAAAATATTTGTTTGTAAATAACATTTCAATTTGAGAGGTTCGAATGTTTCCTTCCTTAAATTGAAATATTCTCTTCTTTTGCATTAAAAAAAATTGATTTAAAAAATGTCTAAAGGAATCTAACAGGTAATTAATTTTTTTCTTAATTCTAAATTCAACTTAGGCCGTGTGCGAATTGCGTTAAATAGTTAACACCGTGTAAAATTTTTAACACTATTGAGGTTAATAAAAACAATTTGCTGAATGGATTATTGTTTAAAATTTTTTCTGCCTTTTTTCTGCCATGATACTCCTTTTTAATAAAAAAAAAAAAAAACAAACAAACAAAACAAAACCATCTGCAAAAAAATTTAACTCAAATTTAACCAGGTCCCAGAGCCCAATACATTTTTAACAGCTGAAAATTTTGTATTCACCTCAATAGTGTCAAAAATTTTACACGGTGTTAACTATTTAACGCAATTCACACACACGGCCTTAATATTAAAAATTTAAAGTTTTTTGCATTAAAAAATATTTTTTGTGTAATTATATAATAGGTAGTTCCCGAAATTATACACTCCTGCTCAAATTTAACGCACATCATATTTATTTTACAGAAAATTCCTACTATTACTTTGTCTCACAGTATCGTGGTTATTTTCTCAAATAAGACAGGAGTGATCTTAAATTGAAGGTATGGAGTAAAATGTTTGTGGGGAAGATTTGGAGATATATGCTGAAGTCTATCTGTCAACCCGCTAACCTTTTAGAGATGAGTCATAAATTTTCATGAAGTAAACTCTGCTTTACAACACCTACGGAGTTAGTGAGCTCTCCTAGACCTACTTTAAATACCCAAAAATACTTGACTGATATCCTCGAACACCATGCGGTTCCAATCACCCCTAGATTTGGTCCACAGTTCAGTCTGATGCACGATAATGCATGCTAGAGTGGTTTGAAAATATCTTCAAGATTAAAATATGCCACCCTTGAATTGACCACACAGATATTCGGATTTGAATTCAATAGAACATGTCTAAGAAATGTTGAAAAAAGTTCATTTGCGGCCGAAATCCACCTCCAAGCATTCTTGATCCACAGAAAATTGGAGTGAAAGAAAATTTACAATAAAACCTTCAAATGTTAATTCGTGGAATGTATAGATGACTCCAAGTTGTCATAAGCGCTAGAGGAGACAATGCCAAGTATTGAATAAAATTATTGGAAAGAACTGTTACGTGCTTCCATTTTTAAAAATTTTTTTTCTTAAAAAACAAAAATTATTTTGATATCAGTTTTCAGACCTTAAATTGCTAAATTTGGTTCATCTTTTTTTTGGTTGATAATACTGTTGCAGTTTAGCATTTTTCTGACTTGCTTAATAATAACCAAACACAAAAAAATACAACAAATAATTTAAAAGCCATTTTAAATAAGATGTAGGGGTATGACTAAAGAAGAAAAAAGTGTGCGTTAATTTTGAGCAGGAGTGTAGTAAGTTCCAGAAATTACGAAGACGAAAAGAAAAACGATTGTCTGCCTGCATTTATTGTCGCTTTCGCATAGAAAGATACGATCAAAAGTACCTTTCATTTTTTTGAAACTTAATTTAGTGAGGGTAACCACTTAAAATTAGTTGGAACCTGATGCTATCTTCATCCTGATTCAAAAAAATAAAAAAAAATTTAAATCGGTGGAAGGTAGTCAAAGTTTACAATCATATACATACATATGTATTTAAAATCAAAGAAAAACAAAAAATTTTTTTAATTTTAAGAGTTTTGGTGTAAAAAACTAAAAACATTATTCAAAAATATTTTTTCTATTAGAGCTTGTGAAAATAACTATTTTTGTTACAATATTATGATCCATTTTATTCTTCAATATTGCAAAATTTGAAGACTCAATGTTGAGTTACAAAATTTTTCTTAAAAGCTCTCGAACTTAACTCCCCTGAAGTATAATCTTTGGTTATTTCTGAAACATTTATTTAAAAAATCAGTTGCCCCTTTTTTTTATTTGAGTTTTAGAGAGATTTTAATTAAAAAAACATTATTTTGTTCATTTATGGCTAAAACTCGAAAGTTTTTTTTTTTACTATTGTATCTTTTTATCATTGTTTGTCAAGATTCTGAAACACCCTGTGAACATATTTTATTGAAACTCATCGAACTCATAGCTGTATGTTTTAAGTTGAAAAAAAAAATTATCATATCTCAACCTTTTCCAAAATTATGAATTTTGCAACGAAAAATGAAAATCTGGTTCACTGTATAAAAATTTATACAATGTACATAATAAAAATACACAATTTTACTATGCTAAACACAATAGTGCTGATCAGGAGATCAAACTACGTAAAAAAACAAGTCTTCTACGTACAATTAGATTTTTTTACATTTATATCACACTTAAAATCTTTTATTACCTCGACGCTGGAAACATTGATACAATTTACTAAAATCATAAATTTTAGGAAAGAATTGGAATTTGAAAAGATTCGAATTCATATTGGAAAAAATTTATCTGAGTAACTTTACAAGACTAAGAATAAAAACAGTACTTTGAGGTAAAAATACTATCGCATAAAAGAAAACTTGTTTTTACGTGATAAAGCATTTTTGACTTCAGAGCCGAATTCGCTACATTGAAATAAATTAAAAAAGTACACCTGTTTATTTATGTATTTTTTTTATGAAATTTGAAGTGTTATGATAGTAGTAGTTTTTCATACAAAAAACTGATTGTTCATTAAAAAAATAGTTGGTCACTACGGCGTATGTGTAATATTTTGTTCGTATTGAAAATACCTCTGACCGAATAATGTTAATCCTGGTTCGTGTTTTGAACGGAAAATAAGAAAATTTAAACATTCAAATTTAAATCGATAGGCATTACGACCCAAAAAATTTTATTCGATAGGCATTACGACCCAAAAACTAGGGAACAGTAACTTTTTTTAAGTTCAGCGTTCAGCCATTGAAAATAATACTATTAATAAGAGTTCCGTCAGTGATCGAACGGAACCACATATTGAAGAAAAGTTCACCTGAACTTTTATTAATTATTTTTTACTTAATACTTGATTGATGGACTACGAGTCTCTCTAATTGCTAGAAATGGTATCGATATCCACCCTTAATCAGAATATCTAGTTTGAGCTCAGTCAACTACGTATACTATTACAATATAACTGATAGTTGAAAAAAATGTATGTATATAAGTTACTAACTTTAAAAGCAAAAGAATTAATATTTTTAAAATATCATCTTTGTTACATTTAATCGTTTATCATTTTCTAATCAATAAACAATTTTAATATTAGTTTTTGAACTCAATAAATACTAAAAATCAAATAAATACTAAAAAATAACTTAGAATTTAGTTTTTCTATTTGTACTTACATCCATATCAATATGCACAACACCAGTGGACCTTCGCTTTGGTTTTCTTCTTCTTTGAATAACCGCTTGTGTTGCGAGGGCGCTTCTATTATCGTTTTCCTTGTCGTTTTCTAAAATAAGTAAGAATCAGTATTAGTTTATTTGATGAACACCAATAAAACAAGAATATCAACCTTTATCTTCACCATTATTAGTCGTCCTTCTTGATAACACTGATGTATTCTCACTATTGTTTGTATTGGAGTCTCTGCTCCTATCACTTGAGTCATGTGAAGCAATTGAATTCGTGCTACCCATTGAGCCAACTGGTGCTGATACCGGCCTCATCATTGATGATTGTTGTTGATTTGATGTGTTCACTTAAAATAGTGTAATTATTAATTATTGCATATTTAGAAAAAAAAGACTGTAACTTACTTGCGTTAGTTGTGTTAATCCTTCGTTGTGCGATAGAAGATGACAAATTGGCGGCAGCGATTACCGCTGGCGCACTTGGTATAATTGTACTATTGTTGGGCGGAAATGTGGTCCCACTAGATGCATCTTCCAATTTGAACTGTAATAATATTCAAGCCAAAATATTTTAATATTCAAATTTATCTTTTTTTTATTTTATCTCTAAATTTATTAAAAAAAAACTCTAAAAATTAATATTATTTGAGGTAGTTTTTTTTTTTTTTTTTTTTAATTTTTTGAGAGATTTTGTGTTCAATTGTTAATAAAAAAAAATTATAAAGATTGTTAGATGGAAGGATGTGCATATAACTCCAAAGCAATTGGAGTTTATCAAAAAACCAAAATAAAATCTACTAGAAGCATATAAATATAATTGAATATCATATATTATTATAAAATAAATATGTAAACAAAATTAGAAACCATAAGTTATTTTAGTGATTCAAAGGGTTTTTTTTTCCATGCGGAGTTATTTACATGGGTAGAAATATTGCATGTTTTAAATAAGGTAAAGCTATCTTAAACTTTATAACTCATTAACACAGGTTTGTAAGGTAAGTGGGGTGTAGAATAATTTAAATATTCTGGTAGAAAACTTAAACAATTTATGACTTATTTCGCAGTTAAGACGACAAGAGTTGAAAAAGATTTGAACCATTGCCTTGAGATCAGGTTAATGTTAATAAAAAAAAATAATTAGGAGCTTATACTTCGTGAGTACGTTTTAGAGAGCAATTTTTTGTATCACGAATAGAAACAGAGTTTACTTTAAACTGTGACGTGTAACTGTTAAGACTGTTATACGTTAGTAATTTTCGACACAGCTTCCGATGAATTCAATAAGTAGACCTTCTTACAGTTTTGATAATACGTCCAAGGCAATTTTTTCCGAAATGGACTTTTTGATGCAAGTGGCATCTTTAGACGTAGACACATCTTTTAAGTCGAAAAAAAGTTATTTTGTGTGTCGAAATTACAGGTGGTGAAAAATCCCATAAGTTTGAAGATCAGAATGAATTCAGGATTTATTCTGTTCTTAAAACTTATAAAGTTTTGTCTTCTCGGTTGATACCTCCAAGATTTTCTCAAAAAATTTCTTGCAAGGTGATAAGTATTTTTGAATTCAGCTGTGACAGGTCATTGGAAAACCTTTTGGAATATCTCAAGTCCTTTAAAAAAGGAAGATTTTTCATACATATTGATAAAAAAAACCACGTAGGTATAAAACGGAAAAGACCCAAAAGACGTTTGGTATTGAATTGATGCCCGTCGGAAAACTTAGTTTTTTTTTTTAACCGAGGAATAACGTGACGTGGCAAGAACTATATTTTGTTATAATATTTAGATATAGGCAACCAACACTGAAGAAGAAAGATGAACTTTTTTTAAATAATTTTCTTTGATTTACTATTTTCGTATGTGACTCATACGTATGTGTATAATACTTTTTTTTGATAACACAATCTTTACAATTAGTTAATACCTTGTTATCATTGAAAATCATATTTTAAATGAATAATGTTTATTTCATTAAAATTTGGCTTTTATATGAAATTTCAAACGTTAAGTTGTAAGAACAGAAGTAATCCGACGTTTTTAAAGTGTTACCTGTCTAACTGAAACCGATAAAAAATATTTTAGTGTTATTCCACTTTAATCTACATAATCTTCATGTTATCTTAAGTCCAAAAACTTAAAAAAATATAGAAGTTATTCAGTTTTTTTTTTTTTTTTAATGACGACACAAAGAAACGGATTTTAATCATACCGTTCAAGTACTTAAAGACGTTTTAAAAAATACACTTTTAAAAAGGTTCGACCCTAAAATACTAAAAGAATAAAATTGAATATATATTTCTAAAAAGGTAGGGAACATTTTTTGGTAATTTGAGAGGTTTTTTTTTACTTTTTTTACTAACCAAAATAAAATGAATAATATTTTTTTTATACATATTATAAATTAAAAACAAAGTAAAAAGTAAATCTAGGTATAAATATAATAATTTAATATAATATAATAATTTGTATTTTTGGAGTGTGTAAGTTTAAAAATTGTATATGATTTTTTTGGAAGCCATTTGAAAGATAAAAATTAAGTTCACTACAAAGCTTTTGCATGCAATTCTACAAATTCTACTTAATAAGGATTAAACAAGAATAAAATTCAACACCGAGTTAGTAATAAAACAAAAAACCTATATGGTAAAAAGTAAATTTTATTTGTTATAAACACATTATTCACAAAAATCAAAATTAAAAAATATATAAATTATATACACCATTGTTGTTAATTATAAAAATAAAATATAAATTAAAAATATTTTACAATTGTGATAAAATAAAGAGATATCTAATAACTTCTGGCAAGCAAGCAAGCTCACTTTCATCGGGCTATCACTTTTCTAAGTAGGCGCAAGAGACATGCCAAGCCGAAGGCGCTTAATTGCAGGCAACGAAAATATTAATTTTTTATACAAATTTATTTTCGTTTCTTTATTTTTTTTTGTTTTTTTAATTTGTTTGTGAATTAAAAAAAAAAACTAAAAATTATGATGCAAAATAGAGAAACAAAAGATTTATGCATTAAAAAAAAATAATAATAATAAAGTAGTAGATGTAGTAGTGTGTATAATAATAAATTGTTGTTGTAATCTATATTGAGTTTTTTTGATTGTTGTTTTTTTTTTTTTCATAATTTTTTGGCGGCCTACCTTGCATCCAATATCGAATTTCAGACGCCACGATGGCCGTCTTTCAGCCGCCGAACTCATATGCAAAGGTGACGAGGGTGTCGATTCACTTTTTCTCATTACAACAACATTGTCACGATCGCTGTTATCACTGTTATCATGAGATGAAGAACTTGGTTTTGATGTTGTTGTTGTAGTTGTCACTGGCACTGCTGTTGTATTGGTAGTAGGAGGTACTTTAGTTTCTTCACCAATATCCTCAGTGGTGTATTTGTTAGCTTCATTACGAAGCTTTTCAGCTAGTGACAGTGAATTGGCATTATCAATATCGAAGAGAGAACGTTTCTCACGTAGTCTTGTTGGTGAATCTGTTGGTGAAGTGGCTGTTGGTCGCATTCTTGGTGAATGCATTGGTGATGTTATTGATGATTGTTGTTGTTGAGATTCGGTAACCTTTTCTTCGGTCGCTACTGTTGGAAGAGTTTCACCAATTGATACTTTTTGACATTCTTCAGTCTTATTGTTGGCATTTTTCGTTGGTGATCTTGGTGTTGCAACTGGTATTTTTTCTATTTCTTCACTCGTACTAGATTCTTCTTCTTCATCTTCATCAGTAGCACCAGATTCTTCTTCACTCTCAATCTTCTTTTCTTTTTCATCTGTATCCTCGATAAGAGGAATTTCTGTTTTCTCTTCTTCGACTTCTTCAATTTCATTCACTTTTTCTTCTTCTGCAATTTCTTCATCTTCAACAACAACAGCTTCTTCTTCATCAATATTTTCATCTTCATCAATATCTTTGTGCTCTTCAATTGTAATAGAGGGAGGCGGTTGCGTATGAGTTGGTGACTTTATAGGCGGTGGTGTCGAAGGCGGTGTTGGTGACCACGAATGAATTTGTTCCGCTATTTTGTCATCGGTCAAATGGATTGGTTTTGTTCGATTGAACGCTACTGTAAATGTGGCACTTATTTCTTCTTCATCTTCATCATTCATTGAATGCTTTGTTGTTGATTCTGTGGTCGCTGTTGTTGTAGTTGTCTGTGTTGGAGGTATTGTTTCAGACTCATAATCCAACGTCATCGATGGTACTCGATCGTTTATTGGTGATATTGGTGACGTTGGTGTTGTTGTTAGAATTGTTGATTCTAATGGTGTTGCAGTTGTCGTGGTTGTTGTAATAATTATGGCAGATGGCGCTGATATCGGTGATTGTATTGGCAGTTGTTGTTGTTTAATTGGTGATGATGGTGTTGTTGTTGTAGTTGTAGTTGTAATAGTAGTAGTTGTTGTTGGTGATGATGTTGTTGTTGTATTTTGGGATTCGGTCTGTTAAATTTATTAGTTAACAATATTTGGTTTTTTTTTTCTATTTTGTTGTTTATGTGAAACTCAATATTATATAGAGGGAAATATTCTGTTTTTTTAAGTTTTTTTATTTAAGAAAACAGAAAGAATATAATAAGAAATACAAAATTACAATAAATAAATTCAATTCACAATAGACTAAGTACGAATATTTGTGTGTTGTTATAAAAATAGATAGAAATAGAGACAAAATCAAATCAAACAGAACTAAGCAGATACATTTATTATAATGTACGTCGAGTTGTTGTAATCTGCCATGTTTTTTTTGCTTCGAGGCTACATTGTAATTTACTAACATGCTGCGCAGCGGCGTTAAGAGTGGAGATTCATGATTTAGACTTTATTGTCTAAATATTTACCTGGAAATCTCTTTATAGTTTTTATAGTTTATATAAATCAGCAGATTAATACATTTAAATATATTTTTTTAATTTGAATTACACAACGTGCTACGTAAAAATATAAATCGTACATATAAAGGACATTTAACAAAGAAAAATACTTTTTAATTTTCAGAAAAAAAAAAAAAAAAATAAGAAAACAAAATACATTTTATTTTTGTTTATTACACAGCGAAAAAGAATCAACATGCTACGGAGAAAGATATGTTTTTGTTGTTGATTTTGTTGGTGGTTTTCTGTGTAGAATGTTGTTCGCAGGATACAGTTTTTCAATGTGTTAAATTTCTTGATAACACAAATAAATTTTTTAAATCGTTTTTAGTCTTAAAATTCCTAAAAATGTAATAATTTTGTTTAAACATAAAAAAAAAAAAATAATCTAAGATTCAAGAGGAGTTTAACATTAATTTTGTGTGTAGATAAATGTGTTTGTTGGGTGAAGGATAAATTATACGATATTGAAATCTTAAATTGGAGGCAACGAAGGCTGTGGTATTATCGTAAAATATATTTTTTTCTTTTTCAGTAAAGTTCGTGTCCGAATAAATTTTCAACCTAAATTTTTATAGAAAACGAATTAATGAGATTGAATTAATAAGACACAAAACTTGTTCGCATGTATCGCTTTTATTTAAAAAAAAAAAACAATGAAAAAATGCATAAAGTTTAAAAATAAATTAATTAAAATATTATGTTTAATGGTTTCGAGTTTCAAACGCGTTTTGCCATTTGGCTTCTCCCACAGTAACGAGGTTTTAGAAAGAACAAAACTTTAAATATATTTTTTTTTGTAACAGGTAGAAAAACGGATTTTTGAATTTTTCAAATACTGCATAATAGTTATTGTGAATAACAGTTGCATTTGGCCAAAACGAGTCGAAGTAATTTGGTGACAAAAAAAAAATACGAAAAGCAGGTTCAGAGTGCAAAGCCAATATTTTCTGTCTGTCTCGTCTTAATTTGACAATACGTGAAATTTAGAAAAGATTGAGTTTTGCTCAACAAACTATGGCATGGATTTTAAAATAAAATTACAGACTGGATCGCACGTAATTGCTCAAGAGAAAAACTGATCAGGAGCATCTTATTTGAACCCAAGACATGTAGATCAAGCTTTAAAATAAGCTAAAACTTTTATAATTTATCTCAATCCAAAATATTATTTATGAAATTTAAGGTTGCAAAGAAACTTTCAGAGTAAATATTGTTGTCAAAGTTCTGCTTCGATGTCTCGAAAATGTGCAGCTGTAATAAAAGCAATTCAGGCCGAACAAATTACTAATTAAATAAGGAATATTTCGAAAAAGCAGCACAAAAAATAAAATGAATCCTTATAAAATGAGATAATTATCTTGAAAATTTTATTTCTCTCATAATCAGTTTTTTAACACTTCTAATGTTTAATGAATCTAGGAAAACCGCAAAAGAAAAGAAGTTCTTTTTAAAAAATATGACAAAATTTGAAAAAAAATCTTTTGAACAATGTTTCTTACGACACTGTTCGAAAAAATCTAGGTTGTAAATTTTATTTTTATTTCGCTAACATTTTTTTACTTAAAATTGGTTTCGTCTTATTCTTTGAAAATTGTAAAAGAAATAGCATTACTTCATGTAATGTAAGAAAGATTTTTGAACTTATTGAAATGTATCCATTTTTAAGTTCATAAGAAGTAGTTTTAGTCATCTAGAAATCAATATAAAAAAGAAGACCAAATTGGGCTGAGATATTGGGATAGTTTGCATAAGCTTAAGTTAAAATAAATAAGCTCACATAGAGTATTGTCAAACCTTGGTGTACTTTTTTTTTAGATTCTTTGACATTTTTCTCATAAGAAAAAATTTTAGTAGAAAAATAGGTCAATTCTTTCGAAAAGAGAGAGAGAGAGAGAAAAGAAAAACAAAACGTAGAAGATGATAAAATGAAAGTTAATGAAAATGATTATGAACCTAATATTTTTTTTTTTTTTTGCCTTGAATGATGTTTTAAGCATTTAGTTGCACATATTCAGAGCTGTTAAATTTTGCATTGGCTTGCTGGCTCGTTAACAGCATTTAAACACATTAAAGTAACGCTTCCTTTTAGTACGAAATCGAGAAAAAATACAAAATAACTCGAACAAAACCTCTCATCAAAATGCATCTTAGTCTCTTGTGAATTTAATTAAAAATATAGGTATAACTTCTTCGCCTAACATAACAAAAACTATAAAAACAAAATAGTTTAACAAAAAAATAAATAAAAAATTAAACTTAAAAACAAAATAAAAATAAATTTAAAAAACCACCCAAAAAAAAAATAATAAAAATAAAAATGTATCACTTATGTAGGTGTATGAAACCTTTTTCCATTTTTTGTTTATGTTTTTGGTTAAAAATTTATGTATTTAACAACAAAAATATATAAAAAAAAAATAATACAAAAAATTAAAACCTCCTCCCAAGCGAATCTTGTGTGGGGTTGGTTTGTGGTGGTATGACTGAATTTGTTTCTTTTTTTTTTTATTTTAATTTTATTTATATGGTTAAAGGATTTATTTTTAATTAAGAGTGATATATTCGTTAATAAATTATTTTTAAAAAAAATTAATTTTGTACTTACACTAGTGTTGTTATTATTATTCATTGTTGAATTCTTCTTTTTAACGAGTTCTTCGGCACTCTTGATTTCATCTAAGGTTACACCTTGAGTCGAGCGACGTGTTTCACGTACTCGTTTGGCGTGGGCTTTACGTTGAGTTTCACTCTCTTCGTCACGTACTGGTGGCACAAAGGATCTAAATAAAATTTAAAAAAAATATTAAATACATTCTTAATTAAAATTTTATATAATTTGTTGTAAAACAAAAAAAAAAACTGTGTTTAGATGAGGCGATTAGAGCAGGTAGCGTATTTATTAGGGAGTTTAATTTTTGGCAGCTTGGCAGCGCAAGTTTTTTTTTTTGCAAATAGGCTAATGAACTTGCAATTTAGCAGTTATTGATTGAAATAATAAAATCAAGCTATAAAATATTCATTTAACAAGTCGTTTCGGTATTTTATTTTTCATCAAGCAATTTTTGAAGAACATAACGACTCTTTCAATCTAGAACTAGCAGAACAAGTGTCAACAATTTCGAAATTGCTTTTATAGTTAGGTTATAATCAGTTAAGAAAACGTTAGTACAATAGTAAGAAAAACGATTAGAGTAAAATATTGTTTATCTTAACGAGTTTAAGATTTTAAGTCGTTGTAGATTTTGTTAAAAGAAACACGAAACACAAAATTCATTAATTCATATTTTTTTTTGTTTAAATTGGTATTTGTTCACACATTTAATACGGAAACTTTTTTAACGTTTGGAAAAAACAAACATTGGCAACACTGACACAAAAAAAAAATGAGTTTATTTCATTTACTTGAAGAAATTTTTGAAAATAGTTCCCGGTGACATTTTTTGCTTTGCAGCATCGTTTTTATTTTGAACGTCTCCATTTGTATTATTGTTGGTAGTGTTGATATTATTATTTGTATTGGCATTTTTGTTGATATTGTTGTTATTATTTTGAATTGTTTTTGGTGGAAGAGTTGGCGGACTAATATAAAATATATTTTAATTTTATACGTATGTGTTTTTATAGAATTACATAGTTTCTATTTATGATAATGCTTATGATTGAAAAAGAAGAATTTAAGAAGAAGAGAATTCGAAGTATTTTTTTTTTTTTTATAAAACTAAAATGTTTGAAAAATGCAAAAAATGCAAAATGATTAGTATTATCCTAGTGAAGAAAATGTCTGCTGTGTCTTAAAAACATTGCAATTCTTCTTAATTTCAAATCATACCTAGTGCACATTGTTCCTTACACCCACCAACTTGTTGTTATTTATATTGTGGGATTGGCAACCCTAGTGTTATCTAATCAAATCTCAATGATAGAATTACAGGACATTGGTTGCCACCACAGTTCAAGCTGTTCAAATTTTGATAATTTCATTTGGTGGAAACTGCGGAAGCGAACGAAGCAAACTTCCTTTCCTGAATAAAAGTGGGAAGTTAAGTTAAAATTAAGGTTACTGAAATTGGTAAGATCTCAGATAACTAAACTGAGAAAGTTTTTATATACGAGAAGAAATTGACAAATGCTAAAAAAAAATTGTTTTTAAAATCATGTCAGTCTAATAAGAAAATAAATTGTCTTCAAAGTTGATGTTGATCGTTTTTTTAAGAACTCTTCGGAAGAGTTTTTAATTTCTGACTTTTCTTCGATGATATACACTGTTTTAAACGATTTTAATATCACCTTTTTTAAATCACTTATTATTATTTTTTTTATTGTATATTATGGAAAATAGTAAACTAAAACAATAAGAAAAAAAATAAAAGACAGAAAGAAAACTGAGAAAAAAATGTTCGTCTCAGAAATTTCCGAAAAGAGTGAGTTCTCAGCTGAGATTTTGTCTCATTTAAAAAATCTCTGAGCCCTCAGAGATCTCTCTTTGTGGGACGCACCTACTGTAAACAAAAAAGAAACCTACTCCAAGGGACGAATTGTTTGTCTACATACCTAATCGAAACCTTTATATCTTCACATACAATTTGACGAAATTTAACATTTTAAATACACAAAGCAAAATTCAGTGAAACCCCAAATTTTGGAAAACACCTCGCCTGAACAAAGTGGAATTTAAGTTTTTTTTTCACCCAGAATATTAAATATCCTACAAAAAGTTCAAAGCACTGAGATTGACAAACGAGAAGGAAGTCAAGAAATTTCTTTTTCATGGTAAGAGTATTTGATCATCAATGTATTTTATCTTCCAAGAACACAAAATTTTGTTAACACAGTGAAAAGAGATACAGTCCAAATCGATAAAGTTCAGAAATATTGCAAAAGAACCACACCGCCGAACTGTGGACAAAATCTGTGAAAACTATGCCTACGAACGCGGGTACTGTCCTTCCAACCAAACAACTACATAACCACAGTTCTGACGTGGGGGTGAGATTCGGTTTCAGATACCAAAATAACATTATTTAATTAACTTTGTCGCACCCCCTAAAAAATCCCAAATTTTAGAATAACCCTTATAAAGTTAATAACATTATAGTAATTGTATCATGTGGATAGAGCCATTACAAATGTCTTGTCTTTTAACTGTAGATCCATTATCTGTGACAATCAGCATGGATTCATTCAAAATAAATCAACAGTAACTAATTTGTTCCATTTTACTACGTTTTGCCTCGATGCGTTTGAGGATCATAAACAAGTTGATTGTGTGTTCACCGACTTTAGCAAAGCGTTCGATAAGCTTTGTCACAAAACACTTATACTTAAACTAAGAGCTATGGGTTTTAACGAATCGTTTTTATTATGGATTTCATCTTATTTAGGAAATAGAACTTATAGTGTGAATTTCAGAAATGAACTTTCTGATCAATTTTTTATTAATTCTGGTGTTCCCCAAGGTAGCCACCTCGGTCCATTGTTATTTATATTATATATTAATGACTTGCCTTCAATTTTGAAAAACTCATCTGTACTTATCTACGCTGACGATGTAAAAATTTTTAAGAAAATAACATCAACAAGAGATTGTTTAGATCTTCAAAGTGATCTGTATTCATTCAGAGAATGGTGTAATAAAAACAGTCTTTTATTAAATTTAGACAAATGTAAAACAATGTGTTTTACACGCAAAAAGAACTTTGTGACATATGACTATACTTTGGACACATTCCCACTGGATAAATTATCCCTCTTTTCCGACCTCGGAATTATTCTTGACCAAAAACTGGCTTTCATTGATCACTACAATTATATCGTAAAAAAAGCAAATAGAATTTTAGGATTTAATAAACGATTTGCTCGTGAGTTCCAGGATCCTTACGTCGTAAAACTACTTTATGTGTCTTTTGTGAGACCAGTTCTAGAATACGGCTGTGTAATATGGGCACCATACTACACAGTTCACATAGACCGCCTTGAGAGCATCCAAAGAAGGTTCATGCGTTTTTGTCTACGTTTTCTCCCGTGGTCTCCAGGATATACACTTCCCCCGTACGCAAATAGATTGAGGTTAATCAATCTTCCGTTATTATCGTGCCATAGACAATATTTACAGTTATGTTTTATTTTAAAATTAATAAATGGGTCAATAACATCTCCATCAGCTCTGGATCGTCTTAATTTCAGCTACAGTCAAGCTAATTTACGCAGAAAAATTATTTTAAGTCCAATATTTAGCAGAACAAATTATGGTGTAAATAGTCCCTTAAATCAACTGATTTCAGTCTTCAACAGATACTATTTTATAATTTCTTCATTTAATGTTAATTTTAAGAGTAAGAGTTTCAAACAAAGTTTTTTTAATGCACAATTTTAATGTACATACCTATTTATAATATTGTATTTAATATTTTTTTTTTTTCTTTTTTTAGTTTATAAATTTAGTATTAAGACGTAACGTTAGTATTTAACGAATTAAATAAATAAATATAAATACAAATTGGTTTTGATTGCATTTATATTTGCTCCCAAAAATTAGGTTTTTAAAATAACCATCATATTGTCGAATTCTCTTCTTTAAAATTTTAAACATTTGTTTTTGTATATGTATTCTAAAATTACCTTCGAATCGGTGTCGTATTCGGAGTCGTAGGAGTCGTTGGCGCTGTGCTATTTGGTGTTGCAACTGGTGTATTCGGACTAGCCGGTGGCGACGTAATAGGTTTCCTTTAAAATAAAATGTAAGTAAATAAAAATTATCAACTAAATAAAATTAAATGACATTGAATATTGAAGAACATTCCTACATTCATTATAGAAATACTATAAATCTTTAAAGAAATAAAAAATAATAATAATATTATATTTATAAATGATCTTATATTCTAAAATGAAATTAAAATGCATATCCAGAAATAAAGTTGTATTTTTGTGAATTAATTTTGTAAAATTATGTTAGTTTAAGCATGAATTTTGTATTTAAATTAATTTTATTTTATTATAATTTTAGTAAAAGCTTTATACAGTGATTTAAGAAAACATTGTATTAGTTAATCCAAATATTTAATAAACATAAAAATTAAGTGTATTATAAAAAAAAAAAAAACAACAAACAGAAAACAAAAAAAACAAAACAAACCTGAAGTATCTATGATCTTTGAGTGAGGCCGATCTTTGTACTGAATAATTTTGAATGGGCGTGTTAACTGTTCCTAGTACATTTGGATTTTGTGTTGCCGGTAATATGGGACACGAATTGGCCTTTATTCTGGCTCGCAGTTCATTGTATTTTTGATAGAATCTTTCGATTTTGATTGGTTTTTGATTTTGATATTTTTATTTTGTGATTATGTGGTGAATAGAATGAGTATAATTTGCAAACAACAATATATAAAAAAATTAAATAAAAAAATAAAAACACACAATATTAGTATTAGTTTTAAATAAAAATAATTAATATGTTTATATAAATTCTTTTCCAAGCTCAAGCATAATTTTTGTGTTTCACCGATTTTGGTTTAAGAAAAATAATAAATATTAATTTTGTTTATCCCGAATTTAGAAAATAAATAATTTTATGCGTGCGTGATTATTTTGGCGGCTGCAGCAAATAATATTAAATTTTAAGAGCACATTTCTATTTACAAAAAAAAAAAAAAAAAATAAATCTAATTCTATACTAAATCATCAAGAAGCAATGCTTCAGCTTTAAAGACTGTTTAACACAATTATTTTTCATTCTCTGATATAATTTATTATTTTGATGACTAACAAACAGCAGTTTTTTTTGCATTTTGTATTTAATTTCTGAGTTTCTAATCTTATCAGTTTGAGTATAGATTGGTTTTCCTTGTGCAGAAATACTAGTTTTTTTCGTTTAATCGGTAGAATAAAGAACATAATAAATTGAAATGTGCTCTAGCGGCATATAAACTTTTTTTTTTAAACAACAATAAAACAATACGAGTATAATATTATGTATATAGAACGATTTAGTAGACAAAATAAATTAAACAAACATCATCACAGAAATGATTTTTTTGTAAATTTCAAAAATTAATGCATGAACGTAAAATGATTTGTTTAAAAAAAAAATAATAATTTGATTTGCTTTAAAAAAAATAACATACTTTTCATCATTCTCAAAGCTTTGAGTACGTCTGAGGATGACATCGGATTCCGTCGATTTGACATCTTTTTCAGGAACTTCTGCAAAAAAAAAAACATAATTTAGATTTATACTTATAACTTTTATCTACATTCTACAAAAATATAAACAATAAACTTATCAATATGATTGCATGTTGACCTAGCTTCTAATAATAATGCTTTTTGTATTTGATTTAATAATCTTAACGCGTTATGAGCAATAAAAATCATTTATGTGTTTGAATTTCCGTAGAGAATTTCTAACATAAAATATTATTATTATCAAACGACTACCTTCTTTTTGAACTAAATTCCAAGAATGAAAAGACATAATAATTTCTTCGTTGCAAATGATGAATCGCTGTTGATAGAATTTCTATTTGTATTTTTCAGACTTACTGGAAGCCAATCGAAATCTTATCAAGTTTTGTGTTGTATTTTTTTTTTTTTATTGAAATAAAAAAAAAAACAACTCTAGTTTTACACTTTAATTCAAGTGCAAGATATCACTACCTTCTTGTTATAACAAATTGACTACTGACATCAAATCAATTGCATAATTTTTAAACAAGTTCCTTTAAAAAAATATGCATTCACAATAATTTTTGATTTATTGTTAGATTCTTTGTAGAAAAGGTTTTAAATTAATTTTAAACCATTTCAAACACGATTTCCTCCAAAAAGTTTTTTTTAAGCCACTTACATTTTAAATTTTTACAAGCTTCCGTAGAATTATATTTTTTAAGTACTTCAATTTATGTATAGTACCTTGCCATATTATTAGGCCCAAGCGAAAAAATACAATTTTTCATGTTGCTGAATTTTTAAAGTTTTTGTAGAAATACCTTAAATTTTTTTTGTCTCATTTACTTACATTTACATTTACTTTATCATGTAGACACGGATTTACATAAAAAAAGTTGGAAACATACTGTGAATAGCTCTGCTTGTCTGATCTTCTACGAAAGAAAAAACTGTCCGAAATCTAAGAACATTACGTAATAACCAGACGATCAGAGCTTTTATATTTATGCAAGATGGGGCCTTTGCCATAAAGTTAAGAATGTCAAGTTATTCCTCGAAACAAAAATTTAAGTATTGGACCCGTCTGGAAATTTTCCGGTCATGAATTCCATAAAAAACTTCTTTTGGAGCTTATTCCCTTTTGCACGTTATTTTTTATCAAAATTTATGAATTCTTTAATTTTTTTAATGCAATCCTCATTTAAATGATAAGTGTAAGTAAATGAGACAAAAAAAATTTAAGATATTTCGACAAAAACTTTAAAAATTCAGCAACATGAAGAAACAAATTGTATTTTTTTCGCTTGGGCCTAATAATATGGCAAGGTACTGTAGTTTAAAATAGAAAATAATCTTGGAAGAACAAACCGGGTCTTATATTTCAAGTGGCTCAGAAATTTGTACTCTGTACACGTACAGTCCATTTGACACACAGTAAAATTTTTAGATGGCGAGTCACTAACAGCGATTCAAACTCTCCACATTTTTGTGATTTGCTGAACCTAATAGGTACTTTCAAACAAAAATGGAAACTCTAAGTTGATCTGGAAAAGAGCTTGAATCCTTGAACAATGCTAACATCGTCCTTCAAGGTTTGAGTCAAGAAACTTAATTTTGGACTTCAAATAATTTTTAATATTTGAGAAACATTTATTTCTCTTCAATTGATTCAATCGATCATGATTTGCAATCAAAAGAAATCCATCATTCATAGATTTGCCAATTTTTTAATATGACCTTGTTGTTTTTTTTTTAATACTTTGAAGGTTAGCAAAAAGTTGCATGAAAACTTTGCATTTCCGTAAAGTAAAATAATAAAATTATGATTCTATTCAATGATTTGATATTCTGCTACGATTTCTTTAATTTATTTTAAGTTTAACGAATGTAGATAAAATACCAATTAATCACTTAAGTTAAAAATTATTTCAAAAACCAATAAAACTATTAGTTAATTTATTAACGAATACACTAATATTTTCTTAATTGAAAATCTAGAAAATTTTAGCAAATTCACTTAATAAGACTAATAGCTTTAAGAAATGAATCCATTTATTAATAACATAATAACCACGACAAAAAAAATTGCTTCCATAATTTTTCTTTCACGAAGGATGCTTTGAAAATAAGACGAAATGTTTTGTTACCCCAGAATCTTAGTTTCCTCTTCTACTTCAAACTACTACTCAACTCCTTTTTTAGTCGATCTTCTTTTAAGTACATATTTCAGTTGTTACTTTTACAAAAAAAAGAAATATTTATATTAATTCATCTAACACGAATTTTCTTATAACTCAAACCGATTATGATTTCCCATGACACAGTTTTTTCACTTACGATTTTTAGGTGGACTCTCTGGCTGATTGCGTGTTCTTGCTGCACTACCACGTCGCCATGGGGCATCCTCATCAATGGCCGTTTCCGAATTAACTTTTTCTGGCATAAGTTTTGGTTTATCATCTAAACGAATTTTAATAAATAATTGTTATTGTATATGAAGTAATTTAAACAAAATAATAACATAAATGTTTGTTTTATGTTTTTCTAATTTGAAAAAAAAAATATATTAAAAAAATTAAAAACGCAAAAGCTTATAAGAACCAATTTTAACAAAATAAAAAAAAATATATATTAAACCATTTGTAATAATATACTTGTCACAAATCTATAGATGATATTATATAAATGAGAAAATAAAAATTGGAACTAAGGCTGCATTTGTAAATTTCAGTAGTGGTTTGGAAAGGTAGAGGTAATTTTTATTTTTTATTCGTGTCAAGCTATCTAGTCATTTAATGTTTGTATTTTCTCTCTAGGACTCAAGGTGAACAAAACCTATTTGGAAATTCAAATTAATTCAAGGGTATTCAAGTTTGTAAAAAAGAAAAAATCTTTAAATCCAAAATCTAAACATTAGAATATGAGGCTTGTAAGCTTCAGGTAAATAATTTATTACTTTGATCTTTGTATGCTAAATTTTTGTAGATTTCTTAAGTCACATATGGGAATTGAGACTTTTTTAAATTTATAATTCGGTTGTTTCAGATCTTAAACTCTCAGCACCTAGAAAAAAAGAACAGAAACAAAAAAAATGTGGACTCTGAGAATGATAATATGACAGGAGAGTAATAATTTCTGAAGCAAGAAAGTCAAAAAATAATTTGCATAACTTTGGTATGGTATGTATATTTATACATATAATGCTTTTTTATTTAAATCAATGAAAATGTTTAAATAAAAAAATTGCAGTTAAATTTTGTAATTTGTAGTCTAAAATTTGATGTTTTCTACTCAGTGTCCGAGGTAAAATTTGCCTCACACTTTAATTCGAACTGGATAAACATTTTTCTCAGGGAAAATTTCTGGGTAAGAGTAATTTCATATTTGACAATTCTATTTATTTACATCTCTTTTAAAGTGTCCAAGTGGCACTTATATAGCATAACAAAGTCGAGGACCGTTTCGACGTTATTCACCATTTAAAGGAATTTCTGGGAAAATTCCAAGCGAATTGGAATATCTGTGAGGATTAATTGGTTTGTGTGTGCAGAGTGTCTTTTGATAACCATTTGGATAGATAAATTTGATGTCGAAAGGCTTGAAGTTGCATGTATGGAAACTGGTCTAACATGAATTGTTTCCTCTGTCCGATTTCCATGGGTTTTCGAGTGATTGTCCCACGTTTGGCAAAAAAGCTTGCCAATATTAAAATTGTCATCTTTCGCCGATCGCCGACATTGCAAATACGACTTTCAATGTCCATCTTGTTACAAATTATAGTCTTTTAACCAAAAGCAAAGTTGAAAAAAATTATAACATTTCTTTTTTGTAGCACGATTCATAAGCCACCCTGTAGATCAGATGTGTTGTTTTTCTTTCTTTTAACGAAGCTATATATCAAAAATAATTGGGCTTTTCATCTTTTATTTAAAATGAATACAAAGGGATCGATATGGAATAAGCGTAATAAAATCACTGAAAAAGATTGATTTGACTTTCAGAATGCGTTAAAACGGATCATTGTTTTATTCTAAAAATTATGATTCGATTTAAAATTGTTCTACATGGAGTGAGACCAATCAAATTGACCAATGAAAATAGCCTGCTTATAACTAATATAAATCTACAAACACACAAAATACTCTTGTTTTTGAAAATAAGCATTTTAACAAGATGTCCAATACACAGAACAGGTACAACAATCTGTTTATTGATAAAAATATGAAGTTAAGTTTAGGTATATCGAGAAATAGACCGATTCGCTTTAAAGGACGTGAAACTTATGGTAAACAGCAATAATTGTCGCAAAATGAAAAACAACAAGTTGGATTTCTAGAATTCGATTTTTTCTCAACAATTTCTGATGTGAAATAACTTTCTGCTAAAAAAAAACCTGCAGTGAAAAATGATGTAGTTTTTTTTTTAACTGATTGATGCTAAAAAATACATTTTTTTAAGAATGCACTTGAAATTCAGATGGAAAAACAATTATTGTAAATGATATTTTTTTTTAAATAAGTCCAAGTCTTATTAATCAGCATAATGCCTAAAAAAAAGCAAGTAACGTGTACTAGGTTTTTTTTTTTGTCAATTTTGTGTTAGTTGATCAACGTTAATGATGAACTATGATATCTGAACGACGACAACTATGAACGTTTCCATCTTATATGTACAGTAAAAATGTATTTTGAAAAAAAAAAATCAAACAAAAAAAAAAGTAAAACAAATAACATTTAAAGAAAATTAATAAAAAAAAAGAATTAACAAGGAATAAAAAATAAACTCCAACAAAATAACAAAGAAGACAAAAATTTCAACAAAAATCCATCAAAAATAAACGAGACTTCTTGAAAAATTGGTTTCAACTAACAAAGAATTAAAAAAAAAAGGAAACAGAAACAGAAAGAAAACATAACGTACAGCTTCTAATACCTTCAGCTTCTGATATACTTGTCGAATGTGAACTCTCTGTGGAATCGGTTAGTTCAGAATCGGTTTCGTCCGATTCTGTAATCCTTTCTAAATTGCTTAAACCATCCTCTTCGATATGCTCTAAAAGAATCATTTGTTTGGCGGTGGTATTTGGTGGTGGTTTTGATATGGTTGTTTGGAATGGTTTAGGAGGATAAAGGTTTGATTATAACAAACATTTTTTTTTAATTAAAATACGGTGTGGGCAGTGAGATTGAGGAATGATGGATGGATGTGCACCAAGGATAAGCGGCAGGAATATAATTGTTATAGATTTTAATTTTTTTTTTTTTTATTTTTTTTTTTAGTTGAAGTTTATTTTTGTACAAATAAAAACGATAAAATATGAATTTTAGCGTGAATGAGAACCTAATTGGTTTTGTGTGGCAAAATAAAAGTTCAATCAATATTTGTAAAATAAAATACTTGGGAGTACTATGCATGGTTTTGTGTTGTCTTACCATTAACAGGATCCTTTGTGTCTGGCTTCACTTCAACGCGAATAAACTTCGTAGGGGTGTTCTCGATGTGATTTTCGATTGTATCTGAGATTCGACTACTTTAAAATACAAAAAAAAAAGACAAGTTAATAAAGCTTTAGAATAATTAATTGAAATTATACCTGATTTGACTAGATGGTCTTCGTTTCATTCTCTTGTTATTCGCTCGCAAATCTTCAAGGAATTTTACCATTTTTCGTTCGGCCACGTCGATACACGTCTGTCCAGCATAGTTTCGTACATCCATATCGGCCAAAGCATCTACGAGCATTTCAGCGGATTCTTTTTGACCCCAATGTGCCGCCGCATGCAATGGGGTCCATCCATCGTTATCCTGTTTATCCACATTCGCTCTGCCAGCTAAGAGCAGGCTTAGAACCTTTAAAAAAAAAACAATGTTCATTATTAAATTATTATGTTTTGATAAATGAAAAAAAATCAACCTTTTTGTATCCCTTAGCGGCAGCAACGTGTAACGCTGTGGCACCAGTTTTTGGATGTGGATTATCTGCTTCGGAAGCATCACTGCGCAACCATCGCTTGGCATCGCTAAGCATCATTTCTTCTTCGGCACGTCGTGCCTTATCACAATCGATGTTATGTTCTGCTACTAGTTTCTGCATGTATTCTATCATAGGACTTAAATGAGCTATGTCTACTGCCAAGTCGACAGCTAGTTCACCATCACTATTGACGGCAGATATATCGGCTCCATGTTCAACTAAATACCGGGCTATGCTTACAAACCTGGAAGAAAAAGGCAAATGAATTAGTATTTTTTATATCTGAAAGCTAAGCTTATGTAAAAACACAGTACATGTTATTGGTCCTAACAGGAATTTTCAGAGCATGTTTATTTTACCGAAAATATTTTTGTCCTTCGGAATGAATATTGTGTTGGGGAATCTTTTAAGGATTCAATTTTTAAGAAAACATGCATAAATCCGGTAGAAAAAAAATTCTGGGAGAAACTTTTGAGCCTCATTTATGTTTCCAAACTTCAAGACATTCTTTTTAAAAACATTTCGGGATTTCTTGATGGAAGTTTCTCTCAATCTAGACAGATGGTATATTCCAAAGAATATTATTGTACACCGTTTTTGATACTCCATTCGAAAATACTGCCAAGACAAGATTTTAGTAGAACAAAGGGTGTTATGGTCACCGAAATCAATAAATGAGTTAGAAGTTTCAGATCGATATTCATATTTCTTGGGCGTTAGGCAATAAGGTCTTAAGTCAAAAATTGTAGTTTTTCATACAAATAGATTGAAGTTTGAGAAATTCATGCAAATTGATTAGTGTTTGAGTATTGACCCGTTATTGTATCAGATTTATGTATTTGATACGAAATCGATTTTCTTATTAAAGACCTTATTGCCTAACGTCATCGACATAAGAAATTCAGCATATAAGAAACAGATTTCGAATTTTAAGATTTCTCTCAAAATAAAATATAAGAAATAGAGTTCAAAATAAAACGATGCTTTGAGAGACAAAAGAAAATTGATGCAAATTTTCACTAGCATTAATTTTGATATTTTGTGAATTTCAGACTTGAAACTGTCTAGTAGCAAGACGAGCTTTTTTAAGATTTACAGCGACATCAATATGGTTAAAAAGCTAAACAAACAGAGTTTAAATGAACATGTGTGGAGCATGACATGTATGTGCTACTGGAGGAGACAAGTAGCTAGGAACCTTGCTGACTAGAAACGGAAAGGCTTGTTGGTTGAGACCGATAACCTCATTGGATTGTAAGCATTTCCTTAAGTAAGTATTTAAGACTTGAAACTTGAGTACCATTTGAATTGAAAGGAAGTTTTTCCTTCAATGAAGAAAGTGATCATCGAAAGAGTTTACGAAAACATTCAAAATTGACCATCAAGGTGACCATCACCTGTAGATCAATTAATAAAAAAAACTGTTCTAATGTTGTAAAAGTTAATGTTGATTGAGCGAAAAATGTATTTAACTATTAATTTTTTATTGTTTCTTTGAGTGGGATAAGTGGTTAGGAAGTGGTTTTATTTATATCAATGCATCCACAAGGGATGATGGGATTTACAGGAAAATCGAACTTTATTTGTTTCCAACTGAGAAAGTTGACACATTAACCGTCAAAGGTATCGGAGTTCAGTAGCAAGATCTCGAGATTTTCTTCCAACAACACCAAACGAATGGACATAATGAGGCATAATTATTCAAAATGTAATGAAGGACGAATTTTTAATATAACACGGTTGCTGTATTATTTATTTCTTAGATTGGCTCTTTGTTCCTTGGGAAAAAAATTGTTAAGCTGACATACTAATAAATTTTGCGAGTTGCACCAAAATTAAATTTTAATATTCGCGAAAACTATTTTCTTGTTCAAGTACAAAATTTAAGGGAAAAGAATAAGAATTAATCATTTGCTTCACTTATTCAGGGTAAATCAAATTATAGGAAAATGAACAACTTTTCACTCGGATTTCACAATAGCGTAAAGTGAAATGTAGTTTTTATGGATAAAATCTTGTTCATGTGGAATAGGACTGATTTAAAATTTGAGAGCTTTCAAAAAAGCGAGTTTTTCCAGTACCATATTAACCTATTATATGCAAATATATTGTTGTACTGGATTATTGAAAAGGTTTTTTTTTTTAATTTTGATGTTCATTGACAACCAACTTTTTTCAGGGCCATATAAAAATTTAACTAGCGATTAAAGGTATTTCGTTTTTCGAAAAAGGTAAAAAAAAATTTAATCTTTAAATTTAAGATAAGATGAACTCTCTTGAAAAGCAAAAAAATAATTCCTTGAGAAACAAAACATGTGCTTTCCGGAAAAATATATATATCAGACTTGTTTACATGAATATTATCCCTCTTTCCTGATAAATTGAATCCCTGAGAATTTATTTACCTACCCATCTAATGTTTACTCTGATTTATTTAATTTTATTGGAATTTCATGAATACAAATCCTCAATAAAGCTCAATCTGCACGAATATTTAAACCTAATGCAAACCCCAGTTTTCTTTTTTTTGCTAAAAACCTACCCGCATGAAGCTGTTGCATGTAATGGTGTCCAACCCTCATTATCCTGTCTGTTAATATCGGCGCCATGTTCCACTAGGAATTCAACCATATCCAAGTTATCATCGATGCAAGCCTGGAAGAAAGAAAGAAAATACAAGAACAAATATAAAATAAGTTGAAAATCGATATCAATGTAAACAAAATAGAATTTTAAGTAAAAAAAAGAAGTAAAATTGATAGAAATTCTTTATGTAAACAAAAAACCACTGGCGCTGGCTGGATTTCCGTTGATGATATCATCTCATCGTCATCATCACATACAATTGCTTGCCTAGTGGCGGTGTTAGTAGTAGGTATTATCTAGAGCACCAGTGCGTCGGTCGGTCGGTCGATTGGGAGGTCGGTTATTATTATTATGGAAACGCATAAAGCACGCAAAGAGTGTGAGATAATAAATTCAATTCAATATACAAAGGCAGGAAAAAGGGGGAAGAAACTAGTGCTATATGCGGTTTTTTCATCATTATTTTTTATCGTTTTATTTCAAATTCAACAATTTTTTTTTTGGCTGAAGAAAATTTTGTAACAAAAAACGAAATAAATAAACAAAAAAGTTTAAAGTTGGGGAATGTTTTTGTGGGTTTGGAAAAGGCAAAGGGGCTTTATCAAATCAAAATATATGATATCATGAATTTCAATCTATGAATAAAATGTCAGGTTGTTGATCTCTCGAAAACGTTTGATTACAAAAAACGAGAAGAAAAGAAGTACAAAATTTCGAATTATATTTTAAGCAAATGTTTATTTAGGGGATTTATGATATCAGCATGGGAAAGTGTTTATTTGGGGTTCGTCTTGTGGCTTTTTTTGTGTGTGAGGCTTTATCAAATTGAAACGAATATTAAGCTTATCGATGTACATATTCATTGAATATGTCTATCCTGATTGTCGTCGGCTTATCGTTTTTTGATTTCCGGTAAAACGTGTGTCAATGGATATGTTACATGATTTGAGCACTCAATTTGTTTTAGTATGGTTGGAAAATTTTGGAGAAGAATTAATGTTATTTTACGAATAAAGTTGCCCTTCTTTTTTAACTCCTTTCAAAATCCAATCCCATCTAAAATTGTTCATTGTTCTGTTTTTGATGTTTGGTTTTCAAATCCTTTTAAAATTTTAGATATACAATATTTTCATCGGCTGAATGGATTAATGTACCCTTAATATAGTGAACCCATTACGAGCATTAGGGAAATAGGTGGGAATTTAAAAGGAGTTGCCGATAAACATGAGTTTTGAATTTCTGAGATTTGAAATGGGATGGAAAAACAGGGGTTGGTAACGCGTTCCACATTCGTGTAGTGCTGCTGAAGAAAGAATATATGTATGTGATAGTACGTCCAGAATTGGACTCGCGGGTAAACTGGTGGGCATTCATTAAAGCGATAGTATTATTGTTAAACTGGTTGAGAGGAGGAATTAAACTAGATATTTTACAAGAGCATTGCATTTGGACAGATTTGTGTAGGTACGTAAAGATCTTTAAAAACTTTTGCCACTATACGAATGCGAAAGTCCTTTGAAACCGTTTTCGCGCTCAAGTACTGGAAGTGTCATGACACTAACGGGCAGTATAGAGTTGGCAGCGAACTGTCTTGCAAGAATGTAAGCTTTCTCAAAAGATCTAAGAAAAAGAGTGTCATTGAAAACGAGCGTTGGAAGCGAAGACGGAATTGTGTTGCGTTATTTTTTGTTTCAAATGACCAAAAAGATTACTACTTTTGGGACATTGCAGTATTCTCTGCCTTATTCTAATCGTGCATAAATTTGGTTGGTCGAATATGAAGCCTTTTAAACTTGTTTGTAACATTTGAACCCTGATTACCCCCTTTAAAGCTCGAATAAAAGCATGAATTCTCCTCCGGTTTAGTAGTTTTAACTCTATTCGGGACAAAATGTTTCATTTCGAAAAGAATTAAATTTGTGATCATATCAGCGCTGGAGTCAGATCACTATCGAGTTTTTGAAGAATCATTAATCATTAAGAATTATCCCAGTTCTCGTACTACCAGACAATTAACTTCTCTTTAACTGGATTTGTGTGGCAAGAGCAATTTGCAGACACTAACAGTGTTGTGTTTATCAGGATCAGAGGTAAGAAACAAGTCTAGAGAGTTTTCGGCTTTACAAGTACAAATTACTTATTCGGAACTTAGAACTCAAAAAGAGGTTTATTCTGGGGGATGTCGAAATAGAATATAACAGATTTTACGTTATACCTAACAAAACCCAATCGACATGTGTGCATACAGCATACAAAAATTCTGTCGAATGAAATCTATTTTTCACTTCACATAGCATCTTCTAAGTGCTTTTCTATAGTACTCTTCTTGTCAAGACTAATCTACGGGGGAAAATCTTCCATAACATAAAATACTATAATCCATGACAAGGTGGATTTGCACATTTCTCAATGAGCAATAACCTGACGGCATTCGATTAAATTGCAAATGAATGTGAAATCCTTTAAACTCTTTTATTATTGCACTGCATGCACATCCTTGGGTCACATGTGTTTTGTGTGTGTACGTTTAAAAGTCGAACTCGGTATGTCTTGAGTGTATATCATCAATTTGTTTCAGTTGGTTATTTTTATAGAGCAAGGTCATCAGACTTGCTTGCTTGCAGTCGCATCAAAGGCCGTATACCATTTTGCACCCCTGTGTGTTTGGCATTTTGTAATCTTCTTTGCCATGAAAACAGAAACAATATCAACAACAACAAAAAACATTCAATGGTAATAAATTTAATATTTATAAGAGTTGAATTTTTATTTTTTGATTCTTAAAATAATTTACTAGTCGTCGTTGGTTATCGCTTTTTTTTCTTCAAAAAACAAAATTATGTAAATCAAAATAAATTAATACAACAACAACAAAAAACATAGAGAAAAAAAGAGGCTTTCAACAGCCACACAAAGCAAAACTGGGTGGTTGCCAATTAATTAATTAAGCATAGCTGTTTGTAATTTATTTATTTTCTTTTTTGTTGTTTGCATGCTAAAAGTAACAACCTTTTTGCTTTTTTTCTTTTTAAATTTTAAATCAGATTAAATAGATTGACTAAAAATACAAGTTGAAACAAATTTCAAAAAATATAAAAATCATTTAATTTATTTCAATTTCAATTCATCGAATTTGAAGAATTGAAGTGGATGATGTACGACGAGTATAACAAAACTACGAGTAGTTTGGTGATTTTTTCAATGACTTTGATTTTGTTTTTCTTGTCGGTCGGCTTTCAACAGACACCAATTTTTGTGAATGAAATATTTGGCAAACATTAAAATTAGATAAACGAGAGCTATGCGAAGGTTTTTTTTGCTGTTTTTAATTGAGAAATCAATAAAACTTTTTGATCTGTAGTTTATGTGTTTTTCTGAAGAAATGATTGCTTTCAGAAAACCGTTTTGAGAATTGATTTTTCAGACAACCTTTCAACAGTTTTTGAAAACAATTAAAACTTAAAATTTAAAAAAAAAAAAAACAAATTAAAAAAAAAAAGTAAAAAACAAATAAAAAAATAAAAAAAAAATTTTTTAAAATTTAAAAAAAAATAAAAACATAAAAAATTAAAAAATTAATAAAAAAATAAAATTGAAAACAAATACATATAAATGAATGAAAAAAAATTTTTTAAATTAAAATTGAAAAAAATATAAATGAATGAATGAAAAAAAAATTAAAATTAAAAAAAAATTAAAATTGAAAAATAAAAATATAAATGAATGGAAAAAAAAAATCATTAAAAAAAATTGAAATTTGAAAAAAAAAAAAATAAATAAAAAGGAATTAAAAAAAAAATTAAAACAAAAGTTAGAACATGTTTTTAAAATCACGTACAAATCATTTGTACAAAGTTTCAATCAAATCTATATATTCGTTTAGGCCCTAGCTCGATATACAGAAGAGAATTTCTCTTCTTTCCACAAAAAAAGAACTTTCATCTAAGGCCAATAAAACACTTTCAGAAGAAGCATTCCGGACGACCAATCGAAAACGATATAAGTAAAAATTCTTAACAATTGAACATTAAGGACTTTGCAATAAAGAAAAAAAAACTTTTAATGACTTTTGGTTTTAATACAATTTTTGAAAATCCCAATATAGCAAAAATTATTGCCGTGCCATCTTCACGATGCATTATTTTTATAATTTCCAAACAACACTTATGTTCTCATTTCTACATTTTCCTTATTGGATATAAACTCTCAAATGTCACTTTTCCATTTTTCAAACTCAAACGATAAAAATTTGCCCCAAACTTCGTCTATTGCTTGGAGCTTCTACATACAAACAAAAAAAATTTAAAAAAAAGCATAAGTAGACTCTGTCGATGCCGAATGTGGATCTCAATGGTACTTGCCATTTGGATAAGAGCATAATAAATTTTCATGATTTGTTTAGAAAATGCAACTTCATGAGCTTTTCACCCTATTTTTTGTTGTTTCTTATTTTGGTGGGTGTTTCATATTTTTTTCATTTACCCTATTTATTGTTTTGTTTTGTATTGTATTGTGTGGTTTGGAGTATTTTTCTCTTTTGGAGTTTTTTTTTTGTATTTTTTTTGTTTGTTTGTTTGGAGAAGCACGTACATAACGAGTGGCAGTATTTTATAAAACGCAATTCTATGGTGGCGTTAAAAATCTCTGTGGGGTTGTTTTGTTTTTGTGCTTGGATATGAGATGGTTTTTTTTTTGTTTTGTTTAATTTATATGAGTGTTGAAAGCTTCTATTAAGGTGTGCATATTCTACTGTACACAGTACACTTCTTTTTATTTTGTTTATATTTTTTGTGTTAAAATGAAATAAATAAATAAATCCAATGAATTGGTTGTATGTGGTGCATACTTTGTTTAAGAAAATAACTTTCGGGGGCTTTTTATTTGTTTTTGTAGTTCTCGAAATGATTGTTCAGTAAAGATTTAAGGAAAGAAGAACACGATATTGAAAAAAGGAAATAAATTAAAAATTGAGCCAAATATTGCTAAAAGCTTTGTTTCAAAAGTGTTGAAAATTAATTTTAAGCCTATCTACTAATACTCGGTGGATGTATACTTACATATATTTATTTCTAATGGCAATTTTCTATAATTGAAACAGCAAAATATTAAAAAAAAAATCTTTGTCCAGAGGGAAATTAAAAACCAAAAAGAATTAATTACTTCAAGAACTCAATGTTATTTTCGTTGGATCGGGATATCTATCCCCATTTGCCATGACTGTCACTTCTGTGAATGAAACTCAACAGTATTTCAAAATAAAAAAAATACATCTTTGTGACGACTTGAAAAAAAAATCATTGAATCCCTCGGGTAGCTTAGTAAATTAATGCAGTTCACACTTATAATATAAACATAATTGGCTCAATAAGCTTACCGGACTGGATAGAAAAAAATGGTATAGATTTAACTCCATCTCTTAAAGAATTATAAAAAAAAAATAAACCCCATATTTTGTCGATTGTTTAGAAAAAAAAAAATAACAAATTCGAGTCTCAAACGCAATACGCAACACACATTATGGAAGATTTTAAAAAATCAATTTTTAATTACACTGCACAACAAAATTAAGCTTTTTGTATGATGAATTAACCAAACAATACTTTTTCAAAGGTTTTTGGTGTGCTGAACTCGAATCCGAATTCAGAAATATTCTACCAGCTCCCGTTTTTTAAATATTACCGTTAGAAAATGTAAAAACACCTGTTTCTGAAGTTGTGTTGCAATGTGTGGGAATTTTTTGCAACACTTTTTGTGAAGGTTTGTATAATAATTGCCTTTCTTCTTTAAAAATCTGTTTTTATCTTTGCGATATCTTTTTTATAATCCGAGATATTTTAATTTGAAGTTACTGCAGTTTGAAAATAACGTTTTTAATAAAATAAGCAAAAAAAAAACACACGTACTTAAACTTAAGATATCTCAGACAATAAAACAGATATCGGAAAGATTTATACAGATTTTTAAAGAAGAAAAACAGTTCCGTTAAAAATTATGATAAAATAAGGTACCTCACATCAAAGCATAACCTCAAAAACAGCCAAAACACGTTTTTTTCGCAAATTCTAACGGTAATATTTCAAGAACTAAGACTGATAGAATGATTCTGACTTCATATTCGAGTTCAGCACACCAAAAACCATTGGAAAAGTATTGTATAGTTTATTCATCCAAAACCATTGTTATTTAAGTAAATTCATGATGAGTAAACTAAATTTAAGTTCCTTGAACTTTATTTTAAATACAGTAGTCCCTCGATAATGTGAATTACCGATAATGCGAATTTCTCTAAAATGTGAATCGCCAAAAATTTTCATTGTCATCTCTATAATGTGAATTTCGAAAATTTTTAGACTCTATAATGTGAATTTCCTTTGCAAAAGCTTGCATGTTTTTCTCGTTCGTGCACGCAATTTTTGTATAGGTCTGAAAAATGCATAACTGTTATTTGTCTAGACATATCTTAAAATATATTGAATGCAGCTGCAGGCTGGAGATTTATGTGCTAGCATTTTACATCTTTCTATGAAGTACGTTTACGTTTTTTTATGAAGAATTGTTTTTAAAGATTCTTATGATTTTTTTAAGTTTTTGAAATTTATTTCATTTTATTGATTTTTTTATGAATTCAATAAATGCTTAAAATGAGCTTAAAATAAATATTTTCTGTGATATTCATTGGTTATAAAGATTGTTTTAATCAGTTAAATGACAGTTGGAAAAAGTTTCAGTAATGTGAATCTCTCTAAAATCCGAAAAGGCCATGTTTTAATTAGTTCACATTATCGAGGGACTACTGTATAACAAGATTTTCTAATAAAAATAAAATGGATTTTTTAAATTGAAACATTCAAGAAATTAAAAACATTTTTGTCCGCTAAATTTAAGACAAAAAACCATGCAGAAATCTTCCTTATTAAATACAGATTCTATTTATTTTTAGCATGTCTTTGTTCTTTGTGTAAAATTCAACTATATTATTGCCGGTGGGCAAAATTGAACAAAATAGAAACAAATTGGTTAATCAAGTCAATCAATTCAATGTTTACTCAGATTTTGACCCCAATTGTTATTGATTGTTTGTTTTATTGAATTATTATAAAAACTCAGATTTTAATAAGATTCCTTCAAATGTATGCTAACTGCAAATATAATAAAACCGTCTTTCATACTGAATAGGATACAATAAGGCTTTTATAAGTTGCCGAAGCAGGCTGAATCAGTTTCTGACGTTACCCCTGATCATAAGAGATTTTGACGTTATAAGACAGATATAGTGCTAATAAATACTATATTTAGTGAATAGTACTCGAATCAGGAACAATAAAAGTAACTGTGTCACATCCGGTAAAATTTAAATACCTTTATGTAATTTGACTTCATGCATTCAAAAACCTTATTTTCATTTTGTATTCAAACCGAAAAGATCAAGTTTTAACTTCATACCAATAAAGGGTAACCTTGCTGTGGTAAGGATTTTTTTCCCACCAGTGGCAACATGACTCCTGACTACTCTAAAAAATGTTTTTTTTTGTATTTACAAGTTTCAGTTGAGATAAGCCAGTTTATTTTTAAGGTCTCCTCAAACTTAATAGATAAGATTTTATATGTGCATATTACTGCTGAAATTTATCATTTAAAGTAATATTAACGAATTTCTGTCAACATTATCTGGTTTTGAATGAGATTTAAGTTTTTTTTTTTTAATGCTTACAAAATTTTTAAGCTTTGCTCAGATTTTAATAAATTTGCCCAAAAGAAAATAATGATAGGTACAACTCGCTCCAGGAAGTATAATATCAACTTGAAAAGCAACATAAATCAAAATATCTCCAACAGTCTGCTGGATCATACATATTTCCATTCAGTTAGTGTTCCACCAAAACCATTTTTTTTTTATTTTGTTAAAGAAATCCCTGATATCATAATGTATTCAAAAAGTATCCCAATTCTATCAAAAAAAAAAATAAATATTAATCATTGCGTTTAATAAGCTTCCTGTATCAGTCAAAACAAATATTGCTCTGCCATTTCATAATAATAAAAACAAAAAAAAAAAACATTTATTGCTATCATAAACGACCTAATTATTTCTGTGTTTAATTATTTGTTAATTATACTACATACTGTCTACAAATGATAATGTTCTTTAGCAAATATAAATTTCCACTGACCGCCAGCTTGTTGTTTCAAAAAATATACAATCTCTCCATTTCCCCCCGCCTCTTAGTCACTCACATCTTTATTATGACTCTTATTTGATGTTCAATTTTGTTTAATCGCTTCATTCATTAAATTTATTATTGCAATTTTAACAATTCAATAAATAAAAAAAATCTATTTTAAAAAAATACAACAACAACATGGCTATTAAATCTATATAATTCTTCATTCTTTGGTCAGCGATAACATTCAACTATTAGCTGCCCCAGAGATCAACAACAAACCAAAAATTTGCATTTTACTCCATATTAAGTTGCTTCTTCTTACACAACGCGTGCAACAACATTTTGTATAATCATCATTAAGAGTTTGAGAGTGTATAGAAGAATATAGAGAGATGAAAAATGACGACAAACGAAGTCGACAACGACGGCGACACGATGACAACAACCATGTTGTTGAATGACGACCAAGTCGGACGACACGGCTGACGCTGACAACGAAAATGAAAACCGAACGAAAACGACGACGACACTCTACCAATCTCCAATACAACTTCAAGTAGAGAGAAGAAATCTGAATAATAAAATGCTGAATTGCTGATTACAACAAAATGCTGCGCTTGATACAACACCAACTCCCCAGATCGTCGCTCATAGCTCGTTCGCGCGAGTTTTGTCATTACAAACTTATGCCATCGCATTATTATTATTATTTTGTGCTACGCTCCCAAGTATTCGTTTTGTATGTACGAGTGTATACAATTACGTCGCCGTTGCACATGAACGTGTACAACATATTACGAATTCGTTTTCGTTGCAATTTGATATTACATTCGCAATGCTGATGACGATGATAGCAAAGTGCGACGCGGTGTGGCGTTTAACAGTGGGGCAAAACTGACATTAAGCCAGAAATACTTAAAAATCTATTTTATACCGGCTTGAGGTTTTAGCCTCGTAGGAATAAGCTGTTCAGGTCAACACGTTTGCTAAGTATGCAAAATGTTGTAACTCCAGTTGCATTGCTGAGTTTCAAGCGAAAAGCTCAAGAACTTCTCAAAATAAACTAGATTTATGTATTCTAGTACATTTCGGAATCAACTAAATCTTCATAATCTAGTACCTACATTTCTGAATCAACTAAATTTCTGTAATCTAGTACATTTCTGAATCAACTAAATTTCTGTAATCTAGTAAACCTCGGAATCAACTAAATTTCCGTAATCTAGTACATTTAGGAATCAACTAAATTCTCGTAATCTAGGAGTCAACTAAAGCCCTGTTCCCTTGGAGGTGCTAGTTTACTACTAGTAGATGTTTTGGTTAATCTAGTACTATCATCCACTCATGCTCTTCTTCCCGAGTAGATATGATTTGTATTGAATTCGTTGAAAGTGCGTTCCATTGAAAATCGCTAGTAAACTACTAGTAGTACTTTGCCACCTCCCAAAGGAACAGGGCTTAAATTTATGTAATCAAGTACGTTTCGGAATCAACTAGATTTTCGTAATCTAGTACATTTCGGGATCAACTAAATTTACGTAATCTAGTACATTTCAGAATCAACAAATGTTCGTAATCTAGTACATTTCGGGATCAGTAAATTTCCGTAATATAGAACATTTCGGAACCAACTAAATTTCCGTAATCTAGTACAATTCGGAATCAGCTTAATTTGCTTAAATTAGTACCTACATTCGGAACATCCATTTCAAAACCATCTTCTACTATGCTATTATTCAATTTTTCAATTGCATTTTAGCTAACAAATGCAAAGATTTCAAAGCATTGCGAACTGATTCAAATTGTGAACGAAATCACGAATAGAATTTCGAACAAAATCACGAATGATATTGCGATAGAAATAACTTCTTTAAAACAATTTTTGCATTTTTTTAAATAAAGTAGTAAACGAACAGAACAGATCGTAATTTTCCTTAGCAGATGTTTGCCATAAAGTTGTGAGATTCTTAACATTGAACAATATTGAAGCGTTGGAAACGAACTTTCAATTTCAAACAAATAATGCTTAATCACTGAATATACAAATTTGTTTCAAGAAAGTAATCGAACAGAACAAAAAATGCGATTTCGTTTGTCATTATCTCTGCACAGATGCTCTCAATGGATATCATTTTCTATCTTGTTCCATCTTTCATTGAATTTATTCAAATTCAGAAGTGTAAACTGATCCACTGTGTAAATTATGTGAAGTAGCAGCCAAAGCTTCCGAATAATGACTCATTGAGTCACAGTGTAAACAACAACAAACTTCGCGCAGTATTTAACGTCACTTGACAGTACAGACGATTATTCTCTTGGCGTTGTTGTTGTTGTACTTGTTGTTGTTTTTTTTTTTTTCGTTTTTCGTTTGTCACTTAAGTACTGTGATCCCCGCCGTCTTTAATAAATCCCAAGTTGAGGAGGATTTTCAGATACAGATTCACTTTTTTTTTGTCGTTTGTTGTTAAAAAATCTCATAGCACCAGCACCACTCTGAGTCACTGAGAATGTTGTATTTTTTTTTTTTTTTTGGCTTTGATGAAAAGAAATATATTGGGTTTGAGTGATATGGGGAGCAAATTACTGCAAATGCGATTTAGTATTTTTTTTTTTTTTTCATTTTCAAATAAAAGTGATTTATTTAATTTGATTTGTTAAATTCAATGCCAGAACATGAACAAGTACAAAAATGTCTATCGAATACAATTAATTTATATTGAAGGTTTTTGGGAGGAGAAGCCAGTAGAATTGATTTTGTATGTTTTTGAGATCAAAAGTCAGAAAGGCAGTCAAAGTAATAAAAAAACATTATTATTTTAAAGGATTAAAAAAAATTTATTAAGAAAGAATTAAAATTTAAAAAAATGTAATACTTTTTACAGATTGATTCCTTTCTAACCTTTTTTTTACTCTTTTTTATTAGTCTTTTTGGAAACAGCTTTTAAACAGAAAAAAAATTCAAATCTTATATATAAAAATGAGTTCGTTTAGTGTGTGTGGCCGATAAACTCGCGTTTGGCTGGTCCGATTTTGGTAATTTTTTTTTTGTTTGAAAGGTATTAATATGTAGATGGTTTGTATCAAAAAAAAATAATACCTTTTCTCGCATCTTTACATAGCTGTCAATATGTACGAGTAAAAAACCACTCTCGCTTTTTAAAAATTTTAACTAAGCTTAATTTGTAAAGCTTTCAAAATAATTAAAAAATTTTGATTTTGAGTGAAACAAATAATTATTCGTCTTGTGATATTAAATCCACATATGGACTTCACAAATAAAATGTATATCTCTGATTTTCATTGAGGACAAATAAGTAAAGCATTGGCACATCAATCAGAGTTATAGTTTGTATTTACATATTATATATATTTCTCCTGTGCGTTTGTTTGTGACCCTACTCCTAAACGACTAGACAGATTTTTCTGAAATTTTGTGTGAAATATATGTGAAAAGGTCCATCCGAAACAGGTTTTGTTTTATAATTGGACCCGGTAGGTGGCGCTGCTGTCAAGTTATAGGCAAATCATATTTGAGGTCGAATAACTGAACAGATTTTTGTGAAATTTTGTTTATTTGATAAGGTCTATCCGTTACAGGTTTTGTTTTATAATTTGATCCAATAGGTGGCGCTGTTTTCAAGTTATAGGCAAATTCCATAGGTGGGGTCGATTGACTGGACAGATTTTTGTGAAATTTTGTGTTATGACAAGGTTCATTCTAGACAAGTTTTGTTTCATGATTGGACCCAGTAGTTGGCACTGTTTGGCACTATTTGGAGTCCGAAAGACTTGACAGATTTTTGTGAAAGTTCGTTTGTGTGATAAGTTCCATCCATGTTTTGTAAACTATAACTGTATGCGGTAGGTGGCGCTGTTGTCAAATTATAGTTAAATTCCATATTTGGAGTCCGAACGGCTGTATAGACTTTTATGATTTTTTTTGCGTTTGATAATGTTCATTCGAGACAGGCTTTGTTTTATAGTTGGACCCAGGGGCGTACGTTGAGTCGTCGGGGCCCCGGGGCAAGACTACATTTTTGTGACTGGCTACTAATTCACTGAAAAATATAATGTGTCTCTCTTGTGTCCGAAGTGATTCATGTCAAGTATCTTATCTTTTTGCTTCGATACTTTTATAACCAGTTGCCTTCTCTACATTGTCTCCTTACGGGGCCCTGGCGTGTTGGGGGCCCCGGGGCACCACCCCACTTGCCCCAATGGTGTGTACGCCCCTGTTGGACCTGGTACGTGGCGCTGCTGTCAAGTTATGACCAAATGCAATATTTGGGGTTCAAAGAGCTCATATTCAAGGCTAATTAAAACAAACTCGATTTAACTCTTAAAAATGTAATTTCCTCAATTAAAATTGTTTACCACTAAGCTATATCTCACAGTTGAAAATTGGTATGATAAACTGAAACTTAAAATTTGTTTAAGTTGTTTCAACTACTACATCGAGATCATAACAGCGCCGAGAAAAAGGAAGAAGAAGAAGAACTACCAATTTATTAATACAATTTCCGCATTAATTTAAAATGATTTAATCTTCTTAAGAAAATATTTTAATATTTAGACGTATGTATAGAATTAAGACGGAATCTTTTCATTTTAAGTCGGTTTCTTTACAATTTACAAAAAAAGATTGCTACTTTTTGAATTTCCTAAATAGCCAAAAAATATCATGATACAGTCAAATAAGGTGAAAAAAAAGGAGTAAACCACGGAATGAATGCTAATAGAAATTTTTTTTGTTCAATTACTCGGTTTGGCATTATATAACATACCTCAAAAGTATAGAAAAATCTCATGTCCGCAAGTCGCGATTTTCAAGGTCAAAGCGTGAAATGGAGATTTTCAAAATAAGCAATAAAAGACAATGGTATTATATTCACATATGATACAATACTTCGAGGTATTTTTTAATGCTGATGCCAAAAAATCTAGACAAGATCAAGACAATCTGACGTCTCTAAAAAAAGTTATACCTGTTTTTTAATTGTCAACCCATATTATTATAACAGTTGCAAACTTACTACCGAAAAACCCTTAAAAGTTATGGTAGAGGGACAAAATTTTTCATGAAGGTTTTCATATTCATTATCATTAGAAATCAAAACAATGCAATGAAAAAAACATTCATACCTATGAAAAATTGGTATTTTTTGAGAAAAGGGACAATTTTGGGATATGCACTAAAAAACATCCTGGTACAATCTTATAATTAGTGCTGATAGGCTAATTTTTTTGTTTGGATATTCTATAACTTATGTCAAAAATCAAAAAAAAAAATTTTTGTAATTAGCATTAAAAAATGCCTCGAAGTTATGTAATTCTTGAAATTCTAATTTTGAAAATCTCCATTTCGCGATTTGAGCTTGAAAATCGCGACTTTCTAGACTTTTGAGGTATGTTATAGAATGCCAAAACGAAGGTATTGAGCAAAAAAATTCTATTAGCATTCATTCCGAGGTGAAACCCTTATTTGACTGGATTATCAAATTTTAGTAGCGATTGCAAGTGATTGAAAGGAGTTCGAGACACATAAGATTAAGTTTTTAAAAACATTTTTTTACTATTTGACGCAAAAAACCCGTGCCAATAACAGAAAAAAACAGTGGCATGCATACAACATACATATCGCCTGGGAAAGCAAAATTATTGTAACTCCATATAGGATCTGTTAAGGACATAATACCATTTTGCTTTCCGCTGAAGATTTATGTTGTTATACCTTAATAATAATATTAATGAAACTTCGTACACATTCCAATTAAAATTATAATAGATAGCTGTCAGACAAATGTTTTGCTTTTACTTTAATACTTTATACAATTTTATGTTTGTGTTCCATATATCAAGTTGTGGTTCGATTTTTTTGTATTGGAAAAGGTTAACACATTACAAAGCCAAAAATTGAAAATAAATACAAGAAAAATGCGGAACGAAGTCCGCCGGGTCAGCTAGTACTTAAAAAAAACTACAAAGCTATCAAAAAACTTTAACTAGCAAAAAAAAAACTAAACTTAATTAGAGAAGAGAAGTCTCTATATATTTTTTTGCATATTGCATGTTGATGTTGATGAGTACAAAATTCTTCATAGGTGGCAATTTTATTAGGGCGGGCTGTAAATGGAGCAGTTTTTCAGGTTATACTTTCTATCAGTCGAACCTTATTTTAGACGAGGTACTCGACCTCGCAATCGAAGAAGTTAGTGTGGCGGTGGAAAACTCCAAGGAAAATCGATTGGTCCAGATGAAAAATCCTCTGAGTACTGAAAAAAGATGGAAGACAATTCTAATCTCAAAGATTTTCAGTAGTGACTATTTGATCAAATGCCTAATCAATGGAAAGACAAAGTAACTTTCTCTCAATCATAATAATATTAATAAAGCTCTATGCAATGACAACTGCATTCGGTGTGCCTCAGGTATGAAACAATTTAAAACCGGGAAGTCCGACTAAATTTCCTGAGGTCAATCCGCGAAACATGGATTTTGAAGCCATAATGTGAAGTGGGAGAGTTGTGGTCCTATTCGACATCATGGTTTTTATTTTATTTTTTTACTTTCTATATTTTTATTAATTTTTTAATTTTTTTTTTTTTGTTTTAGTTTTTTACTTTCTTTTTTAATATTTTTTATTTTTATTAATTTTTTAAGTTTTTTTTATTTCTTTTTATATTTTTTTTTAGTTTTTTTTTTTGTTTTTTTTTTAGTTTTTTTTTTAATTTTTTTTTTGTTTTTTTTTTAGTTTTTTTTTGGGTTTTTTAATTTCTTTTTATATTTTTTTAAATTTGTTTGGTTTTTTCTTGTTATTTGTAATGTATTTATCATTTTCTTGTAAGTTTTATTTTGTAGTTTTAACAGTTTTTTTCAATTTTAATTTGTTTTTTATATTTTTTTAATAGGTATTAAATGTTTTAGTTTATATTATTTTCTCATTTTAATTTATTATTAATATACGAAATGAAAGGATAAGCTAGCTATCTAAATCTGTATCCAAACTTTACTTAAATTGTAAACAAACCATATGCCGACTTAATGCAAACTGATTGCAGGTGTATTCCAACTATGTAAACTTTATTATTAAAAAAGGCATGTTTACAATTTGAACCTGTTTTCAAATTGTTTCGTTTATGACTAATACATCGAATACTGATATTTTCTTAACTATAAAATACAAAGAAAATTCAATAAGTTTTGGCATAAAAAAAAACACTATGCAAACAGCTTTTAATATATTAAGTTTTTTTGTCACTTGTTCAAATACTAAGGTCCAATTTATTCACACTCCATTAAATTTAAAGTCGCCATTAAAAAAGGGAAATTTTAAAATTTGTATGCGATTTGACAGTTTTATAATTTTTAATGGAGCCTTTAAAAATAATGGAGAGTGAATAAATTGGGCCTAAGTCAAATATATGAAAATAGTATCTATTAAAATTTGACCTCAATTAAGTAAAACATAGTGAATATTTGAACAATATTGCTTTTTTTTCTAATAAATTAATAAAGCAGACAAGTAAATTATCTAAAGCCACGACCTTTTTTTTCGCTGTCTCTATACTAATTGTTTAAAACTAATTGCTTCTCATTATCACATAAACGTGTGAAATGAACTTTCAAGACCTTATAATTGATTTGATTGCTGTGATAATTATAATCATTTACTTTTAAGCAATTGAAAAATTCAAGAGTCAAACTGGAAAAGTTGGTTTTTAAGTATTTTACTTTTACTTTTTTTGGGATTTGTCCGACTTTTAAGTTCTATATCTAATAGACGTTTTGTTTGCCTTTATCTTTTGACCTAAAAATTCTAACTGATTATTTAAAAATCTTAGTAAATATTTTCGGGAAATAGACTTTTTATTGAAAAATTACAACAAAGAAAAAAATAAAAACCTGTCGACGACATGGTTATCTCAAAATGGCTATCATGCTTAACGGCTTTCAGAAAGATTTATAGCTTCAATTCGATGGAAATTAAATTCATGTACAAGAGAAAACAAAATTCTTCTATAAATACCCTTCGTGTCAATAAACAGACGAGCGCAAATTTCACATAATCCACGTGCCATGCCAACGCCGCCGCGGCCGTCGCTGTTTACCGCCGCCATCTCTGACTGCCTATCGGCCGTCGCGTCGGTCAGCCGTCCGCAATATCAGCCAGCCATTTCCCGATAATTTGACTACAAAACAGAACAAAAAAAAAAAAAAAAAAACATCAACGAGATAGAAAAAAGCAATGAAGCTTCTGTGAAGGATCGCATCGCCTGCAGCAGCAAGCAGTTAGATACATTTGTATCTACTCTGTGTATTCTGACTCCCTGAACTGAACTGGGGAGAGCTATTAGCAGATCAACGATCGATTTGTATAGTAGCCTAGCCTAGCCAAGTCATATTATACCCTCTGTTCACTATACACCTTACACAAAAAGTTACGCCAAGACTCTTCTCGGCTAGCATAATGTAAAAAACGATGACGTCGTTCATCGTGCCTCCTCCCAGAGTAAGCTAGAGTATGCCTCTTCAGCTAGACCCATGACTTTCTTCTTTCGCCTTCTTCAATTCAGAATTTGTGTGTGTGTTTTTTTTCTTTCTTTCTGCCCCGATGGTTGCCCATAATGTTCCGCTTTCTATTTTTAGATTTTATTTTATTATTATTTTTTTTTGTTTTTGCAATTTCTTTTTTTTCATTTGATAATTTTGCTTTGAAATAGTGTATGAATTGTGTGGATGTGTATTGTGTGCCGTTAATTGTGCTTTTGTCTTTAAAATAAAAGTATTATGAAATAATTTTTTTATCTAGTTTCTTAATCAGCCCTATCGGCAATCTCACGTGAGAAATTTCCCCGGGAGTAGGTTTTCTCTCCCGGGAATTTTTCTCCTTATCGGCAATCTCCATCGAAATTTCGTTTTCGGGAAAGAAGTACAGCCAACTTAACAAAACAAAAAAACCTTCGAACACATGTCTTCGAAAATTTTGACAACTCTAATTTGATTGTATTTATTTAGTGCACAAAAACAATTAAAATGTTTAATAGTCAATATTTATATAATTTTTTTCTTTGGTGTTGATTTGTGGATTTTTATTCAATATTTTTTTTTATTTTTTGCCCAACTTATTACATTGTTTGTTTCTTCAGATGGACATGTAATTAGTTTTGTGTTTGTTATTTTAATTAAAGAATCAATCAAAGTTTCTTAAGCTTTGTTTTTTTTTTGACATGATAAACAAATAACTGAAATAAATTGAGGCATTCCACATAATTTGATCATTTCTTCGACCAAAGCAGCAAACTAATGCTCTCGGAATGGTCTCCTTTAGTTCCATGCTTTTTTTAAAGGTCTTATATTTTATTTTTGTCTACTATTTTGCGTTATCCAGTTGCAATATCATTTGCTTTTTGTTGGATTAAGGAAGTAAATAATTTAATATTTTTAACAGAATATTTTGAAAGAAAAACACGTACATTTTGGCTTCAAAAAATCTGTTCCCCATAAAAAATATGATAGAAATACTTCGGGGGAGAAACTTCATTCCCGATAGGTATTTCTGTGGGGGAATTTTTTCCTAGGAAATTTTTCCATTCAAAAAGTATTGCCGATACCGATTTTTCGGAATAGAGAAATTTTTCCAGGGAAATTCTATTGCCGATAGGGCTGAATATGAAAATACGCTTGTAGTTATTGCACTTATTTTTATTCATATTTTTTGCTTTTTAAATAATAAAAGTGTTTATGTTAAATAATTAAAATTTGATCAAATACATATTTGAACATTTTTTTAAAAATAACTATAAAATATAAAGAAAAAAAATTTTTTTTGAAGAATCTGAATGATAAATTCATAAAATTAATTTACAAATGACATTTATATTTTTTTGCACGTATCTGACAAATTTGGATTCATAAATTAATTATAATAATCTGTATAATTACCTGAAGTTTTGTATGATACTTAATTTATTCTTATTAAATTATGATTAAGGGCCGGTTTGTTCACACTCGATTATCTTTTAATCAAGGAATTTTGTATGGAATAATCCTTGATTAAAAGATAATCGACTGTGAACAAACTAGGGCTAAGACTAAGAAAAAAACAATTAAAAACGTGTCGAAATGTTAGAGCTTCAAAGAAGATATTCATGTTATTTGATTTTGTATTAAACATTTAATTTAATTATTTATTTAATAGGGATACCACCAATCCAATATCCCGAAAAAGCAATTTAAGTTACCTACTGATTAACAAAAAATCATTTTTTTTAAATCGTGTTTTAAAATGTATTTCTTATCTTTTTGTTCATCAAAAACAATAAAAACATAGTAGTTTGACGAAGTCTTTAAATTTGTTCAGGCAAGCCTATGTCAATGTTTATGCAATAATATTACCTACATTTATAGATACATGTGTATAATTTAAATTCAAACTCGATAAGCATAAGGAGGAAAAATTCTTTACAAGCTGGAAACCCAGGAAGTTTTCTTTATTTCGACGTTCGCACGTTCACACGTTGCAAGTAGGAATTAATTAGACAATTTTCCGAAACGACTTTGTAATGAAATTGTCATCTATACAGGAAATAATATTTTTTCCAAAAAATTAAAGAAGGGAGTAAATATAGGATTTCTTGAAAATTATTATATTTTTCACCCTCACTTTTGATTTCAAATACATATTTGGAGGTCGGGTGGAAGATTTTTTTGACAAACTATTGATTTTAGATAATTTTTAATATTTATAAGTGCAAAATAATTATTATACAAAATAATTTTCTTTTCTTTTATATAATAACGGTTTTATTTTTTTAAATGCATCTCAAAAGTGCATTTTAATTGCGACAAACTAGGTAATATAGAGCGATTTAAGGATTTTTAAAGAACCGATCTCGATTTTAAAATTAAACATTACATAGCAATGATAGAGAATGCAAAAACGAATTTTATTTTTAAAAAAATCAAAATTTTGTTTTCAAAAATAAATTTTTGAAAATTGGGTTTAAACATTTGTTTTGAAACTTTGTTTTTATGTCTCAATTTATAATTTCTTCAGAATGGCATATCAATTTTTTTTTTTTGAAAAATGTTTTTATAATTATTTTATTTTATTTTATATGGAAAAATATTATTTTTGGAGCAATTTTAGTTTTTTTTCTGCTATTTTTTACCTGAACAAGAAATTGAATGGCATACTTCGTGAAGAGATTGAAATTTGAAACTATTTAAATAGATGCTTTTGTTATTTCTTTTTTTTTTTTTTTTTGATTTCGTAATTTCAAATTAACAATTTATAATTTTTATATAAAAAGCTCTATCCATTAGAATAAGAACGTGAAGCTCTCAGTCGTGCATTTTATTTCTTTTGATGAAAAATTTTAAATGTTAAAATCTATTACACTGGCCTGCAAAAAAATGAGTGCAGAACCAAGCCATACTATATGTATACTTTTATTTTGTTCCGAGAAAAATTAGATTAAAAACACTGGTTTGCAAGGAAATCCTCCTTTAAATAAAACTATACTTTTATAAAGGATTTTTGTATGCTGATTCTGAATCCTAAGTCAGAATTGACCTAGCACGTCAAAAAATCTCAAAAACCCATTTTGTTGCTGTTTCCGAAGAAATATTTTTGCATAATATACTCTTTTTAAATTAAAATTGCTACGGTTTATGAAAAAACTTATTTTTCTCTTTCAAATTTAGTTTCAATCTTCTCAATATCTCTTTTCTTCTCCGAGATATCTTAATTTAAGTAAGTTAAGTAGGTTTGGCATATCTTACCATAAAGAAACTGATCTCTAAAAATTCATATATCTTTCTCCCTAGAACAAAAGTATACTGGATTTTAGTGTGCTGATTTTGAATCCGAACTCAAAAAATTTCGGTCAGCTCTGGTTTTTGAGATATATTAGTTTTTTTGAGATTTTCTAAAAAAACATGATTTTGTGATCCTTTAATGCGAACATATCAAAATCCTGACGTGATGGAATTTTTTTGACTTCGGATTCTAACTCAGCACATTAAAAACTATAACAAAAGTATACTTTTGTTTCTAGGAGAAACAAATCTGAAGCTTTACAAGGCAGTTTATCGAATGGTTTATTACAAATAAGATATTTCTAAATAGAAAAATAGTATATAAAATTACAAAACACGTACAAATTTTGTTTAATGTATTTTATTATGGTTTTCTTTACATATTTGACTTTTTAAATATAATGGGCGTTGATATTTAGCATTTTCCTTAACTAAGCCGTTTTTGTTCATGTAGGATTTACTAAAAAGTGAAGGATTTCGATATTTCTGCTTTTTTTTATCAATCAGTGTTTTAAAATATAAGTAAACATTAATCTAAAAGGACATATTTGGTGTCAATAGGTCCTATTATGAGGAATAAGTCCTCTAAATTTGAGCTCAATGCAACAAATAGTTTTAATTTTATACAAGTTCAAATGAATCTAAAAGAGTGATTTTTAAGAAACTACCCACATTTTCCAAAAATCAATTTTACAAAAATTGTACCTGATAGAATTTTTCTGAAAACAGATTTAGATTAAGGAAAGTCTAATGTTTCATAAGATCAAAAAACTATTTGAAGGAGAAAAAAAAAAATTAAATTTTGCAGACCAGTGAAATTTGAATAAATAACACAAGTTAACCCCAAAGTTTCACATGATTTCATCCCACCTTCATTCAAAAATGAAAATTTTCATAACAAAAGTATCCGTGTAAGACCAAGTAAACACTTTTTTTATCAGTGATTCTTAAATCAAATAAACGGAGTTGACTGTACTCTACATTAAATAAGCTTTGTTTTTTTTTTTTGAAATTTTTAAACAAAAGATGGTCCAATGAACTTATCAACCCTTTATCTCTAGCCAACTTGAAAGATACTCTTATAGCAGCATTATCCTTTTGCATGTATCCTACTTGAAATGTTTTCGTTCTACTTTCTTTGTGTACAATGTTTTGTTTGATGTTGTATCTTTAAATTGTTACATATATACTCGCCTATTTATGTGTATATAAGCCACTTTTACTTAAACGAAGTGTTGTGCATCTTTTATACGAACCAATTATATGCGCATAAAGCATGTATGCCAGCTATTTTTATTTATTTTTTTTTCGTCCGCCTTTGTATGTTGGGAAAGGTCAATCGACCTCCTTTTTTTTTCTTCGTTTGGATTGTTCTTTTTTTTAATTTTTTTTCTCATTGTGTGATGTCTTTATGAAATAACCAAATGAAAAAAAAAAATTCCTGCTACCGGCAATCTTTAGAAATACATTATCTCTATCTTCTCATTGACATCCTATGCACTAGTGGCCTAGTTAAGAATTTATGTACATAATGTATTTTTCTTTTTCCTTTTAGTTTTTTTTTTTTTTATTTTTTACATGGATTTGTCTACTTTGCAGGCATTATTCCATTCCAATTCTGCCAACAAAACAAAACATAGAAAAAAAAAAATAGAATCGACCAAAAAACCTTGAGATCATTTAAATAAAATATCGTTTATTTTTCTCTCTGAAGCTAATACGAAAGAAAAAAAAACAATTTCAAAATAAATAGAATTCAAATGATATGTGCCATAGTCCAAATGTTTGTTTGTATTAAAATATTTTTACTATCTTTTACATTTTTTTTTTTATTTATGTATTTCGACAAAGGAATTCTGAGAGGAAATTCCAAAGGTTTTTTTTTTGTTGTTTTTTGTGGGCTAAGGGGGAGGGTGAAGGTGGGCGAAATAAAATAAATAAATCAAATGAATACGAGGTAGAAAGATGTTTTTAGAATGTAATTGTCTGGAAAAATTCTATTTTTATTCAGTTTTTGTAAAAAAAAAAAAATTAAAAGAATTTAAAAGTTTTCAATTATTATCATTTTTTGTTTTTATGGAATTACCGGAAAATTGCATGGAGAGCTAGTCCCAAGATAACTGTCTATTTAGAAGAAAAATTTATTTCAAAAACATATTTTTGTATATTTATATCACAGTTTTGAAGACCGTTTGACATTGAAACCGAATATGTATTAGTTTTAGATTTTTTTAAAATCTTCCTAAGGAACTTGAAAACTCAGACATAACAACCGATTTATTATGTAATTTGGAACCAACTAGTTCCTTGTCTGTAACAGGTCAGAAACTTGTTTGCAACCAATTACAAACTGATTTGTAACCAATTTCAAACTTATATCAAACTGATATAAAAATATATAGAAATTACATTACAAAGGTTTTTGCAATCGATTTAAATAATTTGCAATTTATCTGAAACTAATTTGAAATCTCTTTTTTAGAAAAAAAAATGTTGCTCTGATTTGAGTACCTTCATTGAATAATTTCAATAAAATGCATGTTTTTTATTTGCATATAACTTTAATCTTATTTTCCCTGATTATTTTTTTGTCTAAATGCAACAGACAATGAATGACAAAAAAAAGTATATTAAAAAAGAAAACAAAAATCAAACAGACAAATACAAAACGTTTTGACCATCAAGAAATCGCAATTTAATATTCTTCGCCTTGTCAAAGACACTAACCCCAAAACAATGACATGGCCGAAGAATACAAAGTAAAATCATTTTCAAGGAGAAACAAATTTTCCGCTCTTGATGCGATATGGTGTGGATTATTTAAATTTTTATTTATGTTCATTATTTTACTTGGGGTTGTTTTGTTTTTTTAAATAAATTGAATTTTTGTGCATTTTGTGCAATTTGTTAAAAATTTATACAAATTGACTTCCATTTTTGTTTTCCTTCTTGATAATATTTTTACAATCACCGAACTGGAGAAAATTATTGGCATTTTAATTATAATTTGATTTCGTTTTGGAAACTTTTATAAGAGGTATTAATAGATAACACTGGTTAACAAAATTAAACTTTTTTTTTGTTGCCGAAACAAAAATAAACTTTTCTGAAAGTTTTCGGTGTTCTGAACTCGAATCCGAAGTCAGAAAAAATTAATCAGCTCCCGTTTTTGAAATATTACCGTTAGAAAATGCAGTACTTCGGACCTTATTCTTTTATGTAAGGAAAATTGTTTGAGCATACTTTTTAGTGTTTTTTATAAGAACTATTTTCCACCTTTTTAAATCTGTTTAAATCTTTCCGATATCTTTCTTAGTTTTTACTGCCCGAGATATCCTCAGTTGTTTAGTAGTTTTATAAATTCTATAACGTCATTATCTTCTTTATGATATATGAAGTCAAACCCACTTACTTTAATTTAAGATATCTCGGGCAATACAAAAGATATTGAAAAGATTTAAACAGGTATCGAAAGATGAAAAACAGTTCTTATAGAAACTATAGTTCTTATAGTTACTAAATATGCTCAAACAATTTTCTTTATACAAAAGAATAAGGTCCGAAGAACTCAAAAAAACGTTTTTTTGCATTTTCTAGCGGTAATATCTCAAAAAACGGGAGCTGATTAGTTGTTTCTGACTTCGGATTCGAGTTCAGCACACCGAAAACCTTCAGAAAAGTATATTTTTGTTTCGGCAACAAAACCCTTGTAAACCAGTGTAATAGATATTGGCAAATATGAAGCTTCAGGAGTTCGTATTATTATTTCTCATATTAGAAATTAATTCTCTTATAAATACATATTATGTATGTAGTTCAATCTCATGAACTTTAGTAAAGTGTTAAAATCTAAAGGAAGTTTTCTTTTTTTTTAATAAAACAATGCCCTGTATCACTGTACACTGAACAAGATTTTGTTCAAACTTGGTGATTAGGAGTTTTAAAAGATTATACCTATTAAAATTTTTTTTTGAAAGGCCAAAATCAATGCTGCCTGCAATATGTCCAAAATAGAAAAGTTTGTTTTTGATATAAAACAAATATTTTTTTTTAACTTTTTTTTGAAAAAAGTCATCTAATATTTTTTTTTAATTATTTAAGAAAACTCTAAAAACTCTTTACTATACAAGAACTTCATTTAAAAGCCAAAACCATTTAAAAAATGTTTCTGCATTAAAAAAAAATTATTTTTTTAACTAAATTTAAATAAATCTTTTTACATAAATTTTTTTACCCCATAGTCGTGTATTTTATTTTTCTTATCCGAAACCAGTGTTCAAATCAAAGTTTTTACAACCCTGATACAATACTACCCATCGACAAACCTAAATTAATTAAAAAAACAAAAAAAAAAAAAAAAATTAGAAAAGTAATTCATATCAGTAATACAACTTAGCGAATATCTACTTACATAGCTTATCATTTTTGTTTCATCAATATGTTTCGTGGTGCAACAGTAATTGATATTAAGGCTTATTTATTAAACTAATCAAATTGAATAATTTAATTATTGATAACTCAGTACTAAGCTCAGTAAATTTTTGCAAACAACAACAAATGATTGCTAGGGATAAACAAAATATTCGTTTGTTGAGGCTTACAGAGGCATTTTTTTTTTTTTAAACTTAATATTTATATAATAAATAAAAGGGTGCAGGGAAATAATTCCACGGGAATCTGCTCCACATGGGAATTTATTCCACTTCAAGTGGGAATCTATTACACTTTTTGAAGTGGAATAAATTCTCACCGTGGAAGGGAATTTACTACACCAATTTTTGTGTGGAATTATTACCCACCAAAACTGTAGAAAATAGATTGATTTCTGAATATTTTAAGAACCATTTGAATTCATATTAAGCAATATTTTTATGTATATGAAAATAGAAGGTTTAGTTTTACCAAAATATTTTATTTTTATAAAACGACGTTGTATTCTTTTTCAAAACAAACGATTATAGAGTTTTTCCTTTAATTGAAGTTGCTTGAACGGAATTCTTAATTATGTAACTACATCTTGTGGATATAAGCAATTATATGGATAATGATGCTATGAAATAACGCCAAGTAAAATAAGGCCAACATTAGACGCGAAACGGAAAAAAATTTGTTGACATGAGAATTCGCGCGAATTTTTATTTTCACACCTCAAAACTGATTCTCCCGTAGTCAAAATTTTTTTCCGCTTCGCGTTTCGGTTGTGAAATTTGAGTAGATTCTCATGTCAACAAATTTTTTTCCGCTTTGCTTTCAACTAATTATTACAAGAGGGGTTGATATGTTTATGATCATTAAGTTATCATTATTTTTGTCCGCTTTGTTTGTAAGATATTTCTTCAAATCACGCGAACTAAAAACTATGAGACTTGAAAGAAATCTTTTAAAAAAATCCCTACGCCTCTTCCAAGTGTAATAAATTCTCACTCGGGGCGGGAATTTATTCCACTTCAAAAAGTGGAACAGATTCCCACATAAGGTGGAATAAATTCCCATGTGGAGCAGATTCCCGTGGAATTATTTCCCTGCACCAAATAAAAGTAGTTGTTTGTTTTGCTTACCGTATAGGATGTTAACTCAGTAAAATAATGAGTTGCCACAAAAACATGGCTTAAATAATTTTCAGTTAGGTGCAACGCTTATCTTTTTATTATTAAAAATTTAAATAAATATTTATCAAATCAAATGTTGCTACAACGACAACTTTTCAGTATTTTTGATAAGTTGCTAAATAGAAGTGAAAAGTTTTTGGTGTGTGACACTTTATTTGATGATTTTTTAAGTTCTAACAAACCCCTTAACACTTCAGGTCATTTCATGTTCATCGAGTTAGCATTACGTTTTTTTAACTTTAAAAAATGTAATAATGCAATCAATTTTTTTTTAGAAAAATTGCTGGCAGTTTATATTTAACGCTTTTATTTTTCGATATTAAGCTCATATTTACATTTTTGGAGAAGTGAATTTGACAGCTAATATCTACCACTAGTTATTTTGAAATGCATATCCTTCAGAAAGTCTCAAATCAGAAAACGAAGATATGTATTAAAAAAAAACTATTTACCATTAAAAAATAGCAATTGCCCTATTTCATGAATGGTATTGTTTTGTTAAGCGATATGTTTTGTTCGACGATGAATGAAATGCTCAAGAATTTCCTACTTAAAAAAATGCTTTTTCAAATAAATTGGCGCTGAAAACCCTATTGATTCTTTTTTTTTTTATTGTTAATGTGCGAACATCGTTGCTATTCATCAATCGTGTTGGTTCTTTTTATAATTTTTTTAGGAGAACGCCTCCACTTAGTTTAATTTTTTCTTTTTTTATTCGGGGGTTGTTTTATTTGAACATCTTTTGTGAATCGTGATAAAACGATGAAAAATGGCAAGGGAACAAAAGTGTATCTAAATAATTGTTAGTCTCCGTCTGATCTTTCCTATAAGCAAATAGAAAAAAATTATTATTTTTAATGTCTGGAATTTTGAAACGAATTCAAGTGACGGAAGCAAGTTCTTTAGTTTAGAACTATGAAATCACTTAATTTGTTTCTGTTTTTTTTTTTATTTTTTTTTTTAAGAAACATGTCACTTAAAAGTGGAACAAACACTTTTCTCTCATTATGTGGGATGTTTATGTTCTAAAATGTCGTCAACAAAATTTATGAAAGAGTTTTGACAAGAGTATTTAAATGTTTGCTTGGACATGCAAGTGTTTGATGATCAAATATAAAATAAAGAAAAAGCAACAGGGTGTTTTTTTTTCTAATGAGTATTTACAAAATTTCAAAATAAAAAAAACATGAATTAAGAGACTTCCCACCAGTACCGGAATTATTTATGAAGACATCAATATTTTAATAGACTTTTACAAGTCTTCTACCGAAAGATTTGCTTCGGTACAAAATTATAGTGCGAAATACAAAATGCAAATTAGTAACTATAACAAATTTAATTACAAAAAAAAAACAAATGTAAACAATTTCAAACAAAATAAAACAAAACAAAAAAATACAAAAAGTGAAACTGAAACTGTGAAAAGTCATCGACATTAGTGATATCAATGCGCAAAATTTACAAAAAAAAAAAAAAAAAACAATACGCAAATAGAATGCGTGGATGGACGACAAACGACACAAAATAGATTTTTCAACTACTTACATACAATTGAGAAGAGAAAATAAGAAACAAAAAATAAAACTTTTTGCAACAACAAAAAGTATCTAAAAAAAAACCTATCTGGCAGCATCACGACCTAGAGTTTGACTAATTGATGCCACAGGACAGAAATAGCATCGAATATGAGAGATTTGTGTAACGCGCGCGCAACAGCAGCATTCAAGTCTTTTCGGTTTTTTCGTCTTGGATCGGTCGCCGTCGTCGTCAGCTTTTGCCGCTGTAATATTGTGGTAGTCGTCCATCGCCAAAAGGGTGATCTACAAAAAATCTATCTCTGTGATTCGAGACCCAAGAATATACTGCGAAAACGAGGTGTATAGGGGTAGCCAGTAGTAGAAGGCCCATGTCACAGCTGATTTATAATCTTTTCTGGACGCGCTAGCAGCAGCTAGTGCGTGCATATATGTATCTTTGTATTTACGTGCATTGTTTGTTGCATGCATCGCGAAAACAACAACCAAAGCCACTGAACTTTTGCGAACGCATCAGGCAGCAAATAAAAAAGAAACACAAAAAAAAGAAAACTTTTTTTTTAAAATAAAGACAAGATCGACCAAAGGGGCGAGACTGTTATCGCCAGAGATATACTACATATACAAAGTATAGAGAAAGGTTAAGGGACAAACAATGCACGCCTGCCTCAAGTCACATATTCACTACATTTTTAGTAGTAGTAGCAGACTGGAAGTAACAGCATGCAAGTGATCAGGGCTTTTCTTCCGATAATAAGTCGACAATGTCGATCGGACAAGATAAAGACTTGCGCGAGAAGCCTTGACTACTGGACAAGAAAAAAATTAAAAAGAAGTATGAGGTCAATTCACTCGATGAGATTTAATGTTTTTTATTATGTAGATACTTCGTTTTTTGCCTGCACTTGAATAGTTTATTATTTTTATAAATTTTGCAAGCAGCAGTGTTGCGAAATTTCGATTTAGGCTGGATGTTTTTTTTTTTTTTTGGCAAGAGTTCGCAAAGATAAAGACGAGAAAGTGATTTAATTATTATTTAAAGTTTTTGTTTAGATAATAAGATTTATTTGGAATGGGTAAATACTGATTTATAGAATAGAAAGGTGTGTGGATGGGCAGGTGATGGGGATCGGTGTTCATAGTATTTATGTATTCCAATCGTTTGATTTAACTTTTGAAAAAAGTTTTTGAACTCTTACAAATGAAATTAAAAATCTTTTAAGTGATTCGAAATAAAAAAATCTTTGTTACTACTGGTTTTTTTTTTCTCCGATTGACTCTTTTGAAGTAATTCTTACAGAAAGTATTGAAAAAAATCTTATAGAAACAAATAAACGTCACGTATTAACTCTTTTAAGCCTTCATAACAGAAAAAAACTTGCAACTCATGGAAATAAATATCCCTAGGTGGGTTTAGTTCGTTGTACACGCCAAAATTTTGTTTTTGTGTGCCGGTGCTGGTTTGACAAATTTTATTCGGTTTTTGATATAATTTGTAATGTGAGTATGAAAGGGTCGTGAAAATTTAATTAAATTTTTTAAAACTTCTACTTTATTAAATTTACAACAAATTTTGTTTGCAAAATCAACTTAATTTCGCAAAGTTGACTTTTTTCAACCATTTCCATACAATCGACGAACTCCTTCTAAGTATCGGTACTGTAACTTTAAAGTACCTCTTGAAATTTCTTTGATTTTTCTTCTCATAAAAAAAACATTATCAATTACCTACCTACTTAAAAAAAATTGGAAGTATTCAAGAAGGTGAAATTAAAAAAAACCCTAGATCCCGTACTTTTTGGGGATATAAAAAAAATAATTTCAAAAATTTTCAAAACAAAAAAAAATAGAAAATAGAATACCGAAGGACATCGCAAGAACTCACTATCCCGAAACCCATAAAAACCAGAAATGATTATTAAAAAACAAAATTCAATTTTTTTAAATTATGTATATTAAAATTGTTACAAAGTTTCTGTGACATATTCACAGAATAGTAGACAGAGAGCTTAATTTAATAATTACAGCTGGTCAAGTAAAGCCAATGGTTAAACAAAAACAATTAAAATTTTAACAAAAAATTAAAATCGAAAAGCACTAACATATTTTGATAAGATAAGGAAGAAATATATTTTTGATCACATCCATACGCGCCAAAATGTAGGTAATACAAATCAATCTATGTGAAAAAATATAGCACCCTAAACAAAGAGTGAGTGGCAGTGTTAAAACCTCTTCAATCGACTTGCTAACACAATTATGTCAAACTGTCGCTTCTTTTTCTGTATTTTTATTAATTTAAACTTAATACTGCATAAAAAGAGAATATTCTTTTAATGAGTACAATTTTAAAATCTATTCTTTTTTTTCCATTGCATTTTGAAAACCACATTTAGCGGTGCAGAGGTACAACATATCAAACACCCCGCGTAATATAAAACTTTTAAATTATTTTTTTTTTTTTTTTTTGTTGTATCATATTAAATCATGTTAAACGTCAATTTTAACCACAGTTTGTGTCACAATCGATCACAAACGCAATTACCCTTAATACTCTTTATCAAATTTCCAAGAATACAAAAAAAAAAATGTATAAACGCATAGGGTGGCGTATACGTAACCTTTTTTTTTAAATTAATTTTATTTTATTTCTAAAGAATTACAAATATGAATTATGTTTTATATAATATTTTGATTAAGTCGATGATTATTATCAACATCAAGGAATGTTAAAAATTAATTTCACAAAAATAGAAAATCAGCGAGGTATGCACAAAAAAAATTAAACGCCATCGCCATAGCAACTTCCGACGCGACGTTTTTTTTCGCTATCTACAATTTTTTTTTTTTTGTAATAACAAAGTGGATAAATCTTTTGAAACAATAAATTTATTTGATGACTCTAGTTCCTGTCGCGTGTTTGTTGAGATTCAAAGAATTTGTATGCTTTTGCGTCATCATTTAAATATTTTAAAACAAATTCGAAAGCCGTCGTGAATAATTAGGTTTTTCTTTTTTTTTTCAGTTTGTTGAAAATTGGCGAATTTATTTTTGTATAATTTTAAATTTAGGGCATTTGAATAGATAAAAAAATCTTTAGCATGCCAATTATTTGATTCTTTCATATTTTTTTCTTTGTGGAAACTTTGCTTTTTAAAAAATGTTTCGATGTGGATTTAGGTTTCATTTTTCCTGTATCAATAGGGGAGCTTAAAATAGAACAGTAGGTGGTAACTCAGTATTATTAATTAATCATTAAAAGTATGAAAAAAAAAAACATATTTCCATTTCTACAACCTGTGATTCATAGAAAAATATTTTTATTTCGCTAGTTTTATATACCTAAATGTGGTATTTTTAATCTATCGAAACGCATCATTAATAATACTTCAAAAAGAAAAACATTCACAAATAAATGTATGTTTCTTTTAACAAGACCAGCTGAAACGATACAGATGAGTCGATGAAACCACCTACTTGGCGCTATTAGCGCCTGTTTTATATTGTTTTTTTTTGTGTTATTCATTTATAAAAACTTATGTTCTAAAACGGATTGCCCTAACACATTTTTGTGTTTTTCTTTCAAATTCATTATGTTCTCTGTCAATTTCAACACATTTCTTTCTTTTATTGCGATTACTTCTTTTTTTTTGCTTCCTGTTGGTCGTTGTTGGTATATTATGAGCTAATAGAGTATTTTTAACAAGAAAAATGTAAAAATAATAAAACTGATAAATTTTATCATCCTCTCTCTACGTCCGCAAAGTGGCGCTCAAATTATACTATAGACCTATTTTGTAATAATTGTCAAACAGTGGGACCTATAACAATGAATTATGAAATTTATATGCAGGAGGTTAAATACCTTGACTCAGCTCTCAGCAAAAACTCTCAATTTATAATTGGCAACAATTAATTTGTGGCAATAAAGTAAATTGAAAATCAAAAGAATAATAACTACATAAATGGTTTAATTTTATTTTTTTGCCAAAAAAAAAATAATTTTTTACTGGGAGGTGGGGAGCTCGTAGTTAATATTGTTAACATAACTTAAAAAATAAATTTTTTATTTATTTCGTTCATTCCAAATATTGGCATTTAGTATTGTATTTTGATTGTGTGTTTATCTTTTTTTATTATAATACTAAAATTTCATGTATTGACATATTTTATGACTTAATAAACCCACTATGATTACGTTGAACTAGGGATTGCTGTGAACATTTCCAAAGTCATCGCCCGCAAGCGAAATATTTTCGTGCGATAAGAAAAAACAACATAATCCACAAAAGCTGAAGAGAACCTCTAGGATTGTGTTAAGTATTTTCATGTCCATATTTTTACTTATATAATAGTACTATAGGACAAGTTTAGGATTCGTTAAAAAAAATCGAACTCTAGATAACAATTTTACATGACTTTACGATGATGGAGAATGCCAAATAAAAGTGGGTCCGGCAATTCTATTCGGTCTGTCCGTCTGTGTGTACCTCGAGATACAGCCTAAACTAATGGAGCGATTTTCTTCAACAGTTTTGGGTGATTCCCTAGAGGACAAATTGAAATTTGGACCAAAACTAACGGTACCTGTCATATTACGGAAATAGAAAAGTAATTTTTTTTTCAAAAACGGTTCTAACGATTTTGATTAAAATTTTTGTGCGAAGTGTAACACATAAAAGCTTTCGTTGGAAATAAAAAAAAATACTTTCTGTACCGTTATTAACGGTACCTGACATAGAACCGTTTTTTTATTTATGAATTTCTAGTAAATGACGAAGCAGATTTCCACCAAATTTTTTTTTTAATTTTTCAAAAAACACATTTTTGGATTTTTTAAAAATATTTAGAAAATTTTTATATATAAAAAATTATTTAAAAAAAAACTTCTCTAAAGGTTTTCGAATTTTTTTTCTAAAAATTCTTTATTATGCAAGAAATCAAATGGCACACTTGGTTTTTTGTAAAAGATCATTAAAAACGGTGTTTAATTAGATAATAAAAAGCAGATTTTATTTTTTTTTTGCACTACTTATGAAATTCCTTAAAAATATCAAATTTTTAATTTTTCCTAATTTTGTTCAATAAAAAGCTTTAACATTAGAGTTACTTTTACCACAAGAGCAAGTACGTGCGACCCCAGGCGTGCATTTTACTTTTGTTTGTTTTTATATCAAACAATTTTTTTTTTTCTCAGAAGAATGATTTTTGATTTGTTTAGTTCACAGCAAATTTTTTTAGCAAAATTTACATTGAACTTACAATTTTTAAAGTAAAAGTAATTTTATGATACTTGTTCTCAAAAATTTCAAGCATTAGTTCTGGTAGGTACTGATATTTGTATTTAAAATTTTAGAAATTTAAAAATTGTATTTATTCTCCTAAGTAGAAAGGTAGAAATGGCAGCCTCTAAAATAAAAAGGAGTCTGATAATCGGGTTGGTCGTCGTGAAATAGATGTAACTCCAGCCTATGAACTTGTTAGTAACACACACAAGTTGTTGTTGTTCAAAACCTTCAAGACTAAAGATATCGCTCAATTATTTTTTTATCTTGAAGGGAATTTCCAAGGCTAAAAAGTGGTCAGTTTCAAAAAAAAATGAACAAGGTGTTTCAGAAACTGTTGTTAAAGTTAGAAGTTTTAACTAAGGTGATGAAAATAAACAATCATCAAAAATCAATTTCGAAAAGTAATATGAGTGAAGTGACACAGTGGGGAAAAAAGGAAAAGAACCAAATTATCAAATTTGGCTTGCTGAGTAACTTAACCTTCTATTAAGCTTAGTGGTAAGTACAGGTTAAACTTTCTTCAAATACACTTTCTTAAATTATTTTTCAGTGTAGAATCGAACACTATAAGGTCCATTTTCTTCACTCGGAGTTGAACACAACTTGAGAAATTTTATATTAAAAATTCTCAAGTTATGTTCAACTCCGAGTGAAGAAAATGGACCTAAATTTACTGGCCAAAATGAAATCAAACAAATCGAACCTTCTCTCAAATTGAAATGTGCGACACAGAAATTCTAACCCAAACAATATTATTCAATTTCAATCGCGGAAAATCAAATGCTTGTGTGCATCTAATTCTGTTACGTTCATTACCCCCAATAAAGGTCGATGCGGTCAACGTACCTCAAAACTTGTACAATTCATATTATAATTTCAAATTGCATAACTTCGAATACAAACAAAAACAAAAACTATAATTCAACATCAAAACTATACTCGACACAAACATTTTGTTGTTAAAAAAGAAAAAAACTTTCGAAAACAATACTTTGTGAAATACAATATCGCTCCCAGAGAAGCTATTTAAGCACATTGCCTACGGTGATTACGAACTACCATATCAACAAGAACAGAAAAAAATAAAATAAAATAAACTGTTCCAACAAAGTCTCGTTCAAAACTTTTACTCGCTCAGCTGACAAGCACTTAAAAAAAATCTATATAAGTTTGTATAATCCTAGTTGTTTGCTTTGAATCTTATTTTTTTTCTTCTCATCTATAAGTATAACTTGCAGCAGCAATACAAGTCTGTAAAGTTTTATCCAAGTACGCGCTGCTGTACAAACTAAACAAAAAAAAAAAAACTCTCATTGTTAATGATAAACTTTTCGCTAAATCGAACGAAAAATACAAGCTTCTTTTATAATCTGGAAATGAAAAATTACGAAGAAAAAAAAATAAAAATAATAATCTCAATCCCAACAAAATAAATAAAATTGCATCGTCGTGAAATCGATACGTATCGATAATTTTAATTGCTATTGCAGCAGAAAAGTTGAATGTGCAGGCAATACAAAAATAAATCTTAAAAATCATGCTAAAAACACAGAAATGATTCTTCTTGTTTTTTTTTTGTTTTTTGCTTCCATATTTTTTGTGAACCGTATCTAGGGCAACTTTTACTGCCGCACACACATTATACAGTTCCTCGTTTACCATAGTACTGGAAAAACGATTAAGCAAGACATTAATTTCGGAAATAAAACAAAAACATACAAAAATTACACACAACAACAAAAAAAAAAAAAGTTGAAAAATTCTAAAGCCAACTCAACCAGCTAGAGTCATCCAGCCATCATCGCTGAGAGCACATCTCCAATACAGAGGGATATTTGGTATAAGAACCTGGCCAAAAACTGAACTAATTTAGTTGAATAAAACTACATTTAGGTGAGAAGCGATTTTTAAATGAAGGTTAAGCTTATTCGAAGCTCTCAAAATATATTTCGGAGTCAAATTGGAAATCACATTTTCGATATCGAAAAAATGGTGCGGATATTTCTTCCTCTGATCGGTATAGTTAATTTTCTTGTTGACTTAACTTAGTCAATTTAGAAACAGAATTAACTTGATCTTCTCCTCAATTTAGTAGGTACAATTTCATCACAAACAGTTCTTCTGCATGGAACTGACGCATAGTAGGTACCTATGGTAGATTGGATATCTTAACAGAAAAAAAATTCACCCGGAGTGCAAGCGAACAAACCTACAATGTATATGTTTTAAAAACGTCAAACCATAAATGAACGCATCTAAAAGTAGGCATTGAATGCCATTTTAAGTGTCAGACCACATTCTTACTTACTTACTTACTTACTTACATTCAGAGCGCATTAATGCGAAAATCGAACAAACTTATACATTTAAGTCTGTGTTTCGCAAACGTCAGAGCCTGTCAAATAGAGTACACAGATTAGGTCTGTTTGGTTACTTACTAAAATAGAAACATTTCTACTTTTTTAACCCAAATGAGCCCTGACAAAATTACAACAACAAAGTAATGAAACTATTTGTTGACAGTTGTCAAGGTGTTGCTCGATGGAAAATATTCATAATTTTTAGTGAAAATGTGCCTATTTTATTGTAATTTCATATGTTTTCTCAAATTTATTGAATTTAAATCTTACTCTCGCTTTTTTCAGAGAGAATTTCTTCCCCACTTTTTAAAATTTGACAGGTTTCATATTTTTGTCAAAAAAACCTAAACTAAAAAGGCCTATTCGTGCCTGTCAAAAAGAGTCGCACTCGTGAAGTGCGAGAAACAGAAAAGCGTTCAAAGAATAAATGAAAGTGTCCAGAAAAAAATTATAAATTCCAATGAATAACAAAAAAGATAACAAAATTTCCGAAAAAAATTAAATTTTTTCTTTTAAAATTGCTTCTATAGCTCAAATCTTGTAATCTTAAGTGACGGATTGAGATTATTTTATTTTACTAACAAAACTAGAAGCTCTTTGTCAACAGATTCATTGAATTCTTTACATAACCCCAAAATCTATGTTTATTCTTAAAAATTCTCAAAACCAACAAAAATAACTCTGCGTATTTTTGTCCAGCATTTTTTAATCAAACACACCTATGTTGCCCTGAAGCAGCAAATTTTCAACCTAACGGGTGTAGGTTTATTTTGTGATTTTGTATATTTCGTATAATACGCAAAACCAGAACGCTGCTGATCATCTATTTCTATTCGGTGGCGTTCCGTTCGATGCGAAGTAGCAAATCGCCTAGAAAACACACGAGGGAAATTCTTGGGTGTGCGTTTTTTTTTTCTTTTTGTTTTTGTTGTTTTAAGCTATTTTTTTTTTCTATGAAAATAGAAATTTTTTCATTGCGTGGAGAACCCGAAAATAGCCCGACATCATACCAAAAAGCATTTGCGTTAACATTTTTCGTTTTTTTTTGTTTTTTTTTTTTTTGTAAAATTTATTTTTAAAATTATTCGCGAGGTTGAACACAGAGAGATAATTTTTGTTGTTCTTGTTTATTTTTATTATGGAAAAGGTTGTTCATTGTACCTATTTAGGGGTTGATATTTGGATAAATTCTTGTTATACAATTGAAGGGATGAGGAAATGAGTGTCTGCACTCTGAATAAGAATATTAAAGCTTAAAACATATTTTAATCGAATAACCCTTTGACTCTTGGCTACAATATAAAAGCAGAGGAGCATAAAATCGTTTTATTCTTTTTGTCCTGGTGGATGAAGAGTATTAAACAGGAAAAAAATATGTTGTGTTTTAGCTTTTTATGACAGCTAATAAACCAGAGCTTTAATGTATGCTCAGATTCTTCCAATTTAAGTTTGTTTCACACTTTGTATGCGTTTACTTTTGTATAGGATAGACTATCTAAGAAACGTAAGTACGTTAGGCATCACCTAAGTACGTTGTGAACAGGAATCAGCTGTTCTTCACTTTTCCCATCAGACAGATGAGTATTCACAAAATTTTAGGATTTCTTTGGGTTTTTATAATAGTGGGATTACAACAACACAAAACTTTCCAGATAAGATACTTTCGTGAACGCGTGCACTAAATTAGAAAGTCTGACAAACTCTCTTGGAAGAAAGAAAAACTGTAAAGGAGATTGTGTTTAGTTGAACACAATTCAAATTCAGGATTTCATTTCATTCACAAACTCATATGTCTGCCCAAGTGAATTTTTGGGACTAAATTTGTCAGGGAGCAGAAATTCTTCACAATCTTAAAAGCGTTCTATCAAAATTAGCACATTTTTTGAAGTTGAGAACAGACTCAGACCAAAGATAACCAAATATGTCTAAATTCGGAAGTCTTGCACTGAATGTGGATCAGAATTATAGTTCTGTTTGGATTCTTTTTGAACAAAAACATCTAATTTCTCAAATTTTTAACAGCATTCATGAAAGAAGTAGTTCCTTATGGCGCAATTTAGTGCCATGGACTATGGCGTTAGAGTTCTGGGTTCGATTTCCACTCCCACCATCTAAAAAATAAAAAGTTGACATGACATGTGCCATATTAAATATTTTATTTATAATGATATCCTCTAAAAAAAAAATTCTACAAATGCACCCAAACGCTTTGAAGACATAATAACTTGACAACTTGTTGAAGACAAATGAATTTACTATGTACTTTGTTGTTGTAATTTGGTTTTTGACAGAATTTATATTTTTATCCGAAGGAATATTTTGGGTCGAAATTCGCAAGAAGAGAAAATCGTTTCTCTCGCGAACCCTCTTTCTAGTAAAAAACGAAACTACACAGTTTAAGAGTACCCAAACCTACACAACGAATTTGCAACACTGGTTTTGGTACTATAGAAGCCTTTCAACCTAGTGCAAGTTTATTCGTTAACCTTCCACCTTGCATTGACTTGCATTTTTAATACATACCTGGCATCTAGCAGTACCCCAATATTTACTGGATTACCATTAATTACTCTTTGAAATTTTGGAAAACAAAAATCTCTTTTTCCATCTACTTTTACTTAAAACTGCAACTCTTCAAGCAATGAAACATTTCCAATTGAAAATAACTAAGTTACCAAAAGAGATTGCACGTTGACGCCATTCCTAGTTTCTGACCTATACAAAATTGGAAAAACTTATTTTAAATCTTGTTTTTTAACAAAATTAGCGGTATTTGGAAGATGATCTCGTATTTATGGGATGACCTTAGACAAGCAGATTTTTTTGTTACATTTAAATTGGTTAACCACCATTGAGATGGTCAAATATGTTTATATCAATATTAATAACAAAAATAAAAAAAGTTGTAAGAAAATTTGCATATCCTTTAGTCGAAAATAAATTTTTAAAAATACCCTTTCAATAGTTGCAGTCAATCATTGTTTTTATTTTTATATTTTTGTTTGAATGATGAATCAACCACAAGATAATTTAGAAACCATATCGTCCTAGACAAACTGACATTTTCTATAACATTGAGTGATAATAAAAGCCGACAAACAATCAATATTCTACCACCATAATTTTCCCAAGTAAAATAGGTACATTTAGGATTTACCCTCCCCAATCCATCCGTCGCTTGTTATTAAAAAGTTTAGTCACAGTATAAAATTCTCATCTCTATAATTAGAGATCAAAGTGAATTTAATTTATATTTTTAAGATTCGAATCGCGTTTTTTTTGTAAACGAACAGCAGCAGAGCTGTATAGAAGCAATAGATCAGAGACAGTAGATACAGAATAGAAGATCGGAGATCATTCGTGTTCCTTGGATGTTTGTTCGTTTATAATTTGTTTCGACACTCGAACTAATTTTCCGAATGTCAAAAGCTATTATTGATGCTGGTATTTCGCGGCATTTTTCCGCACACACAAAAAGATATTATGAGCCCGATGTGATCCGACCCGGCCCAGCCTGTCTAGTGTGCACATAGTTTCAATGATGCATTTATGTAATTATAATTATTATTCAATTGATTGACTTGGACACATTGTATTGTAACATTTTTTTTTTTTTTTTTGTTTATATACAGGTACCTCCATACAAAGTTCTCAGGCTTCACTTTTTTATTTAGAATTTTGTTCACATACATTTTTATTTAAACATTCTAATGTATTATTAAGTTCAGCCCTCATGCATAAATGTTCATTTTTATATTGTGTGACAGCTGTTATTTTCTTTATTCACAAGTTGTATTCTTTTTTGTCTGCTATTGTTTGCTTTACAATTACAACGTGTTATGTAGTGACGTCAATTGGAGATAAGATAATTCATAATATTAGCACTCAAGTATCAAATAGATAGTATTTGAGTAGTCGTATTAATCGAGTTAGAAATATAAGAATTTGTCATTTTGTTTGGTAGGAAGATTAACATAAAATAATGTTCCTATGTGAATGTAAATATTTTTCTTTACTTTAATCGACATGGATGTGTTTTCTTCTGCTTGTATATGAGTACTTTGTTTCGTTAAACAATCCAATTATAATTTTTGATTACATGAACATGCTTGCTTTTACTCCATTCAAAGCATTTCTATATTGAACCTTGGAAGCCAAAAGCACTTGAAGGTATGGGGTGAAATTATTAGGGTCTGAATTGAGACCACCATACCAGGCAAAAATACGCTACCGAGAATATTCTTTGACTAAATAATCCATAGTGTGCATACGTTATCCTGTTTAACTTCGCTCCAACAAAATTGACTTTTAATCGTACTCATAATCTAAACAGGGTCATACATACAAATAATAATTAAAATAATAATCATAATTAGCATAACATTAAAAATGTCAAAAATTATTTTTACACAAAATAATTAAATAAAAAGCTACGGTAAATTAAAAGAAAGAAGATAAGAATTCAATATATAAAAATAAAACAGATTTATTCTAAACTGTGTTGGAAGAAAAATTATCTTCTGAGTTTGGTAAGTTCAAATAGGTTTAGGATGTTATTGATTTAAAAAAAAAAAAAATTTGAATGCGGGGTACTTAAGGGAATGTTTAACTGCTCTCCAATCTCTATGAGAGCTGACCAACATTTCGGAACTTGTAAAAACCGAATATCACATTTTCCTTGAATCTCTGTAATAGGCAAATTTTACTCCTGGGTACACAATGTACACATTCTAACTTCACTTTTTGATCCATAGGTGTATATAAGATTCACTGTTAAAAATATCATCATCGTCTTAGTTGAATCTTGATGGAATCGTTACCAAGAGTTCATTGACAAGGACCAGTTTTAAGTTCATGCTGGCGCAGTGATTGGCATTGATTTAAAAAAGCTAAGAAGAAGTGTATCGTCAATAGAGTAATAGGTTTATTGAGAGATGGCTTCATGACGAATGGTTTGGTTGTTCAATCATGCAAGAGAAAAATGTCATTGTGGACTTTCTTTATATTTCTCATAAATGTTTGTTTACCAGTTCAACTTTGTTTAGTGCGAAATCATACTGTGGCCTGATTATGGAATACGAAGTCGATCGTTTAAGATTTGATATCTCCGTTTTGACTTGCGTCGAATATCTTAATTATGGAATTCGAAAGCGAATATTTCCAATTTATTTTTGAATGTCTGTAAAAACACGGACTTCTTTTTTTTTTAGCTCCGAAATAAAATAAAATGTATAAATTTTAAATGTATTTAATTTTAATTTTTGTGTGCAGGAAGTTAAAAACATAAAGACTATTATTATTTTTTTATTTATTTATTTCTCATGCCTCCCTGACATTTTCTAACTTAACAAATTTAACACAGATATTTTCAAAAGCCAAAGAAAATAAGTAAGCTTATTGTCTTTACTTTGAAAGACAACAAAAACAATTGATATTTGACGAAAAGTACCTATCTTTAGTTTTTTTTAATGAGAACAAAATGTAGAACAAAAAGAACAGTTTCATGAAAATTGTCAAAATTCTGGACGGGTCAGAAACCTGACAGGGTCATTAAACAGTGTTTAAGCACCAATAAATATGCTATTATGAAAAAAATACCAAAAACTTGTACCTACTTTAACTTTTTATTGAACACCGTTGAATGAAGTTAAATAAAGTGACAGTCGACACAATGAATCCCAGATTGGTTTACAAATAATGTATATCTTTAAGTGTGGAAACAGAAGAATTACATACCTACATATTTTTCGAAAAAGTGTAATTCTGCATCCTGTGAACGTGGGCACCACGTTGGGAAACACTGCTATAGACCCTATTTAGATTGAAATGTTTGATTCCAGAGTCACGATTGACGAGAGAAGTGAGGGATGATGCATTCTCTCAAACAGCCTTGTGATCAAATTCAATACAACCCAATTTAAAGGTCTCATTATTTTTGAATTATCTCTCAAGTTAGGTAAATTTCCTAGCATTTTGAACCAAGCGTTTATTACTCCTGTTTTTAAAAGATGATATAAATCCAATATAGTCAATTACAGACCCATATCTAAGCTGTCTTGTATTCCAAAGCTTTTGGAGCAAGTTGTTTCCGATAGCTTGACATTCCACTGTAAAAGAATTATATGCATTCAACAGCATGGCTTTATGCAAAAACGATCAACGGTTACTAACTTGCTTACTTTTTTTACATAAGTGTTCAAATACGTTAGGCTTCGTTAATTGAATATTATTGACCTATTATTTTGAATATAGGTCTTATCAAGTGAAGTTCAGAGACGCTCTCTCAAAATCGTTCATCGCAAAATCAGGTGTTCCGCAAGGAAGTCATTTAGGACCTCTTCTTTTTATTCTAGCTATAAATGATGCCCCATTATGTATTCACCATAGCGAATTTCTCATTTTTGCAGATGACATAAAAATTTATAAAAGTATCAAATCGGTTAATGATCGGAGGCTTCTGCAAGAGGACATTTTTTTCTATATCATTTTTTTAAATGGTGTAGTAAGAATAGCTTAGTTTTGAATCCAATAAAATGTCAGACAATGACTTTTTCAAAAAAAACGTGCTCCTAGTTTGTTTGAATATAAAATATCCCAACACACATTACAGCGTGTTCAGAGCTTTAAAGACCTAGGGGTTAATTTTAGTTATAATCTTGATTTTTCTGACCATATCAACGTCATCGTGAATAAGGCCTTCTCTATGCTAGGTTTTGTAAAGCGTTGGTCAAAAGAATTTCAAGTTCATTATGTGACTCTTTCCCTCTACAATTGTTTAGTACGCCCCCACCTTGAGCACGCATCGCAAGTCTGAACTCCTTTTTACGAGACCCATAATGTAAGACTGGAATCAGTACAACGTAATTTCATTCGTTTCGCCTTAAAAAGACTGCCATGGTCTGATCCTTATAATCTTCCTCCTTATGAACATCGGATTAATCTCCTTCAGATTCAAACTTTGGCTCAAACGAAGGTTAACAATGACATAATCTTCATCACCAGTTAATCACAGGCGTAATTGATGCACCAAATTTACTTAATTGTGTTGGTTTGAACTATCGAAAGGGTGCTTATAGCCTCCGATGCTTGGATTTAATGAATATGCCACCACACCGAACAAATTATGGCTTGCATGAACCTTTAACACTCATGTGCAAACTTTTAAATTTAAATTCAAACCTTTTTGATTATAAAAATAGATTAAAAACTATCTTAAAAACCAGTGTATCACGCTCATAAATGTTTGTGTTTATTTTTATGTCTTTTTTGTTGCTTAAGTAATTATTTTGTTTGTATTTCTTTAATGTTTGTTTCATTTAATATTGAAATCAATGTTTTTTTTTTTCTTAGTGTACCTACGTTTTTTGTAGTTATTATTTGCTTCTTACTAACTACTAACACTGCACTAAGTGATGAGCCGGATAACACAGTTTTGTGTTGGCAAATGGTCGCAAGGCGGTGCTTGCTATAAGCGCTCTTCGGCTATGAACTGATAGTGTATAAAAAAAAAATGGAGATTCTTTATTGAGCCAAAGACTAAAAATTTTTTCGAGTGATTTTTAGCTTGGTTGAAATACAGTCGACTCCATCTAAGTCGAACTTTTACGGGACTCGAAAATTGGTTCGAGTTAGAGGGATTATTTTAATATTTTTTCTTCAAAATTGTTCATTAAAAATGGTGAAAAAGTTCGACTTAGAGGGAAATTCGACTGTATGTTCAAAACAAGAAGAAATTTTTTTTAATACAAATTCTATATACTAGGTACTGAAACAAATCAGTTAGTGTAATTATTTATTTAATATAGCTTTTTACGGCCTTTAGTCCATACAAAAATTTGGCGTTTCTTCCCTGTGAAGCTCACTTTGACTCATCAATTGACTTATCATGAGACATCTTGTCAAAAGTATTATAATCTTAGTTTTCTAGTCCAGAATTCCACAAACTTAGTTTCAGATTAAAGAAAAGTATTTACTTCCTCCTGCGTGTTACTGTACTTCCTACCAACCTTTAGTAAGCTTATCAGTTAGATGCTGTCAAACTCTTCTAAGACACAAAATTTGGGAGCTGTGTACTGTTATAAAAACCAAAACAATATTAACAACTTAACTGTCCCCATAGAAACTCATTATAAAACCTTATACGTCCATCATTATTCTCATCAACAACTCTATAAGTCCCATGAAGCACATTGGATTCATATAATTTATTTTTTCCCTTGCCACCAGAGTCCAATGAGTCATATATGATACATACACATATTTTCATAAAATAGAATTTACTGTCCCCATACAAACTCCTTCAAAATCATCTCTACGTTCAGTACTTTTTTTTAAAAATAAGCATTACTATTTACAAATAATGTAATTAGAATTGGTTTCTTACCTGAGTAATTGGTAAATATTGTTTAAAAAAGGGTTTAGTTTTATGCTTCTATATGATTCATGGACGTATGATATTTGATTTTCATCGCCACAAGTCCAATACTTACATACGAAAAAACACATCTTTTTGGTTTATGTTGCTCAATTTTGAGGTTCTTATAGAAGCTGCTTATATTTGTTTGGTCTCATTTACTTATGATTATTATTTTTTTACGGATTCTCTAAAAAAGTGCAAAAATGTACACATTGAGATAAAAAGTAATAAACAAAAAAGAAAAAAAAATTGTTTGGAAATTGTGTATGTTCCCTTACTTCTTACCCCTTTCAACAGCCTTGGGGAGTAAAAAATAAAAATTAAAAGCACGTATTAGTTGTTTGGCTCTCTAATTAACAAAGTATTCATTCTATAGGAAAATTGTGAATTTAAAAAAGAAAGATAATATAATTATTAAATGTCAAAAACATCCTTGCAAATTTTCTGTAAGATGAGTCGTTTTCGAGGTATTGATCAAAACGTATTTTTCAAAAAGGCTGGCGTGTGGAAAGCCGTACAAGACAAAACACATTATCAAGCCTCTTTTAATTACCCTGCATTCAAATTTTGATGCCTCTACTATTAATGGTGTTTTAATTTTCTTATTATGTACCTACCCATACAATAATTGTGGATCGTAGTTAAAAAAATATTCTTCCATATGTTTACTCCCAAAATAAAAAAAAATCTTCAAAAAAATCAAAGATTTTTTATGAAATAACTTTTTTTGCTCAAACATTTTTCCAATTTTTTTTGCAGTTTGGGAAAGTATTTCTTCTTTTCCTACACATTCATGAATAAATTATGTTCTATAGCCATATTTTCATATAGCAAACACGTTTTTTGGAAACACGTCTTTATGAATCATATATGACTCATGGACTCTAGAAACACGATACAGAAAATATTCTGAGTCAAATATGACTCAAGGGACGTGGAGTGATGAATACTTCAAATAAACAAAATAATATTGAACGTAGAGAGGTTTTTTAATCAGATTTTATGGGGACAGTGAAGTTGTTTTTAGTAAAATATGTATTTGAGTCATATATGATACATGGGACTCTATAGGCTTGTGACAAAACATATATTTTGAGTCATATGGGACTCATTGGACAGTTAAGTTGTTAATTTATTTATAAATTTTTTGCTGTCACATTGAATCTATAGGATCGCAGCTTAACTGATCGGTCAATCCAAATATGTACCGTAAATCTATTCTGCATAAGGTCAATGACCTAGACTAGAGATGAATTTGACCAGTTAGATTAATAAATGAATGGGAACCTCCAAATTAGATAATACCTCTACACCAGATTTATTGTCAGTTAAGGTTTCTATTAAATTTACTATAAAATAGAAAAAAACAAAAACAAATTAAAGCTTTTTATCAAAAGAAAAGAAGAAAAGACTCCCAACTCACTTGATGTAATGCTGTCAATCCATCAACATTAGCTGTATTAATATCAGCTCCATTCTCAATCAAATTAACAACTTCTTCCTTATCGCCGGCCAAACATGCAGCCAAAAATACGCATCCCGATGAGAATTTGATTTTGCGACCTTTCTCACTCTTCGGCACTGAAGGTTCACGATTTGTTTCGGATTCTTCCCAGCGTTTAAGCTGTTCGGCCCGTTTCATCATTGCCGAATTGTTTCGCGTATCGAACGACATTTTTTTTTCTATTTATTTTCTGTTTTTTTCGATTTGATGCAAGGTTTTCTGTATTTTTTATTTTTTTTTTTTGTTTTATTTATTTTTCACGCACTTGTTGGACAGAAAAACTTACACACAAACACACACATATACATGTACGTAAGATATTTTTTTTATATGTATTTGTATAAAAAAAAAAACTGGCACAACCAACGAGAGTGTAAGAGGGAGAGAGAGTGAGTAGAGTAAAAGACGAAGAACAAGAAAAAAAAAAGAAAACTCAATTTCTTTTCAACAAAAACTCCCGCTGCCTGCCGCGCGTCAATTAAAAATCTATTCCTTTTTTGTTTGTTTTTTTTTTGATTTTATGGGGAAATTATATTTCAGATGTCACTTTTTTTCAGTACGGTAAATTGTGTGAGAAACTTTACAATTTTTTTTGCGGGCAAATCTCCACCAAATCCGATCGAATTAATTGCCATCTACTGCAACTCAAACTGCAAACACACACAACTGCTCGACATCGACAACGACATTCGTCGAGACATATGAGCGAGACAAAACTATTGCAAAGAAAGGAATTCCTTTGCATAAAGTTATTGCTTTGCTGTTCCAACAATTTTGTTCCCCTTGTTGCATGTGGGAAAAAATGGGATGGGTGTATATGTACGTCGCTCTATGATGGTTTTGTTGTCCTTGTCGTTACGTTACGTTCACACTAGTTTTTTTTTTTCTTCGTTTTTTTGTTGAGATTTTTTTTATTCTTTAATTCAAATTTTTATTTGACATAAATTCAACAGCCGCGTTAAATATATTCAAATTCTGACACAAAATAAATCCTTTAAACGAAGTTACACAACATTTTGCGTGCATTTTTCACCAACACGTACTCGCGCACACATTTATGTGTTGGTTTGATGAAAAAAATTCAAATTGAAAGAAAAATGCCAAAAAAAAATTCAAATTGGAGAGCGAAAGAAGAGTAGACAGAGAGAGGAGAATGAAGAAGAAGAAAAAAATTGTTGCAGCAAAACTTTTTATGCCACTTTACGCGAGTTTACGCACACACTACACCACAGACTACACAAACAACACACAACTCTCATTGAATTTCCTTTGCACTTTCCACTTGGAATAGGCGAGAGGAGGCGAATACACTCTCGGGCGGCCCAACTCGACTCGGCTCGGGCTTTGGGCAGCAAAAAAAAAAAATAAGCAAAGAAATGATTCTTCTTTTCGAATATTTTTAGAAAACTTTTTTTTTTTTTGTTTAAATTTTCTTTCTTCTTTTTTTTTTAATGAATTTTCTTCAAATTCATTTACACTGTTTGAGAGAGAGGGGTGTAGAAATGAGGAGAAGCAAGTATCACATAACGAAACTCGCGCGAGTAGTAGATTCGTTTTTTTTTTTGTTTTTCTTTTGTTGAGAAATAATAAATTCTCCTTTTTTTGACTTCACATATTGTTGCAGAAAATTTGTTTTGTTGTATTTTTTTAGATAAAATTTGGGAAAAAATATAAAAAAAAAGAGACCAAAAAATGTAGTAAAAATTGGGAGTTTTTTTTTCAGGGGAGCGGTCGACTCTTCCTTTTTTTATCGCGGGGAAATTCTTCTTCAATTTTGTTTTTCTTGTATTTTTTTTTCTTATTGAGGGATTTTTCACACAGAGTAAAATTATTATATCCACAGTATTGTTTCGTTATCGCTTTTTTTTTTAAGAGATTTAACAATAAAATGGGAAAATTGTATATTTTCGTATTTTTTTTTTTCACTTTTGCACTATATTAATACAAAATTTTGTGTTGTAAAAAAAAAATAATATAAACGGAGAGAGAGTAACGTCGTTGTGTCGAAGTTCTCCTCACATTCCTCGATCTATCATCAAAATATAAATTTTTTTACCCAAATTTCATCTGTGTGTGGTTGTCTAGTCTGTTTTGTGGTTGATTTTCATCCACAAAATGGTGGTGTGGATTGTATGAAGCAAGTGTGGTAACATTGAGATGTGAAAATATTTTAGGGTGGTTTGTTGATGGGCTGGTAGATGGCGTTGCTCGAAACGGAAGTTGCATGCAAGCAGTTACATTTTTAAATGGTTTGGATAAGGAGAAAATGCATTTTATTGTGAAATTGAATGAAAATTAAATTTCAAAACAGAATTTAATAATTGGGAAAACACAAAAACTGACAAATATCAAATAGGAATTACAAATTTGTAATCACGCAAAATTAAAAAAAAAAAAAAAATAATGATAGAAATAATTTTAATTATTTTACATTTATAGAAATTATAGTTTACAGTTTTGTGTGATTCGCTAACTGGAAAATTGAATTTTTAAAAGACCAAAACTATGGTACCTGCTATTATACCCAAAAGAGAAAAGTTAGTTAGTTAATTTTATTAGTATTTTATTTTTCTAACGATTTGATTAACAATTTTGTGTGTAATGATAAAAAATAAAAACCAATTTTTCAAATAAAAAATATTTTTTTGACCCAACAAACAATATCCCTTCTATAAAGCTTTACAAGAGCTACATTACCACCTGTAAAGCTTTATAGAAGCAAATTTGTTAGTCGGGGAACCGTAACTAAGGGTACTAGCCATAAAATGGTTCTTTTGAATTCTAAATTTCAAATAAACGGCTTTGCCAATTTCAAATCAAATTTCTATACAAAAGCGTTAATTTTACAGAATTTTCAAAAGACACATTTTGTGCAAATAAAAAATATTTCAAATTTCTTTTTTGAAAACGGGTTTGAAATTTCTTTTTGAAGTACGAATATAAATTTTGTTTTTCTAAAAACTCCTTTTTGTACAAAAAATAATTTTGTGGACAAAATAATTTAAAACGGTTTTTAAGTAATTATAAAAAAAGATCTTATGTTTCTTAAATTATTTCCGAAATTTCCTAAAAAAATCAAAGTTTAATTTTTCCTATTTTTTTATGTAAAAAAAAAACAACAACGTAAGAGCTTCTTTTATTTGGTTATTTTTAACAAAATTTCATTTTTTAGTAGATTTTTTGCCATTAATTTTTGGCACCAATTTTTTTTCCCCTAAAAAATATCTTTTCACCAAATAAACCCTTATAAAGTTATAAGATTATTGGTACTTATATGCCAAAAGTAATAATATCACTAGATTTTAAAAGTTAAAGAAAAAAAATTATTTAACAGATCTTGTCCTATGATTTATACTTGTACAGCCCTATTTATAAACTCGTCATAGAGAGTTCATAGCATTATGTACTCTTTATAATGTCTTTAAACAAAAAATTGTGATTTATAATATTTATGCAACGTTTAATAGAGGTTGTGTAAGCTAAACGCGTTTTCAGGTTGTTTAGAGCCTGAATAAGAATATATTTTACTCAAATGTCAGTTGAACATCACATCATTGTCACAAAAAAAAAACACAACAATGATTTGTATAATTTTTATTGACGAATTTAGTTTTCCTCTTTCTTTCTTTATTTCATAATCGAAGTGAACAATTTGTAATGAACTAAAATAATAAATAATAAATTGTGTTTTTTAGAGATTTTTTCCTGATATGAATTCTTTACGAGAACTTTTGCCCGCAGTAGCCAAATGTGTGTTTTCATTTTTCATCTTTCTCTTTTTAAGCCTTTTGTTTTTTTTTACACAGAAATGATTAATGTATAATATTTTTTAATTGTCAACAAAAAACAAATGAGAAATCGTATTTTCTTTTAGAAGTTTTCTTCCTTCAATATTACGAGAACTTTTGCTCACGTTTTTGTTTTTGTTTTTTGTTTATTTTCGAATCAGACGTAGTTATTTTATCGACAGATGGAGTTGTTTGTCGTTATAAAAAGTACTTATTTTCCTTTTTTAGTACTTATTTGGACACAAACCTAGCATAATTATAATGGCTAAGAAAATGTTTTAATAAATAGAAATATTATGTAACGTCGCATAGAGGCTACGTAAAACTTTATGCATTGTATAACTATGCAGCCCTTTAGAGCTGTTTAGCGAAATCTAATAAATAAGGCTGGTAGAGTAAAAGGCTTTCAAATTTGAAAAAAAAACTTATCTTTGAAATAAGTAGCTTTATAAAAGTAATAGTCGAGTAACCAAAGCAAGGGAACTCGGCCGAACAGCTCTAATTTTGATGATCTTTTTTTCAAACCTCTATGGGTTAAAAATTGCCGATGTTGCCGTATTGCTTTCAAAAATTAAAATTAAATTTTTTTTTAACAAAACCAATTTTTTTTGCTTAAATTTCATAAAATAAATGATACCTAAAGATTCTCTAGGTAATTTAAGGAAAAAAATTATACGGGGGTAAAAGAAAATCTTCCATCGTTTAAGCGATAAATGCAATTTTCTTACAAACTGACTTCAAACACAAAAAAACACCAACAATATTTGCATACACGTATTTAAAAAGCCAGAATCTCATTTCTATCTGTAAAATTTAAATCCACTAAATTTAATCAAGAGTTTTTGAAAGAATGGCCCTCAACTCAGAATTTTGAAAAAAAAAAAATGTTATTAAAAAATTTTAGATGACTTTGTTTCAAACTTTTTCTTAGTAAAAATGAATTTATTTTAAAAAAATGTTTGGCCATAAATATTATCAGATGAATTAAGAAGAGGAAAAGGTAATACATATATATCACATTTAAAAAAAAAAATGAAAAATGACTTCAATTTCATGGGGTTTTTTAGATAAAAACTGAATTTTTGCATTGAAATAATTGATTTTCTCAAAGACTTTGGCAAATAAGAACTTTAAACTTTTGCTATTTAACTTTCAACAATGAGGGCTATGTCGAACTTTTTCAACACTTCTATTAAAAAAAAGTTCTTCGAAAATGAAATACTTTTGACATTTCCTTTTATAATTTCAAATCATAATAAATGTGGACAAAAAATTTGAAAAATAAATGCATTTTATATTGGGAAAACGTTTTAAAAACGACATGTTAAAATTTTTTCAATAACTTTAATTACCATTTTTTCAATAACCCTTCATCCAATTAACTCAATTTTGACAAATATGAATAAGCTTCTAGCTTTTAAAAAAATGTATATTTAAATATTGTATTTGTTGCCGTTGTGTTCAAATATTTTTTTTTTTGCATCTATCGTTTAAACGATGGAAGATTGCTCCTCACTCCCGTATATTTTTTTTTTTCCTTTAATTTTCTAGACAATCTTTTGGCATCAATTAATTTATGAAATTTAAGGGGTAATAACACCTTGTAAACCACGAAATCGAGCGTCATTTTCATCACCATATAAAACAAAGATGAAATATTATTTTCTTTTGGTGTTTGCTTAGTTTAATTAAGTATATTAATAGGTAACAGAATAGGCTAATGTTAAATTTTTTAATGATGTGAAATTTTTTAAATGGCGGTGTAGTTCAGGATGATAGTAAAATTCACAGCCATGAAGGAACTACAAATGTTCGAGAGAAAAATACTGAGGATTTGCACTGGACTCATCTTTGACCGACAGCGGCAGAAATACTATAGCAACAAGCGACTCTACGAGGAAGCAAAAATCATACCACTGGACAAGTATCTACTGCAATCGGCGAAGGTACTGGTAGGAAATATCGCCAACCATCCCAATCAACTGATGAGAAGAATGACAGCCCAACAACGACATCCGGAACCTAAGTACCTTTGTGCTTTGGATATACTGGCTGAGAACATAATTTCAATGGACAACGAAGAAGTTAACTTTTACGCCGACACCCAGTCGGCTTACTACCGTGGCTAACGCCAACCAAACCAACCCAACTCAACCAACCCCACAACTGGACATCTGGGTCTGAACACCCCGAGGACAACCTAGTCAGCAGACTTTAAATTAAGTTTATCCATGTATAATATTTATTTATATTTTATAACTTAGTCATTGTATAAGGTTAGGCCCCCTCTGTGCCAACAAAATTTTGTATCTATCAATGAATCTTAGACATAAGTTAATTTTAAGTCAATTGTAAATAACAAGCTCAATAAAAACAAAATTGAAATTGAAAATTGAAATTGATAGTAAAATTCTGTGCTCCCATCGGGCGACCAACTAACTCCTACAGTTTTTAACCGATTGGGCTTTTTTTTTCATGTTTTTTTTTTAACGAATTTTGTTTTTGGAATGAAATAATTTTTTCAAACTAATGCCATTTCTTTAAAAATTAATATTTCAAAAAAATCCTACGTACTTCACTAGAGAATAGTATTTTTAAGCTCCGCACAAAATTTCAGCTCAATCGGTTAAAACCTGTAGGAGTTAGTTGGTCGCCCGATGGGAGCACAGAATTTTACTATCATCCTGAACTACACCGCCATTTCAAAATTTTACATCATTAAAAAATTTAACATAAGCCTATTCTGTTACCTATTAATATACTTAGGGCCGGTTTGTTCACACTCGATTATCTTTTAATCTAGGATTATTCCATACAAAAATCCTTGATTAAAAGATAATCGAGTGTGAACAAATCGGGGCTTAATTAAACTAAACAAACACCAAAAGAAAATAATATTTCATCTTTGTTTTATACGCTGATAAATATGACGCTCGATTTCATGGTTTACAAGGTGTTATTACCCCTTAAGCAAAATTTTTGAAAACAAATTTTTTTTGTTCACAAAAATTTTCAATTAAATTTAAAAAATCAATACGGCAACGGCTTCAATTTTTAATCTATAGAGGCTAATTAATTACCGACGTTTAAAAAAAAAAACATCATCAAAATCAGAGCTGTTCAGCCGGGTTCCCTAATATTGCCATTTTTTCAGCTTTGGTTACTCCACTATAAAAAAAAAAATGGAAAATGAGTTGGGGAAAAAGTGCAAAGAGCGAACATCAATGAGAAGAACTTCATAAATTGAAACGTTAGTTTATACTTTATAATTTTTGTATTTTACATAACCTTTTTCTGACTCGCATGTATAAGTTTCTAAAAGATTTCTTAAATTATCACAAACCATTTTTTTTTTTTGCATAAAATATTTTTTTTAAACCCCCAACCGAAATTATTTCCTGCTTCAGTCTTTCGGTGTAAACATTACCTGTGTTTTATTTTCCTCGTGATTCAGGCCTGACTGAAAACAAGCAAGTATGTATGGGACACCATGGTGTATGCGTAACATTTTTTTTTTAATTGAAAAATTAAATTGGTAGATGACTTTTTAAGCAATAATAATTGTTTATTAGAAATATTACATGTAAGCAGAGACTGTCCTGAAAAGTTAAATTTATAACATTTGGAGTTGAACTTAGGTTAAATATTATTGCTTCTTTCGATTGCAATGCTAGCAGTTTTTTGTTGCTTTTTCAATATTAGTAAAAAAAATTAAAATAAATAAATGAAAATACAAGTATGCATATTAAGTAATGCATTCATCAAATAATTTAAACCTAAAATAAAAATCAGACATTAGAATGCGAAAAAAAAGGTACGGAGCTACAGCTTAAAGTATATGTAAGTCAATTCAATGTAATTTGGTATGTATAGATTTTTGAGACTCTTCAGGGGAGTTTTTGTTATTTAATTATTAACAACCAAAATTAACGGAACCTGTCATATACAAATTATAGAAAAGTATATTTTTTTTTAACTTTATGACAAGGTCTATCTTTTGATGAATGAAGTTTTTTTTTCCGAAATCATTATTAACGGTTGACTTCCTAAAGAACGGTTTATTTTTTAATTCTGAATTTCTACCAAACGACTAGTTCAATTAAAAAAAAAAATTGTATACAAAAGCATTCATACAAGTTAAGAAATCAAAAATAAATTTTGAAAAAAAAATTATTTTTTGGATTTTTGATTTGGATTTTTTTTACCAAAAAAAAATAAACGTTTTTGGAATACTATTCATTGATTTTTTTAAAATTTTTGTTTTAGGTGTTGATCAATGTTTACCGCAAAAAAAAATGTTTTTTTTTTTCAAAAAATTTTGTAAAAATAAATTATTAGCTGTAATGATGTTTATTTTTTTCAATATATCTTAATTAAAAACAAATAAAATTGGATACAGTTTTTAGAGCTCATATTCAAGTTGTTTTTCTACGAATGTGTTCAAAAGGTCCTACAAAACGGTAGGTACTTCCTCCATTTTTAGTATCTTTAAAAAAACCTAATTAAAAAAACTAATTTAGATAAAAAAATGATTTGTGTCAGCATAAATATTATCAGCTGATTATTCGTAATTATTATTTCTCAAACAAAGAATTCTGCAGTTTCGACTTGTAAACGAGCAGTAGAGGCTACATTCATAAAACATATGGAATTCAATACCAATCTTGTTTAAATCACTTTTTGTTGAAAGTAGCTTTTCGACCTTATTTTTTTTAAATTTATTTTGTCTATCCAACTCGAATTTCATTTTTCAAATTCCTTTAGATACATCAAATTTTCTCAAAACTTTATTAGTTATCGTTAAATGTTACAATAGAGAATAGAATCTCAGAAAGTAAAATACATAGGTATTCCTTAATTGTTTTCACTTGAAAAACATAAGAAATGCAAGTATTAATAGATATACACCAGTCTACCAAACCAAAACTAAGCTTTCTTTGAATATTCAAAACCAAAACTTTTCAATTACTAAGATCAAAATCTTCCAGTATCTATATTATACATCTTCAACCTTTAGTTCTTGGTTTTTCATGTATACTCATCAAAGAACACAAAAAAAAAAAAAAAAACATTCTGAAAGAAGAGGTAACTCTAGAGACATCATCTTGCATATAAATCAACAACAACAAAACATTATAAAACAACTAATGTTCAGTCCACACTTTGCATAATTCTTTCGAGTCTTCTAGAGTGTATAGGTAGGTAGCTAAAAAGTTAGCCCTCTTCTCTATTTCCCAGCTCTCTATCTCATACTCAACCATACATGCAATATGAATCACATGTCATCATGTAACTAACTAACCACCATATGTAAGTTAAAAAACTTACATCGCACATATCATCATAGCATAGAGCCACTCTAGAATACCGCCGCTCGCGATACATAATTCACATCTTAACTGTGCATCACACATTTTGTTGAATAGCCCAACATACATTAAGGCTTGAATTGAAAAAAAAAGCTCTATACTCGCTTCACAAAAACCACCATATATCACCATCATCATCATGCTTCCAAAACGAACTTGAATAACATTAGATATGCATGTTCGTATACGCTCCACTTCCCATAATAGAACATATACAACCTCTCTAAGGTACTGTGATATACTCTCCTACCCAGCCAAACACTATTGTTTCACTATAGTTTTCCCAGCATCTATCGCATACATAAACTTACCGCCAAGGTGGGTTTCTAAAACCCCCTCCTCACCTATCTTACAAAAAAAAATAAAAATAAAAACAACAGAAAAAATAACACAATCGACACAACGACGACACAAGAGTCTATATGGAAAATTGTTTGTTTTCATTTTTTCTCACCCATTCGCCACCACCAACCCTTCTCAGCTCTCTCTCAATCTAAAACCACCTCACCATCATCCCCTTTTATCTTCGTTGCCTTCATCAGAAAACATACTAGACACAAATTTAGCTGAATGGCCTGCACTCGCTAGCTGTGCCAACACTATCAGTCTACTATTAAACGGCATAACTATTAGTCGACTTTTTATATTTTGCACACTCTGAGAGAGACCTTTGAGACAGTGGTGGTGAAAAAGATATAAAAAAACAATAACAAAAAAAAAACAAGTTTTAAAAACTATTAACCAATTCAAGTGCACAGTATATAAACCACATACCAGACTTTTTGAGAGTGGTTATAGCATTCCAAAGTGATGTGACGCTAGTTCGAAAAAAAAATCATGAATTAATCGAAATTTTTCCAAAAAATTTTCTTGACGACATTTTTTTTATTTCATTGACAAAATAAAATATAAAATACGCGCTAATTTTCAACCCCTTATCATCCCTTATTTTTTGTAAAGAACTTTTACTGCATGGATATTTACACATTACAATCAAAATGGTAAGTTGTAAAAAATATAAAAATTTTTTTTACTACCCTCCCGAAGGATATATGTGTTTCCTTTAGCGTGACAGAGATGGCGTTAGCGTATTGCTAAACTAAAGGTAAAACAGGATAGAAAAAAACTAGGTGGGGACAAAAAATAAAAATACTATACTTGTTGAAAAAAGTCCTTCTTTTGGTCATGGAAGAATGCAGGGGGGTTAAACGGGGGCGAGTTCATTCACATTTCGTCGTAGGCGCATTCATAGTTCGTTCCCACACACAATTGTTTTTTTTTTTAATTTTTTTTTTATTTATTCCCACAGTTACACAGGAGCGAGATCTCTCCTTTCATCTCTTCTAGCACAGCCTAGGAACGTTCATCAGCATCCATCAGAAAACAACATAATCATCATCATCATTATCGTCATAAAGAATCAGGAAGACGCACAGCAAAGGATTCTCACCCAGGCAAACCAGCATCATTATCATCACACACATGTCCTTTTTTTTCTATTCCACGGTTTTTCTCTTTCTCTCTCTCTCGGGCGCCCTCTCTCATTCTATCAACGTGTTTTCTTTGTTCTTTGTCATTACTCCTTTTTGGTCCTTGTCTCTGCTGGATTTCAGGATGAAAAATCTTGAATGTAATATAGCGTAATCGCAGGATCCTCATGTCTCATACCCTGTTTCTAATGAATGATGATGTTTTTTTTTTCCCATGAGAAGTGAACTCACATCATCAGGTAACAACATGAAGAAGAGACACGATGGTGACGGTATTGGTGAGGCAAATAAATATATGCATGCACTCATTTTTAGAGCCTCTCCTGACAAGGCGGCTGCTGCTTGGGCTTGCTACTACTTCTCATGGGAAAATCCATAAGAAAGATCCCACACGAATGCATTATAGTGCAATGAATTTTGAAGGAGGAAAAGAAAAATCATTCCTTTTTGTTGCTCCTTAAGTGCACCCATATCCTTCCTTTACAGACTCTTGCTTATACATTTTTTCCTCAGCTACTATGAATGTTCTGTGTGTGGTTTTATGTGTGGGGTTCATTATAGCAGATTTTCTATAGGCATACAATTTTTACTTGCCAATGCCACCCAAAGAAGAACATATAAGGACTTTTCCCGATGAAGTTGATAGGTATAGGTACTTTTTTTCCCTAATGCTAACTTTTGTAATCTTTAAGGAATTCACACACATAGATACTATAATGTGCATTATTCCCCTTTTTTGCCACCCCAAAAAATGGGGGGGTTTTTATTCATTGAAGAAGAGGATCCTTCCAAATTTTATATATGCAATTTGTGCATATATTCAAGAAGAAGAAGAAAAAAAAACGCAATTTAGATAGATAGAAAAGGGGAAAGGATTTTTTTTTTCTTTTGCGCTTTCTCATGGGCTTTTCTTTCTTTTTCTAGAAGTTTCGGGAGTTTTTCTTGAGTTTTCCTGGATTCTTTTTATAATTTTTGGCAACCTGAAAATAATGCAGTTTTGTGCGCATTTTCATTTTTTCAACTTTGGCATCATCTAGAGGAGCAAATACAAATAAAAGAAAAAACTCACAAACGCAAAAGGGAAAAGGAAAACAACGTGAATTGTAATTACGTTGGATTGTTACTAATTGCACGTAAAAAGAATTGTTATTTTTTATTTGTATTTTTTCTATTTTCATATGGAAAAAGAGAATAACAAGAAAACTTAACCTAACCCCTGTTGATTAGGTTGTGATGCTGATGATGTATGATGCTCTTGCATGCTCTTGTGAAATATGTTTTAGAGTAATAAATAATTGTAGTGATGCTTGTAGTGTAATAATGGGGTTGTTTTTTTTTTTTTATATTTGAAAAAAGTCGTAAAGTTGTACCTAAATGTTACAAAAGGTGGAAGAATTATTTTTTCTTTTTGCAAAAACTTAGAATTCAAATCATTATGATAGGTAATTTGTATGTTCAATGTTTTAATTTTTTAACTACACTAGCCCAAAAAATTAAGGGAACAAAAAAAAAAATCGTGATTTTTTAGTGATTTTCGATAGGCTGTATCTCAGTAAAAAAATGATCGCATCTTGACTTGGTTTATCTAAAACTTAAACGATATTTATCAATAAAATGTTCAAATAAACTCAAAAGAATTTGATTTTGCTCATAAAAAAGTTACAAGAAGTAAGTCATTTAGACCTGCAGAAATATGGTGTTTTATTTCATCTCAAAAGTTCAAACCCTCACAACAGAAAAACCGCTTGATGAATAAATCTGAAACTTTGCATACGAATTCCAGGTATCTTAAGCTTCAATAATTAAGCCTCAGTTTAATCTTATCACCAATAGAAATAAAAAAGCGGTAAATTTTCTAAAAAAACGTAAAAATGCCTATTTTGATAGCTTTTCTAAATAAATCTCAAAAATAAGAAACCATTTTGTTTAACAAAGCAAACTTAATTTCTTTGTAGAGAATTGAATGAAGTTTTTAAATGTGTCCTTGAATATTTTGTACAATGATCCGTTGTTGAGATATTGATAGTCAAAGTCAAAAGTATGGTTTTTGGTTTGATGACTGATATTGCAGTCTTAAAAAAAATCGTAGAAGTTTGAAACAAACTGAATCTTAAAGCCAAATAAATAACCTTTCTAAAAATAATAATTATTTTATCAGAAAAAATTTTCCCACTTTCTTAGGAGAAAAGTAAAAACAAAAAAAAAATGGAAAATTTTGGTTTTTGAACAGTTCAAACAATTTAGCTATTTTACCGTTAGAAAGAAAATATTCAAACATTTAATCCTAAAACTAGAGCTTTCACATGCTTTTTATTTTGTCACGATGCGATCATTTTTTACTGAGATACAGCCTATCGAAAATCACTAAAAAAATCACGATTTTTTTTTGTTCTCTTAATTTTTTGGGCTAGTGTAGTTAGACTAAAGCATAAACCAAAAAATATATCCAAAAATCATTTTTCAAATCCAATAAAAAATTTTTAAAAAATCAAAGGAACTCATTTTGCTCACGAAAAATGTTTAAAATATTAAAAGGAAACATGAAAAAATTGATGTGAAAACTATCTGAAAAATAAAAAAAAAAAAAAATTGTGAGTAAATCGAAATCTGTCCGTAATAACTTTATCTTTTGAGCTAACGAAAAATTGGCTATCCTGTACCCCTGCAATTATTTTAAAACCATAATTTTTTAGTTCGTAAACTCTGAATTTGAATGAAACTCTCCTTAATTAATGGTTAACATGATAAATCTTGTGAAAATTTTAAAATTTGTATCGCCATTGATAACGCTATAGAATAGGGATACTGGGCTAGTTTTGTTGCTGGAGAGGGGCAATTTGGGTTCAGTGGTGCAATAAATTAGGAACACGGTGGTGGTTACTTTGAACTTTATTCTGTATGAAGAACGAAAGCAACCCCAATCTGTGTTTAATATTCTAAGCCATTCTCTTTATGAATAACGAAGGTGCCCCTAAATGTTTGCTCCTTTTTACTTTATCAAAGGTGCATTTATTTTTATAGCTTTTTTTTGAAGCAGGAAGACGCCCCTAATTTTTATAAAATTTTTTGTTTTTACTTATACAAACAAGCTCCTATTTTAGCCATTTCTTTGAAAGAAGAAAGCGACCCCATCTTAGTTTAAAGGACTTCCACAAAGCGCCCTTATTTAAGCACTTACTACTTTTGAAAACAAAAAAAAAAAATCAAAAATATGGTTTTTTCGCCCATTTTTCTGAGAAAAGATATTTGCGAGATTATTTGTCTGCATTTTTATAATTCTTTAGTCCAAGCGGCGACCGTCAAGTTACTTAGCTCATAAGGTTAGAGGTTAAAATTGGTGTCAAATGAAAGATAAGTTGATACTGAAAATAAAAAAATAGGGTTGCCACTTCTAAAATGGGAACTTCCATGTGGCAACCCTATTTGAAAGGAAAAATTGTCACATAACTAATACATTCATATCTTTGTTATTTGGCCAGATAAAATTTTTTTTTTAATGCCAAACGAAAGTCAAAATATTAAAAAAAAAAAATAATAAAATAATATAAAGAACGTAACCCTACAAATGTGGCAACCCCATTCAAATGAATACAACCCTGACAAAAATCTTCTTTGAACAAAACAGTATAACTTTTTATGCACTAGAAAGCTAAACTATACGCCATATTTTAGATAATACTCCCTTCTATCTAAAAAATGTCGGGTGCCACCTCGCAAATGCAGACAAGTACTCGGCAACCCTACTAAAATGCTAAAAAACGCAAAAATCACTTTTTTTTTTTGGCCAAAGTGTATAATATTTGATAGAGTTAAAGGCTATAAAATACATCCTGTATAGCTTAGACTCTCTTCTATCTAAAAAATGTCAGGTGCTACCTCGCAAATGCAAAAAAGTACTCGGCAACCCTACTAAAATGCTAAAAAACGCAAAAATCACTTGTTTTTTGGCCAAAGTGTATAATATTTGATAGAGTTAAATGCTATAAAATACATCCTGTATAGCTTAGACTCTCTTCTATCTAAAAAATGTCAGGTGCTACCTCGCAAATGCAAAAAAGTACTCGGCAACCCTACTAAAATGCTAAAAAACGCAAAAATCACTTGTTTTTTGGCCAAAGTGTATAATATTTGATAGAGTTAAATGCTATAAAATACATCCTGTATAGCTTAGACTCTCTTCTATCTAAAAAATGTCAGGTGCTACCTCGCAAATGCAGACAAATACTCGGCAACCTTATCCAAATGCCAAAAAACAAGTGATTTTTGCGTTTTTTTTAGGTGTCATTTGACACCAATTTTAACCTCTAACCTTATGAGCTAAGTAACTCGACGGTCGCCTCTCCAACTATTAGTATCGTAGTGATTTGAAACACGATGAAACGAAAAAATGACTGAAAAAATTGGTGATTTATAAAATCAACGTACAGCTTAAACTATAATAGATATAAAAATCGTTGATATCTATATGTTAGGTGTAAAATTTAAAATGAGCACTAAGAATAAGGGATGTTTCGAAATTCAAAAATTAAATAGAGTAAATACGTGTAAAACGACATGACAAAAAAATGCCTATTTTCTAAATGGTAAGTCGTAGAGAATTGAATTTCTTTTTAATTTATAAATAAAATTTTATTGTTAGGTTAACAAGGGTATTGAAAATATTTTAAAAAATTTCAAAACCAAGTAAAGGTTTTTTTTATGAAAACATGTGGTAGACCTTTGACTACTTTGTCATTGTTATTATAGGTAAGAGACATTTTTTTTACAATTTTAAAGATGCCATTGGAAAGTTAACGAAAAAAAATTAGGCGTCTAAACGGATTTTTTTTAAGGCGTTGCATTTTGAAATATGAATCACAACAAAAACATTACTGTTAAAAAAGGAGCCAAGTTCTCCTATGTTGAAATTATGCTGGCACAAAAAGTACTGAGATGTAAAAGTGTACCAAGTTCTAAAGTTTGGGTTCAAATTCGTATCAATAAAATTTTGATTGTTCTCTTGACAATTTTTCTTAACCATCGATTTTTAAAGTTATTTCAAAAATTGCCAAGTAAACAATCAAAATTTTATTGATACGAATTTGAACCCAAACTTTAGAACTTGGTACACTTTTACATCTCAGTACTTTTTGTGCCAGCATAATTTCAACATAGGAGAACTTGGCTCCTTTTTTAACAGTAATGTTTTTGTTGTGATTTCACTACTTTTTGCAAGGTATGGCTGTAGAATATAAAATCTCTTTATTTGATGAAAATTCAGTGAAAATGGGTGGTTGCCACGCCCCCTGCCTGAAATTCTCAAACTTTAAATTTTTTCCTTTGTGTAAACTACCAGCTAAACCATTCTACCAAATTTCAAGATTCTACGACATACAGAATTGCTCTATAATATATGATGAAAATTCAGCGGAAATGGGCGGATGCCACGCCCCCTGAATTGAAAATCTCAAATTTTCGATTTTTTCCTTTGTATACACCACAAGTCCTATCACCGTGTAAAATTTCAAGTTTCTACGATATCGGGAAGTTCTCCATAATTTTGATGATCTGTCAGTGAGTCAGTGAGTCAGTGAATCAGTGAGTCAGTGAGTCAGTTACGGTTTTTGCGATTTTTGAAGCCCTATATCTCAGAAACTACTCATCGTAGGAGGCTGAAATTTTGTAAGGTGTTTGGTTTTGACGATCTCAACAAATGTAGTGAGTTTGAAATTTCTAGCATCTTTGGTGTGGAAGTTAGAGGGGGGTCGAAAATGGCCTGAGTTGTTTCCTGTAAATAAGGGTGTAGTGCCAAAGTTGCTAGAGAACTTGGCTGGGCACTACCGTGCCCCTTGATTTTTGTTAAAAAAAACATAGATATAAGGGTATTTTTGAGTGGTTTTCTTATTTAAAAATTTTTTTTTTGTATATCTATGAAAATGTTGAAATTGTGCAATTCACCTGCACATAATTGGTCACAGTTTCTTTGGTACTTGTTTGATTTCAATGTTTGAGATATCAATCAAAATTGTTTAAGGTTTCACTTCTACCACGTGTGAATTGCACACATGCTTTTTTTTTTTTCTTAAAATTAGTCAAACGTAGAAAAAATTGCAGGTTTTTTTTTTTACTTTAGTCTAAAAACCTAAAGTTTTTGTCAATTTATTTTCAATTCAATAAGCAGACCGACATCTTTTCTAAGGTAAGATAAGCTTTATTTTCAATTTAATTTCAGGCCATTTGTATTTTAATCGCTTCGGGGATGACTATATTGAATTTGTTTTCAAAATGTTTGGGCTTATTAAAAAGTTTCTAAAACATACAAAGCAACGCAAGCAGGACAACAATATACATACATTTACACATACCTAACATTTATATATTCTATTTGTATACGATTGTCTATTTAACTGCCTTCATTTGGTACATGTGTTTGAAAGATAGAAAGAGGTTGGTCACTGTGGTGTATACGTAACATTTTTTTCCAATTAAAAATTTAAAGAATTTATACGAAATTTCTTTTGCTGAGATGCATATTGCATATCCTAATAATTTTTCTCTTGTAGCTCAGTCTTAAAAACTAATTTTCAATTAAATTCTTTAATGCAAAATTGCTTTTTTTTGAACACAAGTCAAGAAGTCACAACTGGAATTTGCTTCAAAAAACCATTGTTTATGTTAACCACTTAGATTTTGAAATGTGTATCATAAATTTCTATTAGAGAAAAAAATTATTTAAAAAAAAATGAAAACGGCTTACATTGCTACTATAATTGGTTTGCACTTTTTAATTTCATTAAGGTTTTCCTAGGTTTCAAATAAATATTAATTAAATTTGCTGTTGTGTATGGTCAACAGAAATGTTCTTATTAAACAAAACAAAATTATTTTTTTCTAACATGATGGAGTAACTAATGTTTAACTAAAAAGTGAATTTTAAATTATAATGCAAACTTTTATTGCATCAAAGGGTTTTCAACATCAAGAATCATCCATATGTGTAAATCCACCGTTAATTTGTGAAACTTATTTATACGTAAAAAAATAAAAACTGCGCACTTGAAAATGTAATCATCTGAATGTGATCATCAGATGTAAAACAGAAATAGTTCTATTTGTTCATTTAATTTTTGCTTCACAACTAAAAATGTGCATTACAAAGTTAGCGTAAATTTTTATTTAGATATATTATGTGTTATACATTTATAGAGATGGCGCAATAGTTTTTTTTTCGAAATGTACTTTACAATTTTTTTACGCCCACAATATTGAAATCCCAGTCCCATGTGTATGTACACGTTCATATTTCGCAGTAGAATGAAATTTTCTCAGAGGGATGATGATATCATTTGTATAGAGCTTCCGCAATCTGCAATAATAATAATTATTATTATTATCAATCCCAAAGGGGGAAATTTTCATCGAAATATCTAGAACTAGTTCACGGTTGAGGGGTTGTAATAAAATAAAAAAAAAATGAAATCATGTGTTCGATGCCAGCTGAATATTTTTTAATTAATGTCAATTCAATTCTGGCTTTTTAATGTGGATGAAATGTGGACAAACTTGAAGTCGTATTCGGTAAAAATAAAAGTTTTGTATATTTTGTAATTATGAACATTTCGAAAAAAAATTACGAAATTCTGTCTATATGGAACAGCAGGTAGAGGTTCAATATTAATTGATTTAAATGGGTTTTTTTTATTTAATCTTATCTATTTCCCCATAAATTTTGTATGCGTTTGCGTATGCAAATTTAATGATAAATTTATTTACTATTAATTCTTCATATATGGAACCGCTTTAGTAATAAATGTACAATTAAAACTTATTGCTCATACGCAAGAATGTAGGTAGTTTAATGGATTTGTTGGTGCTAGAGCTGTGTCAATCGTGATTGATTCGGTCTTTTTGACCCGTTCACCGAAAATTCTGAGTAATTGCAATCACTATAAACCAAATCAATCAATCCTTATATCAATCTCGTTCATAAAATAAGAAAGTACGAAGTAGAAAAGTACGTTTCGTTCATCCAAATCGTTTACAATCAAAAACCACGAAGTGGAAAAGAACGTTTCGTTCATCCAAATCGTTCACAATCAAAAACCACGAAGTGGAAAAGAACGTTTCGTTCATCCAAATCGTTCACAATCAAAAACCACGAAGTGGAAAAGAACGTTTCGTTCATCCAAATCGTTTACAATCAAAAACCACGAAGTGGAAAAGAACGTTTTGTTCATCCAAATCGTTCACAATCAAAAATCATCTAAAAAATCTGTCAGAACTCGGATTTCGTTCATTCCATTCATTCTCAATCATCATTTCGATATTATGATACAAGTTTATATGAGCAGGTTCAGAGTTTGAATTGAATCGGATTCGATTGGGAATTTCTATCGAATATCTGACCTTGACTTCTTTTTATTTTTGATGTATCTATTTCCACGTTTTGAAATTGACGGAGACATAATGCCTTACTAATAATCAAATTTACCATTAAAATTTTCCAAAAATATATTTTCAAAAAAAAAGCGGAGATAATTAGATTTTTAAAAAACTCTCATAGAAAATATAAACGAAAAATTGTTTTTAATATTTCAGGTTATACGCGATTTCTTGTTTCTTCTCTCATTTGTCAGAACGAAATGAGTGAAAAAGAAATGGTTTCGATTAATGAACGATTGATAGAAAAGACCGAATCTTTGATGAAATCAATCTTTGAACGATTCGATCTTTTGAAATGAACGATTTGCCCAGCTCTAGTTGGTGCAACAACAAATTATAAAAAACTAATAGATTTTATGAGTTAAAAAGAACATAAACTAGAATGCAAATTACATATGTGTAGTTTACGAAAAATAAGTGGGAAGGACCATACTCGTATGTTAAATATAGCATTCGCACTTTTATTTAAACTAAACACAAATTAGTTTCACCTTTCACAAATATATTTCACCTTTTAGCAAATATATAGCATTCGCACTTTTATTTAAACTAAACACAAATTAGTTTCAACTTTCACAAATATATTTCACCTTTTAGCAAATATATTTCACCTTTTAGCAAATATAATTAAACTAAAAGCAATTATAATTAAACTAAAGCAAACTATTTAAACTTTTCGCAAATCTATTAAACCTAAACGCAAAATGATTTAACCTTTTCTAGAAAAGGCTTTTGGTATCATGCTATGAAGAAGGGATAAGGATTTAGAAGGTGAAATAAATTTGTGTTTTGGTTAAATAGATTTGCTAAAAGTTTAAATAGTTTGCGTTAGTTTAATTATAATTGCTTTTAGTTTAATTATATTTGCTAAAAGGTGAAATTTATTTGCTAAAAGATGAAATATATTTGTGAAAGGGTTAAGTAGTTTGTGTTTAGTTTAAATAAAAGTGCGAATGCTATATTTCACCTTTTAGCAAATATAATTAAACTAAAAGCAATCATAATTAAACTAAAGCAAACTATTTAAACTTTTCGCAAATCTATTAAACCTAAACGCAAAATGATTTAACCTTTTTTAGAAAAGGCTTTTGATATCGTGCTATGAAGAAGGGATAAGAATTTAGAAGGTGAAATAAGTTTGTGTTTTGGTTAAATAGAATTGCTAAAAGTTTAAATAGTTTGCTTTAGTTTAATTATAATTGCTTTTAGTTTAATTATATTTGCTAAAAGGTGAAATATATTTGCTAAAAGGTGAAATATATTTGTGAAAAGGTTAAATAATTTGTGTTTAGTTTAAATAAAAGTGCGAATGCTATATTAGAAAATCTCTGAAATTAGACATATCGCATGTGGATTTTAATAAGTTAGTTCAGGCTAAGGTACTATACTTTATAGAATCAACACCATTGGCCACTTGGGCAATCCGTTTCACATTTTAGATTTGGGGGTTTCAAACAATGATCATCTTAAGTCAGCTTTATCACGTTTAATTTGAAGCTTTGAATGTTGGTAATCAAGTTCAACACTTAAAGGAAAAACTGTATACCCATTTAGGAAAAAAGATGAAAAAGTTTAATGTTTCAAGATCATCCCCGATTACTTATCAGTCTTTCATTTTTTAATTGATTTTTTTCAGATGAGGTCATCAAATAGTTTAAAAAACTAAAAATACGCTTTTACACTCCTCGCCACTTGAATAGGACACCCTTTTTGTTTTTAATATAAGTGGATATAATTCCAGTCTCTTAATAGGTAACAGTTCAATATTTTACTATTTTGTATGTCCCCTTATGCACTCTCTCTGTGAGCAAGATCATTCATTTTCAATGTCCCGTTATTTAAATTTTGCAATTTTTTGCGGAATAACTGTGAAAAAAGTGCTCCTATTTTGCGTCACTTGAATAGGACACCCTCTTTTTTATTGGTTTTCGTGTGCAAATCAAAGAAGGTGGAAATGCAAAACTGTTCTCCGATGTCTTTTAGGAATCTTTAGCTAATTTCAGCTTTAATGGATCACGCGAAACTATTGGCAGAGGAAGAAAAAGTGAAAATCAAGAGTGCATCCGTCTTTTCAGCAAAAAGGGTACAAAAACGCAACAAACCTGAAAAATTATTTCAATATTTTTACGGAACAAGTCCAAATGTCGAAAAAATATGAAAGGGTGAACAGTGAGTTGCGTTACTGCAGCTGACAGAAGACCGATTCTACGACTCGCATCAAATTTGCATGACTCGGCCGCCAAAAAATCGATAAAAGTGGTGTAAAAGCAAGTTTTCCAATACTTAAACGACTGATTTCGACGGCTAAACACATGAAGCCATTAAAGCTTAAGAAAAATCCATCGGTTAACACCTCCCGTAAAGAGCAATGCCTTAGTGTATAAAAGCACTAAAAACTTTTAAATAATTTAACTGATTTATATCGAATGTTTAGACCAAAAAGCGTAGAGCCCTTTTGGCTGTGTATTCTTTAATATCGTTTGTACCAATTAAGTGGTCGACGATTACTAATCTAACCATTTTATATAAGGTGGTTAAATTATTTTATAGTTTTTAGATTGTGAAAAAAGCCAATTTTTAGTTTCTAAACTATATACATATTTTATTTTTTACTTTTTAGTCTTGTCATAATAATTTTATTGAAATTAGGTGAAACTCGACTTGGGTGGTATTATTTGTTATTTGTTCACATAGGTTTAGATTGATCTGGGGTGTTTCGACCCTCCAATGCCCCTCCCTTGCATCCGGATTACCAATATGTTGTGTTGTAATCTGAACTACATAGGTATGTGTAAAAAATTCAAAGTTTCAGTTCGATACAATAACTGGAAAGGGGCCAAAATTGAGATTATTACACAGAGAAAAATATGACCCGCTAAAAACTAACAGATTGCCATATTGTTTTACCGTCCATACATTTCATAAGGAAATCTTATTAAAATCAACGATTAATAAGGTTTTTTTAAGGAGATTTCTTATTATTTTTATAGAGAAAATCTTATTAAAATTTGACTGAAAAGTTGATTTTTTTTTGCAACTTAGCACTAGAACAAAAATCGCGATCAATATTTTCATGGCAGGTTGGTTCAGGTGGTAAGGTGGGCGACTAATGATTTGAAGTCTCCAGTTCGATTCCCAGCCTGTTCATCGTTTTTTTTATTTTTTTGCAGATTTTAAAACAATAAGGAAAACCCGATTGTTTTAATAAGGTTTCCTTCTTGGATGAAAACCATAGAGAAATCTTATTGTTTTTGTTCTATTTTATGTGGTCTATTTTTCTCTGTGTACATTGGTATTTTGTTAGTTTGTCAGTTACAAGTGAAGCTTATAAAAGCAAAATTGTAAAAATATCAATTAAAAAAATGCATTTGAAATGAAAATTTGCATCAAAAAAATATATTTTGCAACTAAAAATATTTTGCATTCAAAAACAATGTTATTGCAAATAAAAAAATTTCTGCACTGAAAATAAAATTCAATGCAAAATTTGTGTATTAAATATTTTTTTTTTAAATTCGTCGGTTTTCATACTATTATACTTAGGGGAGAAGGGGGCCAAATGTAACACTTTTTACTAAAACCGATGGTTCTCCTACAAATTTTAAAATAAGTCAACCCAACCTTTTTTAAATAAAAGAACCACATTTTAGCTGCAAGATCCATCACGGTAATGTTGAAAAATAAAGCTTCCAAAAAAAAAAATCGTGTTGTTTCAACCTACCCCACATACGGGGCAAAGTGTAACACATACCGGGGTAGGTTGTACCAAGAACTAAAAATAAGTAAAAAATAACTTTATTTGTTTATATTTCTTTATTTTAATTAGTAATAATAAAAACAAACGTCAGTCATGAAATTTTGGTGCAGATTTGAAAAAAAGGGATTAAATCCAAGATTTCGGAGAAGATTTGACTAAAGTCTTAAATTAAAATTAATTGAATTCATAAATAGTTTTATAAGCTTTATAAATTCAAGTGTTAGTTCAAAATGTGTTTGCAATTCCAAAATAAATACAAATTCATTTACAAGCATTCATATCCACGGTTGTTGGTTATACTAGGTAAAAAATTCTTATGTGGGTAAGAAAAAAGTGGGGTAAGTCGAAAAAAATCGTTACGTTGAACGTTAAAGTAAATCTTTCTTCCCTGAAAATTGAATAAATATGCTCCAAACCGAAAAAGGTTTGAATTCTGGTACTTATTCAAAAAATTAGTTTACATTAGTTGATAACAAACAGCATTTGTTGTAATGCAAAATAAATAAAAATAAAATAAACGAAAAATCACAATTCACTTGTAAAAAGTAAAAAAAGTCGAATAAATACAAAATAAAAGGAGTTTTTATCTGAGTCACACTTTATGCAATCATAAATACCTAAGTGAACAAATCTATAGGTAGGTTTTTGCATGTTACAACTTGCCCAAGCATGAAATTTTTCACACAAAATCAATTTGAATAAAAAGCGAAACTGATATAGACATAACATTTACACACAATTAGAGCCAAAACACAAATGCATATAACAAAAAAATACTTAGCAATCTATCTTTTTCGGGTTAAGAGGTAGACCAAAAATAAAATTAAAAAAAAAAGTTACAAACATGCTTTTTTGGACACCACTAGTATAACTTCTCACCCTGTGATCTTATCTTCAACTGAAGAAAATGTGCCGGTAGATATGGAAAAATTGAGCATTTTTCTTCTTTACGCGTTTCTTAATATTGAAAGGAATATGGTTTTTTTTAGCTGTTAATTCTTACCCCTGTTACTTTTAGCCCCACTCCCCCTTACTTACTATTTAGCTTAAAATAGGTTCAATATTATAGTTGAAATAGCCAATGTATTATCATATAGCCAAAATTGTAAGAAATTCGAAGAATATTAAAAAAACATAATGTACACATTTTGCATTGATTTTTTTTTCAATGCATAAAATTTTGTATTTGCAAAAAAAAATTTTTTTTTAATGAAGAATATTTTTACTTACATCAATAAATATTTTTTTTAAGACAAATATTTTTCAGTTGCAATAAAAATTTTATTTTCAATTCATTTTTGTTTTATTTGCAATAAATATATTTTTTTAGATTGCAAACCAAAGCAATTAGAAAGCAAACAAAAGTGAACAAAAAAAAACAAGAGAAAAATTAATAAAATAGCATATTAAACATAAGGAATCATCAGATCCGTTTTGAGCGAATTTAGACACTTAAGAAACAGTTCTATAATAACGAAAGCCCTTTAACGTCAGCAATCATTTACTAGCGCCTAATACAGTCTTGATATTCACCCAGTAATTAAGAATCTGAAAAAAACCTCTTGAATAAAAAAAATTTCACTCCGAATAAAGTTGTATCACCTATCTTATGAACATCCCACACCCAAATTGAACTCAACAACATACAAATGGCAGCGAAAATAATTACCTACCTAAACAAATGTAGACAAACGTAAATTAAACATTAAAAAATAAAGAGAAATAATGAGCTCATTTAACACAAGAATTCACTTCTTCAAATATACAAATAAGACGACTGCATTCACGCATTTTTAAAAAGTAGTCAAGTACTTCTTGTCTTGTCTAGGCTTTTTCTTGTTCTTCATTTTTGTTGTTGTTTTTTTATATATTTTTTTTTTTATTGGAAAAAAAACTTTTCACTAAAGTCCCAACTCGCAAGCTTCAAAGTCGGCTTTCATTTCATCGTAAGATCGTAATTTTCGATATTATATATATGGTTGAAGTGTTTGCTAGTTGCCGCTCTTATCCAAGACACACAGCACACAAACGGGTGCCGCGGCGGCATTAAGTTGACAGGGTGAAGCTTTGTAGACGATGATCTACTTGATGCGAAGCTACTGGTGGCAAGTGCGTAATTAGGTGTATTTAGTACGCGCGTATAAGTTCTTTTTCGCATTTTTTTTTTTTTTTTTTTAAGAGGAAGGTACACACATGGAGAGACACATGGAAGACACAAACAAGAATCATCGTCCTTTGGCAAGGATAACGATTTAAATCCTCAAGGGGACCACCGACTTTAAACAGCTGGCGGCATCTCGCAAAACACAAAAAATATAAAAACTATTTATACAAAGGTACCTACATCTTCTGTACCTGAACAGAATATACACACATAAGCAGTCTTTGATGATATACCTTCTGTGAGCTGGAAGATCCTTTAGTGTTTAATCTTCGTTTTTGGATTTTTTTTTTCTTTAAATACGTATCACTACATCCTTAACATTCGGAAGGTAGATGAAGTTGATGTTTCTTTATGTTTGAAACATCTGCAACTTGATAAAGTGTTGTGCCTTGTGCCACAGGTTCGTGCTATTGGGATGGAGCACATGTTCCATTCTTATATCAACTAAGAGATGGTGGTTGTTTATTATTATTTTTTTTTTTTTTGTTAGTTTGTTCTTTCATCCAAAAAATTCTTTTCGATTGAATCTTCTTCTTAATTTTTTTTTTTTGGATCAATTTTTTTTTTGATTGTTTTGTAGCACCTGCCACAGGTGATAATTTTGTCTTATGTTTATCTTTTCTTTAAAGTTAAAGCCTCAAAGAATTTCTTTTTTATAGTCTGATTCACAACACTTTTTCTTGTTAAAAAATAAATGAAACGAATGAGTTATAAACAAATTGGGGTTTCACGCTTCCTTTCCTTCTGATGTGATGTTGGTTGGATGTTTAAAAAGGTAAATGTACCTTATTCCTACTATGAAGAAATTTATGCTGTAGCTTTATGTTTATGTTAGTTGGAGTGGATATGGTCTTGGTCATCTTCCAGAATGTATTCATTTAAGTTTCTAAGAAAGTAGTTTATATAGGGGGTCTTTGTTTTGGTGGTATGTATTATGAAAAAAGGGGGCTTTTTTAATAGGAACAGAAAAATATATTTCATGCTTCCGCAAATTCAAAATTGATTGTAGAGGGAATATAAAATATATTAAAAGTTACATAGCTATCTATATAGCTAGCTACGACTGAGGTTATTTAGATTTTTTTTTATTTTCGTTAAGTCCCCCTAAATTTGTACAAACAAAAATTGTATTTGTGGTTTACTTCTTTTTTCAAATAAACCCCTGTCTCAAGACGACCGAAGCAAGACGGAATCAAGTTTTAATTTTGTTAGTTTTCCCATGAATTTTAAATACAAATTTACCATAATTTAGAGTGAGTAATACCTATAAGAAAACTTTTTTTATTTAGGCAAATTAACTCCGCTACAATTCTGCAGCAAATATTCCAAAACATTTTTGGATCCAAAACATTTTTAAATTAAAAAATTATTTTAGATTTGAAATGAAATCGATTCCATAACCACTTTCACTCTACCTGAACTAAGCCTTTAGATGAAGTAGAAATAAATTGAATTTTCAATAAGGTGGGGACATTTTTTATTTGAATAACTTTTTCTAAGTTGATTGAAAATATACTTACGATGAAAAATAAAACTACACCTAATGATTTGGTGTAATTTGTATCACAACTACGTTATCAGAACTAGGCTCCTTCATTTAAAAATTATTGTATTCTGTTTTGATCTATTAACGGGACTTTATATGTGACCGCACTTCTGTAGCTTCGTTCTCAAGGTACAAATATTTTAATGTTTTTAGGTGTTGTTTTCAGCTCAATTTTTGACAAATTTCCATTGATTTTAAAAATGTTAGTTTTAATTTAACAAAAATTAATAATTTGTTTTATAACTTTAAAAAATGCCTTATTGAGTAGCTTTTTTTCTTATCATTATGAAAGATCTATTTATTTCCTTAAACTTTCTTAGCATTAAAAAACAAACACATATGAAAAACCTCCAAAAAGTTATTTTTTTGCTGAGTTGTTTCTATTTTTAAAAAGCTAAAAAATATAAACAAAATTTTAGAAACAGTTAAAAACCGTATTTTTTAAAAGAAAACAACGTCTAAAAAACATAAGACCGTTATTTCAAGACAACGAAGCGAAAACGAGAAAATTACCTCATCAGTTCTTCCACTTAGAATTACCTTAAGAGACCATAATTTTCTTCTGAGGCGGTAACTATGGGACAACCTCTATGTCATTTTTAAACTAACATCAAAAGAATTATTTTCTTACAAACCTTCATAAAGGATGTGTTGGATTTTATTTTTAACAACTAAAGTTTTTACTAATACACGGTTAAAAATTTTGGTGTAGATTCTACGAAAATTTGTGAGGCAACACCAAAATTTTCTTTAAATTTGATGAACAATTTAATACAAAATTTAATGAAATTTAATTATTTTTATATTTAAAATGAAGGATGTATTCCGAAATTTAATTTTACTGTTACATAACCTCAAAACTATTGCCCGCTCAGAAAAATAATTTACTACAAGGAAAAAGATAAATAAATTTACAATAACTTTGGTCAGACAACCATTTTTATAGGACCCATAGTTTTGGAGATATAGAGCGATTCGCGTTTTCCAAAATGGCGGATTTCGCCAGGGGTGGCGTCCCGAAAACCAGGACTTAAGCTTTTCTAATACCCCTCTTTCAGATTTGAAAAATTCAGCCGTCCTGTATTTCGTTCCACGAAAAAGTCTATCTTTCCTGTACTAAATGATATTTCTTTCTTTTTCTTTTTTATAATTTTTCTTTATTATTTTAAGTATTTTCTTTCTTGCTTCTTTAAAATGAAACAAAAACATTTCTGAAAATGATTACTTATCAAAATACATAGTGCAAATTCAGATTTGTATTTCTTATCAGAAAAGAGAGGTTTCCAAATGCATTTTTTCTGAACCAAAATAGTTTTATTTAGGTACTTTTTCAGATAGCGATACCTCTAAATCCAGCCACAAACAAATTTGTTTCTTTTTTAAATTGGCTTTCATTTTCGTTTATGTTTTTAATACAATTTAAAATTTGTTTTTTTTGTACTAAAAAAAAGAAGACGAGTAGGTATTCAATTTCAATTCTTAACCAGATAAAGTTATAATTTAGGTGCAAAGGAATTAGTTATTAAATCAAATTTTCTTATATTTTAATACTTTTGGTTATATTTTAAAGTTTTGTATTTAAAACTAATACATTTTACAAAATTATTAAAAAACTGTGTAATAAAATCGCAGTATTAAAAACTAATAATTTTTGATTAAAGAACGGCCACCAAGTTTATGTGCAAGTCCGTGCACGTGCATATATTTATTCAAAACATTATAAATCTAACCAACACTATAATAGTTCTGAATTTTTTAATGTTTTTCATAATAAAATCAATGAAAAAGAAAAACATTTTACCTGCCTATCAAAATATTTAAGCAACTAAGATAGCTATGAACTCATGTATTCTTCTTCATTAGTTAACCAAACATTTCCGTAATTCTTAGATAAAGACCTAATTTCAACTCAATCCTGGTATCGTAAAATACAAAACAAAACCCCGCACGTGTCAATCGACAGCATGGGTGGGGTCATTGGCAAAAGAACTGACGTATATCTATTTCTACCTAAAATCGTCACTAATTACCTACTCAATAGGTAGAACAATGAACCCAAAACCCATCCCTCGTCATAATTATTATAGGTCTATGTACTTACCTCCGTCTTATCACTTCAAATTTCCAGTCTTCTTGTCAATTTCCCAATGTGACTCATGTGTGCATTGTAAATCTGCACTTCAAACAATAACCACAATGCTAAATAAAGAATTCTGCAGCAAAGTGACAAATACCATTCTCCGTCATTATTTTTGATCTTCCCTTTTAAACCATCGATCATTGACCATACACATTCTTTATCGGTCATTATTTTTTTATCGTATATTGACCTAACCTAATTACCAATTTTTTTTTTTAATTACCTTCTTCTTCTTCAAATCTACCGTTTCAAAGCAATAAAAATTGAAATTATTATTATTGTTTAAAGTTATTATCTTTTGTTTAACAAAGGAAATCAACAACAATGAACGAGCGAGCATCAGTGCAATAGCACACTACGCACTGACTCAGTGCATCATCGAAAAGGCAAACAGGGGCTGATGCCCGATAGAGTGTTTTATGATGTTTGCTTAATCACCACCCCACCAACCAACCAACCACCATCATTTCAGTGAACTATACTCCTCAGCTTCTAATTTGTAGAAAAACCACTTCAAGCTTTTAAGCTTTGCTTTGTACATATACAACATGTTTGCGGCTTGATGCAATTCATTTGCGAGAATCACAGGTGTTTGCCTTTTGCCAACCATAGGCCTTGCAAGGTCGTTCGATTGCTCTTACTGTTACTACACTGGATTTCTATATGAAAAACCCCGCCCCTCGCTGTTCTCTCCTCTTCATCTACTCAAACTTCCCTATAATCAATCTAAGTAAAGGCGGTGTGCAGTGCACTTTGGAACGTTTAGACACATACAAAGACGCTTAACACCCAGGCTTAAAATTTATTATTAAATTGGAAGTTATTTTTTTCCAACTTTGAATTGAATTATCACGTCATATAGTTTTTGACAAAAAGTTATTTCGGTTGATTTCTTGGTCTGAGTCGCGCTTGAAATAATATATTTCTCAAGCAACAGTCACCAATCAGCACTCTGATCGTGAGCGCCATTAATTTAAAAAGACCCTAAAATGAGCAGCACATTTCAAAATTATACATGTGTACACTCTTGGTCATTTAAATAAGTTCATTGTTTTTGTAACACTTTTTTGTCTTTGTCTAAATAAGTCTGCAAAGGAAGTTTGAATTAGAATTAGTTAGCAATAACTAAAAGTAAAAAAAACTATCAAGTTTTCAAATTCAGTGGGGGTTAAAAGTTGTAGATGTTGTTAAGAAATCTAAAAAAGGATTAAAAATTGTTTTTAAAACACCCAAAACACGCTTTTGAATGGTTTTAATCTTCAAATTTGGTATGCATTTCTGAAGAAATTATTATTCGATAAGAAGTACGTCGCACAGTGGTACCGGTTTCTAAGAAGGGCGGCCATAGGGGATTATGGTTAGGATAGCAACAAAATATACATGAATATGTGTGAGAATATATTTTTTTAGCAATTAAAAAGAATAATTCAAATAAAAACAATTGATTTATAAAAAAATCTTGTATATTTAATAACAAAATGTAAAAAGAAGCCTTGAATCATCATACAAACAAATGATAAGTTATTTTTTAAAATTATTTATTTGGTTTTTTTTTTTCGATGTCAGTCATAATTTTTATATTAAATTTTAGATTTAAAGCTTGATTAATATCATATGTTTTTATAAAAATATGTACAAAAGATTAAAGAAAACATAAAAACTTATAGAAAACAAAAATAATATGCAAAAGTTTTAAATATGAGAAATATGAGTAAAATTGAAGCAGTGGGTGTGAAAGAGTCAGTCGTAGCCCATCGCACTTATTCGCAAACAGATTCAATTGTTTAGGAAACTACACATGCTAGAGAAAATTTATGTATATGAATCATGTATTTATTTAATGATAACATACTTAAAAGTTCCGTTAAAGTGAGAAGAAAATCAAAAGTATGGAATTTGAACCTGTCCTTTTCTAGTCTGTTTTTTTGTTGAACATTTTAAATAAAATAGAATTGTAAACTCTTTAAATATAGTACATACCTTCAACTTTAAGTTCAATAACAAAAAAAAAACTTTAAAAATAATTTTAACCGAAAAATACACTTAAAAGTTTAAGTTGATTCGGGACCAAAAATAAAGTATTGAAACCAGACTTTTATTCGACAACTTTTCATGCACGATATAAAAAGTTCCCTTATTTTCTCAAAATTTCTGTTATGCCATCTTAAAGAATAGGCTTTTTGTAACAAATATAACGAAAAATGACGTCATTATATAGACATCGATATTTCGGCTTATGGCCTACTACGAAACCACTGTGCGTCGTAGTCGTAAACCATTTAAGCGATTTTAACGAATTTTTTTAAGGGGACAATTTAATAACGCAAATTAAAAATCTAAGAAAACTTTTCAAAAATATCAATTTTGGATTTTAAAACAGTTTTGGTTTTTGAAAAATCAATTTTTTTCAAAACGAATCAATATTTGTTGAAATTTTGTTTTAATGTGTACCAGAGATACCCAGAAGGAGATGGGAAACTTCTGACGTCATACTGGTTTGCCTACAAGCTCGAATTGACGCTTTTGGCTAAGTATGCGTGAAAACACTGTGGTTGCATTGTTTTTGTATTTCACATTTAAGAAATTAAAACAGCACGAAATAAAAAAATGGGTTTTGGGGGTAAAACGTACGAAAGTTTCCGATCTCCTTCTGGGTATTTCTGGTGTGAACTGCATACCAAATTTGTTTGAAAAAGTTTTGAAAATTTGTATATGCTTTACAATTTTCAAAAAAAAAAATCAAAAATTTTTTGTTCTGCTTTTTACGTAGCTGGAGCGAAACAAAATTACAAAAATAACAAAATTAGTTCTTCTATGTTGAAATTATGCTGGAACAAAAAGTACTGAGGTGTTAAAGTGTACCAATTTGAAAGATTTAATTTGGTCTAAGATTTATTTAAATTTGTATCAATTAAATTTTATTGTTAATTTGGCAAGTTTGCAAGTTTTAAAATTTGGTATTTGGTTTCAACATAGAAGAACTTGGCTCCTTCTTAAAGTTATTTAGAAAAAAATATTTTGTATGCACACAAAATTTAAAAAAAATTTACCTGCCATTTTTAAGAAAATGTTAATCAAAGCTTCAAAAATCTTTTGTTTTGAAGAACATTATAAGCCCGTTTTCGAAAAATTTATTTTTCAAAAAAATGGAACTTTTTAACAATCAAAAATTAAAATTTTGAAAATTTTTGAAATGGGCTCCCTCGTTAGTAGGAAATAAAAAAAGTTGTAGGTACAGTTTATAACGGTTTAAATATTTTTAAATTTAAAAGTACGCTCTTATGTTAAGTGTTAGAGTGATTTTTGAGAAAAATAATTTTTTCCGTTTTTGTTAAAAGACCGTAATAAAGGAGTAACACAGAAAATTGTTACATTGGCCCATAAGCTAACGTCACTTTTCAGTACATTTTCTTGAGATCTACATATCTCCAGAAAATAAGATCGATCTCAAGAAAATGTTCTAAAAAGTGAGAAAATAGCTAAGGCCTATTTTTTTGCATACGAGACGACCCATTGTTTCAAAAGAACAAATTTTGAACTATATCGATATGTATAGGTATGTATTTCAGAATAGTATATTACCATTCATTATTTTGACAAAAATTCGTAACAAAGATTGCTTATACACGGTAACTCAAATATCATGATTCATTTCGAAATTCAACAAGTGTGAAAAGCAATGTTGTTGTTGTGTTGTAATGAAATTTTATGTAAAACGATCACAACTCATTTAATTGAACCTATTTAAATGACGTGTAGTGTATATAGCGTAAGTTGCTTTTGGTATTGTATTTTCTCGAATTTACTTGATGTTATTGTTATTTGCGTCTCGTTTCTTTTTTCATATTATTTTGTATTTTATTTCATTTTATAACAAACAAAAAACTCTGTCTGAATCATTCCGGATGCCAATATGTACTTTGTACACATCATACAAACAGAGTTTGACTGTGTGTGATGTTGATGAGGTCGATTAAATTTGCATTATTTAAATATTTTTCAGTTCGAAATTCGAATTAGCTGGAACTAAAGTTTTTGTTTTGTTTTGTCATTCGTATCTGATGGATCTTATCTAAAAATTTCGTTCTTCTAGTGCGTAATTTTCGAGTTGTTGTTGTTTTTTTTTTTCAAATTTCCAAAACATCGTTATCTTATGTAGTATCTATATACTTACCGGTTGTTTTGAAAATATTGTTCGTTTGTTGTATAAAATTGTTTACAACATCTCTTTCTTTATTTTGTTGTCAAAATAAGTAAAAAGGGAAGTGATAAAGGGAAACTTTCCACACTGTATCTGTAGATACTTTTTTGTTATTGTGTTTACTTGTTTTGTGATTATATTTTTTTTTGTAGATTCCTTCTCTTTGCTCGATTTAATTAAAATTAATTATTAACAAGAAATATCATTTTAGGAATGTTCGTTTCAATTGAATTCAACCAGTGTGAAGGTCAACATTAAATAATATTAATAAAACGAAAAATATTCAACCTACGTGTTAAAATTCATATTTTGGTTTTACTTGTGTTTTAAGCTTAAACCTTATACAAAAATATATAGGAGTTTTCGTGCATTCTCGGGTGAGTGATTTTGTAATTTGAATTTAACCTTGTTGCATTTTTTATTTTTTGTTTAAATAAAAAATACAAACCCATATTATTTACTTTTTTTTTTGTTTTTTCTCTGAAAGTGTGAGTTGTTTTTTAAATTTAGTGCTGATGTCAGTTCAACAAAAATTAATTGAATAAATTGGGTGAATTAATGTGTTTTTTTTTTTTTTTTTTATTCTGCATTAAATTCAGAGTTGTCATTTTATTCATATATGTAGGAACACTATAGACGTAAATAAAATGCGACTCTAAAACAATTTGGAATTAAAACTAATTAACAACGCTGAACTCTTTAAAGTTAAACAAAAATGTGTTTACACCTTAATCTATATAGATATCCGGGCGCCATGTTGTTTTAAAACCAAGCTACCAAACATGTATACATTATTGTTAATATGTAAACGTTAACTGATACTTATGCAGATGGTATAGAAAAATCATCAAAAAAGTGGGTTGAGCACACATTTTCTTTAACTTCAAAAAGTGAAAGAAAAGAAAACGAAACCAAACGAAAGATTTCACCTCGAATTTTTTAAGACTTCATATTTAACTCAATTTCGGAAATGTTTTGAAATCAAATTTCATTTTTTTTATAAAGTGTTTCGGTACAAGTTCCAAATTTCTTCTCCCTCATAAAATACCTTTTCACGCGACATTTAAAAATGATCTTTACAAATTCTTCCAAATATTCTTCAGTAAAAAAGTAGCGTCCACATTATGTTGATCAAGTGTGTTGATCAACACGCTTGTTCAACAAAGTAGATAAAATGTGGACGTGTTGATCAACTTTTTCTGACCCGAACGCAATTCGATTGAAACCGATAAAACTGCGTCCACAATATGTTGATCAACTCTGTTTTTTTGTTTAAGTTGTTGTCCCTCATGTTAAGTGTGGACGTGTCATTATTGATGTTTAATGTCAGTGAAATGTCATTTTTAAATTCAACTGTGAGCAACTCTGTTGATTAACATGACCACATTTATTCCATTTTGCAAATCAAGCTTGTTGAATAATGTTGATCATCACAACTCAACAAATTGTGGACGGAGCTTAAAGATAAAAAAAGAGATTTGAAAATTGAAATGTAAAATTTTTTAGGTATTGCAATTATCTCGAAAATGTCTCTTAATATTTCGATTAAATTTGTTCAAAATAATTATCCGGCTGATTTTAATAAAACTGCGTTTTTAGTTTTAGTTTGTTGACATTTTTGGTTAATTACTTTTATGTCCTTAAATGCCAGAAATAATTTTATTCATAATTTAAAGAGATATTTTTTTTAGAATTTTTAAGGTTAAAATTAATTTTAATTTTCAAAGAACAATAAGAAAAAATTTTTTTTAATTTTAAAAAAGCTTAACTAAAAGTTTAAAATTTCTATGATAAGCTAAAATAAATGTTCTTTAAACTATAAGAGCAAGTTCGAGCGACCTAGTCATGCATTTTATTTTAAATTAATTAAAAGGAGACGTTTTTTGAATGAAATAAATTTCCTTTTAATTGTAATTGGTAGGTATATGACATGTAGAAATGAGGTTTCAATTAATGGTACTAAAATGCTCCTTGAATGTAAAAACAAAGATTTATTTCTATGGCAATGGCATGACATTGAGGCATACTGAAGCTCAGTTTTTAGGTATCATACTCCAAAAGCATTTAAGTTGAAGTTGTTTTTGTTTGTAAAAATATACTATAGGTACCTAAGTAGGTACAAACCTTCTTCAAGAGTAAATATTTTGTATTGACAATTATAACGTAAAATATGTAGTATTTTATTACTATCAATAAACAAATTACCTAATAACTTTTTGAAGTAATAAATAAAACTATTGCCATATACTTTGAACGTATCAAGTCTCAATAAAGATAAGATTAGTAATTTAATCAAATGGCGTTTTCTAATCACATTGCAATTATAGGTTATATAGCACACACACATTTTTTTACAACTTTTTTATTATTTCTGGAAAAAAAACTAAATGATATCAACATTTGAAAATGAAAGTGAACAAATATGTATGTAGGTGTTGTCTTAGCTTATGTCACCTATTATTTCTCAAAAAATTAAACGTGCGATCGTGATTATCTACCTAGATAAAATAATACAAATATATATTTATTATTCGAGGAATTCCGTCGTTCAATATTACTTATTTGTTTATTTGTGAATTTTTCGTCAATTTTTATTGACACGAAATTGTCACTTCCAGTTATAAAAATACCCATATTATATTTCGTCATTTAAACCGGAAGTAGGGTTTTAGTGTTTAAATAGTTGTGTCAATATAAGGTACCCGTCATAAAAATTTTATTTAGGCGAAACCGTGAATGGTCAAAGTGGTTTTGTTTTTTATTTGTAAACCAACACAGCTAATTTAAATTTAAGGTTCCCTTAACTACATGTGTGATAAAAAAAATTTAAAAGTAATGGTTCGATAGTAATACTTACCTATTACTGTGGGTCAAAAAAATCGAATATCTTTTTTTTTTGGTTTTTTACTCCGAAAAATCCATTGCTACGAAAATACTACCCAAAAATGAGCTCTTAAAAAAAAATGGTAAGATCCTCCGCTTCGCAGTTTTACATTTTTACAAAAATCATTTTTTTATGAATCGATTTTTTCGCAAATTTCTTTACATGTTCTTGGAGGAAATTGAACGCTCGCCTTATACACTTTTTTCGATATTCGAGATCCGAAGTTTAGGAAAATGTATTAAAAGTTCGTTTTTGTTTCTTATTTTTGTAACAAATTGAACAATTATAATAAATCAAAGGGACATGGCATATTCTTAAAGAAAACAGATTTTTCTACAAAAAAGGTCTTGTATACCTTTTTCATTAATCTAACCATTGGTGTTGGAAAGATATTCAAGGTCAAAGTAAAAAAAATTATAAAAGCATTTTTTACTTTTTCAAAATTTTCTAATTCACTGAAAAGTGATTATTTTCAAAATGGTTCGATAACCGAAAAAAGTGTACAACGGCCATTCCAAAGTAACGGAGAAGACATATGTATTGACCTTGTTTCCAGTTTATCTCGTTGAAGAAGCAATCTTTTTTCTTGAAACTTGGTAGGTCTTAAGGACTTATGATAAAGTTGATGTTCTAGAAGTTTCACGAAAAACTAATTAAACGTAGCCAAATCATAACGGTAGACGCGTACAATTCTTCTCCGTTATCGTCTTTGTCTGTTAATTCTGTTAATTTAGCTATTTTGAATTAGTTTTTCTTGAAACTTCTAGAACTTTTACTTTATAATGAGCCCTTAAGACCCACCACGTTTCAAGAAAAAATATTGCTTCTTCAACGAGATAAACTGATTAATAAGCGTAAAAATGTCCTAAAAATGCAAATGGAATAGCCGATAAAGCCTTTTTTATAAAGCATTTAATTTCCTCCAAGAATAGATTTGTAAAGAAATTTGCAAAAAAAAGATTTTGAGATTGATGTAACAAAGTAAAACTGCGAAGCGAAGGATCTTCCCGTTTTTATTAAGAACTCTTATTTGGTGATTAGGTATGTTCTAGTGGTGTCTATAGCAATCGATTTTTTCGGAGTATGTTTTTTGATCCACCCTAATACCTATCTACATATCTTATTCTTGCAATTTTTAAGGATTTCAAAACATTGAACATCTTTCACTGTCCTCCTGCGCAGTGGTCAAATGGTATCCAATTTCATCTCAATTCCCGTTGAATTATCTTTTTTATTACATTTAAAACCAAATACAGAATTAATGTCAATTTTTTTATCCCCAAATTCCTTATAAGGTCACTCAAAAGCAATTGTAATCGATTTCGATGTTTCCTTCCGCGACATTCTTCATTACCCTGACACACAATGCTACGTCGATATTACATTTCTGCAACTCTCCAGACAAAACAGCTGCTCCAGGTGTTTTCAATATGAAAACAGCTAAAGTTGGCTGCTTTAACAACAACAAAACATCCTAATCAATATGACTTAATCGAGTTTTCAAATATCCATTGTCTATTCCTGATGGTAGACACGTATCTACTTTTATTCGTTTGTGTGTTTATTGTCCTAGACATTCGTCCTTCCATCAAATCGGGCATTTTTTTTTTTTAACTTTTGGTAAATCGCTACTTTGTCAGCCCCCATAACTCGAACCTTCATTCGGTTCTTCACCTCGCTTTACCACCACCATGTTATCATGTTTCATATGTCTAACATTTTAATGACTGCGTTCCGTTTGGCATGCGCCATCATCATACCCACAAAAATTGCTGGCTGGGCCCGCTCATCGTCGTCGTTGCCGCGCCGCGGCCATCATGTCGTCCTACCCCCCTTTCCTGTGTAATTATCAGTAGTTGAAAAGAAGAAGCCTCTCTACCAACAACAACTTAAAATTTTTTTGGATAACCTCTCTCCCCCACGCAGCACGCATATGAAAGCCACTCACTGGTGCATGGCATAACAACATCCGCTCTGGCTCCATATTGCTGTTGCTGTGTGTTGTGTGTGCAATGTGCATTGGCATATCCGCCGAGAGGATCCTTTTGTGTTGCAACAACGACTCTTTTTTTTGGTAGTGTGCATTGACGCATTGGTATTTGTGTGTGTATACTACGAAAAAAATGTGTAGTAGTAGAGTATTCGTATTGCGCGTTTGTAGAGTGTTAATGCGACGACGATGGAGATGGTATGATATAAATGAATATTTCCCGTTCATCATACTGCAACGACCGAACCAAACCACGACGACAAAAGTAAATGCGTACGCAAGATGCACGTAGTGGGCGATATAGAAGAGTGTATTTTTCGTGATTCTGACCATTTTTTTTTACGTTCCACTCGAGTTGAATGAAAAATTTAATGTGTATTTGTTGAGGATTATCAAATCAAATGACAGTAGCGTAGATTAATTTTCTTTTGAGGGGGTGTCATTGTGCAAACAGTTTTATGGTAAGCCCTTATAACCAAATTTTAAGTAAAAATACTATATCACCTACAGTAAGTAGGTATTCCACAGACGAAGAACCCCTTTAGATTATGTGTTGTTTTTTTTTTTTTTTTTTTATTCCTGAAAGTGGTTTTCCTGTAGTTTTATGAATTTTTGGCAACAATATACACCATTTGTAACATTAAAAAATAACAAAATTTCAACTTTGTTACAATTTTTCAAATGACCATTATAGAATTCCTAAAACTAGCACTTACGAAGTTTCGTGATATCTTAATATACCATCAATGCAAAATTATTTTGATTCTGTATTTTTTTTTTTTATTGATTGGAAAAAATGATGCAATCCCTGTACGAAATTTACTTGAGTTTTTAAAAGTTACCTTATAGTTTCCCTACCATTATGAGGATTTAATTAAAGTTTCTTATTGAAAAACAATAAATAAATTCTAAATAATCAATTTATTCATCCAAATAATATAGTCCAGTTAGATTTTTGTTCCCAGTTAATAGAACAAAAAAAAAATCGGTACACAATCTTTATATAAAGTACAAACCTGATTAACACCACTAATAGAAATTGGGGCAGTTGCAATAACTTGTTGCACTTACCGGGTTGTATTGTTTTTTGAACATTTTTTTATTAAATACTAAAACGAAATGTTTGAAATTAAAAAAAAAAAAACAAAAAAAAAAAAAAAACAAATGAATAAACACAAGAAGATGCACAAATTGTGGTAACATTTTTAAAAGGTTGGACTTAAGTTCATAAAAAATTGAGGGCGGGAATGAAATCCTCTCCTCACATGGAGACAATTGATCGAGAAACATTGTAAATTGGAATGAAATTATTTTTATCTCGCTTTGAGATTAACATATAAACTTTAACATAAACTTTGTTTCTATTCAAAATATATTTCGGTTAATTTTCACACCTCACAGTGTGAAAATTAACCTCACAGTGTGAAAATACAGAACGTATGACGATGCATTCATTTAAATGCTTTTTTTTAACTGAAGCATCCAAAATTAGATAAAATTACCCTTAAAACTTCCTATTCCAAAATTGAAGCACAAATTTTCGAAAAAAAAAAACTAAAATAATCTCAACAACATTAAAATACACGGTCTGGTTTTAAGATAATGAAATATGAATATAAAACACAAGATTTTGATTTGGTTATGTCAAAATCCGAAGCCAACAGAATAATACAAGTTACGAAAAATTTATTACTTAGCATACCTACATGTACAAGCGATTAAATGATACACAAAACTAAACGTGATGGAACGATTTTTCAAAAAGAACAAAAATGATGATATTTTTTTAAACGAAAACAAAACGAATTCTTACTTACTTACTTAAAACCTTAATGAAACATGAGCTTGAAATTTACTTCCTCATTATGTACACTTTGCTTATAAAGATTCATAAGTTTAAAAACTTTGAGCTAAGATTTTTACTAATAATTTCACTTATATACTGCACGTCTAGGTTGCACTTGCTCTTATCCTAGCTTGAGACTCAATCATGAACCAAACAGCAAAAGAGTGTCTTAATGGATTTCTTATAGATATATGGGTTTAAATTGAACAAAATTAAAAACTAAAAATTGTTTCCATTATTGGAACCATTGAATTAATAGCGTGCAATAACCCGAGGTATCCGGACGTTTACCTATGAGGCAATTAAATTTTCAATCAAGAAAATTTAACTTTATTCAACGATACGTTTCTAGGTTGAACTTTCAAATCGGTATTTTTTCACAAAATTCTGAACTTTGAAATTTAAAATACAAAATTGCCACAAATGATTTAGTTGAGTCATCTTTTGATAGGATGTCATCTTTTGATAGGATATGAATCTCTGTAGTTCATAGAAAATATACCGAGTACAACCACCTGTCATCCTTCTGAGACCCTGGGTTTTTATATTAATAAAAAAATATATACTACTGGGTGACAGGAGGCTATGCTAATATTGCTTACGACCATAATTTCACTAGTTTAAAAAATACATCTGGATGTAAACAATGTAAAATGTCAAAAATAAATCCAATTCCATAATATTCACTACTTAATTGCAATTCCAATTTTAAATTCTGGAGGTCTGTTTAACTTTATAAAACCAGATGTAAAATTCATTTTCACAGTGTTCAGTTATTTTGCCAAGTATTTTGTGAAGGAAAATTAAAGATAAATGCAAATTATACAAAATTTATTGAATAATCACATAATTGTTTTTTGAGTGAATAATATGAACAAAAAATTAAATCCTTGGATTCATGAAATTCAGATTTAATGGATTGGATTTAAAATTAACTCTAATCCAAACTTAATCCAGAGTGAATAATTTTATTTTTTTTTATGGGTAAACTCATAGAAGTTAACTGCTGGACTTAAGTCGTTTTTGAAATGATTGATTTAACTGTACTTTAATTGTACTTATGATTTTTGAAAGTTATTAAGATATTTAAAACATAAAAAAACTACCTTACAACTCTAAATTTTTGGTTTTGTTTAGCTCGATATTTTGCCATTTGCTTCCCGCTGCCTTAACATCAATTTTACTGCTTTACTTTGGACTGATAAAACTGAGGTAATTGAAACCGGGGTTGTAAATCATCATTTCATTTTTAATGCATTTTCCCTCCAATACAAATTTTAAAAAAATGTATTTATTGCAAAATGAAAATAATTTGCATTAAAAAAAATGTTATTGCAAATGAAAATATTTTGCACTAAAAAAAAAACAAATTATTGCAAATAAATACATTTTTTTTTAAACTCGTCGGATTTCTTCCAATAATTTTTTTTTTCATACGAAATATTTTTACTAGCAATACAAATTTTATCTTCAATGCAATTTTTTTTTCATTTGCGATAGCATTTTTTTTTAATGCAAGGTATTTTAAGTTGCAATAATTTTTTTTTTCACTTCAAATATTTTTCGATTACAACAATTTTTTTTAAATGCAAATATTTTTCAGTTGCAATAAATAATTTTTTTTTAATTTCAAATGCATTTTTTTTAATTGATATTTTTTACAACCCTGGTTGAAACCAGCTTTTAGTACTTAGCAGTAGATTAAAGTACCTTAAGGAATGCACCATTTTTATTAAATTGTTCTTTTTTTACACAACGCAGAAGAAATTGGACTTAAACGTCCGTGTGAAATGCGTTGTTACAACTCTCATAGACAACGCAAATACAAATTTGTATTTTCTCCAATTTTTTTTTTTTTTTTTTTCATTTTTTAAAACTATTGTAGTCTTTAAAGAACTGGAAGAATGAAACTTTTGGTAAAAATAAAAATTTTGCCTATCATATGAAAATCCAAAAAGCAAAATGGAAAACACGGTATACTGAAAATTTTTAATCTTCTAAAGGACTACTTTTTATTTTCAACATTTTTTCAATATTGATCAGAAAACCAACCACTTCATTTTTAAAATAATTACCCAAATTTAAAATTAATTTCCTTAAAAAAATAAACAAACTACGTCACTGTCTGGAAAATGCCATCTTGCTTTTCATTATACATAAAATCCATTTCGTAGTGAGCATGTCAAACGGCGCACAACGGTTGTATTGTATTTTTCTTCATATTTAAATGGGAACTCCGCTTATGCGTGTTTTCATCATCATCGTCCATCGTCACAACTACGAACATCTAGTAGTATTCTTACAATACTAGTAAACAAAAATTCCAACCATTTTTATTTGACTTCTCATTCCCTCATATATACTCATCTCTTTCTAACTTGTTTGAAAACAAATTCCATTCAACCATCGCGCATAAATACATACAAAAAATATAACAATACAAATATAAAAAAATCAATGACGGACGATGGCAAAAGGAAAATTCACAAATACACAGAAAGTAAATGAATTTCTACTTCCACTACCATCGTCTGGTAAAACTTTTCAAAACCAACTCCGTTCGATATTTTTCCACTTTTTCAGTTCAACGTACACTCTTCTCAGATAAGATAGTGGTGTTTCGTAGTCTCTCTTTTGTATATTTATTAAATAAAAAAAAATAATAAATTATATATTCTATAATTAAATTATGAAAAAAAAACTTTAATTTAAAAAAGATTAAATTATAAGTTTGTATTAAATCAACGTGTGTGATGAATTTGAAATGTGTGTAAATAAATGATAAATGAAAATTAAGCACATCTCGCAAAATACAAAAAAAAAGAAAAAAATACAGAAACAATTCTCTCTTGAATGTCTCGCAAATAACAAAAAAAAAACGGTTATAAATGAATCTCTCTCATCATTAAGTTATTTTTAACAAATTTACTAGGAAGTCAACAATCGAATTTTTTTTATAAAATAAAACATTAAAAGGTAGGTTTTTTTTCTCTATCTTTAAAAATTTTCCTTTTCAATTTAGTTGGAATACAAAAGAAAAATTTGTATTTTTCCCATTGAGTGTGATTAAAAAAAGAGAAAAAAAAATAAAATAAAAATGTATGTATGAACGTTGTGTGTGTTCCGTTTTAGTGTAAAAAACATGGCTGCCTTTTTGCTCCATGTCGTTCGTTTGTAATCATATAAAAACAGCAGACAAGAGGCTTTGACAGCCAACGAAACAAAAAAATCAATATTCGCCATGGTAGTGCTAAAAATGCGTTTTGGTGGTCCTTTTCTTTTTCCCAAAATAAACAGTTATTAAATTAAAGCAAAGTGATAAGACTTTTACAATGTATGTATGTGGGAAAACTATTCATTTTCTTAAATAAAAAAGGAAAAAAAAAGTCCAAAATTAAATAACATACTTTTAATATGGCTTTCTCTCTAATAAACCCCCCTTGCTGTTTTTTTTTTGTGTTTCTGTTTATTTCCCCCTTCCCCTCCTCTCTCTCTCTCTCTTCATTTTGCGTTCGAATGGTATTTGTCTGGTTTCCCGTTCCCACAATCCACACAGATATAAAAATGTATGTACGACGACAGTGGTGCCAGCAATATATTTATATTTATTTTTTTTTTTTTTCATTTCGTCTCATTCTTGTGTATATGTACTATTTTTACGAGAGTTTTTGCTCTGTGTGACACAAAACAACAGCAATACATTTAATTTGCTATGTTGCCAGTTTTCATTTTTAAAAATGAATTTGGTAAAAAATTTCTTTCTTAAAAGTAAATTTTTGTTTATTTTTAAAAGAAGTTAAAATCCATGATTCCGAGGAATGAAAATGATAGATATTAAATTCAGTTTATAAGAAATATAAACAAAAGATATAAAATTCATTTCAACGGAAGTTAGAAATCAGATTAAACTAAATACCAATTATAACTGGAATCTTCTGTAGGTATGGAGATGGGGAATGGATGGGATGGAAGAGAATTGAAAGACTTTAACCAAAGATGAAATGATTGCCTATTTTATATTGGTGATATCATTCTTTGGTACTCTCAGAGTCTTTAAGACTTGAAAGATCATAATTAAGAAATGTTTGTTATTTGGACATTTTTCAGATTGAAGGTCTTTTGAAAAGACTGAAAAAAATAGTTCATAAGTTGATAGTTATTTAATTTGTTCATTCATTTAATTTTGCAATACCTTTTTAAAGAAATTTGCTTAATAACTAAAGGAAAAGTCTAGTCTAGACAATATTAATGGATTTTTGTATATCAATCTCATTCATATTCTATTTTGTTTGTCGCTTGCGTTTTGTTATGTAGAAATGACTTGACTGAATCATAGACAATAAGCGCCTATTAAAATTGAATAAATTATAGACTTAAATGACAATTGAAATGAAAACAACAACGTACGTAGGTACTTGAAGCATAATTTATAGTAAACAACACACCTAGTAGGAATGACGAAGCAAATATATTTATGTAGAATGTTACTATCAAGTCAAGACGGATATCAGAATGGGTCTGTGTATAAATAATCCACCTAGTAACAATTCTCTAAGCAAATGGGTAACTGGAAAGTCTTGCCATTTTTTTCTTTTCTATGTTGAGCAGAATTTAATTGAAAAGCGTTTATCTACCTACTTTGCTTTAGGTCTTAAACTAATACAAAAAACCAATTGAGCCAATTCAATGAAGTTCCAAATGCTGCTGCTTTTTAAGATTCCTATTATAGAATTAAAGATAATTCCAAATGTCTTTTTTTACACGAAATATTTTTACTTAATTAAGTACATTTTAACTTAGTTTAAACTTATTTTAACTTCTTATTTTATTAAGGAAACCTTACTTTTCATATCATAACTTGCATAGGTATTCATTTGCTTTTTTTAAAGCTAGAATGTGTAAAAACCTTACTCAGTTCCCCATTTTGGGGAATACTAACTCAGCCGTGGCGGCCATTTTGTAAATAGTAGGTATCCAATCCATATTTGTAGAAGAAACCCACCACACAAGTAAACAAAGATGCTTCTACCTACCTTTCTTGGAGGAATGGATGCTGTGTTTTGTTAAATACTTAAAAGCTGTAGGACCTAGGATAACACTATAGTACCTAGATGATTGTAATTTATTCCTTTCAAACAAGACCAAGTTATATACCTACCTACCAATCTTCCTACTTGTTAATAAAAAAGTTCTTCGAGGCTTTTCTAATTATTTGAATTTAATAAGTCGATGTTTAGGGTGTTCATCACCTACTAGGAGCGGATATGCGGGCAGTACTAACACACATCCTCTAATGTGTTTGGCTTTTTCAACTCAATTAAAAGGTCTAGAAAAACGAAAACTCCTTAAATTTATGAAAAATACAACTTCTCAAAACTTAAAAAAGAAATTTTGTAGGAATTCGATTGGAATTTTTCAAAACTTGGATTCCATTGGCAAAAGAAAAAATGCTTCTTAATTACATATTTGGAATCAGGTATTTCAGTACCTATAAAGAATTTGAATTGGTTCTGCAAAAACTACTTAGTAAAGCAGTTCAAATTTTGCCGATTTTAAAACTATATTAAGCTCCAAAAAATTTACCAAAAAAGCTTGAACAGTAATATTTGTTTTTTTTTTCTGTTTGAAGCTTCCAAAAATATATTTATTATTTTCGGCATTGTCAGAAACGTGCATTAGCGCAAGATACAAGTGAAAAATTTTCTATGCACTTATGATAGCGAAATAATTCGTATTGCTTTCAGGTTGCACTTAGGTCTTAACCTCTAAAATATTCATAGACACTGTCTAACAAATAATATTTGATAACCAGGGGTTTAAAAACGATTATGAATATACCCCAATATGTTAGCATACCCACAATTTATGAAAAATTTCTTATTTAATAGGTATTTTTCATATTACTAAGACATTTTTCATAAATTGATCTTTATACTTTAAAAATACTGTAATATGAAGGACCTTAAAGTTAACACTTTAAATTGCATTGTGATGGTACAGAAGTTTTAAGAGTTGACCGCGAACTGGGTAAAATTCAAAGAACACATTTCGTAAAATCGCATTTGAAAACCTTTCTTTTTGCAAAAAAATGTGTTTCCCAAAATCAGATCTATTGAAGTTTTGAATTGACAATTTAATTCTGACAATATATTTGCAAAGTAATATTGGACTAACAATCCAATTTTTCTGATAGTTTTTGATAACCTAGTTCTGGCAAAACTCAGCACTGGTCCTTTACTCTAGAGTCCTACCCATAATCAAAATTTCTTTATTCTTTCCTTGAATGAGATTTTGGGAAGGGTTCCAATTCCAGACTATTAATAAATTAATTTATGTAACTTTGCTAGTTTAGTGTTCAACTTATTTTATTCACCGAAATATATACATATCTTTTAATCATCTAATTGATTGAAGCTAATGGGTGAAAAACTGTAGCTTGTAGTTACATTGTACCCGACCTTTTTATAAAGATTGATGAGCGATTTTAATGACAGCTTCAATAACAGCTTTTTAGTTTAGTTCAAGAAGTTGAAGTAACTTCACATATCATTATAAAATTTTCAATCATAAAAATTATTAGCAATTTTGCGGCTATAAATTTTCCAATTTTAAGTGCTTGCTAGTACAAGTATGATAAACACTAGGAAGAACGCCCCCGCTGCTGTTATCAAGAAACTATATATGTAATTTATATTGCCCCTTGTTTGTAGTTTTATTGCAAGTAATTATAATTTTCAAATGCAACAGGAAATGACTTTACTATGTAGTCGTTTCTTCATCATAGTTGTTTGAAGTTGTTGTTCTAATTCATTTCTATGAAATCTAAAAATTCTGAATAAACAACTATGACGAATGCAATTTTAAATTCTACTATGTCATCAATACTGCACACCACGTCTACGTCCATCAGAATATTTCCAGAAAATAGGTTCATTTCATTCCAATATCAATCAAACAAACATTCAGTATCGATGACAATTATCGATTTTTTAAATTTTACAACCATACGCGACATCAGCTGCAATCTAATCTGACTGAAAATAGTTAATTTCCGGTTTCCTTTCCCTTTAGAATTATACAAAAAAAATCATTTATTTTGGTATATTTGACTATATTATGTACATTCGTTTGTTGTTCTCATTTTTCATTTATTTTTTTTTATGACGCAATTTTGTGGGTACATAAGACCTCTACATAAAATCTATGTAGCAAACAACCCCTTGTTATTGTCATCGTCGTCTCTTTAAATTATATAGAAAAAAGACCGATAAACCATATGTTTTTTGTATATATTGCCAAAAAATATTTCATACAATATTCTCGAGTATGCGCATTTTACAACAAAATATAAAAGTTTCCTATGGAATATTCCAGTTAAGTGTAGGTTGGTTGATCTGGCAATTCTTTGTCGACAAATTTCTTGGAATTCGTACTCGCACAACTTGCAAAGCGTTCAATTGAATTGGACATTGTACCCAAGACATAACATATAGCTATGTTGTATGTATAGAGTTAGTTGATGCCCTCCGAAGAAGAAGCAAAGCCAAAAGACCTCACAAGGCATTTTTTCGAATGTACTTGTTTTATGCTATTGCTGCTGTAAGACTCTGATGGTTCTTCTCCTTACTCGTATCTCTCTTCTTCTCTAATAACTATTTGCCTTTTGCCACAGTTGAAGCAAAGCAAAACTTCGTGAGCTGTGGTGGTCTCCTCTCTGCATCTTAGGGAGTTGGAGTCTTTTTTTTTTTTTTTTTGTTACTTCACGATTTTCCCGTCCCAAAGCTGCATGACTGCATACCTTTAGGCCCCTGCCGTCGTCCGTCCGCTGTTAGTTGTTGTTGTGTCGGTCGGCTGGAAAAAGAAGTCGTGTTCAAGCCCACTAGATTGGTATCATTGATGAAGCCCGGGTAGAAGAAGAAGAAGGCGCAAGCGTACAATAATTGTGGAGGCATCATAGCATAGCAATAGCATAAAGCCCTTTGCGCAAAGCGGCGCGATTTATATATCCAATCTACTCTACACACACACACAAGTCGACGACAAAGTCGAAGTCAGCCAGCGTGAGAGACTTGCCAAGGGGATTTTCCCCCCTTCTATGCTGTTGTTGCAAGTAGGTTCCAGTTCCACTCCTCTGATTGCCATAATGTGTGGTGTGGAACATTCTGTGAGAAAGTTAGAATGGAATGCAGTCAAACTAGTGTGTTGCATGAGAAAAAGGCAACAGAAAAAAAAAATGAACACAAATCAAGCAGCTCTAAACCACAGAGGACGACGGGATACAAAAAACCATCAATGGATACAGAAATTGGTTGAGAAAAAAAAAACCATCATCGTCGTCGTGTCGGTACAGATTTTCGGTCCATAGTCCATTCGCTAGACTGCACGATACAAAAAAAAAGCAACAAAAGAACATGAGAAGTTATAAACTAACAAAAAAGAAACAGAAGAAAAAAACCTCTGGAATGCAGTTCTTCCACTTTGTGTGGTGGTGGGTTCAACTTCAAAAGAAGTACAAGAAGTACACTCTTGAGAATCGCTGGAAACTAAAAAAAAAAGAATCAACCGTGATTTTCAACGTTTTTTTTTTTTTACTTCATTTCGTGTTGCATTATAAGACGATCGACGACGAGTTTTATGCTCGTGTGTTGTGCATTTAGCTGCTTTGGCTGCTATTGCAGCAGCAGCTTACTGTGAGAATGGAATGCGGGCGCGATAGGAATCGAAAAGAGATTCTATAAGAATATGACCACCATCACCGCCGCCGACGATGAAGGCGACCTAACAATGAAAGACGAGTCTTTTTCGATTCTGAGAAAAATCTCTTATTATATTATCTTATAGTCCATTGCATTCCAAAGGGGGCAGAGCAGAAGTGAAACGCCAGAGGGGTGAATTACATCGTTTGTGTATCGGCAAAGTTCAATCGGTATACAAAAAATAGGTTTTTCTTTTTGTTATTTTTCTCGATGGAATGTCTTTAAGAAGAAGAAGATTTTTTTTTTTAACGTTGTCTTCTATTTAACGAGTATAATCTTAAATAGGCATCTCTAATGCCTTGTGCGCCGGGTTTTTTTTTTTTTTTTCTTTATTTTTTTGGACCATTAATGAGTATTGTTGCTGTGAAGATGATAGTAGAAAACACAAGGGAACACCTATATCTATCTACTCTCATTCTCTTGCGAGAGGTCTATGAATTATGTTAAGGTCGAATATCAGATGGTTCTTATTTTTTTTTTTCCAATTCTTTTATATTATTTTTTCAGGTTTTTTTTTGAAAAGATTCTTATTAGTTCTGAGAATTTTCTTATTTTTAGGGAATTCCATTAAGAATTTATTTAAATGAGTCTCATCATCTTCTTATCTAGAGGGGATTGATGACCACCAGGCGTGTTTGATGAAAAGAATTTTTAAATTACTCTAAACAGGGAGAGGGATAGAGAGATTGATAAAGAACTTATAATGTATTCTAGAGGTCAAGTCTGGTTCCTTTTTACAAATTTAATTTCTTGATTTTGTCTATTTTTTTTTTTTTGGTCTAAAATAGCGGTTCTTGAAATCCATTCTACTTGGAAGATTATAATTAAAATATCACCTCACCCTATCTACACAAAATTAGAGAACACTCAAAAGAGGCGATAAAACAACTGCAGTGGAAAAATTCACTCGATTGACATACCTCATTATTGAAAAAACCAATACTTGCCATATAGAGAAATTAAAAAGGGACGTCTCAAAATCAAAAGAATCCTCTAAAATGAAGCGTCAAACCATTTTTTATCTTAGAAACTTGGAAAAGCTCTGATATTTATCAAAAAGCGCGAAAGCCTTGTTGATTTCAAAAGAAATGATGAAATAAAACACGCGAAACAATCGTGTTTTTAAAAACGATAAACGGTTAATTTGAAAAACTAGATGACGCATTCGCACAGGAAGTCAATGTTATCATTGCAAATTGACGTCATTATTCCTCGAAATGCTTTCAAAACGATATTATCAAATGTTTTGAGAATTGCATTCGTTTTATGTGGAGAATTGCATTTTGCCTTTTCAACTTTGATTTGAAATGCAATCAAAGTCAAACCAATTCAAAGTCTGGCTATTTTTATAGACTTCAGAGTGAAGAACTTTTAACACTTATCGATTTTTTTTTAAATTAATTTGTTTACCGCCATATTCTTCTTATCAAGGTTTATGTCCGTTAAATGTCGCAGAAATTTCAAAAATTAAAAAAAAAAAAACGTTGAAAAAGATTGATAAGTAACAAAAAAAAAAAACTTAAATTTTTGTTTGTTGAAGGTTTGGTTTACTTCAGATATCATATCAGTACAATATCATTTCTTATCACTTGACTCGTTATCATATTGATTTTTGTTCCATTTTACTTCGCAGTTGTCTCCAAAACAAAATTCTATTCTTCAAGTTTTCTTAATGCTTGTCAGACTCTAGGAAAATTTCTTAATCTAAAGATAAGTCCATTTCTTGTCATTTTCGCCCCTATTTACTATATCCCTCTCTAAGGGGTGTAAATATTTTTAGCTTAAACCAGTTAGTTTATCTCTCTCAAGCCAAACCCATATCTTTACCCTCTTATCTATTTTTTTTTCTTTTTTGCTTTAAAAGTATTTCTGCATACTATAATGGGACTCTGAACGTTTTACTCTTCACATACGATTTTCATTGTAATTTTAAATATCAAATTCGTTGCTCGTAGTGCTGCTTAGTAAATTATTATCTTTGTTTAAAGAATTATATAATTCTCTATACTTCGAACTTGTAACAATGGCAACAAAGTTCTTTATAGTAATTTTCTCATTATTCATTACAACAATTACTGGTCAAAATGATCTTTTAGTTCCGAATTACGACAATGTCGAACATCAATTGAAACACTTTGCCATCAAACAACCATTAATACTCAGTTGCAATATTACAAAAACCGGAGATTATGAATTAACATGGGAAAAGAATGGAACTGAAGTCTCACAAGTTAGTTCACTCGAAGGTCGCTATAAAATTATCAATCCCGAGAGGAAATTCATCATTGAAAAGACTGAAGAAAAAGATGCTGGCATTTATAGTTGTAAAGTGAATAATGGTCAGAAGAGAGATATTCGTGTTGTGGCAAATGTTGTTGTACGATTGCCATCGAATACTAATGTCGTTGAAGGTGAGAAACTATCGATTGTTTGTGCTGTTGTTGGTACTGAACCGAGATTATATTGGGAAGCTGGTAATTTGACAATTTACAATTCAACTGGACGTCATATATTGAAGGCCGATCAGAATAATAATAAAAATGCTATTTTGATTGTTGAAAATGCTGGGCTGGAAGATAGGGGAGAATACAAGTGTCATGCTAGGAATATTGTTACAGATTTGGATTTAGCTGAAACAGCGAGTGATTTTACATATGTTCGAGTGAAGGGTAAATTGGCTGCTTTGTGGCCGTTTTTGGGTATTATTGCTGAGGTATTCATCATGTGTACGATTATTTTGTTGTATGAGAGGAGACGGACTAAAGGCGAACAAGACGAAACCGATACCGATGGAAATAACTAGATTATGTTGTTGTTGTAGAGATAAGATAAGATTAATGTTTACTTAGTAACTAGAAAGCAACATTTTTAATGTTTTAAATTAAATAAATGAAATTAAAATTTAAACGAAAATATGTTATTTGATTTTGTTCAAAGGTGTGTTGTGGTTCTTATCATATTTGTTGACAGCTCAAGGGGATACAAAAGTAGCATTATCTGAAAGTTCATAGTTTCATGAGAGGGTCTCATGTTTTCGAAAAGTATTTGATTTGATAAAGGAAAACTACATTTCTCTACTTACTTAAAAAAAGCAATTTGACAAAAAACTGTTTTAATTGAAGGACAAAACATTCGCTAAGAGCGCTTTTATTCTTATTTAATGAGTTCTTGATTTATAAAAGATCCCTTTCAGATATGGTGAGTTTTTCCATCGTTTATGTTCCCTTGCATGTTGTCATATATTGTTTAGTTTAAACCAATTGCTTTGTCATCCGATATGGGTCGTGTAGTTCATTTTTCTTCAACCATGAGAGAATTGGTGTATAAACTGGCACGGAAAGGCAAATCACAACGCAAAATTGCCAAAACTATTGATAGATCCAAATCATTTGTATTCAACGCATCACAGCACCCAAAAGAAATTGCTAAAGTAGGCAGACTGCGAAAAATTTCACAAAAACACGACCTCAAAATAAAGTTATTGTTTCAAAAAGACCTTTTCAAGTCATCTTTGGACATAAAATAAAATGCACGACTGGGTCGCACGTACTTGCTCTTGTAGTTCAAAGCATCTTTATCTTAAATATCTATTGGAAATTTAAGATTTTGTGGGGAAAAAAAAATAAAAACAAAAAAAAAACTCGAAAGTTAAAAAAATTCATTTTTTTAAATTTTTTGAAAAACTTTTTTTTTTAATTTTTTTTTTCATTTTACACTTCAATACCTATGATGTCTGTAAATTTTGAAAAAATTGACTTATGCATTGATGAAATATATGAACTTAAAAAACATGTCAATTTTTGAAAAACGGCAACGCCATATTTCCGCTCTCGGCATTTTTTGAGAAAAACTAAAAACGCAGTTTTGTTAGAATCAATAAAAGTATTCCGCACACCAAATTTGATCGAAATCGTTAGAGCCGTTTTCGAGAAATTTGTAATACCTCGAAAACGTTATATGGGAGATATGCGTTAAAATGGAGATATTAAAAAAAAAAAAAAAACGGACCTAGGGAATTACGTAAAAATCATCTGTACCAAGTTACAAGCAAATCCATCCACCCGTTTAGGCCCTAGCTCGATGTACAGATGGACGCACAGACGCACAGACGCACAGACCGACGGACGGCATGACGAAAACCACTTTTTTGATCTTCTCCATCATCGTAATGTTGGTTTTGATTAAAACCTCGATTTTTTTTTTCTACACGAAACCAATACTTGCCCTATAGAGCAAGTAAAAAGAGCTTAACTTGCTCATAAGTGAGAGTGAACCTCAGAAAGGATTCCATAATTGCTGAAAAACACTGAAATAATCCAGAATAATTCAGGGTCTTCTTGGTTTTTCATAAAAGTACTTTACTATAGTATTCCGACTATTCATCAGGAATTTCCAAAGATCCATTGATCCCAGCTTCAAAGTTCACTCAGTGAATATGTTAAGTTAAGTCAAGAGATAAGCATTTAATGATAAAACTATAACGAGTTTGCTCAGTCCTCAGTTGAAATGTGGAACACCCTGTAAAGTATATGTATATATCGCAAAAATTTGTACTTCGCACAAAAATAAGCAATTCTGTTTCTTTAAATTATAAAATTTCTTCATAAGATATTCATTCTTTGAAAAAAAAAATTGAAGATAAGATAAACAAAAAATAATTATGGCGGCGGCTTTCCTAGAAAGAAAAATGATAACCGAGGACGAACGAATAGCAAATAAAAAGACACAAAATTACTTCTTTTAGATAAAAAAAAAACAAACTAAACGATACTGTTGTCTGTTTTTAAAGCCACCCACACTGATTTAAAAATGTTGTTCAAGTATCAATTCACTTAAAAAGCAAAAATTATTTCTTCAATACTCTTGTGACTATAAACTCGAACTCGTCGCGAGTCTTATCAATTCCTCGATATACACTTTTTGTGTTCTATAAAAACGTTGTGGTTACACTTAATACTCCACCAGTTACCACATTTATCGGAGGAAGGTCACATCGTTCTTGTTTTATATTATTTTATTTATAATTTACTATTGTTTATTAAGAATGTAAAATTAATCAGAAGAAAATAATAAAAAATTAAAAAAAAACACAAAAAAATAGTAAAGTAAGTTCAGTTATTGTAACTATTTTTCATTACTTTTAACTTAAATTAAGATCAAACTATCTTAAAGACTAGTATTTTCTCTTTGAATAAAAGACAAAGCTTTTAAGAGCTTTTTTCTTGGAATTTTCAATAAACGATCAATGGAAACACCCAAAATATGATAACATTCGAAAGATATCATACACGAGTGCACCTTTTAAACGAGCTTTAAACAACAATATGATTAATTGGTTTTTAATGTTTTTCAAGTTGAAATTCGTAGAAATATATTTTTACTGCATATTTTTATTTTGCTCGTGATCAACATACAAACCACAAAACTTCTCGTTTAAATTTTTGTGGAAATACAATCAAAATCATTTGAAACTTGTGACTCTTATATTCTTGGCTTAACTTAGAAGCTTTTAGGAGAATTCTTTATTAGTAAAGTGGGCGACTTTAATTTGGAAATGACCTCAGGTCAGGAAGTTTAAATTTTGTTACCAATAAAATCTTAATAATGAAACTGAGATTAGTTTTTAATTGACTCTTGCTTGAAAAGGTTAAACTCAAGTTCCAAAATTGTGCCTTTCTATTGACTGAATGTGACTGAATGTGTCTTCTCTTACCAACTGCTAACTTTATATACAAAATTTTGAGTAAAAATCCAAATTTCTAATTGTTTTTTTGTTTTTTTCTTTCTCTTTACAGAACATTTATTGTATAAAATATCATCATCATCGTCTACTAGATAAGTCGTCCTTCCCACCACAAAATAATTTAATAATCAACTCTACTACTACCACCAATCAGAAAAACGAATTAAATACTAAAAATGTCTACGATACAAATTTCATGTATGGATTCGTTTTTGAAACGTGCTACCGGAACCAATAGTATCTTTGGTTCACCAATCAAAGATACCAATATTCCTTGGTATGTTAGAAGTTTCCAACAACAACAACAACCATTACCAACAATTGTTGTAAATAACAACAACAATTCCAACCAAAATAGTACAATCGACGAGATCGATAATAAAACCAGCGATCAGCCTGGTTTCTTTTCAAAATTTGTCATGAATGACATTTATCGTTCGGAAGCAGAACGTTTAAAAACCTTCGAGGAATGGCCACTCGATTTTATTGATAAGCATGTTTTGGCCCAAACTGGAATGTTCTATACCCGCGAAAGTGACAAAGTCAAATGTTATTTTTGTGAGGTGGAAATTGGACGTTGGGAAGAGAGCGATCATCCAGTGAGTGAACATATTAAATGGTCGGCTAATTGTCCATTGTTGAGGAGACGAACAACAAATAACATTCCACTTAATGTCGATGCATTGGAACGTGTCCTGCCGCCAGCTAGCTATGATGTATGTGGCAGTAATGATTCAATTGAAGTTCGACCAACAGCTTATCCCGAAGGTTCGATATCATCGGCGGCGGGTGTTGGTTCAGGACCTAGCTCTCCTCCAATCTATCAAATGGATTATCCCGAGTATGCGATCGAAGCAGCACGGTGTCGGTCGTTTGCTGAATGGCCACGAACCATGAAACAAAAACCTAAAGAACTCGCCGAAGCTGGATTTTTCTATACTGGCGTTGGTGATCGTGTGAATTGCTTTAGTTGCGGCGGTGGTTTGAAAGACTGGGATGAGAATGATGAACCATGGGAGCAACATGCTCAATGGTTGAGCAAATGTCGTTATTTGAAATTGATGAAGGGTCAGGCTTTTATTGATGCTGTGATAGCTAAATGTAATCGGGCAGCTGAGAAAACTCAAGAGGCTTTAAGTGCGTCAGCGGCGGCTGCTGCAAGTGATTCAGAAGTTCAAGAATGTAGTACTCAAACAGAAGAACAAAATAAACAAAATTGCCCAGCATCAGTAACAGCGGCGACGCAAGTTGTTGCAAATGCCTTAACTGCAGCAGCAACAACTACAACATCGACGATAGATAGAGATTTGCTTCAACGAAGCGATAGTAATAATAGCAATTCTGACAAGAGAATCATTCCAGAAGAGAAATTGTGTAAAATCTGCTATGCAGCCGAATATAATACGGCGTTTTTGCCATGCGGCCATGTTGTAGCATGTACCAAGTGTGCGTCTTCAGTAATTAAATGTCCAATGTGTAGAAAACCATTTAAAGACGTTATGCGTGTATATTTTTCATAAGAATAAAAAAAAAACAAAAAAACAAAAATTTAATAAGAAAAACAAAATTTATAATTCTAACATTTACAATTAAAATTATAAGTATGATGATAAGAAAACCAACAAATAAAAATAGATGTAACATAACAAAAAAAAAATTGGATTGATGTTTTATTTTAGAAGGAAAATAGAGAAGAATGCATTTTATTTCAGAAGGAATGTCGAATCATTGGCAACACGTTTCAGTAAGTATAGGACGTTTAAGGAAAGTTAGTATCCGCAGTCTCTAAATGAAATGAAGCAATTGAAGTGCTTAGGAGATGAAGATGCTAGGTGACATTTTCAAAAATTTGAGTCATGACATCAGCGCTTAACGCTATTTTCTCTACAAAGTGTACTGTACTGAAGTTTATTTTAAGCTTGAAAAGAAAATATTCGACCTAACCTCGAATTTTATTCGAATCGAAAATTTGCTACGATTTCCAAAAACCGAAGAAGAATTTGTTCGTAATGCACAATTTCATACTAATCGTCATTACGAACGGATTGATTGTTTTTTTTTTCGGGATTCGTTGAAAATTTCCAATACAAATGGAATATGTGATAAGACCGTAACGGTAAAGTAGAATCTTCCTTCGTGAAAGCTCAAACAAAATGGAATTGAAATCAAACAAATCTTGGATATCTCAAAAACAAGCAAAATTAGCGCTTTGCACTTTAAAATAAAATTATCATGGGACGAAAGATCCGATCGAATCGGATAGCAGAATAGAGCTCATAGTCTTAATAATTGCTTCTGTCAGGCCTTATTTTCAGTTCATCTTCAAGTGTATATTCCGCAAGTATGTACCGAATAAATGGCCCTTATTGTCACTTGTCTATCGATAAACGACTTTTGTCGATAGTCATCCATCGAAAATGGAAACTTTCAGAAACGTTAAGGACTAAATATTTAGTAAATTTTCCGGTTTCTGATAGGTCAACTGTCAAAAGAAATCCTTCCAATTTGGGCAGTTTTATTGAAAAGCTGACTGAATAGTTAGGCAAGAAAAATCTTCCTTACTCGATTTATTCGTCCAAATATCTAGTCCTTAATGTTTCCTGAACGTGTTGTGAATCTCTATTTAATCCAGTCAAATAAGGGTTTAACCTCGGAATGAATGTTAGTAGAAATTTTTTTTGCTCAATATCTTCCTTTTGCCATTCTATAACATATCTCAAAAGTCTAGAAAAATCTCATGTCCGCTTGTCGCGATTTCAAGGTCAAATCGCGAAATGGAGATTTTCAAAATTAGCAAAAATAGGCTATGGTATTATATACACATATGATACATGATTTCAAGGTATTTTTTAATGCTGATTCCAAAAAATTTAAAATCAAGACAATCTGACGTATCTGGAAAAAGTTATACTTGTTTTTCATCTGTCAACTCATATTATTATAACAGTTGCAAACTTACTGCCGAAAAACCCTTAAAAATTATGGTAGATGAACCAAATTTTGCATGAAGATTTTAGAATCCATCATTATTAAAAATCAAAACAATCCATTACAAAAAATATATATACCTACGAAATAATGGTATTTTTTGATGGAGGGGCAAATTTTAGGATATGCACTAAAGAAGATTCTTGTTCATCTTAGGAATAGGTGCTAATAGGCTAATTTTTTCATTTTAATCTTTGTTTGGATATTCTTTAACTACCCTCAAAAATCTAAAAAAATCTCATGTCCGCAAGTCCTAATTTTCTTGGTTTGAAGATAAGGTACAGATTTGAAAAAATTGAAAAACTACTCTTCAGATATTTGTGTCAGATCAACATGAATAAGGTACATTACTTTTCAGGGATGGTCATATTGATTTTTTTGTGGGTTTTGTTGGAATCAGCGTTAAAAAATACCTTGAAATGATATGGGTTACGTTGGTATACATATAAGAATCTAAAGTTTTCTTATTATTTTTTTTAAATCTGCACCTAACTTAGTTTAACCTGGAAAATTAGAACTTGCGGACATGAGATTTTTTTAGATTTTTGACATAAGTTATAGAATATCTAAAAAAAGATAGAAACAAAAAAATTAGCCTATTAGCACTAATTCCAAGATTGTACCAGGATATTTTTTAGGGCACATCCCAAAATTTCCCCTTTTCTCAAAAAATACCATTTTGTCATAGACATAAATGTTTTTTTGCATTGCATTGTTTTGATTCTTAATGATAATGGATATGAAAACCCTCATGCAAAATATGATTCCGCTACCATTACTTTTAAGGGTTTTTCGGTAGTAAGTTAGCAACTGTTATAATAATATGGGTTGAAAGATGAAAAACAGGTATAACTTTTTTCAAAGACGTCAGATTGCCTTGATTTTAGATTTTTTGGAATCAGCATTAAAAAATACCTTGAAATCATGTATCATATGTGTATATAACACCATAGCTTATTTTTGCTAATTTTGAAAATCTCCATTTCGCGATTTGACCTTGAAATCGCGACAAGCGGACATGAGATTTTTCTAGACTTTTGAGGTATGTTATAGAATGGCAAAAGGAAGATATTGAGCAAAAAAAATTTCTACTAACATTCATTCCGAGATTTACCCCTTTTTTCTCCTTATTTTACTGTATTAATTATGAACGATATTTTTTGCTTATCGTTCGATATTTTTCGTTTCCAATTTTGCGATCGATTGACTCAAATGAAGTTCATAATTCACAATAGCAAATATTTTTGTCAAAAGAGATATACCATAACATATTTATCGATTCGATCGACGTTGAAATTTTCTTCTGCGAATGGAATTCGTGATATGGCCGAATACTGATTTAAGTTTCATCTACTTTTTTAAAAGCCAAAGGACCAAGGTGTCTTTCTTCTCAGTTAAAAAACTAACTTCTAAACTTAAATATAACTTAGAGTTAATGTTTTCTTAAGATGAACAACGGCTACCATCATATTCCAAATTATATTTTCTATAAACTGATGAGCACATTGTTGTACCTGGGCGAGCTAATTTTTATAGCTACATAGTAGTTTTAGCTACATAGATTAGAAAAACAGCAGATCTTCAACCCACAGCTTTGTTTTAATTAGCCAGATACTGTGTCTTCTAAGAAATAGTGACGCTTTATCATGAAGAGTAACCTTGACTTAAAACACGTAATTTAAAACCCATTTGTTTCTTCTTATTAAAAAAGACAAAGAATGATGTATTATATTGCGTTTTAATTTAAAATCTCTTACTAAGTTTACCTATTTGTACTATTTTCATTGACGACGTTATTTTTTAAACTACCTTTTATGGAAAGTTGTTGCATTTGAAATTTGGATGTGGGCTGTTTTAATTATAAAAATAAAAGTTGAAGAATTTTATTGACATATAACATGATGTCGATATGAACATCGCATTGTATGAATAAGAACAAAATATATTCAAAGTTGATTGATTTATACTTTGTGGACATGACGTTTTAAAGATAAAAAAGATTTAAATTTTTACTAAAACTAACTAATGATGATTTTTAAAGAAAATCGGATAAGAAGTCCCGCATTAAGAATATCTATTCGAAATCAAACTGACTTTATCCACCTCAAAAAGTACACTCATTAAAATTTTGTGAAATTTTTTTTTGCAAAAAAAAAAGTATGAAAAACATTGTATTTTGGAAAAAGAAGTTAATGTATGTAAGCATGAAGTATTTCTTTTTAATTTACTGAAATAAGTGTTTTAAAATGATTTTCATTTTTTTGGTGTAAAAATTAAATTGAAAAAACTCAAAATGGGCAAAATGGCCCACTTAGTGGCTTAGTGCTCGGGTAAAATGGCATACTTACTTTCACATGCTATTTTATACTTTCTTGCACTCTTAATTTTTTTTAAAGTGAAAATAGTTGCTAAATATAAACGATGTACAGAGATGAGCGGAAAGCCCTTGATTATGTCAAAAACCTGGAAAAAAGCATCAAAAACATTTAAAGTTGCAAAAACTACAGTAACGAGACAAGCAACCAACATGAACTGGGTTTTGAATGACTCGTAGAAAGATATGGGGGGATTAAGCACCACTTGTTCCAAGAAAATGGAAAAGGAGCCCTTTGACTCAATTTTGGATTTAAAATCACGTATATTTGGACAGTGTGCCATTTAACCCGGGTAAATTTGATCAGTGAAATTTGTAGACGTCTTAAAAATTAAATAATTTTTGCAATTTTTTTAACTCGCAAAAGAAAAATATGTGATAGGAATATATTAAACTTTGAAAAGTTTATAGCATTTAAGTTTGAATGTCACTGTTTTTCGAGATATAGGACATTTTCCTTAAGGGGGCCATTTTAGGCCACCTTCCCCTAATATGTAAAAATAAAAACACTATAATATCGTCCGTCTTTCGCTCAAATCGGTTGAAGTTGTTAGGAAAAAAATGATTTTTTTTCCTTCGCTTATTATTTCGCAGCTTCTTTGCTAAGTGTTCAATTTCAACAAATATTAGCTTAAAAGTTATTTCTTGAAATTATCTTTCATGAAAAAGCCTAAAAATACTTAATATATTTTTGTTTTTGTATTCAAAAATTCAAATTTCTTCGATTTCTTCCTATTTTGAGCGAGCCAAAGATATTAATCAGCATGAAAATAAATTGTAAACGCAGGATTTAGTTTTGATAAGCAATGCAACTTTTAAAAGCTATTACATTTGAAAATTCCATTGTTTAGCATTTTGACACACCCTACTACTCAGTTGTGGTTATGGTTTTGAAGAAGAAATTTAAAAATAATTTATTATTGGTTGTTCCTCAAGCTTGACATACGAGTATGAAACTTTGTTATCACTTGAATCGAATAAAATCCTATCCTCTGCTCAAGATTTTAAATGTGTGACCAAATAAATTGTTTGTTTTTTGATATCGGTCATTCCCTCAACGGCGTATACAGGGGGGGGGGGGGTCACGGGGTCATGACCCCCCCCAAGAGCTCAAAACTTAAACAAGAAATTGTTATGTGAATTGCAAAATGTCGAAGTTTTAGAACATGAACGAAAATGAAAAGTGAAAAAAAATTTCGGTATTCAAACCAACTATTTTCCTATATTTGGGGATATTTTTAGCAACCGCTATGCTGGATTAGGATTATTTTGATTCGTTCGATAATATAAGGCATTGATAGGCTACAAGTTAAGCTGTGTTGTAGAGTTTTGTATGGATTAAGAATCCAAATACTATTTTAATTTTGACTAAACCGATAAAATAGATAAGAATATAAGCAAGCTTGTCTAAAGGCAAATTAAATATTTAAGCAAGCTTAGATCACTTAAAATATCCTTTTATAATCAATTTAACAAAAACTAATAAATATAACTGTATATGTTTTATATTTTAAACCGCCGATAAATACCTCAAAATTGACGAAATCAGAGCCGAAAATTGTAAAATCCTCAGTGAGTGATCTAAAACATTTCTTTAATTAGTATTGGCGTTTGAAATTTCGAAAAAATATCTACCCTAAAACTAGCATAATTTTGTTTATTATTTTCTGTTACGACAAAAATATTTTTTTGTCTTTACTGTTTTCACAGAGGTTCCTATTTGAATCCTGTAACCCCCTCGTCTTAAAAAAAAAAATAAAAATTCGCGTACAATTTTAAAACAAAATTAAAAAAAAATTATATTTTCAAACACAATTTTTTTGGAAAAACTTTGCGATTCGTTTGCCTGAGGTTAGGAAGACAATTAATTCGAAAGTTACCAGTGTTATTAAATTAAAATGATTTTTATTTTAACTTATTAAATAATTCTGGACTAGCGGAAAACAATGCAGAGTTGTTTAAAGGCAAATTATTGAATCGAAGGACTTGTACATTACTAGGGATCGGGTTTCCATGCAAATGCATGTTTTTTTAGGAACACCTCGGAAGCATGGCAACGAAGTATGTACACGAATCAGGATATTTCCTTTAAAATGGCAATCAATCGTTAGTGCATATTTTTGCATATTTTGCATTTTTTAGCATTTTTTTTTGCATATTTTGACATATTTTGGAAATAAATGCATGTTTTTCGTGCATATTTTCGCAAAAATTGGCAAAAATAACGAAATTTCACGCTTAAAATTTTTGACTAAAAGTGACTGAAAGTCAATTGGAAAAAAGTCAAAAACGTAAGCAAATGCTGTGCAAAACTGGCAAATTGTCCAAACTCATAAAAAACACGCTCAAATGATAAATTGGATTATTTAAGAGTAAATTTTCGCCAATTTTATTTATTGTTTTTAAAGAAAACCCCAATATTTCCAAAAAGTTACATCTTTGAACTCGGAAATGGTTTCGTAGGTATATAGATTTCATAAAAGTTACGTAAAATCTTTTTATAAATTTAAAGAAATATTTATATTTTACAAATTCATGTGGCCTTAAAAGCATATTTAAAGTAGATATTTTTTTATAAGAGTATATTTTGAGCGCATATTTTTCGTTTTTAAGTGTATGAAAATCCTATCCGTATACATTACACTGTACTTTAAGGACAGGATGGTCTTAATTGGTTAGACTTAAGGTTGAACCCTAAACAAAAGCAAACGAATCACACAACGTTTTTGTTTGGTTATTCTTAGAACTCTTCGGAACTGCTCGATTCGATTTGCAAAACGAACAAACTTTAATATTTTTAATTCAAATAGCACATTTTCAAGTTTATGCCTACTATCAAAACTTTTGTAAAAAAAAATTTGGCATGACCCCCCCCAAGAAGAAATCCTGTATACGCCCCTGCATTCCCTTGATTCCTGAATAGCCTTGAACAAAGTCAAAATTGCAAAATCAGACATCCAAGGTTTATTGCAGGTTAAAAGAAATTTAAAATATTGTAATAAGATTATAATAATGAGAGTGACGCATTATTGTAAATAAATACAAAATAATGCGCAATCAATTGATCAAGTGATGCAATTTATTAAATATTTAAATTGAATCTGAGAAATTGAACCTATCTTAAGTACACGGAGAAAAAGGAATAGCTAAAAAACAAGCGAATTCTATCTTAAACTGCATGTTTTACCGACTTCCAAAAAGGAGGAGGTTCGTCAGGGAAAATACTCCCTGTATTTTCTACCAAAGTACCTACAAGAGGATAAGTTCAAGGGTCAGGGATTTTGCGTAAATCGTACAAATGTATTCATAGCCGAATTATAGCAAGATCGTTCGGTGCCGTGAAATAACGCCGAGCGAAATAACGCCGAATTCCAAAATTCGGCGTTATTTCACTTTACAAAAGCGAAATAACGCCGAATTTCAACATTCGGCCTTATTGCACTTTGTCAAAGTGAAATAACGCCGAGTTCCAACTGAGAAATAAGGCCGAATGTTAGAAAAGTGAGCATAAGAGCAGACGCAAGTTAACCGGTATGTTACCCTTTTTTTTATTTTCAAAGGCATATAAGGCCCAAATTTATTTGGGCACAATGGCTCCCATACTAATTTGGGACTTATGTCCATCCCATCGAGGTATAGGTTCAAAAAAAGTTTTGGCTCTTATATGCCTCTTAATTATTCATTAACCTAGATAAGTTTCAAGAGGTGATAAAAATGTGGCGCAGGGACATAAGACCCAAGGACATAACGCCCACTCTTTATTTTTGGGAGTTATGTTCCACTTGAGTGGGACGACATTTAATTTAAGAATTATATCCCACTTGAGTGAGACATCAGCCCAACATATTTTTTATTTAACTGGGACATAAGCCCCACACTTTTCGAAATATAAAATAATAATGTAGAATAACTTTTGTTCTATTTTATTCGCGTTTTGTTTCAGATTCTTTAAATGAAAAAGAAACTTTGAATACAACCAACCTCGCATGATAAGCGCGGGTCATTTTGAAAATTATATCGCAAATAGGGCGGTCACCACAATACAAAGATAAGAAACGAATAAATCCCACCTGTTTTAATTGGTGGAAGGCAAAGCGGAAAAAAATTTGCTTACATGAGAATCTATTTAATTTTCGGAACCCAAACGCGAAGCGGAAAAAATTTTGCCCACGGGAGAATCAATTTTGAGGTGTGAAAATAAAAATTCGCGCGAATTTTTATTTTGGGTTCCGAAAATTAAATAGATTCTCATGTAAGCAAATTTTTTTCCGCTTCGCGTTTGCTAAGTTATAACACAAACATATCTTTGTTGTTGGTATACACATAAAAACAATAATAATACCCAGGACTTAGGCGTATAAACAGTGATGTATGTTTGGAGGCTGGGGACATGCTGTCCTGCTTTGGATACACTATTGGATAGGCGTATGTGCCAATAGGGTGGGACATAAGTGCAAAATCGAACTTTGTAACTATCCCAAATCCAGTTGGGAAATAATTTTATAACTTGTGAATTCTTCGTTAGTGAGACATAACGTCCATCTTTTATTTGTGGGTCTTATGTCCAACCTGAGTTTGACAATCAATTTGGAACTTATGTCTAACTCAAGTGGGACTTAAGTCCACAAATATAAAGTGGCTGTAATGTCCATGGGCTATGTCCCTTTGCCAAGAATATGGCATTTCAATACCAAAGTGACTACAGGTGGTTACATTGCAATTTTTCATAAGCTCCACTTAGCAGGATTTGCCTCACTGAAAAAGTGAAATAATGCCGAATCGGCGTTATTTCACTTTGTCATTGTGAAATAAGGCCGAATGTTGAAATTCGGCCTTATTTCGCTTTTGAAAGTGAAATAACGCCGAATTTTGGAATTCGGCGTTATTTCGCTCGGCGTTATTTCACGGCACCAGATCGTTCATCCTGCAATTTTTTCGTATTTTGTACGAAGTTTTTCTAGTTATACGAAAACTTGTCTTTTTTACCGACTTCCAAAAAGGAGGAGGTATTCAATTCGTCATTTTTTTTTTTAATTTTTTTTTATGTTTGTTACCGCATAACTTTGGACAGAGTGAATCAATTTTGATAATTCTTTTTGTATTGTAGTGGCTGCAATGTGGTCCCATTTCAATTTCGTTCGGTTTAAGCCATAGGAACTATTAGAGAAACCATAAAACCCCGTTTTGAATCATCGAAGTCGGTTTTGTTTTTTTAATAAAAATGATTATTCAAAATAAAGTTCTTCCAATTTACAAATGCATGTTTGTAAAATGTAGGTGTAGCAAACAAAAGATTGTTTTTGTAGACTAGAATCATAATTTTAAATATAAGGTAACTACTTGTTTTTACAATAATACATTCTTTTCTTAACGTTACTAGAAGCAGGCTTCGGTTTCAACATTAAAGTCATAGTTGCTGCACAACTATTTTTACTTGCGATGTAGGTACAACATATATGTCAAGTTATGCATTCGTACAAAAAAAAAAGTTGTGATAGCATTTTTCCATGACAATACGATGGTAGGGAATGCCAAAAAAGTGGGTCTCGGAAGTCCGTCTACAGCCTAAACGGATGGACTGATTGATGTAAAACTTGGTATGTAACGTTATTTGGCGACTCTCCAGAGGGGTTTTGGAATTATTTTTTTTTGACCAAAAATAACGGTACTTGTCATATACCGATTTTAGTAAAATTGAAATTGCTCAAAAAAGGCTCCAACGATTTTGTTTAAAAAATTCACATGTAACTTTAAAGACAAGGTCTATCTTTTAATAAATTTTTTTTTTCGAAAATCATTATTAACGGTACCTGCCATAGAACCGTTTTTTTTCAAATCCGATTATCTCCGAAAGTGCTTATTCGATTTCAACGAAACTTTTTGTAAAGAAGCATTTATATGATTTTAGTATAAGCCAAACATAAAATTTTGAAAAAAATAATTTTTGGATTTTTAAAAAAATTTGAAAATTTTTTTTTGAAAAATCAAATTTTCGAAAACGGGACATTGAATTTTTTTGAAATTTTGTTTTTAGATGTTGCCATACCAATTATATTTTAAAACTTTTTTTCCAAAAAATTATTTATAAAAAATTAGTTTTTTTAAAAAACGGCTCTAACGATTTTGAAAATTTTTTTTCGAAAAATACATCTTAATATATCAATTAAAACTGCATACTTGTTTTAGAGGGCAATTTCATTTCAGATTTTATTTTATTTTTTTAAAAAACGAATTTTATTTTTTTCTACTTTTTTTTTTGTATTCACTTTCCAAATTTCTATATAAAATGTTTTAAAAATTTAAGCAACTTGAACTCTAAGAGCAAGTTCGTGCGACCCAGTCGTGCATTTTATTTTTTTTTAATGCATAGCTTCAGATCAAAGTTAGTTGATCAAGTAGAATGTTTTCTTAATCTAAAGTCTTTAAACGTACTAAAGTATTTTGACTGAAAGACTGTATTCAGCAGATAGTAGTAATGTTATGTGTTTCCACAGTACACATAATAAGGTAATATATTCCAAACGTTGTCAAAATTTGTTTGTCAAAAATGGGCACCAATCTGTCATGGTAAATAATTGTTTAAAAATTAGTGGTGTGCGTGGTTTATCGATTTTTGTTCGTTTTTCGTCGGTATTTTATACAAATAAGAATTCGGTAGCTGACATTGGTCGCCAAAGTGTCATGTTTTAACAATCTGGCGACCAATGTCAGTTCGAAATATATTACTTTTTTATGTGTACTGTGATGTGTTTCAACCATCATTTTAAATAAATAAACTGTTGAATGTTTTATTGACTGGTTTTTGTTTTTGTAGGCATTCGTAAATTTTGTACTGATACTTAAGTAAAATAGGTTTGATTTTACTCAGAGCTAACCTAGAATTAAAAAATTCTTAAGCTGAAACTCGATACAAAAAAGAATAGAGGACTCAAGATTGTCCCTTTCTTAACACCACTTGTACATTGTCCCTTTTCTGTATAAACCTCGAAGGTTTAATTTATTTAAAAAAATATTGATTTTTGGACAACCCTCTAGAGAAGAAGAAACAAAAATTTTAACTTGAAACTCAATGAAGTTAAGGTCTGAAAAGGGGCTGTATACAGCTGGTAGCATTACATTTTTATTTTAAGTGGTTTATCTGTTCTTGAGTATACCATAGCACTCATTTTCATAATTAAGTCAAAACAACCATTGACAGGCCAGCAAACCCAAATTCATATAATTTATTTTTTTATATAATTATACTGCAACTTGTTGATATTTACATCAAAAAGAGAACATGATATAAGTATTGCACATTTTAATAACAACGAACGACGCATGACGTCCAGCCTCGGTTCATACATCAAAAATAAAATTTATCACCACTTAAACTGTCGAATGACACAATTAGCATAGCCGACGTCTTTGACTTTTCAATTTTTCCAGATCACATCTCACAAAAAAGCCATTAAGCTATTAACAAACAGCTGATTAAAAGTAAATCTAACTGCGGCCTGCGAGTTGCTATGCAATATGCTTGACTTGTCAAGGCAGACCGAATTGGCTTTTATTAAAAAAAAAATAAAATTTAAAACCTAAAACAGAACCGCACACTTTTCAGACAGTGCGCATATGTAAGCCCTCTCTCATAATGCCATAGCCAATAACTGACAGCTCTTATTAGTAGGTACTTTGGCTATATTTAATATTGTGAGTTACTAGTAAAATCTTGGTGATCAAGTCCAACTGGTTGGCAGGAGATCTTGGTATCAGTGTACAGCAACATCGAGCGCGGCATGGGTTTCTCTAAAATGAATCATCGATTAACAAGATTTGCATTTTTCAGAGACTTAAACTGCTTCTGTTTTTTTCCTAGAAGTTAGTTGCTTTAAAGCTGCCATTTACAATCAAAGCAACTAAGTATGCAAGGGGTACGTATGAAATAATTTGAGTGATTTTAGATGTTGACTGCATTGAACGGTCGATACTCGATAATCGTCGATATATATTTTTGTATACCTGCCATACGCCTGTCTCACAGTGAGTAATTTTCATTTGAGACGTCCATGAAAAGAATGTGGCCTTCAGGTGTTTTGGCCCACACGATCTATAAGGGGGACTTACGGGCTTTCAGGTGAATTAAATTACACTAGAATGTTGTTGATACTGTGAAACATTAGTTGCTAGAGAAAAAAAAATACATTCCTGAGCAAGAATTTTGTTGACTTAAACGCATTCGTGGCAGATTATATGGTCAAATGCAATAGTTTTTACTTGCTTGCTTGGGATTGGCTTCGTGGAAAAAAAATTACATATTTGTTTGTTGTTTTGAATCATAATGAGAAACTTATTGAAATGTCATTTCTTATACAGGGTGTCCCACAGTCACCGCCCCAAATGAAAACCATGGATTTCTGAGGTCATTTTAAGTCGAAAAACTTAAGAGGTAATTTTCTCGTTTTCGTCCCGTTTTCGAGTTATCACGGTTCTTATGATTTTTGCTCTCTTGTCCTTTAACTGGCCTTATCTTTGCCAGACTACGGTTTATTCGAAAGATTTATTTTACAACCAATCAAGAATTTATTACAGTTTTAGTTTGTCTCAAAACTCTTTTTTCTGCGGACATCCGTTTCTCCACAATTTTGCATCAAACACAATTTTCTTCGTTTTTTAAGTTGTTTTTTACACTTTCATATCATTTAAGTCAAAAAAACACTATAATGAGTATTAACTTTTTGTGCTTTTTATTAAAGCCCAGTTTATTTTCATAAAAAAATAAGTTTAATTTCATAAAAAAGGCTACTGGAAGTAATTAAATAAAAAATAAACAAACTGAGTGAATTAAAAAAAATAATAATTTTTAAATACAAAATAATTTAAATGAATTAAAACTTTTTCTGAGCTTTATCTATTTGTTCTTTTCTTAACCACTATAGCTCAGAACAAGTTTTTAATGCATTTAAATTAATTTTTTATTTAAAAATTATTTTTTTTTTAATTCACTCAGTTTGTTTATTTTTTTTAATTACTTTCAGTAGCCTTTTTTATGAAAATAAACTGGGCTTTAATAAAAAGCACAAAAAAATAATACTCATTAACGTGTTTTTTTTTACTTAAATGATATGAAAGTGTAATAAACAACTTAAAAACGAAGAAAATTGTGTTTGATGCAAAATTGTGGAGAAACGGTTGTCCGCAGAAGAAAAAGTTTTGAGACCAACTAAAACTGTAATAAATTCTTGATTGGTTGTAAAAATAATCTTTCAAATCAAACGTAGTTTGGCAAAGATAAGGCCAGATAAGGGAAAGGAGAACAAAAATCATAAAAACCGTGGTAACTCGAAAACGGGACGAAAACGAGAAAATTACCTCTTAAGTTTTTCGACGTAAAATGACCTCAGGAATCCATGGTTTTCGTTTGCGGCGGTGACTGTGGGACACCCTGTATACATTAATGAGTATGATTGAGTAATTTTAATATTTACAAAAGGTTAGACTGCATGAGTAGTTTCATATTTTTATTTGCAATTTTCTACAACTACATGCGTAGATGCATAGATGTGGACCATGTTATGCGAACATGCGTAGAACCGTGAATTTGGACTTGCGAACATGCAGACACTTGCCATGCAGACATGTAGACAGCCAGATATACGAACATCCAGACATATGATATCAGGACATCGGGATATGCAGATATGTGGACATGCGGATATACGTACATGCGGACATATTGATAAATAACTCAACAAAAAAAAAAAAAACTCCGAAATCTTTTTTAGATCCCAGTTACTTTTGTACAGCAGAACTGTCTGCAAGTTGATAGCTTTTAGTAATTTAAATATTTGAATTAGTTCTTTAGCTACAACCATGGCGTTGTCGCATGTATCTATTTCGTTGGTGCATTAGTACTCCGAAGTTATCCAGTATGTGTATTGGAGTTTCTCCATGCTCGTTGCAGATCCTGTAGGTGCAACTGTCTACCAGGCCGAGTTTGTTGAGGAGTTTACTACCTTGTTACTATTCTAAGGCTTTTTCCTGCTCAGAAGGATGCAGGTCTTATTATACCTTTTTTGGTTGTATTTCCCAAGTAATAGTTTTGCTTGTCTGGGGTTATGAGTCTCTTCCGTTATGAGCACTTTAAGAATACCAGCCCTAAAGTAAATTTCAACTTTTATTGTTTGATTTCAAATTTTTAACAAACATTTTTTTCATTTATGAATAATAAATTTGTCCACAATAAATTTTATTTATAAGAAATTAAGAATTTTTGTCACGTGATTTGGGTTTTAATTAGATACAATGCATTTAAGAATGCAAAAGCTTGTGAGTCAACTTTCTAAGATGTCAATGAACGCATAAAAATCTCACTTAAAGGTTTCGCACATGTACTACAAAAGTGTCACAACTCAAAAATCTTCATTTTTCAATAGAGACGATAAACCAATTTAAGGAGAATAGAACGAGTATATTTATTATTTACTTAAGTTTTAGAATAGGAAACACACTTTTAACCAATTTTAGACAACCACCATCATTTTAACTATCTTAAACCTTGGAAATTCACGTTTTTAGAGTTGGGACAATTTTCGTGATCTTTGGACTAAAAATGTGTCATTTTTGTCAAAGTAGTTTTTATTTCAAATGAAACATCTAAAACGACATTTTACCTTCTGGAATAAAAACTATTCAAATTATATCAATGGCAACTAGATAGATTTGTCCGGGAAAATTTCAAATATTTTTTTTTGTCAATAACTAAAAAAATCTGTTTTTTGAGTTGTGACACTTTTGTAGTACATGTGCGGTTTGTTTTATTATATTTATTTTTATGTTGTTTTATTTTTTTTTTTTTTTATAAAATACGAGTTCGTTAAAATTGTTTGCAGCACTAAATTTACCGACACTGGTAAGCGAAACAAAAAATTGGAGTTTTTAAAAAAATGTTTACTTTACAAACTTATTTTTTTCTCCTTTAGATATAAAATTTGTTTTTTTTTTTTAGCGGTAAAACAAGTTTTTGAACCATTTTGTAAATATTTTTTAACAGTATTGTTTTTAATGGAAAATAAATAAAACCGTTTTATGACATTTTACGTTAAAATTTTATTTTTCAATACAGAAAATTTTTTTATTAACAATGACATTTTCTTTACCTAATGCAAAATATTTTTACTTTTTTTTCAATTTGTAATGCATTAAAAGAAAATGATTTTTTACAACAAAATTCAAGTGACTTGAATTCTTTAAATATTGATAAAATAGGTGTGTTTTTATGCAAGCGTTAGTTAAATTTTCAAAATCATTATAGCAGGACTGACATCTCATGGCATTGAAAGCAGTCTTTCGATGAATAGAAAAAAAAAAAGAAAATTTAATTTGCAATATTTTCCTATAATTCTGTTACTGAAATGTTGTCTTCATTATTTCTTTTACTAATAACAGTAAGTGGAAGAAATCTAGAGCAGTAATTTGGAAATGACAGCTTTACGGATACCAACATTGTGTCATTTTTTAAAGTTTAAGGCATTTAAGAAAAAATGTTGCGCATACGCCATAGTGACCGGTTAAGTTAAACTTAAACAAAACATTGTTGCTTAAAAAATAAGACCAATTGATTTTGTTAACCATTCACTGACCTTTCAAATGTTATAAATGCTTATGCAAAATTCTTCTTTTAGGGTGCAAGTATCTTAAGCTTGTATTGGTTTTTTCGCCCTCAAGAAGACTAATAAAAATTAAAATGATTAGAAAATGATGCATCTGGTTAACTTTTCCTCGAGATAACTTGTTCCATTCGTATGCAACGTAAAAGTTTTTTGATCTTCAATTTATAGTATGTAAGTACCAATAGGAGAAACCGCAGTCTTATGGCATTCTGTATATTTTGAGAATATCAATATTTCTTACAGTAAAATATGTTTTTTTTAACCTTTCCTTAAAAAGCGTTAAAATAAAATAAATCAATTTCGTATAGTAAATTTGTTTCCTTATTTAATTATTATTATTTTTATTTGAAATACAAAAAAAAAAAAAACTCATCCATTCATCCATTACTCATGTACCGTTTAAAAGTCACCATATAATGCACAGTTTCATCAATTAGCAATTTCCAAACGCGTAAGATTTTTATTCGCTAAGGTGAAAGCCTTATGCAAGTTGGCATAAATTGCTATATCAATTATATTTGTATAAGTGAAAAAGTCAACGGCAACTACATTCGCCGTAAGACTCCATGGTCCACCAAGCCAACTCGATAGCTTAACATTAATAACACTGGCCCGTTGTTCGGTTGTTTTTGCTTTGCTGTATACGTTCTGCAAAAGAAAAGAAATAAAAAAAAAAAGATACCAATAGCCATTAAATTTTAGATAGACATTAAGACATACTACAGGTGCTCTCGGTTATTGTTGCTCAAAGTTTATACAAATGTATAATATTGATTGTTGTTCATTGTTCGCAGTGCTTTCACCCAGATGTGGGGTATTTTTATATATACGAGTATATCTATGACTAGAGTAGTACTCTAGATCTAGAGTAACACTTCAAGGTGAACAGAGAATAGACTTTATCGTTAAGTATAATAATGAATTTCTGTTCTTTCTCTTTTTCTCGTTATTTGAGAGGTTTACATTTTTTTTTTTTGCAAACGATGCAAGAAAAATTGTGTATTTTCAAGTCAAACAAAAGCACTCAACAATATCCAAGAACCAAACAGCACAAACAATAACAATTAATAAACAATATGAAAACAGAATTATAAGTCTATACATACCAGTGCCTGTTCAAGTCCAAGTACCGCATGGAATATCCAGCCTTCATCCTGGATGACTGAATCGTTTTTCCTTGCAAACAAAAACCTCATAAAATCCAATGATGCGGATGTATTCATGTCACCTAGTGAGAATGTCTTCCATGTGGGGCAGAGTATCTCGGATTCTGTGTGCACAAAGTAAAAAAAAAGAGATTGTAAAAATGGAAAAATTTCAAAATGTAGAAAAATTTTACTTCAGGCTAGTTTGTATGGAATAATATTGTATGTTGTACCCTATTTAGAAAAGAAAATCTTTGGGATTAAATTGTCACATACGTTAAACACATCGTACTTAAACGTTTTGACAGTAGATGTTTGTAGCTTTTTCTATAGATTAGATAAGAAAAGCAACTGCAAGACCGTTAATGCTGAATCACCTAAATGTCCGACGGAATAAAGTATGTTTTTTGTCGAAAGGGAAAAAAAGTTTTTGAGAACTCGGGCCCAAAAAAATTTTAGAAGTTATTGAAGCTGTAAAAAAAAAATTAGTTTCTAAGATGTCGAGATCAGTTTCCCAAATGTTCATACGTAGCTATCATTGTACCTTTACACAAGAGGACGAAACAAAAACAATATAAAAGCTAAGCTATTTAAAAAACTATCCAAGATCGTTTTTTCAAAACTCAACAAAACCAATACAAAATGTATGGGGGTTTTTCAAAACTAAACAAAATTGCAGGTTTTTGCCAAACTCAATAAAATTTGCCTGTTGTTGGAAGATTTATCTTTTTTTAAATATCAAATGTTTTTACATGGGTTGATTGGTTTTAGTAATTCATTGGCACATAGATTATGCATTAAAGGTTATAATTATAACGTTAGGCAGAAAAAAGTGTACTTTTGGATTTGTTTCAATTTAAAAAAAAACGTGTTTTCATGTTCAAAATAAGGACAAATCGTTTCAAATCTGAAAATTTGGTTGTGTATTCAGATGGGAAACAAAAAACCTTCTCCTAAAAAACTTGAAAAACAAACATTTGTTGGGTTTTGAAAAAAAAAAACTCTCCTCAATTGGTCAATACCTAAATCAGCCTCTGTTATGATAGTTAAATGGCCTCTTGAAGAAAATTCGTTTTCTAGATATAACTAAACCATAAACAATTTTGCTGCAGCTTTTTTTTTAGAGGTTATTGAGGTTTCTATACTGTATGCCTGAAGATTCTGCTGGTAAATGTTTTATCTAGCCAAAATCTTATCAATTTTTAGCAAAAAAAATGATGATGTACACATTAAAAGCATAACCCCAAAAACAATCTATATTCGTTTCTCTAAAAAAACACCCTTTCACCTTGGATATTGGTATAAACTCTATTCGTTCGTTCTTGGTTGTCATATCAACTGCAATACTCTCACTGAATTTGAAAGGTGTTGCCATCGACAAACTATACCAAGACTGGAAACTTTAGTACGTCTTACCTCCCAAAACCCTTTTGTGTACAGTGTTGTCTGTGAATATATATGAAAGCCACCACGTTGGTTAATGACGTTAACACGCACACATTTATAGATTCACGACATTCACCACACATCCAACACGAACACAACGATAGATTGATGACATTCACCACACCTCGCAGCTTGTAGGCAAACGTCATTCGACCGCTCAGTTTCCAGTCTTGGAATTTTTTGTTTATGGGTGTTGCATTCTATTCACAGGGTGTTTTGGTACCTACTAGTAGCAAATACCCTCTCGTGTAAAAAATTTAAATAGACTCCATATTGATTCTTTGTTTGACAAATAAATACGAAAGTGGCAAATTTTTCTATCATACCATTATTTTTAAAAGTACATATTTCGGTTATATTTTAACAATTCGTCGCCGTAAAGCAAAATTGTTCTAAGTCACAAAAAGCAAATTTTACAAGGAACGTTTTTTAAGTTTCAAATTGGTTTAAAGCGACAATTTTCTGCTCGTTTGCCATTCAAGTTATGTTTTTTATAAAGTTTGTTCTTATCTTTTGAATAAAATATACAAGTTTACCTCATTAGTAGGTACATACTATATTTAAATATTTAAAAAAACTAAGAACCCTAAATTGGACATAGAACAATTCCTATACATGTACGTTTTTTACTTAAATAAAAAGTTTACTTAGAACAAAATATGATAGGACTTAGAACAAGAATACTCGGGCTAATTTTCAAAAGGCTACTTTCCTGTTTTTATTGTTCTATGTCCCATTGAATTATATTATCTGTGAAATTAAATTTGTTTGATCAAAACGGTTTTCAAAATTCGGAAAGAGCATCCTCAAACTAGTAAAACTGCATCATTTTCGGTAAAAAGTGGATTTAGAACAATTGAATCGGTGATTGTTAAAACAACATAAGTGAAATTTTAATTTTTTCGTACGAGGCTCAAAAGCTCCTGTATTTTCCATGAGGTGGTCACATTTACAATGCTTTGGCAATTTTAATACCTCAATTGACATTCCTAGATTTAATATTGATTATTAATAATATACAAATCCGCAGCCTATTTAAAATTATAGCGGTTTTGGTCTCACGTTCGAAAAAAATAAAAAAAACAATCATCGATTCAATTTTGCTTCACGCCGACGAATTGTAGATACCTACTTAAAAAAATAATATTTTCATAAAAAGGATTATAAATTTTGGGTCTCAATCGATTCAGCGTTATAAAATACTTTGAAATAATGTGTAACAGATTTCCCATCTTTTCTTAACTATAGGGCTGTTAAAGATACGGCATTTTTTATTCCAAATTTTCGAATATTGTTTTAATTATTTTTAAATTAAGTACCGTAACGTCAGCACGTGTAAAAAAAATACAAATTAGGGCACGTATACGCCATAGTGCACGTGGACAATTTGAAGTACAACTTTGGCCTAGATGCTCAATCGTCAAAATAGCTAAATCTCGACACTTGATGTTCAATTCTAATTTTGACGGCCAGTGGAGTCGAAAGCTCAACTGGCAATTCGTTTCCACAATTTTAGTTAACATGTGAAGTTTTTTGCCTGATCTAAAATAAAACATTTCATTGAACTTAAAATATAAAACCAACTCAATACACCCTATAAAAGAAAAATGAAAGAAAAAATCATATACAAATCAAATCGAGTAAAAATCACGCTTCAAGCTCCGTCATCATTATGGGGCTGACAACATATACTCTATCTGGGGGTATATGGCTACATCATATCCTCTCTTAGCCAATTTTTATTTTCCATTGTTTACATCGAAAAAAAAAACAACGACTGACTGTTGCAATTATTGTTAAATCAACCTGTACGTGTTGATATGTCAATTTGTTTAACCCTATAACTACACATCTACCTACTTATAAATTTGTAAAAAAGCCAGAAGAGAAGTCATGGGCGCCACAAGTCTTATCTTTTTTTTCTTCATTATTTTAGTTGTTGTTGTTTATATTCTTGGAATTATTGTTGCTATAATAATAATCTGTTCCAAGATATTTAACGATGAGTAAGCTTTATATGGGTAATACTATAAATAAAGATACTTACCACTATCGGGATATGGCAACTCTTCAATGGGATAGATTAACAGTAAGTGTTTGCCAGTCTTGCGGATGTCATTCATTGATAGTTCATAGCATTTAAAGTTGGGATCTGTGGTGGAATTACGTTTATAGGCTAAATCACCGATTTCTTTTTCAATCACACGAAGCAGGTCACTGTGTCTATCCGGTCGTTTGTAGAAACCTTATAAATGAAATCTTATTTTATTGTGAATCAGTAAAAGAGTTTAGAATGGGTCTTTTTTATAGAAAGGTAGACTTAGTTAAAGTTTTATGGAGCATGACTGACTTAGCAGATATTTCTTGGCTTTGTGATCAACTTGCTTGTTAGGGTTTTCAAAACTCACCAATGGGAAACGAACTAAAATCCATTATAACAATTTCTCCTGAAGTTTCCACGAAACGTTTAACATCTTTCAAAATCGGAGTTAGCTTAGAAACTAGCATGTTTTCGTTTACAATCCAAAAGTTGTCATCCTCTGGAGGTGTTCGACTCTTTTTCAAGTTTATTCTGAAAAAGAAATTTCGAAACACATTATGTTCTCTAAATTTAATAGTTTTTATTGAAATATTTTACCCAATACTCATATCAAGAAATCGAATACCAAATATCAATTGTGACCAAACATCAACATGTTGAGAGAAAGCATAGTCTTTGATAAGATTTGATTTTTGATTTGAATTAAAAGCTCCAGATGCATGAGTTCCTGTCAAAGAAAAAAAAAATTATTTGTTTTAAATGTTTTGATAATTTTAAATGTAATTATTTTTTAAATATCTTGTACAACATTTATACCAATATAGGTTAAGTATTAATACCTACTTTTTCAGAAAAAGTTAAAAAACAAATAGAAAGAATTATTCTACAGTTATTCTCAGTAAAAGCTTTTAAGTATTTTAACTGTAAATTTCAATGAAAATATTTTCCTTCAATGACCAATTTTTGGTCAAACAAGAAAGTCTGAAGAATAGACCCAAATGGTTTGTTAAAAACGCGTATAAATGGAGTTCTATTAATAGTAACATCAATATAAAGATCTTTAAATTTAAAAAAAATTATAAAATATCAGCTTCTGTAATTCAGGAACTTGGATATTTAAAAAAAATCTTAAAATATGGATGTATGATATCAAAATAAGCATTTTTCATAACCTAAGAGGAGAAATGATTCGAAGTTGCACTTAGATGCATTTTTACTTGCGACATAGGTACTATAGGGCAAGTTTAGGATTCGTAAAAAAAATCGAACTCGAGATAACAATTTTCCATGACATTACGATGATGGAGAATGCCAAAAAAGTGGGTCCGGCAATTCTGTCTGTCTGTCCGTCTGTGTGTACCTCGAGCTACAGCCTAAACTAATGGAGCGATTTCCTTTAAACTTGGTAGTTAACAGTTTTGGGTAATTCCCTAGAGGACAAATTGAAATTTTTTTTAGGACCAAAACTAACGGTACCTGTCATATAACGGAAATAGAAAAGTTAATTTTTTTCTAAAACGGCTCTAACGATTTTGATTAAAATTTTTGTGTGTAGTGAAGCACATAAAAACTTCCTTTAGAAATAAAAAAAATATTTTTTGTACCGTTATTAACGGTACCTGCCATAGACCGTTTTTTTTGATTTATGAATTTATCGTAAACGACAAAACAGATTTTGACCAAAATTTTTATACAGAAACGTTTTAATATTCATTATTTGAAAAAAATTTAAATTTTTCAAAAAAACACATTTTTGGATTTTTAAAAAATATTTCAAAATTTTTTTTTGAAAAATCAATTTTTTGGAAACAGGTTGGTAAAAAATTTTGAAATTCCGTTTTTATGTGTGAATTAATTATTTCTTTAAAATGGCATACCAAATTTTATTTTTAAAAATGTTAGAAAATGTTTATATATAAAAAATTATTTTTTTAAAAAAAGGGCTCTAACGATTTTCGAAAATTTTTTTCTAAAAATTCCTTTTTATACAAGAAATAAAATGCCATACTTAGTTTTTTTGTAAAAGATCATTTAAAACGGTATTTAATTATTTATTAAAACAGATTTTAATTTTTTTTGCACCACTTATGAAATTCCGTGAAAATATCAAATTTTAAATTTTTCCTTGTTTTAACATTAGAGTAACTTTTACCATAAGAGAGCAAGTACGTGCGACCCCAGTCGTGCAATTTATTTTTTACAGATTCCATAAGATAAGATTTAAACCTTAAGGAAACATAAAGTAATAGATATTTATATACAGCATCTAGTAGACAGTTTTGTATATCTGTATCAATATTCCATAACAACTCTTTTCTATAGCCGCACCACAAAAAAGTACTTACTTTAGCATTGTTGCTAAATTATAATAGTATTAATTTTTATCTTTGCCCTTAAAAATTAAAAATTGGAACCATAGACCTGTTTGTCACCTGGAGTGACGAACAGCAGCTAACTATAAGACAATGCTAAACAAGTTATCTTATTTTAGTAGGATGTTGATTTTTTACGTTTGGATCAGTTTAAAATTTCTTGTTTTGTCCGCCTAAATTAACTAAATACCAGAGATCAGAAATAAATCTCAACCATTTGAAAGGATCTTTAATAACACATATTTGTTGCCATTTTCAATAAAGGTCATATAATAACCTTTATTTTTAAAAAAAGAAAAATTTCGGTCAAGGTCTGAGAGAATTTTTGTATGCTTCGGTCAACCAGTGAGATTTATCGCTGAGAGAAAAAAATAAATCTCACCTGCAAATTTATCAATTAGAACATAAATCTCCTGAAATATTCGATATTGCATTGGTCGTCCCAGCGACTTAAATTACAGTGGAAAGGACATTTTTCATCTTTACATTTTATTTTTTAAGCGAAAAGAGATATTATCTTGGGTCAAAGAACTTTGAGAGTCTATTATTAATTGAACTTAATACATAAACTAAGAAAAACATTTTTTTCATATTATATTTCTGCAAAATAAAGACATTTTTGGTATATTCGACTTTTTCTTTTGAATTAACCATAGTCCAGTAATTTTAGGTTTTATCTGCGGAAAAATTCCTACTGGGCTGAATTTTGGTATACAGCTTAATGACGGCTTTGTTATGAAGATGTGAAAAATCGACATTGATATCGTGTCCGCGTTAAGAGTTATAGGGGTCAAAAGGTCACAAAAACTGGTTTTTCACGATTTTCAGCAAAACGGTAAGTCTTATCAAAAAATATTCAATGCAAGAATTGTAGACCAGATTATTATATATAAAAAGTGTCATGACACTTTTTTTCCTAAGACCCACCGTTTCTTAGGTATAACGATTCAAAAAGTTGAAGTTTAGTTGTAATTGTCATAATCCTATTCCTGAAAAAAAAAAAAACCTAACTGAAAAGTTCCTGAAATTTCATTATTTTTTTAGCTTGAATTTCGTTCCTCAACTGTTAAGAATATGGGGAAACCAAAAAAAAATGGAAATTTTCGCCATTTTTCGGATTGGGGCCCTTCTCCCGAAACCATTTCCCTGGGAATTTTTGTTTAGAATATGTCTGAAAATATACAGGGTGTGCAATAGAGAATGGACAACCCTAAAACGGCTTATAGCTACACTTATGATTGTTCTAAAAACAGATAGAAAAAAGTTCTATCGCAACCAGTTCATAAAATATGGACTTTTTTTCGTTCAGTGTATTTTAAATTTTATCATCTTATGTTTTCGTTCACTACAACCACGAATGAATGAATTTTATTTATTTCTTTTTTTTATAATTTTCTACAATAATTGGATGAGTACATAAACAATTTAAAAATTTCATAGCTATTGCACATTTTCGTAAAAAAAATTTTGAAATCTGTTTTTTGATGCAAAATGTAAAAAAAGTATTTTATGAAAAATTTTAAACACCTGTGGTATAAAATAAATCTATAGAAACCTAGGTGGCCATCTTTCTTAAAAATATTCTCCTTATACCAGAATATTTTTAAGAAAGTTGGCCACCTAGGTTTCTATAGATTTATTTTATACCACAGGTGTTTAAAATTTTTCATAAAATACTTTTATTACATTTTGCATCAAAAAACAGATTTCAAAATTTTTTTTACGAAAATGTGCAATAGCTATGAAATTTTTAAAGTGTTTATGTACTCATCCAATTATTGTAGAAAATTATAAAAAGAAATAAATAAAATTCATTCATTCGTGGTTTAGTTGTAGTGAACGAAAACATAAGATGATAAAATTTAAAATACACTGAACGAAAAAAAGTCCATATTTTATGAACTGGTTGCGATAGAACTTTTTTCTATCTGTTTTTAGAACAATCATAAGTGTAGCTATAAGCCGTTTTAGGGTTGTCCATTCTCTATTGCACACCCTGTGTATTTTCAGACATATTCTTGTGACCTTTTGACCCCTATAACTCTTAACGCGGACACGATATCAATGTCGATTTTTCACATCTTCATAACAAAGCCGTCATTAACCTGTATACCAAAATTCAGCCCAGTAGGAATTTTTCCGCAGATTGGGCTTAAAAATGACTAAAATGACTGGGCTACCATTACATTGTCTAACTCTTAAAAAGTACTCGGGTGGAGACCTATTACGTTTTATAGGTCTTGGCGCTCTGATAACGAAATGGTTGGTACTACACCCCCAACTACACCCCCAAAATCTGGCAAAAATTAGTGTCGTCAATTTTTAACCATTATAAAAAAAACAGTATTTTATGCATTCTTGGGATAGTCTATTTTTTTTAACTTTATGTTCTATACATTATTAACATCTATTAGGCGTGTTTTTTCTAATACTCAGTAGCTACTCATTTTTCATTTTTTTCGCAAAACAATAATTAAAATTACACAAGTAAGTATTTGTTTTTATTGTTTTTCGAAAAAAATAAAAAAATGAGTAGCTACTGAGTTGTAGAAAAAACACGCCTATTATTAACAGGTTAAAGAACTAAAATCGGTTGAAAATTGACGACGCTAAAATTGTTGCAATTGCTTAAGATCGAAAAATATATTTTGCCTATTTTGGAAATTTATGTTACGTGTTAGGTGTTACCAATTTGTGTTTTCTGAAAAAATAAAACTTAAGTTATAAAATATAACTTTTCATATCTCTCGAAAAAACACCCTTTCATTTTTTCATCAACTGTAACACTTTCACTGAATTTCACAGATTTTCATTTTATTTGCAAAATGTTTCGGTATTAGTTTCTCACCTTTTTATTTTTCGTCTGTATCTTGTCGCGTGAAAAATTAAAAGAGATTTTATTTAAGCTATGGAAAATACGAACATTTTTCTGCATCTTACCATTTTTAATTTTACTTTTACTTCTTATCCTGCTCTCCCCTACTCAAAACATATTTATTTTTGATTTTTTTTTTGAGTGGCCGTATCGGTTTCATTCCATTCAGCATAGTAAAAACATACTTTAAAATAATGTGTCATATGGCCAGATTGTATGAACAATAAATAAATTCAAAATAGAGCACGTATACGTCACAGTGCAACGTGGGCAACGTGCAAATAAGGTGCGGGCACAAATCGAAATTAAATAATACTTGCACTTAAAAATTGAAGAAAATCTTTATGTTTTTAATTTGTCGTCAGGAATTTTGTTTGCTATCGAGTACACATTTCTGTAAAGCGACTCACATCACATTCATAGGATATTTTTCTCTCGTTGTCACTTTTGTACATAACAATTCAATGGTCTTGGTTTTTAACCAAAATGTTGAAAAATTAACCCAGAGATTAACCGGAAGCGATTTCATTGAACAAATTTTGTTAACAGAAGAACAAACTTTGTTGAAAGTTGAAGTGGTCAACGGTTAATTTTAGATATATGAAGATTTAAAACCATTAGTTTTAACCCGATTAAGATTTGATTTTTTTCTTATGAAATATTGACCAATGGCCATTGAGTTCATCAATCGATCCTCTGTTTCTATTACTGCCTTTTCAAAAGTTGCTTTTTCTTTGAGAGGAAAAAATCAAAGTGGTTTCCAAGCGATCTTGCCAAAATGCGATTAATAGGTATATGATTGAGAATTTCGAATGATAAAGTAAAAATTCAAAGTAGTCTTTCATAGAATTTTGAACTTTCTAAAATCCTTCAAATTTTCTTTTAAAATCAGTTTCTTAGTTATTATATTTTTAACATAATTTTGTGACTATTGTCCACAAAGCTAATTATTAGTTTGAACTTATATTTCTTAAAATTTCAATGCGAAAGGTAATTGAAAAAATTTACTGAATTTACCAACACCAAATTGACTTCTTTTCAGAAACGCACTAAAGCACAGATAAGATTAAGCAATGACAGGAGAGCTTGGGTTAAACTTTTTCGAAAAGGATTGAAGCAAAGATTGTTTTTGAGAAGAAATTTTATTTTCCTAAACCAATTTGCCAAAGCTGACAAAAAAAACCGTTTCTCACTAAAAATAAATCCATTAAACATTAATCCTTTATAAAATCTTACCTGGAATAAATAAACTTTTAAGTGGAACCTCAGCAACATTTTCAGTTTTTCCCATCCAATTTGGTAAAATCTTTAAACATTCCACCGCCAAAAGTTCCATGCCTTTAAAACTTGCCACAAAAAAATCCAAACATTTTCCCTTTGGATATTCAGCTGGCAGTGTATTAACATCATCACGATTCCATCCCCTTGGAAATCTTAACTTTCCAATTCTAACATCTGTTATGAATTTTCCGGTAGAATTTTTAAGATCATCAACTCTGGCCAATGGTTGTGTGTTGGAGATGGATGGATCATCGGGAAACAAGCCAATCCATTCGGGTTTGTTGCGGCAATCCGGTCCCCAGTTTATTTCCACAAAAGATTCTTCGATGGATTTTCCATTTAAGGAAATGGTCAGGTAAACCGGACATGCTACAGGAGGAGTCAAGAAATACTAGTAGTTGTCCTTTTTAATGAGAACTACAATTAATTGTACCTACCTTGAAGTGTGCCCAAAGAGGTGATGAACAGAAGAAGAAGCAATGTCCTCCTCCTTGTTGTCGTTGTCATAAGGTACGGCGACGATATATTTGAAAGATTAATTGCTGACATCTTTTCGCCACTGGTTTCTTCTTGGCATTCAAAGGAATAGGAGAATAGGAATTTTTCTGTGGATTTTAATAATTCAAAGCCTCATTGACTATGAACTTGATATTCCGGAATATGGCGTCTTAAAGTGGAGACTGCACAAACAAACAAAATCAACAATATAAATCCGACTTTGACTGGGAGAGCGAAATAAATAAAATTAAACTTGTACAAGTGCAAGCCGACGACGACGACGGATAATGTCAACTTTTTTATATGACACTACAGGGAAGATGTTTCGCGACACACTATTCTGGGGTTGATTTTATGTGACACGAGACGACCGCTACCGCTGCTGGCCGGTCGCTAAAATGCCGAAAGCCTATAAGATTGTACGTTAATAGAGTCATTTCCTCATTAAAAAAACATATGATCTTGTTTTTTTTTATAAGTTTGTTTAAGGCTCGTCATCGTCACTTCTTGATTGTCCAATCAGTAGAATAGAAATTTATATTATATCACCTCTCGGGAGATAGAAAAGAAAATCATCTTTTTTTTAAGCTTTAAACGAATTATAAAGACTTAGAGAAAGCATCTGTTGTAGTCTGATTTGGTGCGTGCGTATATTTTTTTTACGTAACGAGTAATTCACGTTTGTTGGTGCGGTGACATCAAATGCATATGGTTTGTGTATAGGCAGTGTCTCAACTAGATAAACTTATAAAAGATACTAGAGCATATAAGGCCATTTTGAAAACTACTTTAACCGTGACCCGCATTTAAATCAGTCTTCTTACAACTTTCTAAGCATTGACAAGGTTAATTTTTTAGTATTTCACTTCAAAACATAGTTTTTGCTATTTTTGTTGCAACTTTGAATTGATTGCGCTTTAATTAAAGTTCATCAATCAAACAAGAACAATGTCAAAAGTTTTATTAATCCGCAAACTTTTGAAAAAACAATTTTTGAAAATAAACAAAAACACAAAAATTCGAACCGAAGTTTGACTTTTATTTTTGATTGGAAAGGAATATAAAAAAATGTAAACGAAATTAAACCTTTATAATCAATGAAGGCCATCTATGAGAATCAATAGGTTTATTAGTTAAGCGAATTTATACGTGGTCGTATACACAGTTTTCGGGAAAATATTTGAAAAATCATAAGACATCATTAATAGTTTAAAGCAACCTTAATTACTAAGCTTTAGATAAATGTCCCCAAAGAAACGCAGCTATCATGTACTTTTATTTAAATTTTATTTAAAAAAATACGTATACGCCACAGTGTACTATGTATGATTTTTTTTTTTATCAACAATCGAAAAAGCAATTATGATCAAAACAGCATTTCCGGGAACACTTTAGAACTCTGAATAAATAATGTTGTATTACCGACATAATTCTGCTTGTTTTTTTTTTATATTTTTAAATAGAATCCTGGCTGTAATAAAAACTTTTTGATAAAAATAAATCACATGCGTAAAATAAATTTCTTTTTATAGAAATTGGACTTTGAATAATATTTTGCCGAAATAAAGTTATAATTTAGATTTTATTAAAAGCCTATCGAATTGATACAATTTCTAGTTTCCTACAGTCGTTTTGTATAGATCTTCACCATTTTATGGGAAAGTTCGTCAAGCACTATTTTGTGTTATTGCTGTTTGGCGGTAAATTGTTGTGCTCTACCTGTTTATGAGTCGATAAATGCTCCCTATCCCGAACATGAAATTTTAATCATAAAACAAAATTTTCACCTCAATAATAATTTTACTCACCTGTTTTGTTTAAGAAAAAAGTGCGTATACGCCACATTGTACTTTTGTTTTATTTACTGGTTCTGTTCATCTTATGTTTTTAAGCTTCTAGCTTTCTAATAATAAATTTTACTATAAGAGTAGTTAATCTTTATCTAGAATTTGGCAAATAATTTTAGGATGATTGTATAGGTATTTTTGACAGGAAATGGAAGAATGTGTGTGAAAACAAGGAAATAATTTGACCGAATTATCGAACACTAGATATCAATTTCACTCTCGCAACGCTTTCGTCTCGTCGTCTCGCAATATTGTGAATCAGGCATAAATGGCTTTGGAATGCTTTTTGGCAACGTTATAGGTTTTCAAAAGTGATGCAGAAGTCAAATAAAATTTATACCTACTCTCATCTCTAGTTCTTTTATGATAATATCTCTTCCATGTTTTTTTTTTACCGTTTTGTTAACCAAATTTGTCTGTGACTTAAAAACAAGATTAAAAGGACACCAAAACTTTTAATCTATTAATCAGTATTTATTATTTTCTTTAACAATTAACATTGGAAAAAAATTAAATATTATTATCTATAAGTACAAACATTATTTTACTTAAATGCAATACATATTTACAACAAATTATACAAAAGTAATAATACAAAATAATATTTACAATTTTTCACAAAAAAATATTACACACATATAAAAATTTTAGATATTTATTTTTACAAAAACAAAAAAAAATTTTTTTTATTTAATCTTTGTTTATATAAATGTATTTTGACGGAATGTTTTAATTTTTTTTTCTCTGTTTTGTTTTTTTTTTTTTTTGTGTTTATATTCGCAGGTACACTATTTTACATATAAAATTGAGTTTCTTTTGCTATGAGGTAGTATAAGATTATTTTTTTTTTTTATTTATTATTACAATTTTTGTTTTATTTAACAAAAATTATAATATAAATTTATAATATTTAAAAATGAATAAGGGCACGGAATAAAAAGAGAATTCTATTTCATCAACAAATAAATTAAATTAAAAATATAAAAATTATTAAAATTAATTATATATAAACTTAACTTGAAATATATATATTATTCAATAAATAATTTAAAAACAGTCTTGTAGTTGCATTTGTGTATGGTTGTTGTTTTTTTTTTCTTTTTTTTTTCTTTTTTTTTCTCTTGGTGTATAGGATTTTAAAAAGATTTATAGGAATTATATTTTTTTTTTGTTTATGATTTGTTTGATTTTTTTTGCTTTTAAAATGATCTGCAAATCTTTAAGATTAGAAATAAATAAATAAACTTTAAATTTAAACATAAACTTAATTTTTTTTTGTTTGATTAATTTTTTTCTTCTTTTCTTTTTTTTTTTAACTGGGCATAAATGTTTTAGTCTTATGTACAAAATATACATTTATGTATTTACAAGAAAAATTATATTTCAGATATTTACAAAGTTTTTTTTTGTGTAAAATTGTTCCATTTTACTTTGAAAGATTGTTTGTGTTTTTTTTTAAAGAAAAGTAATAATAGTAGCAAAGTTAAAACAACAAATAAAAAAAAAAAATAAATTAAAATCCTACAATTAAGAGAGGGAGAGAGTGTTAAACGTTAATTGGAGATATAGTCGCACTGGATTGTAAGTTTTCTTGTTTTGGACAGACATGAATAAAATTGTTATCAAATCAAAACCTATATCAATTTATAAATCTTTTGAGACTAGGTTGCAATTTCTTAAGTGGTGTGATTAAATTTGTGTTTGTCAACAGAATGCTCACGAACCTTATTCTTCTCGAATTTGTTTACAAACAACAAAATTATGTTCCATGTTCTTTTTTGAGTGTACAACTTCTCTGAACTAATTTGGACATTTAGAAGTAGTTTAGTTTATAAGTGACAGATGACAGTTTTAATGGATGGCTCATTTGTAACTAAAAGTCGTTAGAGACGTGGAGAAAAAAGTTCTTGTTGTCAAAATAGAAATAGCAAGAAAGTGAGGCACTTTTTAATTTCCTTTAGTTTTTGATATTTGAGATGTGCCTCACTCCACCGACTCATTTATGACATTTCTGTGAGTCCAAAGATTTTAAATGAGTTTAAAATGTCCACCTTTTCCGGCTATTCATTTCTTATCATGAATTTCAAGAAAGAAAGCAACGCAGTTATGTCAAAATGAGTTGGTATCTACTATTTATTTATGAATAGGTCTTTTCATAGCTCCACAATTTGTGGGTACTTTATTTGATAGTTGACACTGATTTTAAAGAAATAAAACTGTCAAAAAATCAGTGAAAATTTGACCAAATTCAACTCAGTCTGAGACTTTCGAATTTAGTCTGAGTCTTTTCTGAACCTCAAACATTTTGTTATTAGAACAGACCTTATTTGTTATTACTTTATGACGTTAATTGACGTATCATTTGACAGAAGTCATATTTTTATTAAAATTTAATTTAATAATTTGCGAATTAAGCAAAAAAGCTACAAGCAATACTATTTTTGGAGTTTCAGTCTGAATGTTGAACACACCCATTTCTTTGTTTCTGTTTGACAGTTGTATCCACAGATTATATTCAAGTACTGTTTGACAACACTTCAGTTTTTCCTTGTCTATGAAACTTTGACAGGTAAAAACTAATAATTTGAGACAAAACTTTTCTACATTTGTCTCTTTTATACAAAACGTCAAAATAATGTCCAGTGCTACAACTCCCCTAATCGAGATTCTTATTTCATTTCCAAAATTGAATTACCGTTATCTTCCTATATATACCTAACTTCAACTGACTTGCTGTGTCAAAAGATTAACAAGTTCTGTTCGATCCATATTGATCAAAGTTTGCATATCGACTCCTAAAGCTGTTGCCACTGTCTCAATATCCAACCCGAACGATGTCAACAATTCCAAAAATCTCATTTCCTCTCCCGTTGCAGGATTCGTCAGAGTCGGACAAGAATGATTACATTGTGGCCAACTACAACGTTCCAAATACCTCAAACTGCATTTCTGTTTTGGTCCATCTTCATTTGATTTTTGACTTTTGACAACTGGCATAATTGCAGGTTGTTCCTTTTGCAATTGTTCCTTTCGTCGTCGTTTCTTATTACCGCCATTACCATTACCGTTATTTTTCTTATGATGTGGATTTCTATGTCCACCATCTTTGTCGTTTTTTCTTCGATTCTTATGCAAACGATTTGTATGAGTTCCATTTTCGGAAATATTTCCGAATCGATTCGGATTCATTGTCGATGTTTTGATTCGTCTAGGATTTTTGTTCTTGTTGTTGTTATTGTTTTGGTTATTGCGTCGTCTTTGTTGGTTATGTCGGCGGCGTTGTTCACGTTCCTCTTTGGTCAAACGATGATGATTCCTTTGGGATTTGTCTTGTTTTTCTGCATGCTTGTGTCTTTGGTTGTGCTTCTTGCGTTTCTCTGGCGATGAGATAATACTTGTTTCGGTAGCACGTCGAAGTTTGTTGTTTCTCTTGCGTCGTGTTGATTGTTCCCAACAACGCAGAGCTTTTGGCAGGGAAACATCATCGATCTTAATATTGACCCAATCACGTTTGGAAAGTACCGCATGTCCAATACAGGACGGAGCAAATACTGCGGATACATTTTCTAAGGAAGACCTTAGGGCGCCACCCATTTCATGAATGTAATTCCATTGTTGAGGGGTAACTGGCGCCCCAACATTATCAGCTCTCATTTGTGCCTCATCGAATAGCCATTGAAATACGAAGAGAGGAGCTACAAAGAAAAATAACGGTTAACAAGTGTCCATGGAATAATTCTTGGTTCTTAAAACTTACATTCTAAAGTTGGATAGAGGCGATAGCCGAAATAACACCTCCAAGGTTCCTCTTTGTGTTGCTTTACACACGACTCGGGTAACTGCCCCTCCCACAGTTTCCAACCCTGTCGTACAGCTTCGCTAGAACCAATTGCAGCTGGAGCAAAGGGTTCTCTATCCAAAAACCATCCGGAATCACTGACTCCTCGGACCAAGACCTTCAAATTCTTCTCATGGTGAAGAAAATGGTTGATTCGATCTAAATTCAACATAACCCCCAATCCCCCAGCTGATGATCCCACCAAAAGCAGTTCTGAAACTGAACCTCTGCCCAAACCCAATGGAATCAAATCAGCAATAACTTGACGAATAATAAGTGATCCCATAAAACGCCAACTATCACCATCATCAGCTTGCGCTTTAGTTCCCGACCATGAGTCACTACTGCAATAGGGCACTAAAACATGATTTGCATTATGCCAATAGGGATTCTCTTCTGGAACACCTGACAAAATACCTCCAGCTGCAAGTACAAAAATTCAAATCATAAATAAACCAATGGTTAAATAACGGTTTCATTTTTCAAACTAACCATTTCTAAATTCTGGCCATTGATAGGAAGTCATCAAATGTCGTAATTTCATCCATCTTGCTTTGCATGATTTCGTATCGTAACAATGCCAACCACCTTCCAAGAATACAACCCATTTCTTTGAACCGGCTGATTTCCGTAAATAGAATCCCGCTTGGGAGCCATCATTGCATGTGACTGTACGATTTGATAGGAATACCTTTTTTAACGAACGGTTGTGGTCGTTGCTAACTTGAGCTTCTTCAACTTGCCGCAATATGGAATTTGTACCAATGATTAATCGATGTTTCGTTGAGTTTGTATTGGTGGTAGTGGTTGTTGTATTCGATGAAGTGGCAGCCATTGCACGTGTTTCGACATTGTTTGCATTTAGGATAAGTACGGATAAAATTAAACACACACAAGTGGTTGTTGTCGATGATATTTGCATCTGTGAATGAAAATAGGAGAGAAGTGGGTAAGTACAAAGTTAGGATAAAATAAAAATGATAAAAAATAAATGTTTTCAAATTCTCCTTTCAGAATTTTTATTTAAGGTGTGTTCCATCCTCATAGTCTTAAATTGTCAAATTTAGTCATATTTGATAATTTTCGGTCTGATTCTGTTTCACACTCCTGTCAAAGGTGTGTAGATACACGTCATATGAGCAAAAAAAAATTGTGTTTGTGTTGTTGAAGCGAATTAAGTTTGACGTTAATTGCAGATAACGGAGGAATTTTTCCTCGAGTTTTCTGAATGCATTAAACACGTAAAGCAGCCCATAGACACCACACTTGTGTGCACACCGTAGCGACAAAGTCAAAACTTTTTGATTTTTTTGTGTGAGTGGTCATGATCGGTGTGCTGTCTGTGGTGCGGTGTACACACAAATGTGCGTACAAGTGTGCACACAAGTGTCTTGTCTATGAGCAGCTTAAGATTATGAGAATTGACATAAGTCTGTGTCACTTGTTCTCTGAATTCGGGGAAAAGCTACACTGTCATTTTCATAAAAGAAATCAAAATTGGACTCAGTCCAATGTGAACACCTTCAATGCAAGATATACAGAATACAAGGTAGGTAATATACTAACGCTGTTTTGATGACATCACTTGTATTATAAATTGAATGTGAACACTGCCCTACAGATTAAAGACAGCCATACTTGAATGTTTTATCTATGGAAAGCAACAAATAGGTACAACATAAAACCATAGACAAACAACTACCTAACCCGGAATCTTTTGTATGTTTAATCTATGGACACTTTATATTAAAAAATTTTAATAATATGGATGACGATATCACAAAAACAGAAAGAGATAGTATGACGAAAAGTGTCGATATTTATCTTTTTAATTTTATCTTTTAATATTTTTTGACGTTTAACTGTGCGTTAAGTTTGTTATTACTGAATTTCGATGTAAGGCTAATGTCAGTGGATAGCAATAAAAATTGTTTGGAACAATAATTTAATAATTCATAAATAAAGTAATTTTTTCCGCAATATCCAAATCGACTTCATTGAACAAACCCAGAATATACAAGTTAAGAAAATTAGATAGTGTTTAGTATTAACGACAGAATACACGGTTTTTGACACATGTCAAATGCTGCTTATAGAAAATTATTTAAGCTATCGAAACACTTTTACCAAATGAAAATTTGATAGATAGTTTAAAATTGAACTGAAATAAATCTGTACCATCAAACCTAAAGTAAAAAGTCTTTATTAACAATTAATTTTTTTTTTCAATAACTTCAATATCATTATAAAAACCATCTGACAGAAGGTATTTTTTCCTTATAAAAAAAAAAAACGCGGAAGTAATGCAGAACGTTCTTCGCATATTTTCTTATATTTTTACATTGTATCAAATTAAAGCGTGAAATAACATTCTGCCGCTATGCTGCATGCAGACAAGACAAAAACAAAAAAAACATAACAACTCTGTGGAACAACATCAAAACATAGTCAACTTCCATAGATAGCTTGATCATATTTTTTTTCTTACAAACTCTAAGAAATAGAGGTATACTACCTTTACCTCTTACCTCGGTACAAGAGATACAAAATTACTTAAAGACTTTGCCGCAGGTAACAAGCCGCAATTACACACAAAATTAGAGAACACAGAGTAAAGCCGCACGTTCAACTATATACGCCAGCCAGCAGCGTAAGCGTTTTAAAGGGAATCTAATAGCAAAATGAAAAAAAAAAATAGCTTACTACTCGTATATCGAGATATCAATTGGGTTCAAAAAGATGTGTTTGAGACAAACAAGCCCCACAATAATAACAACAACAACAACGACGACTTATAACGTCGTCGTCGGCATAACAAGCCAGCGTGCGCGCGCGCTCACATACAAGAAGAAAAATGTACCGCGCACTGCCAGCCGCCGCGCGACAGACATTAATACAATAATTCTAAATTCCTTTGCTTTGATTTTGGCCCCGATGCCGACAAAACCAGCGAAACTCTGCTGTAGCTTAAGAACCGAGCGTCATTATACAAACTGGCATCACCATCAGCCACACATAAACTCCATGTGTATAATGTAGTAGAATGAAACCAGCTAAACAAGGTCTCTTCCATCCTCACACTCTCACTCTCCCCAATCGACCGCCACGCCGCCTGCCACCAAACACCGATATCACCTTTGATCGAACCAACGCTAGATGCTTAAGAGCAAATCTCACTTAATTGTATCAATTAATTAATACGGTGCCACATAAAACTGTTCACTTAGTGTCATTTACCAAAGAGATCATGAGAAGATCGATCTCGCAACAAATGATCGCCAAGCTTCGCGCACACGCCGACAAAGAACAAACAACAACGGTCAACAGCGACACGGTGCGGTGCGGTGTGTCGCGCGGGAGAATTAAAGTGGGCAACAGAATACAAAGCAACAACTACAGTGTGGCTGCCATACGACACGCACGCGTGTATTCGTTGTTGCTCTTTTTTTCTTTCTTTCGTTTCTCTCTGTTTGTGACTCTTCCATGAATGAATCTGCATTTTCATATAATTCCAAACAGCTGATAAACGATCATGATGCATGCCTCAGAATTGCATTTTAAAAAGGCTTGTGTCCTTTCCATTGGTAACTCATCATCATGCATGGTGCGGCGGAACGCAGCAACGCAACAACATATCGGCATTGGCGCGGGCAATAACAAAGTAGATTGCGCATTGTTATTATGTTAAATTGTAATTAATATTTTTTTCTCTCATATTACGCACCGAGGGAACTATAACTATCTTCTCCATACACACTTTAACTATCGCAGCGTGTTTGTATGTAAAATGTGTAGCCGTGTTTTGTTGTTGTTGTTGTTGTTGTTGTTGTATATTTCGTTTTTCTTACCTCAAGTCTTTAAGCGAACGTAAACACACTGTTTTGGCGGAAACTCTTTGATCAAAATGCGAGCAAGGAGCTCAGCGATAAGATCAAAGGGATTTGCCGACAGACAAACAGATACAAAAAAAGAAAAACCTGAACATATTAGGTACACAGATATAATACGCACACAAATACACACACATACATATATAGCAATCCGTGAAAGAACAACAATAATAATAATAAAAACAGGAACAACAACAAGATCACAACAAACACCGACAACTCTCGGCTACGATCAGTACCATAACAACAACAACAACAACGATGACGATTACTCTTCACCATCATTACAATAATAATAATGATGATGATGATGACGACAGAGATATGATTGTCAAACACACACACACACTAGCAGAGATACAGAAAGAGTCGGATAAAAAAGAGAGCGTTAACCGTCCTCGACCTGGCAACGCCAAGGTAACATGCATGCATGATTGGGTTTGTGTACGAGATATATTTATCGGTTGCAGTTGCAATTGAAAAAGAAGAAGAAAAAGAAATTGAGTTGTCAAACAATACTGTCACATGCACATGCAACAAAAGAGAAAATTACTGTTGATTTGATTATGATCTTTGATAGTACCAATTTTTCACCGGCATTTTTTTTAAATTTGATATGACATATGAAATATTGTGCTGTCAGACAGATACTTAATAGCAATAGCAAGGCTTTCGGCTTAATTTATTTAATTCCAATTTTGAACACCAGGTGCACATAGTTAACCTTATTAATCCCATATAAGGGAATCTTTGAATCTGTCAAAGTCAAAGTGACAACAATTACTTTAAGAAAACTGAGAGAAAGATTATTGGCGTTTTCGATTGGCAGTCCGGAAGCGTCCGGAATCATTCTGAAAAAATTTTATTCATACAAAACTGTCAGTTTTGTGCGAATAAAACGCTTTCAGAATGATTCCGGACTGCCAATCGAAATTACTATATGTGTAGATTGTAGTACTAGATCTACTAGATCTACTAATCATCCTTTCATAAGCAGTCTAGCACCTCCAAAAGTACGCGGCTATTGCATCGATCTCTATAAAACACTGGATAGTGTTAAACAAAGTATAACAGTTTTGCTGCTCCAATTGAAGATAACATTAGTTAAACCTGTGCACAATTCTGTCTCGATCTTCTCAAAAGAAGAAATGAATTGAACTGATTATAACAGTGCTTCAATTGGGATCAACATTTTTACATGCATTGATTATCCAATGTTTTATAGAGAGATTGTGCGTAGGGACTATTATTTTTATAACAGTTTAAAAGATCTTCGGCAACATTCAAGGACTTAAATTAATACAAACAAATTTTGACATATTTCTCAGCTTACAATGAGAACCCCAATTAGCAAACCTCTTTGATCGTATAACTTCAGATTTTCTCACAAATAAATTAATCTCATCATCTCGAATTTCGACAGCCTGTCCAATGAAATACACTAAAAGTGCCTATAACTTCTGGTTGAGTGTGATAAAGTGACACTTCTCCTTCTCACAAAAGTCATCGAATATTGAGTCTAAGACAATGGAAATAAAAAAAACATTTTTTGTTTCTATTTTGCACAAAAAGCTGATTTTATCACACTCAATTAATTTTTTGACAGATCTTATTCTCAACAGATGACAGTAATACGAGATACGAAGCGCATGATGGCACTTGTGTGTGCAGTTAAAAGCACTTATCTCTTTCAATCCTTATTGGCAGCATTTTACCGTTAACATTTTCTTTAAAGCTGTCATAATTAGTACAGTTTATAATCTTATAACTACTACTAACTTGCTATAGATACCTTGATATCGATCGTACTTCTAAATTCTCTCTAAATTATCTGTTTTTTTTTTTTATAAGTCAGGGAATACCTCGTTATTTTACCGTTACATGAAAAGAAGGAGCCAGATAAAAAAGCAAAGCCGGCTCTAGGTCTTTATATTTATGAAGGTATGTGCGCCACAATCTTAATAAGATCAAACGCATGCCGCAAGCAAATAACAGCGAGACACGATGTATAGATTTATCTCTTAAATGGCAACGTTTTCTTTTTTTTTTTTTCTTTAATATTAAACCGATAAATTGTTGTTGTTGTTTTTACATTTAATAGTGTAGAGAACTGTCAAAAATTTAATATCGATAATAATTGACATTTCTTTAAGGTGGCACCGCATCAGTCAGAAGCCATCTTGATTGCATTCAACTACAATAATACCTAATCGTAAGCACATTTAACACAAAAAAGTTGCGTTCACTGTCAAAGCTATGTTGTGTGATATCGATCAAATCACTATACCTACTACTTATCGACAATCAATTTAATCCGAAAAGGTTCCGCTCATTTAAAAAACTAAATAAATCTACATACATATAGAGACAGTCAACTCACGTACACATATGATTCTATATTACTTCTTCACAAACCGAAAGACTGTTAATCATCCATCAATCTTTTTCGACTACCGTTGATAGACGTGTTGATCGTAAAGCGTTGACATTTGTGGCCGAACCTGTCGATGACGATCGATTTGAACACAAGAGTGACAAACAAACTTATGACAGATGAACAGAACAAATGGTGACCAAGTAAATGACGTTTCACATGACGCACGTACTAACACTCTACCCATCGTAATTGATCCTCACCGTCACCACCGTCGTCCGTCATCATCATTCTCTTCATCATCGTCGTTTGGTGCTCGTCTTAGTCGTCGTCGATTGTTGATCGTCAATGACGAAGACGAGTTTATGCCGATCATGATGATGATATTTACTTGGCGAGTGGATAGAGTAGGATGATACGTCGTCGTTGTCTTCGTCTTCATCGTCGTCGTCTTCGTCGACGATGAATTGTGATCTATACGGCGCGTCCCCTTACGTTGGATAAACAAATATTTAAACGATTTTAAATAAAGAGGCGGCGTACGCGCGGCAGCCTCAAAGACCTATGAAGCGGTAATAATCATAATAATACTCTCCTGAAGATAATCATCGATTGCACACATCACACACAGGCACTCGCTGCTGCTATACAGAGAATGTGTGTTTGAGTTTGAGAAGATGTGTGGCGCCAGCAGATAGTCACTTTTATGACGGGGGACACAAACGGAAAAGAAAAACTGAGGTATACAAGCAGTTCGCTGGAGTTACCTTGGGGGAAAGCGCCAAGTAAAAAAAAAAAACACAAATTCTTAATTACCTTCCTCCCTTGCGGCACCGACAAATACAGTGGCTGTTATATTGCTATGGATGGCGCATGGCGGTGGATTTCACGCTCGTTCGAATTGATTTAAACGGAAAACTAATATTAGGCGAGATATGATTGCTGGCTGCTGCTGGTTGCTGGTGCTGCCTACTGACTAGATTTTCTGTACTCGTTTGATGCTTCGACACAGAGTGCCGCAGCCGCTGAGGAACTTGTGGTGCCCCCCTTATTTCTCACCACCCTATCGTGTTTGCCTTTGCGGGCTCTGACGACTGGCGGACTCCATAATTTGTTGAATCTTATGATGTCGTTGTGTGGAAATTAAATTGTCACCTGAAAGTAATTGCTAGTCTATACCGTCATTTATACTTGTTTCTTTTTGGTTGTTTTTTTTTTTTTTCAGTTTGTTTTTGAGTTTTCAAGTTTCGCCGAGCCTTGTGTTTATGGTTTAATTTGCACTAACCTCTCTTGGTATAAAGTACACGTTACACCTGTCATGTTGACGTTAGATGATATGTCTGTTTTTTCTTTTATATGTGAAAAACTTTGGTAGGTAGTTTTGATTGACTTGACAGGTTTTTGGCATAATTCACTTAGATATTAGTTTGACATCTTGTAGATTGACATTGGAATCTGGGTCACACAAAATAGATTTGTTATGATTCGGATATCCATAATAAAGTGTGACTGAAAATTTTAATTGAAATACTTAAGTGGTTTGATATGCGATATAGAGCTCTTATAAAGACTAATTTATTTTGTGTTGTTTACAGCACAATCATTTTTAAATTATGATAGTATTATTCAAATTGCGCAATTGGATCGTTATAGTGTTCAAAATCACTTGCACATTTTGACGTTTTAGTCAAAACCAAGTATAACATTGTTAATATCAAATTTGTCCATCTGTCAAAACTTTACTTAAGGTTGTGTTTCTGTCAGAAATGGGGAAATGTAGAAAAATGTACCAGATTATATTTGTCTACTAGATGTCAGTACATTGACACTTCGCAAATAAAACGTAATCAATTGAACACATTTTGACTTTTATGTCAAAACCAAGTTTACCATTGTAAACGTCTTATTTATCCATCTGTCAAAACCTTGCTTAAGATCGTGTTTCTTTTAGAATAGAGGAATTGTAAAAAAAATGTCCTAGATTATGACTGTTATCTGTACATGTCAGTAGGTACATTGACACTTCGCAAGCAAACCATCTAATGTCATGCTTCCTTCTAGGAAGTTAGCAAAACACAAAGTGGTTTTTCTGGAAAACTACTTTTGCAATTGGAAATATTTATTTGAACTTATATATTTCTATCAGCATGAAGTCTTTCTTCTTTTTTTTGTCTTGTCATCGAAATCCATACTGCAAGTAATTACATACCAACTACATCCGTAAAGTAGTACACACGTTACTTTAGTTGACAGTCGTCACGTTGCGTCGTCGTCGTTCCAGCTGCGTACCAATCGTATAATATAAAGTTGTCTTATTACCTGGTGACAGCAGCAGTCGCTCCTTCTCTCGATTGTCTATATGCCGCAATGTGTTTGTCGGTAAGTAATTAGATTATTGTAATGCGGCATACCTTACCTACCTACCTTCTTCGTCTGTGTCGTTGTTTATAAACGTGTCGGTGTTTACAACAATTTTTGTAAAGGAATCAGCAACAGAACAGTACAATATATAAATTGACATATGGCGCCCCCTGTCGATGACAGAGGGAAACTAATTTCCCAAACAACTCCATGCGAGTACACAAGAATACAAGAAGAAAAACACTATACAAAAAAAACTCCTCTGACAACTCTTACAAAAAAAATAAATAAAAAAACAAGTAAAAGAAAAGAAAACCGACCACGAGAAAGAGGCCACAAGAGAATAAGAGATGTCCATGCACACACAATAATTATATCATGATTGGACTGACGGATGCCATGTCGGTGAAACACTTTGAGGAATCCGGTAATTTATTGATGATCGCTATGATCAAAAGAATGCAACCGGAGCGTGCGTGCCGCAAGTTACCAATCTTGACGATGACCGACCGAATCAACCGTGCCACCATTCAACGACGAGTTGCTCATGCTATCTATATATTGCTTCCTCTGCGTCTGCCTCCAATCTCAATGCTCATTCGTGAACAACTTTTTCTCCGCTGACTGACCGACCGACAACGAAAACGATGGACGCGACATGATGCTGCCGCTGTTGATGTTGATGCTGTGTTGTTGGAGTATATAGTTGGTATGGTTTTGGTGGCGTGGTGGAAACCAAAACGGCACCCAGCCAACACAATAACTACAACATACAACACAACACACAATATAATAATGCAGGAACCGACCGCTGGTCTTGGATGGATCGCAGAGCACAGAAACAGTATAAAAATATGCTACTGCTGCTGCATCAGCGCAGCGGCATGATAGTGGAATAAAAAAAGGAAACATTTAACATCCAAGGAAACTTCATTCCTGGGAGGATAAAATGCCGTTTGCCGCGCGCGTTCACTATTGTGTACTTTCAGACATTTTTTTGCACTGCATTGCACTCGCTGTTGTTGATGATGACGGGCAGTAAAACAACAGACCGCATCATGCCAAATGTTTTGAGTTGACGGGTGATGATGATGATGGTGACGCGTTGAATGCTGCTGAGACATTTCGCTTGCAGCTAGCTGGACTGACGAGTGCGAGTGTGCAGATCATGGAGACGGACTCGGACCTCGGACTATGGAAAAGAAGTGTGCTTAATACAAGACTGTATTATCATTTAGTTCAACATTCTAGATAGTTGTTGTTGTTGGAGCAAATTGAATTTGATACAGGATATGTCATGATGTGTGTGGTGCCTTACGAAAAGAAAAGGAGAAAATATCATACATGGAGATGTGATTGATCTTCTTTGAAATAATTGTATTCCACAAGCGGTATTGTAATAGATTTTGTAAAGTTATCTATACCGCTCTTGTATACTTTTCTGGTGTGTGAGTATCTTAATCTAGTACATTAGCTACGTTCCTTTAAAGGTGGTAAACTAATCATGAGTAGATGATTACTAGATCTAGTAATACAATCAACACATGATCTTCTACTCGAGTACATAATTTGTAGGAATACGTTGTTTTTGTACTAGATTTATACTCTAGTGTACCACCTGCAAAGGAACGTGGCTATTAGCCGAAGTAGAATACTCATGAGTAGTAGTAATCTAGTACATCTACTACACTGTCCTTTCTACTCTAGCAGAAGATCATGTCTTGATCTTATGTACTAGATGTACATATCGTCTACCCACCTCCAAAGGAACACTGCATTTTAAGGTGTAAACAAAATGTTATAGATCAATTTCTTATTTTTTGTTTATATTTTGATAAATTTGATGAAATGGACGATAACTTACTACCCAGCCATACCAAAAGTAATTAAATTTGAAAGCTAAGCTTAGACACAAACACAAAGAACAAAATTATACTTTTTTGACAGTTGTTGTAAAAATCTTCCTAATCTTCGCAAAAATAGACTCTACCTCACTTGAAATATTAAACAATCATAATTCAACCACATGTTATAACCAGCTTTCAAATAGGACAAGGAGTGTGAAAGAGACCCAAGGAGTTGATAGTGAAATAAAAAAAATAAACTTACTAAAACTGAAAACAAAAAAAGAAACCAAACGGATCAATGGATGCCGACAACATTGAGAGGTACAAATGCTCTCAAATGAGCCGAAAAGTGAGTTAACTTGGCTTGAATAGCCGCTACTGGTCTCGTTCGTAACAAACAGCAGCTCAGTAGCAGTAACCGCCGCCACCACCACCACGCATATCGGCCACAAAGCTTTGTAGTGACCGCAGGGTAAATGAGTTAAAAAAAAAAAAAACAATAATAAGAAACTGGAAGGAAACAACATAACAAAAATTTAAAAAAAGTTGAAACACAAAAAACCGAAATCGGCATCATCGTGCACCTGTTCGAAGAGACGTCAGGAGTTCAGGGCAAAGATAATTCCCGGTCTGATTACTGCTTGCCGCTGGCTGGGCTGCTCCTTGTCTTGGCTGCTTCGCGCGATGTTATGATGATGCAGCTTCCTTTTTTGCGCGGCTGACTTACATGTTGTTTAACTTTTTTTTGTTGTTTGTTTTTTTTTTTTTGGGTTTTTTGGAATCCCAATGCAATTTTTCTTTTCCTTTTAACATTGGTAGGCATCGTGTTGGTCTTTTTTTGTTTTGTTTGTTCCTTCGTGCTGAAAGAAATTTTATTTCTTTTTTTTTTATTGTATCGGTTTCGGTTCTGTTGAAGTAGTTTTTTTTTTTTGTGTTTAAATGGGAACAGGAGTATTTCGGAAGCTGTATGCGCAGCGTGCAACTATGTGACACATTTTTGTCTGATTGGTATGCAAAGGGTTTTATTTATTATTATTTTTTTGTTTTTTAGCGAGACACTTCTCTGGAAAGTGGCGAATGGGTCGATAAGGTTGTTGTTTATTTCAACAATTTAAGTTTCAGCTTTTGAGTTATTTGGCTTTTGAAGCTTAAATGGGATTAAAGAATTATTCAATATGCCGCATTCTGCACTAAAAATGTGTATACAGGTGAATGACAAACATTTTAATAGTTTCAAATTGAATTATGTTGAATTTGCAGATATCAGTTAACAACCTCTCCAGCTAATAGCCAATGCCTGTTACAAATCATTGCGATTTCACCTTTAATATTCGAATGATTGTGTTTCCAGCTTTTGTAGTACTTTTTACTTTTCAACTACTAGAAGAGTTTTACGAATTTGACATCTGCTCATTTAGAAGATCATGTGTTAATTGTAGTACTAGATTAAGTAATCGTCTACTCATTAGTAGTCTACCACCTCCAAAGGAACAACGGCCATTTTCAGCTGTGTTCAAGTTGCATCGCAATGTCAGAAGTTTGAAATGAATGACAGTAGGTGCGTTCATAGCTAAATACAATTTAAGGGTGGAAACAAAATGTTACGATTTAGTTTCAATTTAAATTAAGCCTTCACAAGTTATATACAAATATTTTAGTCACACGCAAACGAAATAATAAAATTCAACGAGGTCATCCAGCTGCAAAAAAAAACACCCATTAAACTTTTTACTTTTCCCATATTTTTTTTTAATAGTTTAACAATTATTGTTCTGGTCATAAAAATGTGCAGATGTGCTTTCCTTTCAAAAATGACATAGACCTAATTCATTTGCTCAACTTATTTATAAGCCGGTCAATTTTAAGAACTGATCGTAAATTTTACGACTTTTGGTTCACAACAGGTAAAAAATCTGCACATGCACAATATGTCTTTAAATACCCAACAATAAAAAAAAGGGTTTGATTCTTTCACCCCTTTGACATTCACGCATACAGGATGATCATTTATTTGTGTCCTTTTTGATGGTGGCGGCACATCTTTTCATCTTTATTATCCTTTAAGAAGCCTCGATTTTATCAGCTGAAGAGTAGAGAGAGAGAGAGAGAGAGAGAGAGAGGCTATATAGAGAGGAGTGATGCATCTTTCAAAAAGGTCATACAGAAAGGTAAGAACGCGAAACAAGGTATGAGAGTAGGTATGGTTAAGGCAAGGTATTAAAAACGCGGTTTCACTTGAAAGCTGCTGTGCTGCTGCTATCCTTTTGCGCAGTCAGAGCGAAAAGATACTCACTCCAGCAGTCCATAATGCAATGAGCCGCTATTTTATTGGCCACGCAAAAATATCAAAAAGCCGAAAAGTCGTAAAATGTTTCCTGCGTTGCGTTGCAGTTGCTTTTCTTTTATTTATATTTTTGTTTATTCCATTCAAAGGAACGCGGCAGCACAGGTTCAAAGTCGGAGAAATCCAATAAAATAAAAGGAGGAAATTATAAAAAAAAGACAAGAAGAGTAAGGGAGAGATATATGAAGCTTCATACACGAGCGATCATCGATTGGGCCAGACCCCGCGAGCACTAAGTCAAGAAGAACAACTGTGAAGCTAAAATAGCAGCTTCACTGTCCTTTACACAAAAAAAAAAAGAAAACAAACAAAATATAAAAAAAAAAAATGGTGAAAAACAAAACAGTCAAAGCAAAAATCCACTTGACTTTATTTAAATGGCGTAATTTATACTTTTGTCGGTCGGCGGCACTTTGAGTTTTAATTCACCTCGTTTGTAGTTGCCGTCCCGCACCATAGCTTGGTGAAATTGCAATTTTATGTGCCCATTATACGTGCACACACATACTATTATGGCACACGAGTTCTCTGTATATTCTGTTGCTGTTTCATTTTTAAAGGTGGTGAAAAATACCGCGAAGGTTAAAATGGACTTGCCGCGATATAGGTGGATAGGAGGTATTTGTTTTCGCACAAGCCGACTGCTTTTGTTGTTGATCTTGATGCTGCTGCTGTTGCTGCCGATTCTTCTGAAATTGAACATAACACAGCAGAAGAAGAAGAACTGTGCCGTGTGTAGAGATACGTATCTGCCGGAAAATTCTTAAAATAACACTGCGACATTGAATGTGGTTTTTGGAGGACGATTTATCAACAAGACTGATTGGTTTTTATTTGGGGTCTCAATAAATATTTATCTTGAATTGAAATTGAAGCAGGTATTGGTGTATAGTAGGCACTATATTAAGATCTGTGGTTGATAATGAAAAAGCTATAAATAGAGATATGACGTTTGGAGTTAATGGATAACCATACTAACAATTTTGCTTCTATAATGCTTTACAATTGCATCTGTAAAGCTTTATAGAACCAAAATTGTCTGTCGGGAAGGTTTGTTGAAATCAAAACCCACGATTAGTTTGGATCTTGATGTAAGGATTATTTCTTCTTCCCCGGGTCTGATAATACATTCAACACGTATATAAGTCATGTTTCATGTTTCAAATGTCAATGGGTACAGATCTGAGTGACAGTTCTTACTTTGCCGAAATTATCGAATGATGCAAGGTTGAAAGCTTTTTATAGAAAAAAAAATCGTTTGTGCCAAATGCGCTTGTCCTATTCGTTGAACCAATACAGAATCCGTACAATAGAAAATTTACAGTCAAAATATTGTAACACAACGGCATAACAGTAACAATGTCAGTGAATCAGTAAGTCAGAGATGAATTTCCACGAGCCATAAAACAAATTTCACCAAATGTCAGTTTCATCAAAGTGAAAACTTTGAAAACCTTGTGAACAAACAAGTCACTCGAGTGACAAGTTGCCAGTAATTTTGTCACAGAACTGTCAAATGCTCTTGTCATAAAACTGGTGAAAAATTAACAAGTTTATTCTTTTATTGGGGATTTTGCCATTCTTTTATTTAAAATAACAGATAGCTTATGCGACGAAAAAATCTTTTTTTTATGAAATTTATTTTTAGTTTACATGGTTTTTAAAAGATTGACCTCACGGATTTAGTGGTTCAATCTTGTTTAATGTTATTAGCTCAACGATTTCGGTATGGAATAGAAGTGCTTCAATTCTGGTTCAAACATTTACTTAGCTATTTTTATATACATATATGAACCATAGCTCAACCTCAACTAAGACATGATTTCAAAAGCTGTACCTTAGTCGCGTAATTTAAGCTGACATTTTTCTCTCCAATCAGCTTAACTCCTAGTTTAATTTTGACATATGAAATTTGATGGAGAGTACTAGAATTTTTCTACATATTGAATACTTTTAAACAATTTTATAAGTTTGTATTTTCAAAATTTGATTTGTGAATTTAACTTAACTTTGACAGAAAGCCAGATTATGTAGGTACAGTTGGACGCGAAAATTTGATTTTTAGCTGACACCGTATTGCTTTAAAATTACAGCTAAAATTTTCAGCTAAATTTTAGCTCTGCTCAAAATTGGAGAGAATTCTGAGCACTACGAGATTTGAAAAGATTGTTTCTAATAAAAGTAACAGTCTGTCAAAGCTTGTAATCATTATTATTATTGGTAGAGTCTTGGGTTTTATAGATTAAAGTTTGACAGTTTTTGAATTTTCTACTGGAATATAAGAATCTTTTAAGGATTTATATAAAAGGTGATTTCATTGTGTTTCTGCCTTCAAGAAAGCATTGACATTGAATGCGCTGAAAAAATCAGAACGGAATTTCCACTAAAAAATATTTTTTTTTTTGGGAGCGAAAACTATTTTCAGCAATACAATCTTTAAGTATCTAAAGGTTTTGGTTAGATTTTTAATAAAAATCTGGAATAAATTGCAATAAGTTTTCCATTTTGACACTTTTTATTGGGTGTGTTCGATTAAATGAAATGAGTGCGTCCAACAAATAAACTATCTACCTAATTATTAAAAATAACTTAAATGATATTAATTTTTAAACTTTAAAGTCTTCGCTGGTTTAAAGAAATGTGTTTGTATTGATTTGAAGAACAAATTTCATGAATATTTATATGATTTCTCCAAGAGCTCATTATTTTTTCTAGAGTTTCAGTTGAACTTATTTCTTTAAGATAATATTTACATAGATTTTTAAATTTTGCATTAGCAAATCGGCATCATTCAGTGACAAACTAGTTTACAAAGACTACTTATCTTGATAATCAAACGAAAAAAATGTTCAAAAATCTCTAAACTGTCAATATGACATTCCAATGTCAAAACTTACCATTCTTGTAAAATGTTTAATCCTCAAAAAGACATTTATATTTGTCAGTGATGTATTTGTAATCGATGACATTTTGTTGATTTTATAATTTATACTTAAGATTCATACATTCACAAAATTATGTACTTGATTTGCTTTTTTTTTTTCAACACTGGTTAAAAAATATATTTTGACATTTGTTTACATTTAACGAATCTTTTTAATTTATCGTTAATTTTAATTATAATTTTTACATTTTAAACATAAGATTTTTATAACACTTAAAAAAAAAACTGTATAAAACTACCATTTATGGGTAGTTAACACTTTATTTTATATTTTCTTCGAAATTTCGATATATTTTTTAACAATTCGATATATTTTTTTAATAAACTTAACGAACAATTCGATCGATACGAAGCGTACATATAATATCGCTCTTATTATTATTTTTATAGAGAACTGTCTAATGTAAAAATTTTACAGTTATAAGACGATCCAGAGAGAACTAGACAACTTTACCGATTGAACGATCGTTTCGGAATGAAAGAAGAAGTCTGTTGCGCCGTGTGTTTACCTCGCAGAAGAAGTTGTGGTAATACCTCAGCTCTAGCGCAGCAGAACTGGATGGAACAAATCCCAACAACCTAACAGATGAGAGCGTGGCACTGGCACACAAAAACAACACCAGGAGGATCTTCCTTCGAACATCAACCTGATCTTGTCAATGTATTGGTTTTGTAAGGTGTATTAAGGAAGCCTCTTTGCGGTATCCTCAATGACGGAACGGACTCGGTAAATCCAATGCGATCAAGGCTTTGGGAGAGATATGTCACGAATAAATAAGAAAAAGAGTATAACAATGATCATGACGATGTTGATAATAATGATCATGATGATGAGAGAAGAAAAGAGAGGTGTACGGAGTAGTTTTCTTACTTTGGCGCTTCTTTTTGAACAACACACAACACATTTGTTTAGAATATGAATGTTAAAAGAAAATTGATAAAACAATTTATCAGTATGAGTGATGATGATTATTGTTTGTAGATCGTCGCGCATCTAAAAGAGAGAATTATAATTCAACTCTGTATAGTATCGGCAATTTTCAAAAGAAAGATCAAAACAATATTTTTTTTTGTGTGTGCATGTTTTTCAGCTTAAGAGAGAACACGAGGCTTTCTCTCTCTTAAATTATAATCTTCTGTTTGGCGGTGGATGGTGGCGGCATAAATGAAAGAAATAAATAAAAAAAAAAAAAACTAATTGCTGATTATGTAGGTGAAATGAATGAAGATGATAAGAAAGTTAATGGGATTTTCAAAGTGATTTTATCCTATATGTATAATAATGAGAATGCGGAGAAGGCGGCTTGGCGATTATGTTGAAAGAACAATACTGTTTTATCAAAGACTATCCGTTTTTTCGGGTGTAGGTATAAGGTATAAAGATATAAGATAGTAGGTTGAGGTAACCGTTTTTTTGTTTTTTGGTGTTTTGTGTTCTCTGTTTTGTTTTATTTGATAGAGATTTCTTTTTTTGGATTATTTGCGTGAATTCAGTGAATTGAAGCAATAATTGAAATAAAACGGAGTGATCAAAAGATACACCGACTATACAAAAGTAATTAGTAGGTAACGTATATAAATTTTATGATGTAGAAGTATGAGATGCCACAAATCAATTAAACGATGAAAAATGGCTACTAAGGGTAAAGGTTGTTAATTATTTATTTATTACATTTTGAAGCATTTTTTGATCGCAAATTTTGATCAGTCTCGGTAGCAAATTTTCGATTAACATTTTTTATTTTATTTCTATTGAAAGTTTCTCAATATTTTATAGTTTTCCTGTAGAGAACTTTGTAGAATATTATTAGGTACATGTAAAAGTTTGTGACTACAAGAAAAATATGAAATGATAAGAACAATAATATACATCAGTGGCGTATTGAGGGGAGGGGGCTCAGGGTTCTCAAGCCCCCCCCCCCCAAGCCTCCAAAATCATGTTAGTATTTAGCTGATTTCATCATAATCTACATGATTAACTGAAACTTCTTCGTAAATCGTAGAGATTTAGAGGCAGCTCAAATGATCGAGCCCCCACCAAATTCTAAAATGGTTGTTTGTGTTTGTTTGAGTAAGTGCCTTAGTTGACGTTGAGGTTTGAGATTTTCAGGATTTTAGTCCAATTCAGAATTCTTCAAATAATTTGTTTGTTGTTTTGACGTCGAATTACATCACCGTTAAATTTTGCAAAGCTTCTTATGCAATCCCGTCGTATTTTATTGTCTTGAGTATATTACTTTTTTTTCAAAAATAATATTTTTCTCAAAGATATTGGAAATACAAATTTTTTATATCTCAATATCTTAGTGGTCAACATATGTAACTAATGGTTTATTTAAGCAAATTCCAGTTTGTGCTTCTGATTTGTATTAAAAAAGGAACATATAATTAAAAAATATATACATATTTCGGATTAAACATCAAAAGAATTTCATTGAAAATTAGGTTTCGACTTTCGGTCGAATTGCGGAAATATGGGCATTTATACCGAAAAAATTGATGAGTATAGCTCAAAAACTAGACGTGATAGGAATAAATCTGTAAACAGTTTTGAATTCAGCACATGAAAAAGTTCGAACGAAAAAGTGTTTTTTTTTTTTTTTTAAATAAAAATGCACGACTGGGTCGCAAGAATTTGCTGTTAATACTGTTCCTAAAGTTCCTAAAATATTAAATTGAGCTCTGCAAAAAGGTTTTCATTATAAGATGTATTTTGATAAAAAAAATTCCAAAATCGTTAAGGTTTACAAATTATATTTAAAATAACAAATTATATTGAAATAAAATACCCTCAAAAACAGTCCAAATAACGTTTTTTTTTTTCTTACATCTTACCACGTAAATATGTCAAAAACGAAGGCCAATAAAATTTTCCTTCTTAAAATTCGAGTTCGGCAACCCATAAACATTCAGAAATACATACACATTTTGGTTTTTGTGGTAAAAAAAAAAAAATGTTTAATATTGCTGAGCAGCGCTATATTAAATTAATGCACATATTTAAAAAAAAAATTCTAGAAAATTTCATTAGGTACTTCGTTTTGAAAAAAAAAAAATATTTTGTATTTTGTTAAAAAAAACATTGAACTTTTTTTAAAAATCCAAAGTTGATATTACTGACAAAATGGAACTAAAAAGAAAATATATTAAGCTTTAAAACACTTTAAAATTGGCTTTTCTTTCCCATCTCTACCTTCTTATTAGGTAAACTCAATAGTCCAATAAATAATTTGGATGAATGCAATGAAATGATTAAATACATTAACTCTAAACCGAGTAGACACTTCATGATTTATTTTTAATTAATTTATTTTTTATTATTTGACTAAATTCAGTTGCATGAAAGAATTAAAAAAAAAAAAAACAAATAAATATTATAAATTCATATAAATAAGTGGGAGTGATTCTGCGAAATACATTATTTAGACAAGACCACAAGATTGTTTGCATTTTATCATTTCGGTTGTTTACTAAAAAGCTTATTAAAATCAAAAAAAAATATCTTAAATAAACAAATTTTTGCATCAACGAAAAATACATTTCTTTGCAGTTGATAGAATTCTATAAAAATTGTACCACAATTTTTAATTTTGGTTAGTAAAGTAAAAATTTTCTTAGCGTTAACCGTTTTTAGTGCGATTTTATAAATATCGGTGGTAAAATGAATTTTTCAAAAGTAGGTGGATAAGTAAAGTTAAAAAGAATTAAAAGTATCTAATGAACTTTTAAAGTTGTTAGTTTTGCAGATTTTCTTTATTGGATTGCTAACATTGTTTAGCAAAACCAATGCAGATTGCAACAAATGCAATAGTTATTCCATTGCTTGCAAGAATTCGTCAACATTTAGCATTTGTGAAGATGGTAAATATACGACATATTTCATACATTACAACGTAATTCAGTTTTAAATAATTTTTTGATGATTAAAAATATTGATGATTGTGTATTAATTCGGAACTTCCTTATTAATTTTGTAGGTGCAAAAATGTCTGAAAACTATGGACATTGTAAAACAGGAACAGTTTGTACTGATCAAGCAACTACTTGCATGCCAACAGGGGGCACCACTGTCGCAGCATGCACTGCAACTGAATGCAATGAGTGCATTGGAAGATTTAAGTGCACGTCACAAACTACCTACGATTTATGTGATTCGGACAAGAAAACAATGGCAAGTGGAAAATGTGATAGTGGAAAAGTATGTAGCATTGCTTTTCTCAATTCGGCATCAAAATCAATATGTGGAACATCTTGTGAGGTAAGTTTTTTTTTTAAATTAAGGCAAACTAATTAAGGCCCTAGCTGATATGACACAATTATTTAAGTAGCATAAAAAAATGAGTTTGGAAAGGGATGTGTTCATTCCAGGCCATTTCTGCATACCTAATTGGGGTTCCTCAAGGCAGCCACTTAGGTCCTTTTCTTTTTATCCTAACCTTAAACGATCTCTGCGGAACGATACCTAGAACCATAACCGATTTTATTATTTTTGATAAATTTATTAACATGATCTTTTGAACTGTTTTTTTTTTTTTTTATTATAACTTTCATTCAAGACAACACCAACATGTTCCAATACTGAAATAATACCCACTGTTGCCCCAACCACATCAACTGCGAATTATAAGGAGTCGTGTAATGGTATCACAGTTAAAGGCAACTATGCAATGAAAGATGATCTCCAATGTAAGAAGTAAGTTTCTTCAAATTTATTTTTTTGTTTTATAATATTTAAGGACTTGAAATCTTTAAGGTACGTTTATTGTGAACCTACGGGTACAACTGGTGATATAGCTGCAATTTTATTAAGTTGTAGTGCTGATACCTACTTCGATGCCTCAAAACAAAAGTGTGTCGGTGAAAAGCCAAGTACTTGTACTTGAAGCCTAATTATTTCATTCAATAAATAAAATGCTTAAAATATGTAAAATTTCAATAATTTCCAAATCGTTTTCACAGAAATGAGACCTTGATTTTGAATAAAATATTTACTACTTTTATTATAATGCATTTTTTTTATTTATATCGTACCATTTTTGAGTGTTTTATGCTACTTGCTTAAGTAAACAATGTAGCAAGAGGGTAGTAGATAGAGGAAAATGGAAAATTGGAAAAGAAAAGTAGGTACCAAATGCTTAGTGATAAGTGTTAATTGAAAACGGATAAGTGGTAAGCGATAAGTAAAATTGTAAATTGTAGATAAATTGTAAATTTTAAATCGTAAATTGTAAATTGTAAATTGTAAATTGTAAATTGTAAATTGTAAATTGTAAATTGTAAATTGTAAATTGTAAATTGTAAATTGTAAATTGTAAATTGTAAATTGTAAATTGTAAATTGTAAATTGTAAATTGTAAATTGTAAATTGTAAATTGTAAATTGTAAATTGTAAATTGTAAATTGTAAATTGTAAATTGTAAATTGTAAATTGTAAATTGTAAATTGTAAATTGTAAATTGTAAATTGTAAATTGTAAATTGTAAATTGTAAATTGTAAATTGTAAGTTGTAAATTGTAAATTGTAAATTGTAAATTGTAAATTGTAAATTGTAAATTGTAAATTGTAAATTGTAAATTGTAAATTGTAAATTGTAAATTGTAAATTGTAAATTGTAAATTGTAAATTGTAAATTGTAAATTGTAAATTGTAAATTGTAAATTGTAAATTGTAAATTGTAAATTGTAAATTGTAAATTGTAAATTGTAAATTGTAAATTGTAAATTGTAAATTGTAAATTGTAAATTGTAAATTGTAAATTGTAAACTGTAAATTGTAAATTGTAAATTGTAAATTGTAAATTGTAAATTGTAAATTGTAAATTGTAAATTGTAAATTGTAAATTGTAAATTGTAAATTGTAAATTGTAAATTGTAAATTGTAAATTGTAAATTGTAAATTGTAAATTGTAAATTGTAAATTGTAAATTGTAAATTGTAAATTGTAAATTGTAAATTGTAAATTGTAAATTGTAAATTGTAAATTGTAAATTGTAAATTGTAAATTGTAAATTGTAAATTGTAAATTGTAAATTGTAAATTGTAAATTGTAAATTGTAAATTGTAAATTGTAAATTGTAAATTGTAAATTGTAAATTGTAAATTGTAAATTGTAAATTGTAAATTGTAAATTGTAAATTGTAAATTGTAAATTGTAAATTGTAAATTGTAAATTGTAAATTGTAAATTGTAAATTGTAAATTGTAAATTGTAAATTGTAAATTGTAAATTGTAAATTGTAAATTGTAAATTGTAAATTGTAAATTGTAAATTGTAAATTGTAAATTGTAAATTGTAAATTGTAAATTGTAAATTGTAAATTGTTAATTGTAAATTGTAAATTGTAAATTGTAAATTGTAAATTGTAAATTGTAAATTGTAAATTGTAAATTGTAAATTGTAAATTGTAAATTGTAAATTGTAAATTGTAAATTGTAAATTGTAAATTGTAAATTGTAAATTGTAAATTGTAAATTGTAAATTGTAAATTTTACAGTCAAAAACAAAAAGTCATCTTTAAAAAAAGTGATGATAAACAGAACAAAGAGAAAATATCACTTTTAAATGTCTAAATTTCGATTAACTTTTATACGATCGAAAGGTCTTCTGGCAGACATTTCAAATTTTAAATGTTAAGACATTAATTTGATTGAAAATTCCAATATTTTATTGATAATAACTTTATTTCTTTCCTTACAATTTCATCCGCCATAAGATAATAATTAATAAAACCTCACAAACTGGCAAACAAAAACCATCCATCGAATCAATCGAACTGGGACAAAATGATACAAAAAAAAAAGAACACAAAAATATAAGAAATAAAAATCATTTTAAAAAATCAATTAATGACATGACATTAAGAGTTTTTCCTTTGATTTTTGCCGACAAACTGATCACCGACCCAGTGTAACTAACTAATTTGCCTTGCATCACATCACTGACGCGCCGACACGCCATTGCGCCGCTCCTCCTCCGTCTTAGGTCCATCATCTCAACAATAACAGCAACCAACAGCAGCTGGACGCAACAAATAACAGAAAAGAAAAAAAAAAGTTTTTTAAAAAAATATAAAACAAACGAAAAAACATTAAAATCGACATCGACAAAACAACATTATAAAGAATTTTTAACAATAAAAATTAATAACGATCGCTTTTCAATACTTAGACGGAATTAAGTATTGTTTTTAACGATCACGACGCAAGGGTCAAATAATGATCGTTATTATAATGCTTCGGCGCAGCAGAAGCGGCTGGCGGCGCGGCGGCAGCGGCAATCGCCTCTTGCGGTAGAATTAAAAACCACATAATAACAACAAATAATCGATTTAAAAATAAAACTTTGTACATTAGGTTAGGTGGATTTTTATGATATTGTTTTTGTTGTATCTTGTATCTGTTTGAAGATGCATTTTGTGATGGGTTTTACCTGGCACAAATGAGGTGAAAAGATGAAATGAGAGCACCGCCATCGCCAGTTGAGTTTGCTTTAGGTGACAAGGACAACCGTGCAGGTAATTTGTTCTGAAAAAGAATTAACATTTTTGCGGATCTTCAAGTATCTACGAAGTAGTAAGTTTTTCCAGATAATTTTCTTCTATCGGGCATTCGAAAAATTAGCCGATGTGAAAATAGTAAAAGCCTAGGTCGTATAGGTAATCAAAACTATTCAAAATGCCCTAAAGCATGTTTTCACTAAGGCCCGGTGAAAGCATGCGATTTTTTGACGCATCATGCAGCCATTTGATTCTTACAGGAATCACATCAATGCGGTGACGGACGCTGAGAAGAAAGATTTCCTCTTTTAAATGCTCCATAGAGTTTCCCGAGTTAAAATTAAAATTGACCGCCAAATGACCGAACACCACAGCCGTTTTGGTGAAAAATTGCTCCCACGCTGGTGTTGCGAGTTGAATAAATTTTTCTCCTGATCAAAGGCTTCGGTAAATTTTTTAGCCAATTTTTATGGAGGAGCGAGAACACTTCACGGTAATCCTGCAGATCCGAGTAAAAACGAGAATTAAATTTTTCGCCCGACTAAAAATCAAATCCCGTCGAACCACCACAGCTCCCTCATAACCACACGGCTTTTTGAGAACCGAACCACCGCACCACAGTCGCAACGTCAAAATCGACAATCAGATTTTGGAAGATTTGGCCGATCGTCAACTTCTCGATGGTGGACGCTGGGATACGAATCCAGAATTCTGGTATCATAGTCCATTGCATTTACCAGGGAAGAAAGCTTCCGAAAGAATACACACTTCACCAAAGTTATTTTCATACATTTTCTATCAATATTCAGAAGGAAATCTACTTCAGTTCACCAGCTCTTACGAAAGCTTCTCTTCTTCATTCAGAAAAAAAAGACTCAATTAACTCAATTAATAGCTACATCTATCAGAAACAAACCATCGAACATATACAATAAACCAATTACAATAAAACACAAGTAGATAGAGTCTCTACCTTGAAAGAAAAGTAAAGTGGAAAGACACGGATGGGATACTGGAAATAATACAAAGTACGAATACATGATGCCACATTATTTTGTACCACATAAAAAAGCTACGGTAAGAAGGACGAAGAAACGGTCTATTATTCCCACACCAACGGAGTTCAGCCTGTGATCGGTGTAATCAAACAATAATCTCTGCATTAAGGCACACGCCATTTCCAAGATCAAACGTTGCCGACAAATTTTCTGCGGTTGCGCGCGCGCGACGCAAGAAATCCCAAGAAATCAGGGAGTTGTTTTGTTTCTTCTTCTTTTTTTTTTAGTCTTCGTTATAGCTGCCCGCCTTTATGCCACACCACCTCCCTGTTCCGCACTATGATGTTTCTACTCTTCATATTGGACTTTATATCATCATCATCACCGTCCACATCATCGTCATTTTCCTCTTTTCGTCTTCCAATGATGTGTATTTGTGGCCTTAAGCTATTCGTTTTTTTTTGTTTTTTTTTATAAGAAACTACGGAAGATTGTCTTCTGCTTCATCATGATGCACACCATTCTTCCGCGGTATTACTGGACTTGGCTCTCTTTAAAGTTGCCGTAGAAGAAGCATTCACACCGTCATTTATGAGACAACCTGTAAGAGTATACCAACGCAGTACCAAGTCAAACGAAGTCAATCCACCAGCCAAGAAAAGTTAAGTAATGTCTTTCAAAGAGAGCTATTGATGGAAAAATACGAGAACAAATATCCAGTTCAGACTTTATAAAGGAAGTATTTATGAAGGAGCATTGAAAATAAAGTTATCAAATCGGGAGGGAAACAACAAATTATGGTAGCAGGGCACGCCAGCCCATCGATTTACTGATGCTTGGTGGTGATACATTTTGAAAGAAAAAGAAAAAACTAAATAAAGGGACCTACTGCCAGTTTGAAATTATTACACATTTGCGTGCTGCCAGTTTCTCTGTTGGTGAAAAAGCTTAGTCATTTTTGATAGTTGAGGGGGCCAACCATAGAATCCGTCACTTGCGTTACGTCGAAGTTTTCAACTGACATGACAGCCTGATAGAATATAAACTTTCTTATTAGAACCAACCCATAAGCGACGGATCGGACGAAGTCCAACGAATGCGACGGAATTAGCCCAACTTTCAAATTTTTAGTTCGGCAGATCCGTTGACATCAATTGTCAAAAATAGATCCGTTCGATTTTCGTTTTCTGAGTGCACACCGGAGAATATCAGGAGTCGAAATCCGGCATACGATTACGATCATACGTTAACGTTTTGAATATTGCTGTCTCTATTTTTTCAGTACAAAATGATAGAGACACATAGCGTCAATACGTTAACGTGTGATCGAAATCGTATGCCGTATAACGGCCCCAGAACTCATAACTATGTTCTTTTATCATCCGATTTTATGAATTGTGAACTTTCATTGTTTATTAGTGATGAAATTTAAAAAAAGGATCTAACATTTATGTCCTAATGACATTAATTTCTGTATTCTGTTGTAGTGTCCAATTTTACAATACCACAGTCATACCAATAACTGATGGCCTGTTATTAAAAAATGTTTTTAAATCAGTTTTAAATGTCTGCCTCCCTTTACCATCTCTTTCTTCTCATAAAGTGCAGAAAGAACAACGATATAATAGTTAAAAATTGTTTATATCAGAAAAAATCAGAACTTCCTTAGTGACACATTTAGAGAGAAAAAATCGAACAGAACTAGAAATTTGAAGTAAGTTGTCAAAAAGCAATCTGTCATTCAAAGTATTATATGGGTCACACCTTTCCGTCTCATCCGTCAACTTCAACATCTCGACTGCCGCAACGCAGGCAACGGACTCTATAGGTTGGGCCCTTTATTTTAAAGATATAACGAAAAGGGTTACTTCGTTTTAACTCTGTTAAGTGGACTTCTTGTTAAGCATATTTGCATCATTTATGTCATCTAATACATTACCTTCCAAGTGACGGATAGACAGGAATCCCAAGCATCAAGCTGGTACATTTATATACAAAAAGGAATCTTAAAAACCCAGTTCAAAAAGCAAGGCGTACATACACAACATAAACACCTGACCAAAAACTGAGTCTGTCTATGTTGTCGCATATATGCCATTTTGACATTGACCCATGTAAGTTCATGTCTATTATAGTTGGACTTTTACAGCCGTATGTAAACTTTTAACGAAAATTTACCGCAGAGCCCGAACGGATAAGCAAAGATGTACTTTTTCATGGCAATGAAACTCTTGGAAGCTCTGTCAATTCTGCTCAAGAGGTTGTACCCCTAAAAAAATTCTTTTTATTTTTGGAGGCTGGAAATCAAACTCAGACCTCTGGGTAAAATTCACCTTCTTGGAATATTATGTTTGAGTTTTGAGGATTATTCCAGGCCTCTGGAAATCTCATAAAAAAGGTGTTTCCACAAGACAAGAAATAAGAAGGCCCCGAGTAAAAATAGTAATTTTTTTGTTACCTCCGAACTGTAGCCGTTTGACGGCTTTCAAGTAATATTATTAATCATGTTGCGGCTGTTGTCCGGCGCGGCGGCGGTGGTTTTGGTTCAGCTAATTAATAATTGATCGTGGTGCGGTTCTGATCCGGCGGTTGTGCGGCGCAAATAAAGTCGTCCACGATATCGCCTGTGGTTCGGTGGAGTTACATTTTTACTCGGTGTGCCTTCCTATTGTGGACACTGAAATCACGAGCTAAAAAAACCTACTTTAGGACTATCTGTCACGCTCCAACATGTACTTAACGTCTCCTATATTCTACAGCAATGTGTCTAAATAATGTCATTAAATTAGCTATTACCATTTAAAAGACAATTCATTTTTAGCCATAACGTACCTTAGAACCTAATAAGTAAACGAAGAATAACTACAAAAAAAAAAAACTAATGATAACGTCTGATAAACTCCAAATGGAAATCCCAATACGAAACAATAACAAAAAAAAATATCTGTATCTTCTAGCAGCAACAGCACCTTAAAGCAAATGCATGTGCAACAAAAATTCGAAAAAAAACTGCAACAGCTGTTGCCCTAAACACATCATCATGCAAAGGAACTTGTCTGTGTTGTGTTTTGTGTGTGTAAGCGGTCCCTTTCATCCCGCCATTCTATTGTTTCTGTATCAAAAGTCCACTATTATGTAAACAGTCGGCACTTTTGATCTCCACCGCATCAAAGGGCACCGCGCTCTGGGCTTTCTCTCTCTGCCGTTCGCCGCGCCCCGCTCTCTGACTCTGATCTTTCCAAATAACTCTCAGTGGACTATCTCTGGTGGCCAAATCCCTGAACAATACAAAATTGCCGGTCAACCAACCAACCAACCAACAACTTGTTCTTCTGGAGAAACTGAAAAATGTTCAAATCTTCAGCGCGGAACACTTAAGATTCGTGCACAGCACACTCTTGAAGTGCGCATCAACGTCCGTCGGTCGTCGTTGTCCGTCGGCATCGTCCGAACAACCTATTCTTCTCTTTTGTTGCAAAGGAGCTGGATGGGTTTTTTTCTTCGGGTTGGTGTGTATTATTTTGAGGGAATCCAGTTCAATTTGTTGGCAGTTCGTTTCTCTGATCAGAACGAAGAGTGCGATCTTTTCTTTTTGATCTTCCTACACTCTCTATACAATTCAAGTTGTGTGTTGAGTTTGTGTCTGTATTTGTGCGTTTACATCTGTATGCCGCTGGCACTTCATTTACATTTTTATTTATTTATTATTTTTTGATGAACTGAACTGGCGAACAATAATAATTTCATCAGAGAACCAAAAAGCTTATGCAAGGATCTAATAATCGTCTGAGCATCGATACCAGAGCCTACAATGTACTCTTTCAGCATCATCTGTCTTATAAAGGGGGTGCTTCTTTATGGCAACGATAACGATGTTGCGTATGGGCAAAAAAAAGGATAATTGAATTTCACGGATTTTATCTGTGTGGATCTGGATAAAGCAGGTGCTGAAATCAAGTGGACTGATTTAGTTTTGCCTTTTTAGTAAGCGCAAAACAGCTAATTTTGTTTGCTTATTGAAAGGATAATTTGAATCAGTATTTCTGTCCAAGAAAATAAAAAAATTGCTATTCTGTTTAATACTTTGCTGCATTGAAGAAATATCCTTATGTAAGGTGGTCTCCAGGTCAAGAAACCATTTCAAAGTTTCTTGAAGCGAACATTTATTCGAATCACGTCATTGTTCCTCCAGAACAAAGATTAGATATTGTAGGATATATTGATGTAAATAAACCGCAGGGGCTTTTACAGGCTGGGCCTTTTTTCATCTATTGAAGGAGTATTACGCAATATAAAGGACTAGTGAAAACACTACCGATGGCCTCTCAGAAACTCGAAAACCTAATGTGCTAAGTTTTAGTTTAAGACCACCAAAAAGGAACCCCTTAGAATGCCAGCACAAAGACGAGAACGGCTGACAAACCTGCTCCTGAGTTCTTATGAAGAGATACAAATGGAATTTCGCCGTACCAAAACTGCACAACGTCCGCAGCACTTTTTGACCCCCCACCACCGCTGCACCACGTCCGCACTATTATCAGAAATTTCTACGCCCGCACCATTTTAAATATTTCTAAACTGCCGCAACACCACTGCACCACGTCCGCACCGTTTCATTTTGAAAAAAATATTAAAAATATTAAAAAAAAATTCTCTGCACCACCGCCGCACCACGACTGCAGCACGTCCGCACCATTTCATTTTGAATGAAAAATTTGGTGCACCATCCTAAAGGAACTTTAAAAAAAATATTTCACAGAAGATTAGCTCTATATCCCCAGAATTCTGTTCTTTCATTCTATTTGAACTAAAAGAAGCAAAACAAAGAAGGTAATAAATAAAAGGAAACCCTTAATTTTTAAGACTTTAAAATATCCAACTTATAGAAAAGTGGACTTGACCCATTATCATTCTGAACGCCTCATATAGGTTCTATGAATCTAGTCGTGCTTTTTATTTTTTATTGCAAAAGAAATTTAGTTTTATGAACAAAAATTTAAAAAAAAGTTACACATACGCCACAGTGACCGTTGAAAATTTAAACTCTGAATTGCTTAAACATGGTTTTTTGATGATTTTTTTTTTCTTCTGGTCATCATTAAAAATTAAAACCAAAAACATCACGAATGCATGAAAAAGCTTCACTCAAAATAGGTCCACAAAGACGAAATCAAAATTATTTTGTTTGAGATTTTTTTTTAAATTATGTAACAAACCAAAAAGGATCCATGTTAACAGTTTTTTTCAAGACATGGTTCGTAAATTTTTTTCGGCTTTAAAAAATTATTATTGTTTTATCGAAATAGTAAAATAATAGTACACAGAAATGGCGATATAACCAGGTAATAGACAATGAATTTAAAGTTTTTGATTTTCTTTTAAAAAAGGAAGCATGATGTGTAAAAATTAATTTTTGCTGTTTTCAGAAAAAAATATTGAAAATTTACATTTTGAACAATAACTCTGTGAAGATTTTGTGAAGATCTTAACAACGATGACCTTCAGTTTTCTAAATTTTAAGCCGAAAAACTCAAGTGGCAATTTTCTCGTTTTCGTCCCGTTTTCGAGTTATAACGGTTTTTATGATATTGGATCTCTTTTCCTTTAACTGGCCTTATCTTTGCCAAACTACTTCTGATTCGAAAATTTTTTTTTGCAACCAATCAAGAATTTATTACAATTTTAGTTTGTTTTTAGTTCATTTAAATTAATTTTTATCTAAAAATTATTTTTTTTAATTCACTCAGTTTGTTTATTTTTTTTAATAACTTTCAGTAATCTTTTTTATGAAAAAAAAATATTTTTTTCAAGAAAATAAACTGGGCATTAATAATATGTGCAAAAAATTAATACCCATTTACGTGTTTTTTTTTTTGGCTAAAATGATATGAAAGTGTAAAAAATAACTTAAAAAACGAAGAAAATTGTGTTTGATGCAAAATTGCGAAGAAACGGTTGTCCGCAGAAAAAAAAGTTTTGAGGCAAAAAAAATCTTTCGAATCAGACGTAGTTTGGCAAACATTAGGCCAGTTAAAGAAAAAGAGATCAAAAATCATAAAAACCATCATAGCTCGAAAACGGGACGAAAACGAGAAAATTGCCACTTAAGTTTTTCGACTTAAAATGACCTCAGAAATCCATGGCTTTCATTTGGGGCGGTGACTGTGGGACACCCTGTATATACCTATTATATATTATAAAAAGAAGCGAACTTACCTTACAGGAATTTTTTTCGCGATCGGTAAATGATCAAAGGGTTATAGCTAAATTGTTTGATTAAAAAGGTTGTTTAACGGCTAAAAATTCTTTGGGTCGATTTACATTAAATTCAAATTTTAAATAAATTTTTTTGGTCCTTCGCTTTAAGAATAGACTAAATATTAGACTTAAGACGCCAAAAAGACGTTATCGTAAAGTCCGTTAATGTTTAAAACTGCTTATTTGGTGGGAATTTCGTCATCTTACCTTCGAACATATCCTAAATAACCTTCTTTCTAAAAAAAAGGCTTGATCTTATCACCAAATTAAAACGCTTTTAATGTTCAACCCTAATTTTTTTTTTGCGACAATTTAGGCTGAACTTAATAAGATGAGAATAACCATTCTTATAAGTTCCCATCAACCATCTGCTTCTTCTTTAAAAATTGGCAAAATTTATTGATTTCCCATGTCAATCTTCTTCGTCTATCGTTCGATCGTAAAAATCATCATCAAAAAACATAAAACGACCATCCTGCGACTAATTGACGAATAATTTTCAAATTATTATCAAAAAGGTTAATTTCCATCGCCAAAAACCCAAAATGTATTTAACGATCACTCTAATATCTATACTTTTTTTAAGATGAAATCTTTCTTTCACGCTCTCAATATTATTCGATTGTTTGGCAGTTAATTTTTGCTAAAAGCTCATCGCTCGTAAAATAGATAAATACCTACGTCTTATAAAAATAGTATAGTTCTATCGTAGATAATGTTGAGCGGCGCGTATTCATTGATCTTCAATCTAATTTTCTTCCATATCTACTTTGTTGTTGGCTAATTCTTTTGCTAGATTTGGTTGATGATGAGCATGCGTGCGGCAATATAACCAATCACCGCGATGGATGGAAAAAAACAACAAACCAACCGAATTTGTGTCACTATCGGCAAAAGATCAAAGCAACCGAAAAGTATCTGAAACAAAAAAAAAAAAAAAAAGATCAAAAGGACCGCGTGCGCGAACACTTCGCAAAGCAGATTCGGCAAGAAATAGTCCATAGTTCGAGGGCTACACCTCGTCGCCGCCATCACCGCACAGCATCGCCATCATTCGAGTACCATCAAAATTGACGGCTTTAAGAGGATGTTTTTTTACATCTTCGCCTTCTTTTTTTTCCGATTTTGATGTCTTTCATTTTATCTGTTTTATTTTTATAATTTCTTTTTGGGAAACCTAATCAGCCAAATTGCAATTCCTACACGCATGTCAATGCGGTATATCATTCCATTTCCATCAGGCTACTGTGAATACCTACGAACTATGAAGCCAAATCTATAGAAATCTGAATCCAAGTCTCAAATCTTTTGCATGCTCCAATTCGGCTTACGAGCGTATGGTTAATTGATTTGGACAAAAAAAAAATATCCTACACACGAGAGAGAGGACGACAATTATGGCGATTTTACTATACACACTCAAAGGATGCGCCGACATCGACAGTGCACGACGAAATTGGCGTGTAATTTTTCGGATCCACCACCTGCTTGCCGTTTATGATTAGTTCCCTATGTTTGTACTTTGGGAACCGATGAGAATGACTATACAACAACTACAGTAGGAAGGAGATCCTTTTGTGAGTTATCTCTCTCTCTTGTCTCTTGTGTAGTTATACCGACGACCGACCCCGTTCAATTTTGGTTCACAGGTGGAACTTAATAAAATCCTTTAGATCCTTCCGACAAGGAGTCGCAAATCAATTTGAACCACCACTCAAATCTTTTTATAGAACAGGGAGTAGCGTTGCAAATTATGAAATTACATATTTTACTTTAACTCAAAAATGCTTTTGATTAAAGGGTGTTTTTTTTTTTTTGAAATGTTGAATTTTATGTAAGAAAGGTTCAATAGCAGGTGACATACTTTTTTTTTTAATTTTCAAAGTTCGTGCAAGAGCTTCGTTTGTCATTGTCATATAAAAAATAAAAATTGCAACAAAAAATTATTTTTAGTGAAAGGGTGTTTTTTTAAAGAAAAGATGACATCAGTCAGAACAGAACTAGCACCTACCATAAAAACTATGACCAAAATGATACCTTATTGAAAAATGGTAAATATGTTTCATTTACCACTGGCATCACAAATATAAGTAGTGTATCAAAATATTTAAGCTTAGAACAAGTTTTTTTTTTTGGGGAAATATAAAATCAACGGTGTAGACATAAATTGTACCCCAACGAACTTTATTAAAATGTTGTCGTTACGAATAAAATAAGACTATAAAAGCAGAAACACAATCACGCTTTGCGGTCGATTTTGACAACTGCCAAAAGTACAACTATACGAAAACTGTGTAACCTCACACAATGACGCTTTTTCTACGTACGCTTTTTTTGACAAACGTAAGGAAACGTAAGAAAGCGAGCAAAAGTTCAACCAGACTGAACTTTTGCTCGCTTTCTGACATTTTTATCAGACATAGTTACAGTCACTCACAAAATTATTGGGCCAAACGTGGATACAAAAAAAAAATAAATTATTACAAAACTAGGTGTGTTTTTTTGTTTCTCTATATAGATTTTGCACAAAAAAACGACATCGAGATATTTTAAATAAAAACAATTTACATATTAAAAACAACAATAATTTAGACTGAGTTTTATTGTTTGTTCTGTTTGAAAAAAAAATTTATTTTGATTGGTTTTGTTTTTATAACTATAGGATTAAAGAATAAACAAATTTCTACGCATTTTTTAAACACATTAATATCCTTCTTCATTTTTCCACATTTAAATCAAGATAAAGACTTGGCCCAATAATTTTGTAAGTGACTGTGTTTTTTTTATTTGACAGCAGATTTTATGTTTCAATCAGCTGTTCGACGTCAAAGTGACAGAAGCGCGCTTTGAGGATTTCTCAACGTAACGCGATGACGCGTCTGGCAAAGCGTGATTGTGTTTTTGCTTTAATTTGTTTTCATGTAAAAGGGTATTTTTTTAGGTGTAGAGAATCTGGGTTTATTGAAAAATCCTAAGTAAAAATAATGATACCCTATTGATAATCAGCTATTATGTTGCTTTTGAGATTGAAAGCAAGAATCTAAAGTGTCCGTAAGAATAGAAAGGGTGAAAGGTTTTTTTTATGAAAAACAAAAAAAAAAATGAACGGCAACCCTAATGAGATTTGGTTCCAACGTTGCATTAGTAATAGAAGAGAGTAAATTTTGTAATAAGCCCCCAACGGCAAATGATTCGTTTATAACGTCTAAGATCTATAACATAACATTCAATTTGGGAGCGGGTCATAATTCTGCTTGTCAAAATTCTGTACGACAAAATTCTGTGGGGTCAAAATACTGTAATACCATAATTCTGTACGTCATTATACTGTAAATACAAAATTCTGTACGTCAAAATACTGTATCAACAAAATACTGACATGCAAAATTCTGTTTTGTAAAATTCTGTACGACAAAATATGTACTGTATATCAAAATTCTGATTACATTATCAAAACGATATTTTTTTACAGCATTTTTACAGAATTTTGATTTACAGAATTTTGATGTACAGAATTTTGAAATACAGTATTTTGACCAACCAGAATTTTGCTATACAGAATTTTGACTTTCAGAATTTTGTTCCTACAGCATTTTGCACATACAGAATTTTGGCATACAGTATTTTGGCATACAGTATTTTGAATACAGAATTTTGCAACACACAGAATTTCGACCCCAACCCATTCAATTTGCCATCGATACTAAAAATAATATCAATTTTTTACTGAAAGATTTTTTTTGTGAAGAAAACAAGAGTATTTATCAAAAATCAGTTTATAAATTGGCACTCAATTGAATACAACCTTCCATTCAAAGGCTTGTTATATTTTTGGTTCTCTTTACATATAGAACGTCTATATTAATTCCTGGTGTTTTTGTTCCAGGCTAGATTGAAGGTTCTGTTTTTCTTTTTTTGCTTAAGAATTAAGGGAACGGTTTAGAATTACCTGAGTTGTTTATTATTTATTATGTAATTTTCAAAAATAAGGATTTTTGACGAGAAACCATCTTTTTTATGCATTATTGTTCAAATTGTGAAATCGTGATATTCAAATTCAGATTATAAACATTTTATTTGCTCCAAAAAGTCTATATGCATTTCTTCCCAAAAAAAAATAAATGAATCTTTTCAGTACTTAAATACTGTAGGTCCAACAAATGAAATAGAGTGAAAAAAAAAAATTGTATAAAAAAATAGTTTGTAAAATATTGACCCTTAGTATAACACTTCATTTTTCTCATTTCATTTTCTTCATTTTTTTTAATGCATTAAATAGGATGAAAATGTCACATTTCCACTAGAAGATATATAAGCCATTCTCTCAAATGTCATTGAATTAAAAAAAAAAAAAAGAAAAACATAGAAGAAAGTTGAACATTCAAAAGCGTATTGGTAACACAATTTGTCTACTTTTTCAATCGAACAAAATAAGCTACAAGCAAAAAAGCAAGCTGCAAGCTTTTACATGTTTTATTGCTCTCTTTGCATTTTTAATGCATTTAAAATGATAAAAAAAGAAGTATCATTTATAGGCTTGTAAATGACCAAAATCGAATTGTTATATTTCAAGCTGCAACATTTCTTCCTCGGACTGTTAGAGCTTAAAGAAATTTTTGGACAGAGTCAGAGGCAATGCAGATAAATAATGGATCGATCCACAACAGTTTCTCTTGTCGTGAATCATCCTTGATTCAAATAATTTTTTGTTCAACAATCCTTTATCGATTCTAAAAATGCTGATGATTCGGTGTAAATTAGATGGTGGTCGAATTTTAACCAGCTTGAAAGAAATAACTAAAGAGTGAATCGATTCCCCTGCAGGAAGTCTAAACGAAAAAAAAAGAAACTAAACAAAATCATCTCTAAATCGGTTTTCGTTTGATTTTCGGCCATAAAATATTGACCCCTGCAGTTTGGAACACACACAAAACCACACAAAAAAAAACAGCGAAAGTTGTTAGTTAAGTAAATATTGACTTTGAAACGTGCAGCGCCGCCGCTGCCGGACGCAAGTCGCCTTACCACGCTAAACGATAAAATCAAATGAATTTCTTCTGATATTGACTAATTGATTTTAATCTGCTGAAAATGTATATTCTTTATGTTTCTTATTTTTTTTTTTTTTTTAATATTTTAATTAAATTTTGGTTGTTTTGTGTTATTCATTAGCGGCGTCCGTCCGGTCAATGAATTTGATTAAATGGTTATAAAAATATTGCCAGAAAAATACATAAATTTTAATTGATTTTATTCACAAAGAATTTCTTCAGAAAGAATATACAATGTCGTTTAAATAAAACTTTGGGTGACATTTATATTTACGACTTAATGTGGTTTTTTGAATGATTTCTTCTTTAAGAATTTCTAATAAATTTGCAAGAAATTATTCATTGTGGTCAAAACCATATTCACTTTAAAAATTTATTCAAATTCAAAATAATTTCAAACTATTTTAAGATTATGAGGTAACTATATCTACTAGCATCATATAATAAAACGGCAAACACTTATTTTGTGGTACAAAATACGTGGCCCACAAAAACCGAAGGGGCATAAATTATATACGGAACGATAGGAAATTTTATCTAGATGTGCAGAATATATACTTTATTTATTTTTTTTTACCGAAATAGCTAAAAACAATAAATTAAAATTGAGGAAAAAAACAAAAACAAATGTGCTGAACCACGCCCTCTCCCTTCTGGAAGTGGAAACTTCTAAAAGCAAAGACGAGAACCTTCGAAAACATTCTCGAATTTCGAAAAAAATTAAGTGTTGCATATTCTTAGTAGTAAATAAAGTGATTTATATAGTGTGCTTATTTGAGCATAAATAAAAGTTACAGTTGGCACTCGAATTTTGAGTGCGGGGTCGGCTAGTTTTTATTATTTCTTGACTTAGAAGTTGAAATTTCCATGAGCAAATTGCTGAAAAAAATCCGATTTAATTTCATTTCTGAGCTAGTTTCCTTGCTATGTCCAATATAGCGCCCTCTAGAGGCAAAAGACATAAATATTTAAAAAATGTTTTATATAAAGTGGCTTTGTAAATATAATTTATAACAGCAAAATAATACAAAATTAGCACTGACTTTCAAGGCACTCAGCTCAGAAATTAAAAACATCGCTTTTAGAGCGGGCGGCCACTGCAGAAACGCTCAACTCATCGAGCTAAAGAAAATTTCAAATGGGAAGTGAAAGAGGGCTATTAGTAGTTACGAAAACCACAGGTCTTCCCGTTCGCATCCTGGCACGATTGGCGTGGTAAAGTGCATTGTGCATCTCATAGAGTTAAAAGACAATATTGATGTCAAAATAAAGGTGATATTATCAGCTATCAAAATTCAGAGGTCTTCCGGGTGAAAGTCTGGCAGTTTTGTCATGCAGCCCGTTTTAAGGTTAGAAGCGATGAAAGTGAGTTTTTTCATAAAGTCTTGTTTTTTGGTATTTGGTTCGATGAGTTAAGGAGTTTTTTCACTATAAAATAAAAAAAAGAGTTATAAGCATTTAAATATAAAACGATGTTTTGGAAAAAGCTTGATAGATTATTAAAAATGACCCAAAGTATATGCAAAACTACGAATAATTCACGAAAAAGTCTCAAATAATACGCTGCGCCCCTTACAACTTACCGAATTAAAAGGCGAATTTAATTTCAAATTAAAGCTAAAAATGTCTTTTTTTGAAAACCAGAGGTCTTCCAAGCCACATCTTGACATTTCACCCCCCAGCCTGGGGGAACTTTATAAGTGAAAAACGCTCCTAACCTTAAAACAAGCTGCGTGACCAAACTTCCAATTTTTGGCTTGGAAGACCTCCGGTTTTCAAAAAAAGTAATTATTAGCTTTAATTTGAAATTAAATTCGCCTTTTAATTCGGTAAGTTGTAAGGGGCGCAGCGTATTATTTGAGACTTTTTCGCGAATTATTCGTAGTTTTGCATATACTTTGGGTCATTGTTAAGAATCTATGAAGCTTTTTCCAAAAAACCATTTTGTATTTAAATGCTGATGACTCTTATTTTTATTTTATAGTGAAAAAGTTCCTTAAGTCATCGACCAACATACCAAAAAACCAGACTTTATGTAAAAAACTCACCTTCATCGCTTCTAACCCTAAAATGCGCTGCAGGACAAAACTGTCAGCATTTCGCCCAGAAGACCTTTGAATTTTGATAGCTGACAATCTCACCTTTAATTTGACACCAATATCGTCTTTTAGCTCTATGAGATGCACGATGCACTTTACCACGCCAATCGTGCCAGGATGCGAACGGGAAGACCTGTGGTTTTCGTAACTACTAATAGCCCACTTTCACTTCCCATTTGAAATTTTCTTTAGCTCGATGAGTTGAGCGTTTCTGCAGTGGCCGCCCGGTCTATTTTCAAAACTGCTGTAGAAAGTATTAATTTTTCATCAAAATTTTTCATTTCACACTCAAAAACTGGAATTAATCGACGGTGTTTTAGCAAATCACTTTGACATTAAACAACTCCTCTCTTAGATAATACTTTGCACATGTCCCACCCGTGACAAAATATTTTCCGACCCGTGACATTAATAATTCATTTTATAATATACATACCTAAAGGTAATCTTTTTTAAGTCACTACGATTGTTTTGTGTATGAATATTTTGTAAATAAATATTTGAAATGAATTTGCAGATAAGAAAATGTTCTACTTTAAAATCACTTCCTTTTCTTGTCCCACCCGTGATGAAAAGAAGACCTTGTCTATTTTCAAAAATAATTAGCTTGGAATATTTTTTTTTGACAGTTTAATTAATAAGCAAATTTTACTCTCAAAAATTTGAAAGGGAAACAAAATTATAATTGTTCAAGTGTCCCACCCGTGACGATGGAATGCCCCATATGACAATCGACACACAAGTAAAAATCGGTAAAAATACACAAAGGTGGTTTTTGCATCTATATTCTAAGATGTCTATATTCAAAGATCAAATATTACTTTTTTTTATATTACATTCTGCAATGCAAAAACAATTCAAACTAACAACTTCGAACTGTGTTATCGAAAAAGGAAATTGTGAGGCAATAACAAATAAGCATGGAAAACTAATTTCAATCGAAATAGTTGCTATGGAATGTAAAGGTTATAATTTTAAAAAACAGAATTTTTTTTTTCTTTTTTGCCTTAAATTTGTGTTAGTTTAACAGTTAAAACTAAAGTTTAAAATTAATAAGGCAAGGTAGTGCTGTTTTTTAAATAAAAAGTAGCGCTTAAGTTCGAAATATCGAGCACTTACTCATATTTAACTTTGAAACTGGCTCTAAAAAGCAATATTTTCAACAAAACAATTTTTTTTTCGAGTCTTGAAAATTTGTTAAAAAAGAAAACGTTACCTTTATTTAAAAAAGGCTAAAACTTAAGTCCTTACGTAAGTGTATAATTTAAAAGTAAGGTTTTTCCATAGTTTTTTACTTCGTCTTCTTTGAATAAAAAAATAAAACCTTCCTTATCACCCCATTTCATCGCACATTACTTTCACCATTATTTACGCCTGAAAAAAAAAAAAAAAAAAAAAAACTGAAGAAAAGAATAAGAATTTAAATCAATTTTATTTCGATAATCCTGTCTGGTTCTTCAATCATCCACGCTTCTGCAACGCTTATAACCAACTTATATAGTGTTAAATTTACTCTCTACAGCATCTTCTCCAATCTCCATTGGCAGGTTGCACTGCACCGCATCATCAAGAACCAACAACAAAAAATAATATAAAAAAGGTAGCCCTAAAATGTGTTTGCCCATTATACTTAGGATACGCTCTATTAGGAGCCCAATATACATTTACATAGGTGCTGTATGCGAGACCGAAGAAGATTACACACACAAATAATTAAAAAAAAAAAAAAAAACCAAGATAGAAAGGGCGGCTACGATAAAAGGAGTTATTGGTTGGCGCGGTGCTCAACAAAGGCTACCGCTTTTTTTCGATCTGGTATGGTGGCCACAAGAACGAACAGCCAGTAGCAGCCGGGGCCAGACCAGAAACATCAGCGTATCACGGTAGCACTTCAAAAGTAAATTGCTTTTAACATGATTCTCAATCGGTTGTCCATTTTCAAAAAAAAAAAAAAAAAAATAAGATAAACTTTATGCGTGCATCACACACATTTATGGACATGTATTTTTTTTTTAAGGTGCATGTATTTGTTGAGATTTTAGCCATGCGATGGTCAAGGTAATCCTGAGGGAATTAGTTCCACTTTGAATTGAAATTAAGCGGCGATCTATTGATTGAGATTGAAAAGTGAACATTTATATGTTACTTTTGTATTTTAACAGATCTCAAAAAGGACATTGTGGTTGTTCAAAAAATTCATTTAAAGACTTTTTTTGCTTGCTGAACTTTACTTAGAGCTAAAATACAAAATATCATTTCAAAATTTGAGGATAAAAGCCAAATTTTATTTTTATATCTAAATCTTCAAGGAACAATAAAATGCTAGGAAAATCTTGTCAATTATTTTTTTTTAATGGAACCTATATTTTCGATTTATTTGACTGTGTACTTTGGAAGTCTTAAATTAAATTAGAAATAAAATAAACAATAAATAACTGATGACCGATCATTCGATTTTCTTATACTTAAGTGGAAATAATTACTTTTTGGCGCCGTTGGCAGTAATTTAAATAAAAAAAAAAAAAACATCAAACCAGCAACGAATAATAAAATTTGAAATTGGAAAATAAAAAAATAAAATTAATGACAACAACAGCAAATCTCCATCAACCTAAGGCGCATTATTATTAGTGATGAGATTAAATTTTCGTTCCGACAAAGGCTATTAATTATACAAATCTTTCTTCTAAAAGCATTGAAACATTAAATGTTCGTCAAATAAATATAAAAATTTAATTCCAGTAGTCGCAAAAGGGTATAAATTTTTAACTCATATAAATTTTTGCCGATAGCTATTATAGTATAGGTATTGCGGTTAACTTTGTGTTTTTTTTTTTCTTAATTTAAATTTCAAGTTAATCCAGTTTTTGATTATCGGTCAAAAAGTGTATAATGTGCGGATGGCATTAATGGCATTAAAAAAAGAAATCAATAAGAAAGACTTAGGCAAATTTGGAACAATCAAATTTTTATTGTTATTTATTTTAATATATATCACTTAAGCCTTTCTGCATAGCATGTGTGGTTTATTTTTATGACTTTTTTTCAAAATAAAATAAAAAACTAATAATACAGTCAAATAAGGAGAAAAAAGGGGTAAATCTCGGAATGAATGTTAGTAGAAATTTTTTTCGCTCAATATCTTCCTTTTGCCATTCTATAACATATCTCAAAAGTCTAGAAAAATCTCATGTCCGCTTGTCGCGATTTCAAGGTCAAATCGCGAAATGGAGATTTTCAAAATTAGCAAAAATAGGCTATGGTATTATATACACATATGATACATGATTTCAAGGTATATTTTAATGCTTATTCCAAAAAATCTAAAATTAAGACAATCTGACGTCTCTGGAAAAAGTTATACCTGTTTTTCATCTGTCAACTCATATTATTATAACAGTTGCAAACTTACTGCCGAAAAACCCTTAAAAGTTATGATAGACGAACCAAATTTTGCATGAAGATTTTAGAATCCATCATTATTAAAAATCAAAACAATCCCTTACAAAAAATATATACACCTACGAAATAATGGTATTTTTTGATGGAGGGGCAAATTTTAGGATATGCACTATAGAAGATTCTTGTTCATCTTAGGAATAAGTGAAAATAGGCTAATTTTTTCATTTTAATCTTTGTTTGGATATTCTTTAATTACCCTCAAAAATCTAAAAAAATCTCATGTCCGCAAGACCTAATTTTCTTGGTTTGAAAATAAGGTGCAGATTTTAAAAAATTAATAAGAAAAGTTTAAATTTTTATATGTATACCAATTTAAGCGACATGATTTAAAGGTATTTTTTAACACTAATTCCAACAAAACTCACAAACAAGTCAACCTGACCATCCCTGAAAAGTAATGCACCTTATTCATGTTGATCTGACACAAATATCTGAAGAGTAGTTTTTCAATTTTTTCAAATCTGCACCTTATCTTCAAACCAAGAAAATTAGGACTTGCGGACATGAGATTTTTTTAGATTTTTGAGGGTAATTAAAGAATATCCAAACAAAGATTAAAATGAAAAAGTTAGCCTATTTGCACTTATTCCTAAGATGAACAAGAATCTTCTTTAGTGCATATTCTAAAATTTGCCCCTCCATCAAAAAATACCATTATTTCGTAGGTATATATATTTTTGTAATGGATTGTTTTGATTTTTAATAATGATGGATTCTAAAATCTTTATGCAAAATTTAGTTCATCTACCATAACTTTTAAGGGTTTTTCGGCAGTAAGTTTGCAACTGTTATAATAATATGAGTTGACAGATGAAAAACTGGTATAACTTTTTCCAGAGACGTCAGATTGTCTTGATTTTAGATTTTTTGGAATCAGTATTAAAAAATACCTTGAAATCATGTATCATATGTGTATATAATACCATAGCCTATTATTGCTAATTTTGAAAATCTCCATTTCGCGATTTGACCTTGAAATCGCGACCAGCGGACATGAGATTTTTCTAGACTTTTGAGATATATTATAGAATGGCAAAAGGAAGATATTGAGCAAACAAAATTTCTACTAACATTCATTCCGAGGTTAAACCCTTATTTGACTGGATTATAAATAAATAAAACGTTTCCTTTTTAAAAAAAACAGAAGCACATCTTATGGGATTAATTTCATCGCCTTGGCAGATATAAACTAGATATTTTATGGGAATATATCTTTGGGTTTTATTTTTGCCATAAAAATGCGCCCAAGTTGCAAAAGATTGTCCCAACATAATGGATTCTAAGAATTCTTTAAAATATTCTGGATCAATCTCATGTGAAGGAAATTCATGGTTTAAATTAGTTAAGAACGTTAAAATATATCTGTGTAATCTCTTTAATATAACTTTCAATAAAATGAATTTTAAATGGAACCAATTTAGTTGCCCAATTGATTTCTCTCAATATCAACAAAATATAAAATCAAAAAAAAAAAAAAAAAAAATCATGTGTGCAATTCACACGTGGTAGAAGTGAAACCTTAAAAAATCATTTTTCTTGCAAAAATAAAAAAATAGAAAAAATCTACCTATTTTTATTCTATCACCTTCAAATCCATGTTTTTTATATGACAACCTATAAAAATCTTATATCATCTGAAAGCTTATTGTCTAAGCTCAAAATATATATATCGATCAGTTCTATGAGACATCTACAAAAAGAGCTAGAATTTTTTGAACTGAAATTTTTTGAAATTTTTAGACCATCTGAAAGCTTATTGTCTTAGCTCAAAACATATATATCGATCAGGTGTATGAGACATCTACAAAAAGAGCTAGAATTTTTTTAACTCGATGAAATTTCATCTAAAAAGCAAAAAAAACATTTATTTTTATGTTCTCATGCTTTAAATCAATTTTTTTGTTTGACAATGTATAAAAAATTTTATACCATGTGAAAGCTTATTGTTTCACCTTGTATAATGATGTATAAATCTTATTTCAAAGATGTCTACAAGAGAAGTTAGAATTTTTTAAAGTCAACCATGTCGAATTTCCAGACTGAGATTACGGTACTTCCTACACTGATAGCTGGTCATCGCCAACAGATCTCCACAGGTGTTTTGAGGTATTTTTAAATTTTTTTCAATTTAAGATTGTGTAACTTGTAGAGCACGTAACGTTATGTGTGATATATCAAATAAAAGGTTATGTTAGCAGCATGCGTATTAAAGTTAAATCAAATTTGTATGTGCACTAGATCAAAAGATATAACGTGTGTTCGAAAAGAACATCTTTTTACCGTTATCTCCGAATTTTGAATATGAAATTAATTGAAATTTTGTACAATAATATATTATTTAATTACCTATCTACAGTACAAATTTCATTCATCTATCTATTAAAACAAAAAAGTTATAACAAGTTGAAGTCGTGTCGCGTTTTCGTTTCATTTTGTTTCAAATCACTACGATACTAAAGAAGTTTTCACTTCAAAAAAAAATACAACTTAAAATTCCTAAATTAAATATTTAATTTAATGTAAATTGCTCCAAATATCGACAAATTTAAGTTAAAAATCCATTTAACTTGATTTATGATGAGCTACTGTTTTCAAAAATTTTAAATCAGTTTATTCAGCTAAATTGTTTTAAATTTGCATTTTTACATATGATTACAGTATAGAATATTAAATTCAGTATAATTTAAAAAGAATCAACATTTTGTGGCGCCAAAAATATAAACTAATGTATAAAATAACTAAACTATGCAATTAATTAAAATTAAAATTAAAATATCTCAAAAAGAAGTTCTTGCATCAGCTCTTTCGTTTTACTTTTACTCATAAAAATTCTATTATTGAAAAGCTCGATAGCGAATTTTTAAAGAATGCTTTTGGTTTATCTTTATTTTGATTGTTTCTTTAATAAATATCTTGGTATAACAGATGTGATTTGTTTAAGAATAAGACATATTTTTGGCCAAAACCGTGTAAGTCGAAATATTTTATGTTAATTTTTTTTTGAAATCAAGAAATGTAATTTTGGCGATTGCCAATTGTTTTATTTCATCGAATTTCAAGATAATTAAATTGACAAATGTTAAAATTTTTTATACAATTTATAAAATGTATCAAGAGAACAATACAAAATTAAAATAAAAATAAAAAGTAAACACAGGGTGTTACTTTTACTTTCGAGGGTGGGCGCCAGGAAACTTTTAACTGGTAGTTTGAATTACCATAAGAAAAATATATATCTTGGTATAACAACCAGCAAAAACGGTTGCGAGTTCCGCAAAATTTTACTCACTTTTTGGCCAACGAAATATAAAATCACCTATTTTTCGAAAATACTAGTTCAACAATTAAACAATACAATTTTTTTTTTCCAGAAAACATTCGTTCGCAAGTGGAACTTTTATTTTCTTTATTCCACTCAAAACTCAATTTGCATAGGAAAAAATCGGCATCGGAAAATATTTCTTCCTAGCAGGAAAATCAACGGATGAATCCAGAAAATCTTTATGGGAGTTAATCAACAAAAGAATCCGTCAAATCAACATGAGAACTTGTCAAATCAACAGGCGGTATTTTAGAATTTACGGGATAACTTTTAAAATCAGTCAACGATTTCGGTAACCAGCAAATCAATCTGTCAAATCAACGAACAGGCCCGAAAAATCAACAGGTGATATTGTCAAATCAACACTTCCTTTTCTTGTCCCATCCGTGATGAAAAAAAGGCCTTGAAACTGGCTGATCTAAAACTTAAATTAACTTGGAAAAAACTCTTAAACTTATTCTTTTCATGACAATCTTCAAATTCTATTTTCAAATTTGATGAAGTCTCTTCCTTACCAACAGCAAAAGTATGGCGTCTCTAGTAGAACATCAAAATTTTAACAACAAAAATAGTAAACAAACTAGAATTTATTTTATTTGCATACATTTTTAACGGTGGCGGTGCGTTAAAGACAGTCCGTTGCTTCCTTCCCTTTAGTAAATGCAGATTATCAGAATATTTATTTTTGTTTGCTGAGTTAAAGCGCACCATTTCCCTCTACTGTGTATACCGCCAATGGAGTATTTTTTATGTAAATGATAATCAATTATAGGTCGTGTTTTCTGATAAGCCGAACGTGGTCCAGACAACGCACAACCAGACACAACGCCACACTGTGCTATCCTCTGTAACGTAGAACTGACTTTCGAAGGGATTTACGCACTTCCACTCTCGCTGTTCATCGCCGTCGGTTACCGCCGCCGCCGCCGGAACAACTGGGGCGGCAGTGTTTGACGATTTGCTAATTCTTATAGCTACTTCTGCGCTACTACCTATTCGCCTGGGACATTTCATAGTAGACTATAGATTTACAGCTACAGCTGCTGCTCGTTTCGGTCAAAAGCTGAAACTTTGATCTTGTATGCATTCGTTTAGTTGTTGCCCTGTGTGTTGTGAGCTTGAATTATAAACCAATTCAATTAATTCACGATGATTTTGCATGTGAGCCAGCATCACCACCGTCTGCGCCACCGCACCGCTTAAACAGAGACAAAGGTTTGCCGCCACAACGCAACTCATTTGCCAAGGTTTTGGTAGGTCGGTCGGTCGGCCAGTAAGTCCGCTGAATAGATGTTGCCTTTTGAATCTTTTACTTGCGATGACGCGATCACTTGAGAGCTCTGACCATAAGCTCTGTTGTTTGTCGGTCGCCAGCATTTTTAAGGAAGAAAACTCCATATCAGTTGCGCATATATACAATGTAATGGCTTTTGGCATGGAACACACACAAATTGCAGTTGACTTGATTTGTTCCTTTCCAAGTAAAACAAATTGAACATAAAAGTGTGACGTTTGACAAATTTAAATTAAGGTTTTTCTTTACACGCAAGCTGGGGTAATAAAGTGGTAAAGAGAATGCAAGAACTTTAGAATGCATGACAAGTCTGGAAGATCCCTTTTGTCTATAGCCGCCCTAACTGACAAAACTATTTTATCATTTCACATGATCTGATTAAGAAATTTGAACATTTTCCAGCTCTATTCGAGAGCTTGTTTAAAGCTAAAAGCCAGCTCACGCACAATGCCAATTTTAATAAATCATTGACAAAAGTATCCAAGGAATGGAAATAGTTTTCAAGCCTCCTCTACAAGTTACAAGTCGACCGACAATACGATGCTACGCACTCTCTGGAAAGTCGGAACCTCAGAGAGACTACAATCTACAGGGATTTATCTCGGATGCCATATTAATTATGTTGCAGCCCCAGCAGGGACAATAATTCCAAGTTCCACACAAGGTGCAGCACCAGCATGATGGTGGTCACTGTCAAAACCTAGGCTTCAAGAGACACCTAGCTGTGAACTCGCATTCGAGGAACTTAATTTTATGTTCCGATCAAACAGACCGACCGGGACGACCAAGCAGCAGCAGCAACCAGCTTAATACGCTGAATAACAAATAACCATGAGTCAGGCGAGAGGGCTCGCAACACAAAACACAGCAAAAGGCAACGAAACAAGACAAAACAAAACCAACGGTGAAATAAATAAAGCAATCGGACATCAGACGGTTTTTCGAATCGGAATCGGACGATGTCATGCTGGGAGCAAATAAAGGTGAAATATCACCAAAAGAGTGTCGTTCTGTCAAAACATCCGACGCGCCGCCACCGGCCAACCGAAACGCGAGACACCATCAAGACCCCACTTACTGTTTCGGCAGAATTCCTTGAATACTTTTCGAAAAAGTTGGATGAGAATGCGTTCCTCTCCAACTCGAATTCAAGGCGGGAGATATGTATACTGCATCAGGTTACTCTGATGTGCGAGCGAGTCTATTGAGTCAGGCGAGAATTCCTGAGACGTCTTGGGCCTTTAAGAGATCTTGTCAGATATACCATCCATCTGGGCAGGGTTACGAGAGGGGGCAGCTCACATAATGGGTCACACGCAGATGATAATGGTATTCATTCGATTTCGACAGTTCGAGTGAAGTTCGAATATGTGTTGTTCGTTCGGTGATCTTCAAACAGACAAATGCATCCTACATCATTATTCAAGCGGTCATCTCGTTTTAGTGCTACACATACTCCAAATGTATCTTCATAGGGGTTTTCGGCTAGGATTTATTGTATCCGAATGATGTCCTGCAGAGATTTTTGTTTACCTTTTTATTATAAGAGGCAATTAAGCGGAAATAATATTTTGTGTGATTTTCGATTTAAAAAAATTTCGATTGTCGGTTTAAATATTTTTTTTTTTTTTTTTGTTCGAAACTGGACATAATTTATGGATGACAATAGTCTCCTACAACAACTGGAAGACCACCTTGTTTGGGTAAATGATTCAGATTCTATTCTTTAAATTAAGTGATTAAGGTTTGGTTTTTTCTTTCTTTTGTTATATAGGTGTCGTGTGTTGGGTAAATATTTGTCGGAATGTTTCAATTATTATATGAAATTCTTAGAAGGTCATGAAAAAGGAGATTTTATTTATGAGTTCGGTTGAAGATTTTAAATGGAATAATGGTATTTATCAAGGACCACCCATTATTTGACAATTTGTCTTAAAGATTTTTTCCAATAAAAAATCAATTTTCCGTGTGAATGTGTTTCAAAGATTTTTTCGCTCAAATTATCTCTATTATATGCTAGTATTTACGGTCTAATCATTTTCCAAATGCATTAAAATGTCACTGAAAATTTTACTTAGTGGAAACATACTATTTTAAAAATTTCATTTTCACTAAGAGTTGTTGCCAAAAATTAAAAAATAAATATACATATTATTTAAGACAATGAAATGCATAGGTACTCTTGACTCTTAAAAATTGACAAAGGTACTTCGTGCCCAACTCGTTTTTTCCTTCTTTATTTATATATATAAAAAAATATATAAATATTGCATCCCTGTTCACAAATTTGAACTAAACGTCAAATAATGACAGAAACTAGCGCTGCGTTGTTTTGAGAAATTTCAATTTTTGCTTATGTTATCTTTTTTGTGGCCCCCATTTTTGCATCCAAGTAATGTATTTTTAAAAATAAGGAGGCGAGATACCTGATATTTTATTCTTACTCTGACAATTCACAGCACGACAAGTATAGACTCTCATACCCAAAAGGAAAAAGAAATTTTTTTGGGCCATGATTTTGTTGTAACTTTTAAAGAATAAGTACCTACGTTACGTATACGTTGACTAAAGGCCCAACCATAATAGGCATGAACTTACATGGGCTAATGTCAAAATGACACGTACGACTCAAAATTCCAAATTTAATTTGTTGCAACTGAATGAAACCAATTCACCTTCATTGACTATTTTGAGACACTTGGAATTGAAAATACACTGTTTTAAGTTAACACATAAATCAGGAATTTTTTCAGGATGTCAAAAATATTTCTTTAATTCAATTTTGGATTCTTAGCGTACGGCAGTATAGACCAGTTGAGGAGTGTCTTTTCAAAGGGGGATAAAAACACTTTTTGCCCATATTTCTCAGAAAATGAAAAAAACTGAAAGCAAAAGTATTTTTTCATACGATTTTCAGTTTTCACCGGTTTTCACCGGTTTTCATAGCCCGAATTGTTGAATAAATTTTCTGTTTTCATTTCACCCTTTGAATGTGAAGAACTTAGTTTGAAAAAAAAAAAGTAAAAAGTGATTTTGAAAAGTCACCAGTTTATTTTGAGTAATTAAACGCAGATTATAAGAATTACAAGATTATAAGTGAAGCGTCTTTGGAATGTTGCTCTTTATTATGGTCCTTTCTGCTTTTAGGAAAAGTGACAAGACAAGCCCAAAAGTGAATCAGTTACTCTTTGCTGAGATTGAGCAATCCTTAGTGAAGATCCTATATTTTGAAAAGAGCATTTGATTGTTATTTGCATGTTCTGTAGAAAATGGATACCATCACACCTCCTCTCTACGTCATAAACGTCAAACTTTTTGATTTGATGACATTTCCTTATTTTTTTTTAGAAGCAGCTGTCAAATTTATGTAATACACACACCGAAAGATTTAATTCTGTTGTAATTAAAAACAATCAGACAAAAAAAACTTTCCTAAATGTTTAGGGAAAATTTTCTTGCCAGCTTTCCAATAAAATAACCTAAATTGGAAAGATTTTTTTTGACAGTTGACCAATCAGAGCCCGAGAAATTGGGCACGTTCAGGAAATATTAGGGACTAGATATTTAGGCAACGTCATTTTCCGAACGGAAATTTGAGTAAATTGACTAAATTAGTTTGGATGTGATGCTATTGTCAAATTTCGAAATTTACTTAAGTATTTTACCGATCGCATGGGGAAGACACCAAATTTCACTTAACTGTAATGAATAAATAAAATTAATTATAGCCGATAATGCACTTTTTAGTTGTTTTTCACACAAATAAATTAAATTTTGCTAAATTAATTCTTTAACTAAAAACAATCTGCTGTCATGTTGACAAAAAAAACTTTCCTAAATTTATAGGGAAAATTTTCATGCCTAACTTTCCAGTCAGCTTTCCAATAAAATTACCTAAATTGGAAGGATTTTTTCTGACAGCTGACCAATCAGAGACCGAGAAATTACCTAAATATTTAGTGCCTAACGTCTATCTGAACCTGCCCATTACCTAAATATTTAGTCCCTAACGTTTCTGAACCTGCCCAATGTAAATTAATGGGACTTTTCAAATATTTTTTTTTTGTTTGACATTATTAGAATTCTGTGTATTCGTTCGAAATGGCTTTTCAAAAATTACCTTATCAGTAGAGCCTATATCATATTCCTTAAGGAATAAAGCAATGCCTTCAAAACTATGGTGCGGAGATTCTTATCTTTTATCAATGTCTTGCATAAAATGTATTCACTCGGTGTCATCTATTTTTATATGACTCTGGCCTTGAGATCTCTTGATATATTTTTCATCTTCATGTAAATGAGTTCAAATTAAGTTGTTCATGGACGGAATGGACAATCGTATGCAAAAGTTTTGCAGAATCGAGATCTTATCTGATTTAAGATTCAAAGCTAAATCTTGCCGGCTCACCTTTGTGTGAATGAAAAATCAGAACTTTTATAATTAATGGTTTTTTGGCATCCAAGGAGGCCAATTTATGATACCTCCTCTATATTACACTCTCTTCCTACCTCTCGAGCCATTTCAATATAATTAATGATTTATTTCGCAGCACTGCCAACAGTGGCGTACGTTGGGTCGCCGGGGCCCCGGGGCTAGACTAAATTTTGGGGCCCCTTTGATATCTGGGGGCCCCTTAGGTATAAAAAAAAGTACGTATAAACCATACATTTTTTTTGTATAGCTTATTTATTTTTAAGTTTATTTTAATGTTTTAATATGTTCATAAAAGTAGTAAATACTTGTACTAGGGGCCCCCAAAATTAAATATATTTAGAGACCACTAAAATAAAAATTTGTTTAGCTTAGAATTGATAGTTCTTGGGGCCTCTGTTCTGAAGTAATATGTACAAGTACATGTACCTACACATTTGATTTTCCAACATCAAACATATTTTATTTCTTTTGGGGCCCCTGAAAAATTATTTTTGGGGCCTCAAAATTAAGTGCTTAGAGGCCCCTAAAATATAATTTAATTTTTTTGGAGCCAAGAAATAATAGGTATTGGGGCCTATGTTCTGAAGTAATATTCGGAATGCCACCAATAACGTAATGTTTTTCTTTTGGGCCCTGATGTATTTATGTTGGGGCCCCTGAATTGATATTTAATTTTCCATTTGATTGTTTCGAACCACTGAAGTAATAGCTTTAGAGGATCCTCAAATAATATTTGTCATGCCATCAGAAAATTTGATGAATAATTTTGGGTTCCTTAGTTATAGATTTTGGGGAACCCAAATTATAATTTAATTGCCTCTAAACTAACGGGGTTCCTGAAAAATTATTTTTTGGGATCCTTCATATAATATTTTTGGAGCCCCGAGGTCATATATTTTGGGGTTCCTAAAGTAATATTTAGTAATCCATCAACAAATGTAATTTATTTTAAGAAAACAATTTTTTTTAATTTAATTTTTTTTTGACGCCCTGAAGTAAAGGCTTTCGGGGCGCCCTGGCCTGAAATTGTTTTTTGCTTTTTTGGGGCCCCTAATGTTTTACTTGTGGTTGCAAAGATTTTTCAAGTAATATTTTTTTGGGCCCTGAGATAAAATTATAATTTTTCTTTTAAAAAAGCAGTTAATTTTTTTGGGTTACCCCTGGGGCACCTTTTTATTAAATCAATATATATTGAGTGGCTACCAATGACCAATGATACTGAATGACTTAATTTGTCTCCTTTGTATCTGAAGTGATTCAAATACATTTTAATTTACTTCGTAACTCAATTTCTGCTAACAGTTTCCTTCTCTGCATTTTCTCCAAAGGGGGCCCTGGGGTCGGTTGGGGGCCCCGGGGCGCCGCCCCACTTGCCCCAAGGGAGTGTACGCCCCTGACTGCCAAGTTTTTTGAGAGTCATGTGTCGGACAAATAAAATAAAATAATAATCGGAAATGCCAACACCTCTATTAGCTTCCTGGAAACTTACCTTCTCACTATCCCTTAATCTACATGTAGGTATAACCTCTGGGATGATGGTTTGGTTTTGGGATAATCTTGGGGTAAAGAAACCACAATCTCATTTCGCCGCGCGCATTTTTGATGTTGCAAAGAGCCTATGACTTTGTGTGTGTTAATGCGGGTTATTAAACAATACCTTGTGTTCTGTGTACCTTCTAACATATTTTTGTCCTATTTATTCAAATGTAGGTAAAAATTCTCATTTTAATGATGAATAGGAAGAAGGACATATATATGACGGTTAGGTTTTTGAAAGAGAAAACAAAAAATAATAGAATATTGTAAGCAATCGCACTATAACCTCAGGGCTGTGTTATCCAAAGGCCTTCTCTAAATAGCATCGTAAAGCGGGGCGGTAGCCTTTGAAGTCCTAATTGGTTTATTACTTTGTCGGCATCTTGGATTTTCGTTTTTTTTTTTTGTTCTTTTCTTCTTCTTGATTTTTATACTATATTATTTAGGCATGTAGGTTGGCTCGCTCTCTCGCTGCTGCTGCTGCCGCTCCGCTACACGCCAAGATGAGATTACAAAACAGGTAAAATCGTAAAATTCATAAAAACAGAAAAACAATATAAAAATGTGTAAGAGAGTTCTATAGTAAAACAGTGAGCGAGTGGAAAGAACTAAAACCAAACCAAACCAATGGCAATGGGAATTAAAAAGAACACAAAATATGGTTGGGAAGAATAGAATGGCATTTCTTGTAAATCTTTGTGACCAACTCAAGGGAATATTTTTTTCTCTCTTGTTTTTGTTGTTGTTGTTGGGCCTTTAGGAGAAAGAGTACAGATATGCTTCCTATTTGCCTTAAAACAGTCAGCCAGCTAGCAAAGAACTGCTCAGCGGTGCAGAAAGGCTTTAGCGGGAATGCTCAAGGCGAATAGATATACGAGAGATAGAGAGGCAACACCGCCGCCGCGCCGACCAAAACCTAGACCGAGCCAGTCTCTTGAGAATGAATTGTGTTTTTGGTCTAGGATTTTAAATGAAATAGGTAAAGGTTTCTTACTTTTAGAGGAATATTTTGTTTGGCGGCTGATTTTATACCAATGAATCCTAGATAGATATTTTATTGGAGTACTTTTGTGCATTTTTATGGATTTTAAGTGACAAAAAGGATGTTTTGTTGGCAAGATTATAGAGAAATAAAAATGTCGGTAGATTGTTTTTTTTTTGTTTATTGTTTTTCTTAGATGAAAATCAATGAAGATTGATAGGATTTTTTTTAAAGAGGGAAATGCTTCGTTAGAAGATATGGGAACTAAGATTTTATCGTGACGAATATTATCAAAATGAACAAAAGAATTTGTAATCGATCAGCAATAAGAAAATGATAGATTGTCTTTAGTTTTATTGAAAAACTTTACTTCGAGTTACATATATAAATTCACATTCTGAGACAGGTTCAGATTTCATTATTCGTACTTTACGCATTCTTAACGAACCAGATGACGAACCGAACTCAGTCCAAAAGCAGAACTGCACCATTGAATGTCGTCGATGAATTTTAACATTTGCGTCCCCCCGACTTGGACAAAGAAAAAAAGACTGGCCATGAGTACCCAAACTAAAGATGACATTTGTCATCCTATATTAAGAGCAAGAAGGTTAACCAAGTTTTGAAAATCCTTTTTTTTTTAAGTAGGTAATTATTGTTTTGGCTTTATCGCTCTGTTGAATGCAGACACTTCTAAGAACCAGCCCATGTAAAGGCCTAGTAATCAACTCGTTGAAGTATGACGTTTCAAGTGACGAGTCTGACCTGTCATAATTTGATCATCATCTGTCACTCTGTCATTATCAAAATGAGCTGGTGCAAATAAAATTGCGATTCTTCCAAATAATAATTGTGTCGTGTTTTATTCCTTAAAATTAAAGATTTTTACAAACGAAAAGCTTAAAAATAAATATAAAGGCTTTCGTCGAAAATAAGCTCCGCCACCACGTAGTGTAGTAGTTTTGCTTTATGTTGACTTTTCAAAAATAGATTTTTGTTACAAAAACTAACTGCACGATAGAAGTCAGTTTTCAGTTATTCCGACTTTTCTTGAATCGATATTATCCATTCAATATGCCGCACGTCAAAAGTCGGCTAGACAATATTTCATTAAAGTGGTCCATCAAATTTTGTATACCTATTCAATAAAAAAAAACACCCTTTTAACCTTTAAATATTCTCAAAATCAATTTAGATTCTTGTTTCTTATCTCAAATGTAACATAATATAACTGAGTTGCATTAGGATGGCATTATTATTACTTAGTTTTTTAATATTATCTTTTCTTTAAAAAAAACACCCTTTCATAAAAAATTACATCGTAGACAGTTTAGATTCATAGTTTTTATGACAAATGAAACTTTTTCACCTATTTTACGAAAAACAACAAAATTTATGTCAGCTACTGTTAACCTAACTAAGCCCTTAAAAAAAACACCCTTTCACCAAAAACATTTTTAAGAACTTTATGGATCATTTCTACTTTCCAATTTTTGTATACCTACTATTTTACCTAATTTATGCTATATATGTATGATTTATTACTTTGAAAAAATTAGAATTTAATTTTAATTTAAAAAGAGGCTTATTTGACATACATATAAACAAAAGTAAAAAAAATAGAGACCCCTCTTTTCGAATATCTGTCTATTTCAATGAGTGTCAAAAAGTAATTGATTTTATTAATCTTCTATTACTTTATTTATTTAAGTAATTTTTTCCATTTTTTTTTTAGATTTCCTTGGAAGTCTTTCCTTAAATATATCCTTTTCGGCTATATAATTGGACTATCAATTACATTCACTTGGTTTCTTTATCATTTCTCTAAATTTGAATATCTGCAGAGAAAATCAACTCTTCTAGTACTTGCAATACTTCTTCTATATGGATTTCTTTTGGCATTTAACAAAAATATCAGGTAACCTTAAAATTTATTTAACTTCCTATTCGTATAGCTTTTAAAAAAAATACAATATTTTCCAGATGTATTTCAACACTCATTTTACCGATTTTATTCAGTTCAAAAGGTCGATCTGTTCTAATTGCTTCTGCAGTTGTTTTAGCGGCAACAGGACCAACTGTAAATATTCTAAGTAACGTTGACATTCTTATAGAAAGTATATCTTGCGGTCAAGAACAATTAAAAGGAGCTTTAGAAAATATGTTGGATTTGGTTAATAGACCTTTGGTAACAGTAAAGAATGCAATTAAAGTTTCAATGGCGGAAATAAAAAAGGTTCTTAAGCGAGTTGAAGAAGTTCTTTTGAGAATTCGAAGTTTAACTGTTGATATTTGTAAGTTATAAATTAGTTGTTTAATGGGTTTTAAAATGGTTTCCAATTGGTTTCTGATTGGTTAAAATTTGGTTTGATTAAGGTTTCTTAGTGTGTGTTTCCGAACTGATTTCTGAATGGTTTCCAATCGGTTTCCAAGTGGTTTTCAAAATAGTTTCCTACTGGTTTCTGAGCATTTTATTCATTCAATATTATGATCCCTTCTACTTTCCAGTGGAAGCAATTAAAAAATCCTTCGACTGGCTTGGTAATGTCGTTAGTATGTGCAACAAGGAGCTAGGCACTCCATTTGATCGTTGCATAAAAATTGCAGATGATGCCATGACTGATTGTAAAGAACAAATGGGAATATTAGAAGATTTATGCAATGTTACGGAAATATCTCGTGCACTTTGCTACAGTGTCAAATTTATTGATGTTATCTGTGAGTTGGTAGACTTTGTTAGCGATTCAATTGTTGCAACCGTTACCGAAAGTAAATCTAACTAATTTTAAACTCTATCAAAATTTTTAAAAATTAATTTTCTTGTAGAGCTTCAAAAATTTACCGATGACATTAAAAACATGTTTTTTGCTTCAATAAAATTTGATCATGAATTCAATTTTAAAACAGTGGCAACCAAGAATTTGACAACTGTTGGAAGTGACATTTTGACAGAAATACAAAATCAAATGTCTGAATTCTTTGTGCTCTTCAGTTGGGTGGAATTCGTTGGAAGTTTTATGGTGTTTCTTGTGGTACTGAAGTTAGTTTCTTCCATTCTGATTAAAAACAAAACATTCCAAACAATCAATTTAGCTTCAATAATGCCTTACAGATGCTTTTTTATTTTCTGTGAAGCTTTAAAGAAGCAAAATTGGGCAGGTTCAGAAACGTTAGGGACTAAATATTAAGGTAATTTCTCGTGCTATGATTGGTCAGCTGTCAAAAAAAATCTTTCCAATTTAGGTAATTTTATTGGAAAGCTGACTGGAAAGTTAGGCAAGAAATTTTTCCCTAAAAAATTAGGAAAGTTTTTTTTGTCAACATGACAGCTGATTGTTTTTAAATACAGAATTATTTTAGCAAAATTAAATCTGTTTGTGTGAAAAAAAGAGTAAAAAGTGCATTATCGGTTATAATTAAAATTATTTATTTATTAAAGTGAAGTGAAATTTGTTGTCTGTCCCACGCGATCTGTAATTTTCTCAAGTAAATTTAAAAATTTGACAATTATGCCGTATCCAAACTAATTTATGTCGTTTTCGATTGGACGTCCAGAAGCGTCCGGAAGCATTTGGAAGTCTTCTGAAACCGTTTTATTGAATTAAAAATGACAGCAAGAACGCTTCTCAGAAGAGAAATTCTCTTCTCGATTCAAAATCAGAATCAAATCCAGAAGCACTAATACATGAATATTTAAAAGTCAAAATAATCACTCAATCACTAATTTTTTTGGTTTTTCATTCAAAATGTTATTTTTTTCTGCGTAATTAAACAAATAAACGCATTATATACTTACTTAAAATATTCTGCAAACCAACTGTCCCATTTATTAGCTGAATATTACCGTATTTGAAAATTAATTTGCAATATTTCATTTGAAAGAAAAAAAAATTAATTTATATTTGACATTCAAAATTTCACAGAATAACTAACACAAACACAAAAAACAGAATTGAGTGGAAGTGATTCAAACTGTTTTATTGGATTTCAGAATGAGTGAATCCTTGAGTGATTCCAATCGAAAACGACATTAGTCAATTTACTCAAATTTCCGTTCAGAAATTGACGTTGCCTAAATATTTAGTCCCTAATATTTCCTGAACGTGCCCATTGTATGTTTGGTTTGACAGTGTACTTTGACAATTCTCCAAGAACTGTCAAATAAGTCTTCTTAATTTCACTCACTTTGTTCAATTTAAATTTACCTATTTTTAGAGCATTGCTATACAAAAGCAAGTATTTGACAAGTGATCATTTTGATAATCAATTCATAACAAAAGATTTCATTTCAATCAACAACCAACGAGAGAAAATGGGAATGGATTGCGTTTTGCCTTTAACAAGAAAAGAACGCCGGAAATACGTCATGGTAACGTCTAACTTTTCAAATTCAAACCTTAAAGGGAATTTTTAATTGACGAACAAATTCCCTCTAGATAACATCCCTGACATTGGTTCGTGCAGAAATATTCAACATGTCCCGTACGATTTTATTTCTTACGATATCATCAATTCAGTTGGCTTGCATCTGCATTGCCGACTACTCGTTGTTTTGGTTGTTGTCTATGATAAATGTCTATGGCCAACAGGAAGCTGGTTTGGATAGTAGGAAAATGGGAAATTTATTTTTTAGAAAAATATCCCTATTTTATTTGAAATTTTTGTTTTCAGTTCCGCCTTTTCTAACTGTCAACATTTCCGGTGGCGGTTTTACTGCAGATATATTCAAAGGTATTGTTCATGCTTTTGAACCTTTGAAGGAGAGCTATGAAATAGATCCAAGGCCTTGTTTACCGATACCTAGTTTGCCAAATTTTAAAAGATATTGGGAAATAGGTGAATGCCACCATATTGGAATTGGAATTTTGAAGAAAAGTTTTTGTTTGACAGGTGGTCTTATTTTTACTGCTTGGGTTTGTTTGATTTTACAACCTTACGGTTTGAGGCTTCGTCAAGTAATTATGGGTGTATATTATCCGGATCGGTCGAAACAGCGGGCATTGTGGCTCTACAATGAAATTTTACTAAGGAGAAGTAAATACTTGATTTTTTCAAAAGAATGTGTAAGTAAATTTTAATTGACAGCTAGCTTCATAAAATTCGCTAGACGTCAGGCAAGGAACAAGCTCCTCGAGGACGGAAATGTCAAAGATTATTCATTTCTGGATTGGATAAGAGCAAGAACTAATCAGTATGTGCAATAAAGATGAATTGCGTATAACAGTTTGATACTTTTTTTTTTTGACAGATATTGGATATTTCGAAAAATACTTGGTTCTGGTAAATTAGAATGTTGCAATATCTGTGGAAGTCCATTGAAAGGGTTAGATATAAATTTAATTTCTAATCTACTACTTTTTTTATTATATACATTTTAGAGAAGAATCATCTGTCAACTGTCAACAAATAGGATGCAATGAAATGTATTGCACAGAATGCTTTGAAGAATTGAATAATATTTGTTGTTTGTGTCAAAAGCCAATTGATTATGGTGATTTAAGTGACATTTCTGAAGAAAAGTAAATAACATTTATTAATGGGACCATAAAGGGACGATTAGGGACTTGATTTTTATATAATGTCATTTTATGAACGGAAATTTAGTCAGACGAATAGCGATTTTTCTTAGCTAACTTTACAGTCGTCTTTCCAACAGAAATTGTTTACATTTTAAAGATTGTTTTTGACAGCTAATCAATCAGAGACTAATGGCGTTTTCGATTGGCAGTCCGGAAGCGTCCGGAATCATTCTGAAAGCGTTTTATTCGCACAAAACTAATAGTTTTGTGTGAATAAAACTTTTTTAGAATGATTCCGGACGCTTCCAGACTTCCAATCGAAAACGCCATAACTCAACTCAACTAACTCTTTTAAGTCCCTAAACTTGCGCATTGTAACGATTTTGAATTGTAGTTTTTTTTTAAATCCTTAGAGATTCGTCAGATGAATTAGAGGAAATTCAAGTAACTCAAGACCAATAACTTAATAAGCACTATAAACAAAGATGTGAAACCGGGGAGGATGGCGTTGTTATTGTTATAATTTTTTGATATTGTTTAATTTATTTATCTTTTTTAAGACATGTGAAATTATAATATAATTTTAATAAAAAGCTAGCCCTTTGGAGGCCTTGTATAGAGTAATTTTTTGGTCCTAACAATCTTGTTCCAAATATGTAATGAGCATGTCACGAAGATATCCCGAAGATGTCCCGAAGATGTAACGAAGATGTCCCGAAGATGTCCCGAGCATGTCCCGAAGATGTCCCGAAGATGTCCCGAAGATGTCCCGAGCATGTCCCGAAGATGTCCCGAAGATGTCCCGAGCATGTCCCGAAGATGTCCCGAAGATATCCCGAAGATATATCGAAGATGTCCCGAAGATGTCCCGAAGATGTCCCGAGCATGTCCCGAAGATGTCCCGAAGATGTCCCGAAGATGTCCCGAGCATGTCCCGAAGATGTCCCGACGCTGTCCCTAAGATGTCCCGAGCATGTCCCGAAGATGTCCCGAAGATGTCTCGAGCATGTCCCGAAGCTGTCCCGAAGATGTCCCGAAGATGTCCCGAAGATGTCTCGAGCATGTCCCGAAGATGTCCCGAAGATGTCCCGAAGATGTCCCGAAGATGTCCCGAGCATGTCCCGAAGATGTCCCGAAGATGTCCCGAGCATGTCCCGAAGATGTCCCGAAGATGTCTCGAGCATGTCCCGAAGATGTAGCAAAGATGTCCCGAAGATGTCCCGAAGATGTCCCGAGCATGTCCCGAAGTTGTCCCGAAGATGTCCCGAAGATGTCCCGAAGATGTCCCGAAGATGTCCCGAAGATGTCCCGAAGATGTCCCGAAGATGTCCCGAGCATGTCCCGAAGATGTCCCGAAGATGTCCCGAAGATGTCCCGAAGATGTCCCGAAGTTGTCCCGAAGATGTCCCGAAGATGTCCCGAAGATGTCCCGAAGATGTCCCGAGCATGTCCCGAAGATGTCCCGAAGATGTCACGAAGATGTCACGAAGATGTCTCGAGCATGTCCCGAAGATGTCCCGAAGATGTCCCGAGCATGTCCCGAAGATGTCCCGAAGATGTCTCGAGCATGTCCCAAAGATGTAGCGAAGATGTCCCGAAGATGTCCCGAAGATGTCCCGAGCATGTCCCGAAGTTGTCCCGAAGATGTCCCGAAGATGTCCTGAAGAAGTCCCGAAGATGTCCCGAAGATGTCCCGAGCATGTCCCGAAGATGTCCCGAGGATGTTCCGAATATGTCCCGAAGATGTCCCGAAGATGTCCCGAAGATGTCCCGAAGATGTCCCAAAGATGTCCCGAGCATGTCCCGAAGATGTCCCGAAGATGTCCCGAGCATGTCCCGAAGATGTCCCGAAGATGTCCCGAAGATGTCCCGAAGATGTCCCGAAATTGTCCCGAAGATGTCCCGAAGATGTCCCGAGCATGTCCCGAAGATGTCCCGAAGATGTCCCGAGCATGTCCGGAAGATGTCCCGAAGATGTCACGAAGATGTCTCGAGCATGTCCCGAAGATGTCCCGAAGATGTCCCGAAGTTGTCCCGAGCATGTCCCGAAGATGTCCCGAAGATGTCCCGAGCATGTCCCGAAGATGTAGCGAAGATGTCCCGAAGCTGTCCCGAAGATGTACCGAAGATGTCCCGAAGATGTCCCGAGCATGTCCCGAAGTTGTCCCGAAGATGTCCCGAAGATGTCCCGAAGATGTCCCGAAGATGTCCCGAAGATGTCCCGAAGATGTAACGAGCATGTCCCGAAGATGTCCCGAGGATGTCCCGAATATGTCCCGAAGATGTCCCGAAGATGTCCCGAAGATGTCCCGAAGATGTCCCGAAGATGTCCCGAGCATGTCCCGAAGATGTCCCGAAGATGTCCCGAAGATGTCCCGAGCATGTCCCAAAGATGTAGCGAAGATGTCCCGAAGATGTCCCGAAGATGTCCCGAAGATGTCCCGAGCATGTCCCGAAGTTGTCCCGAAGATGTCCCGAAGATGTCCTGAAGAAGTCCCGAAGATGTCCCGAAGATGTCCCGAGCATGTCCCGAAGATGTCCCGAGGATGTTCCGAATATGTCCCGAAGATGTCCCGAAGATGTCCCGAAGATGTCCCAAAGATGTCCCGAGCATGTCCCGAAGATGTCCCGAAGATGTCCCGAGCATGTCCCGAAGATGTCCCGAAGATGTCCCGAAGCTGTCTCGAAGATGTCCCGAAGATGCCCCGAAGATGTCCCGAAGATGTCCCGAAGATGTCCCGAAGATGTCCCGAAGATGTCCCGAAGATGTCCCGAAGATGTCCCTAAGATGTCCCGAAGATGTCCCGAAGATGTCCCGAAGATGTCCCGAAGATGTCCCGATCATGTCCCGAAGTTGTCCCGAAGATGTCCCGAAGATGTCCCGAAGATATCCCGAGCATGTCGTGAAGATGTCCCGAAGATGTCCCGAGCATGTCCCGAAGATGTCCCGAAGATGTCCCGAAGATGTCTCGAGCATGTCCCAAAGATGTCCCAAAGATGTCCCGAAGATGTCCCGAAGATGTCCCGAAATTGTATCGAAGATGTCCCGAAGATGTCCCGAAGATGTCCCGAAGATATCCCGAGCATGTCCCGAAGATGTCCCGAAGATGTCCCTAGCATGTCCCGAAGATGTCCCGAGGATGTCCCGAAGATGTCCCGAGCATGTCCCGAAGATGTCCCGAAGATGTCCCGAAGTTGTCCCGAGCATGTCCCGAAGATGTCCCGAAGATGTCCCGAAGATGTCCCGAGCATGTCCCGAAGATGTCTTGAGCATGTCCCGAAGATGTCCCGAGCATGTCCCGAAGATGTCCCGAAGATGTCCCGAAGATGCCCCGAGCATGTCCCGAAGATGTCCCGAAGATGTCCCGAAGATGTCCCGAAGATGTCCCGAAGATGTCCCGAGCATTTCCCGAAAATGTCCTGAAGATGTCCCGAAGGTGTCCCGAAGATGTCCCGAGCATGTCCGGAAGATGTCCCGAAGATGTCCCGAGCATGTCCCTAGCATGTCCCGAAGATGTCGGGACATCTTCGGGACATGCTCGGGACATCTTCGGGACATCTTCGGGACATCTTCGGGACATCTTCGGGACATCTTCGGGACATGCTCGGGACATCTTCGGGACATCTTCGTTACATCTTCGGGACATCTTCGGGACATCTTCGGGACATGCTCGGGACATCTTCGGGACATGCTCGGGACATGCTCTGGACATCTTCGGGACATCTTCGGGACATGCTCGGGACATCTTCGGGACATCTTCGGCACATGCTCGGGACATCTTCGGGACATCTTCGGGACATCTTCGGGACATGCTCGGGATATCTTCGGAACATCTTCGGGACATCTTCGGGACAACTTCGGGACATGCTCGGGACAACTTCGGGACATCTTCGGGACATCTTCGGGACATCTTCGGGACATCTTCAAGACATCTTCGGGACATGCTCGGGACATCTTCGGGATATCTTCGGGACATCTTCGGGACATCTTCGGGACATGCTCGGGACATCTTCGGGACATCTTCGGGACAGCTTCGGGACATGCTCGAGACATCTTCGGGACATCTTCGGGACATCTTCGGGACATCTTCGGGACATCTTCGGGACATGCTCGGGACATCTTCGGGACATGCTCGGGACATCTTCGGGGCATCTTCGGGACATCTTCGGGATATCTTCGGGACATCTCCGGGACATCTTCGGGACATCTTCGGGACATGCTCGGGTCATCTACGGGACATCTTCGGGACATGCTCGGGACATCTTCGGGACATGCTCGGGACATCTTCGGGACATGCTCGGGACACCTTCGGGACATCTTCGGGACATCTTCGGGACATCTTCGGGACATCTTCGGGACATCTTCGGGACATGCTCTTGACATCTTCGGGACATCTTCGAGACATCTTCGGGACATCTTCGGGACATCTTCGGGACATGCTCGGGACATCTTCGGGACATCTTCGGGATATGCTCGGGACATCTTCGGGACATCTTCAGGACATCTTCGGGACATGCTCGGGACATCTTCGGGACATCTTCGGGACATGCTCGGGACATCTTCGGGATATCTTCGGGACATCTTCGGGACATCTTCAGGACATCTTCGGGACATGCTCGGGACATCTTCGGGATATCTTCGGGACATCTTCGGGACATCTTCAGGACATCTTCGGGACATGCTCGGGACATCTTCGGGACATCTTCGGGACATGCTCGGGACATCTTCGGGACATCTTCGGGACATCTTCGGGACATGCTCGGGACATCTTCGGGACATCTTCGGGACATCTTCGGGACATCTTCGGGACAACTTAAGGATATGCTCGGGACATCTTCGGGACATCTTCGGGATATGCTCGGGACATCTTCGGGACATCTTCGGGACATCTTCGGGACATCTTCGGGACATCTTCGGGACATCTTCGGGACATGCTCGGGACATCTTCGGGACATCTTCGGGTCATCTTCGGGACATCTTCGGGACATGCTCTTGACACCTTCGGGACATCTTCGAGACATTTTCGGGACATCTTTGGGACATCTTCGGGACATCTTCGGGACATGCTCGGGACATCTTCGGGACATCTTCGGGACATGCTCGGGACATCTTCGGGACATCTTCGGGACATCTTCGGGACATGCTCGGGACAACTTCGGGACATTTTCTTGACATCTTCGGGACATCTTCGGGACATGCTCGGGACATCTTAGGGACATCTTCGGGACATCTTCGGGACATCTTCGGGACATCTTCGGGACATGCTCGTGACATCTTCGGGACATATTCGGGACATGCTTGGTACATCTTCGGGACATGCTCGGGACATCTTCGGGACATCTTCGGGACATCTTCGGGACATCTTCAGGACATCTTCGGGACATGCTCGGGACATGCTCGGGACATCTTCGGGACATCTTCGGGACATGCTCGGGACATCTTCGGGACATCTTCGGGACATCTTCGGGACATCTTCGGGACATCTTCGGGACATGCTCGGGACATCTTCGGGACATGCTCGGGACAACTTCGGGACATCTTCGGGACATCTTCGGGACATCTTCGGGACATCTTCGGGACATCTTCGGGACAGCTTCGGGACATGCTCGGGACATCTTCGGGATATCTTCGGGACATCTTCGGGACATCTTCAGGACATCTTCGGGACATGCTCGGGACATCTTCGGGACATCTTCGGGACATGCTCGGGACATCTTCGGGATATCTTCGGGACATCTTCGGGACATCTTCAGGACATCTTCGGGACATGCTCGGGACATGCTCGGGATATCTTCGGGACATCTTCGGGACATCTTCGGGACATGCTCGGGACATCTTCGGGACACCTTCGGGACATCTTCGGGACATCTTCGGGACAACTTCGGGACATCTTCGGGACATCTTCGGGACATGCTCGGGACATCTTCGGGACATCTTCGGGACATGCTCGGGACATCTTCGGGACATCTTCGGGACATCTTCGGGACATCTTCGGGACATGCTCGGGACATCTTCGGGACATCTTCGGGACATCTTCGGGACATCTTCGATACATCTTCGGGACATCTTCGGGACATGCTCGGGACAACTTCGGGACATTTTCTTGACATCTTCGGGACATCTTCGGGACATGCTCGGGACATCTTCGGGACATCTTCGGGACATCTTCGGGACATCTTCGGGACATCTTCGGGACATGCTCGTGACATCTTCGGGACATATTCGGGACATGCTTGGTACATCTTCGGGACATGCTCGGGACATCTTCGGGACATCTTCGGGACATCTTCGGGACATCTTCAGGACATCTTCGGGACATGCTCGGGACATGCTCGGGACATCTTCGGGACATCTTCGGGACATGCTCGGGACATCTTCGGGACATCTTCGGGAAATCTTCGGGACATCTTCGGGACAGCTTCGGGACATGCTTGGGACATCTTCGGGATATCTTCGGGACATCTTCGGGACATCTTCAGGACATCTTCGGGACATGCTCGGGACATCTTCGGGACATCTTCGGGACATGCTCGGGACATCTTCGGGATATCTTCGGGACATCTTCGGGACATCTTCAGGACATCTTCGGGACATGCTCGGGACATGCTCGGGATATCTTCGGGACATCTTCGGGACATCTTCGGGACATCTTCGGGACATCTTCGGGACATCTTCGGGACATGCTCGGGACATCTTCGGGACATCTTCGGGACATCTTCGGGACATCTTCGGGACATCTTCGGGGCATGCTCGGGACATCTTAGGGACATCTTCGGGACATGCTCGGGACAACTTCGGGACATCTTCGGGACATCTTCGGGACATGCTCGGGACATCTTCGGGATATCTCCGGGACATCTTCGGGACATCTTCAGGACATCTTCGGGACATCTTCGGGATATCTTCGGGACATGCTCGGGACATCTACGGGACAACTTCGGGACATGCTCGGGACATCTTCGGGACATGCTCGGGACATCTTCGGGACATCTTCGGGACATCTTCGGGACATCTTCGGGACATGCTCTTGACATCTTCGGGACATCTTCGAGACATCTTCGGGACATCTTCGGGACATCTTCGGGACATCTTCGGGACATGCTCGGGACATCTTCGGGACATCTTCGGGACATGCTCGGGACATCTTCGGGACATCTTCGGGACATGCTCGATACAACTTCGGGACATCTTCGGGACATCTTCGGGACATCTTCGGGACATGTTCGGGACATCTTAGGGACATCTTCGAGACATCTTCGGGACATCTTCGGGACATCTTCGGGACATGCTCGTGACATCTTCGGGACATGCTTGGGACATCTTCGGGACATGCTCGGGACATCTTCGGGACATCTTCGGGACATCTTCGGGACATGCTCGGGACATATTCGGGACATCTTCGGGACATGCTCGGGACATCTTCGGGACATCTTCGGGACATCTTCGGGACATCTTCGGGACATGCTCGGGACAACTTCGGGACATCTTCGGGACATCTTCGGGACATGCTCTTGACACCTTCGGGACATCTTCGAGACATCTTCGGGACATCTTCGGGACATCTTCGGGACATGCTCGGGACATCTTCGGGACATCTTCGGGACATGCTCGGGACATCTTCGGGACATCTTCGGGACATCTTAGGGACATCTTCGGGACATGCTCGGGACAACTTCGGGACATCTTCTTGACATCTTCGGGACATCTTCGGGACATGCTCGGGACATCTTAGGGACACCTTCGGGACATCTTCGGGACATCTTCGGGACATCTTCGGGACATGCTCGTGACATCTTCGGGACATATTCGGGACATGCTTGGGACATCTTCGGGACATGCTCGGGACATCTTCGGGACATCTTCGGGACATCTTTGGGACATCTTCAGGACATCTTCGGGACATGCTCGGGACATGCTCGGGACATGCTCGGGACATCTTCGGGACATCTTCGGGACATCTTCGGGACATGCTCGGGACATCTTCGGGACATCTTCGGGACATCTTCGGGACATCTTCGGGACATGCTCGGGACATCTTCGGGACATCTTCGGGACATGCTCGGGACAACTTCGGGACATCTGCGGGACATCTTCGGGACATGCTCGGGACATCTTCGGGACATCTTCGGGACATCTTCGGGACATCTTCAGGACATCTTCGGGACATCTTCGGGACATCTTCGGGACATGCTCGGGACATCTTCGGGACATCTTCGGGACATCTTCGGGACATCTTCGGGACATGCTCGGGACATCTTCGGGACATCTTCGGGACATGCTCGGGACAACTTCGGGACATCTTCGGGACATCTTCGGGACATGCTCGGGACATCTTCGGGATATCTTCGGGACATCTTCGGGACATCTTCAGGACATCTTCGAGACATCTTCGGCACATCTTCGGGACATGCTCGGGACATCTACGGGACATCTTCGGGACATGCTCGGGACATCTTCGGGACATCTTCGGGACATGCTCGGGACATCTTCGGGACATCTTCGGGACATGCTCGGGACAACTTCGGGACATCTTCGGGACATCTTCGGGACATCTTCGGGACATCTTCGGGACATCTTCGGGACATCTTCGGGACATGCTCGGGACATCTTCGGGACATCTTCGGGACATGCTCGGGACATCTTCGGGACATCTTCGGGACATCTTCGGGACATCTTCGGGACATGCTCGGGACATCTTCGGGACATCTTCGGGACATCTTCGGGACATGCTCGGGACATCTTCGGGACATCTTCGGGACATCTTCGGGACATGCTCGGGACAACTTCGGGACATCTTCGGGACATCTTCGGGACATGCTCGGGACATCTTCGGGACATGCTTGGGACATCTTCGGGACATGCTCGGGACATCTTCGGGACATCTTCGGGACATCTTCGGGACATGCTCGGGACATCTTCGGGACATCTTCGGGACATCTTCGGGACATGCTCGGGACATCTTCGGGACATCTTCGGGACATGCTCGGGACAACTTCGGGACATCTTCGGGACATCTTCGGGACATGCTCGTGACATCTTCGGGACATGCTTGGGACATCTTCGGGACATGCTCGGGACATCTTCGGGACATCTTCGGGACATCTTCGGGACATCTTCGGGACATCTTCGGGACATGCTCGGGATATCTTCGGGACATCTTCGGGACATCTTCGGGACATGCTCGGGACATCTTCGGGACATCTTCGGGACATCTTCGGGACATCTTCGGGACATCTTCGAGACATCTTCGGGACATCTTCGGGACATCTTCGGGACATCTTCGGGACATGCTCGGGACATCTTCGGGACATCTTCGGGACATGCTCGGGACAACTTCGGGACATCTTCGGGACATCTTCGGGACATGCTCGGGACATCTTCGGGATATCTTCGGGACATCTTCGGGACATCTTCAGGACATCTTCGGGACATCTTCGGGACATCTTCGGGACATGCTCGGGACATCTACGGGACATCTTCAGGACATCTTCGGGACATCTTCGGGACATCTTCGGGACATCTTCGGGACATGCTCGGGACATCTTCGGGACATCTTCGGGACATCTTCGGGACATCTTCGGGACATGCTCGGGACATCTTCGGGACATCTTCGGGACATGCTCGGGACAACTTCGGGACATCTTCGGGACATCTTCGGGACATGCTCGGGACATCTTCGGGATATCTTCGGGACATCTTCGGGACATCTTCAGGACATCTTCGGGACATCTTCGGGACATGCTCGGGACATCTTCGGGATATCTTCGGGACATCTTCGGGACATCTTCAGGACATCTTCGGGACATCTTCGGGACATCTTCGGGACATGCTCGGGACATCTTCGGGACATCTTCGGGACATGCTCGGGACAACTTCGGGACATCTTCGGGACATCTTCGGGACATCTTCGGGACATCTTCGGGACATCTTCGGGACATGCTCGGGACATCTTCGGGACATCTTCGGGACATGCTCGGGACATCTTCGGGACATCTTCGGGACATCTTCGGGACATCTTCGGGACATCTTCGAGACATCTTCGGGACATCTTCGGGACATCTTCGGGACATCTTCGGGACATGCTCGGGACATCTTCGGGACATCTTCGGGACATCTTCGGGACATCTTCGGGACATGCTCGGGACATCTTCGGGACATCTTCGGGACATGCTCGGGACAACTTCGGGACATCTTCGGGACATCTTCGGGACATGCTCGGGACATCTTCGGGATATCTTCGGGACATCTTCGGGACATCTTCAGGACATCTTCGGGACATCTTCGGGACATCTTCGGGACATGCTCGGGACATCTACGGGACATCTTCGGGACATGCTCGGGACATCTTCGGGACATCTTCGGGACATCTTTGGGACATCTTCAGGACATCTTCGGGACATCTTCGGGACATGCTCGTGACATCTTCGGGACATATTCGGGACATGCTTGGGACATCTTCGGGACATGCTCGGGACATCTTCGGGACATCTTCGGGACATCTTTGGGACATCTTCAGGACATCTTCGGGACATGCTCGGGACATGCTCGGGACATGCTCGGGACATCTTCGGGACATCTTCGGGACATCTTCGGGACATGCTCGGGACATCTTCGGGACATCTTCGGGACATCTTCGGGACATCTTCGGGGCATGCTCGGGACATCTTCGGGACATCTTCGGGACATGCTCGGGACAACTTCGGGACATCTTCGGGACATCTTCGGGACATGCTCGGGACATCTTCGGGACATCTTCGGGACATCTTCGGGACATCTTCAGGACATCTTCGGGACATCTTCGGGACATCTTCGGGACATGCTCGGGACATCTTCGGGACATCTTCGGGACATCTTCGGGACATCTTCGGGACATGCTCGGGACATCTTCGGGACATCTTCGGGACATGCTCGGGACAACTTCGGGACATCTTCGGGACATCTTCGGGACATGCTCGGGACATCTTCGGGATATCTTCGGGACATCTTCGGGACATCTTCAGGACATCTTCGAGACATCTTCGGGACATCTTCGGGACATGCTCGGGACATCTACGGGACATCTTCGGGACATGCTCGGGACATCTTCGGGACATCTTCGGGACATGCTCGGGACATCTTCGGGACATCTTCGGGACATGCTCGGGACAACTTCGGGACATCTTCGGGACATCTTCGGGACATCTTCGGGACATCTTCGGGACATCTTCGGGACATCTTCGGGACATGCTCGGGACATCTTCGGGACATCTTCGGGACATGCTCGGGACATCTTCGGGACATCTTCGGGACATCTTCGGGACATCTTCGGGACATGCTCGGGACATCTTCGGGACATCTTCGGGACATCTTCGGGACATGCTCGGGACTTCGGGACATCTTCGGGACATCTTCGGGACATGCTCGGGACATCTTCGGGACATGCTTGGGACATCTTCGGGACATGCTCGGGACATCTTCGGGACATCTTCGGGACATCTTCGGGACATGCTCGGGACATCTTCGGGACATCTTCGGGACATCTTCGGGACATGCTCGGGACATCTTCGGGACATCTTCGGGACATGCTCGGGACAACTTCGGGACATCTTCGGGACATCTTCGGGACATGCTCGTGACATCTTCGGGACATGCTTGGGACATCTTCGGGACATGCTCGGGACATCTTCGGGACATCTTCGGGACATCTTCGGGACATCTTCGGGACATCTTCGGGACATCTTCGGGACATGCTCGGGATATCTTCGGGACATCTTCGGGACATCTTCGGGACATGCTCGGGACATCTTCGGGACATCTTCGGGACATCTTCGGGACATCTTCGGGACATCTTCGAGACATCTTCGGGACATCTTCGGGACATCTTCGGGACATCTTCGGGACATGCTCGGGACATCTACGGGACATCTTCAGGACATCTTCGGGACATCTTCGGGACATCTTCGGGACATCTTCGGGACATGCTCGGGACATCTTCGGGACATCTTCGGGACATCTTCGGGACATCTTCGGGACATGCTCGGGACAGCTTCGGGACATCTTCGGGACATGCTCGGGACAACTTCGGGACATCTTCGGGACATCTTCGGGACATGCTCGGGATATCTTCGGGATATCTTCGGGACATCTTCGGGACATCTTCAGGACATCTTCGGGACATCTTCGGGACATCTTCGGGACATGCTCGGGACATCTTCGGGATATCTTCGGGACATCTTCGGGACATCTTCAGGACATCTTCGGGACATCTTCGGGACATCTTCGGGACATGCTCGGGACATCTTCGGGACATCTTCGGGACATGCTCGGGACAACTTCGGGACATCTTCGGGACATCTTCGGGACATCTTCGGGACATCTTCGGGACATCTTCGGGACATGCTCGGGACATCTTCGGGACATCTTCGGGACATGCTCGGGACATCTTCGGGACATCTTCGGGACATCTTCGGGACATCTTCGGGACATCTTCGAGACATCTTCGGGACATCTTCGGGACATCTTCGGGACATCTTCGGGACATCTTCGGGACATGCTCGGGACATCTTCGGGACATCTTCGGGACATCTTCGGGACATCTTCGGGACATGCTCGGGACAGCTTCGGGACATCTTCGGGACATGCTCGGGACAACTTCGGGACATCTTCGGGACATCTTCGGGACATGCTCGGGACATCTTCGGGATATCTTCGGGACATCTTCGGGACATCTTCAGGACATCTTCGGGACATCTTCGGGACATCTTCGGGACATGCTCGGGACATCTTCGGGATATCTTCGGGACATCTTCGGGACATCTTCAGGACATCTTCGGGACATCTTCGGGACATCTTCGGGACATGCTCGGGACATCTTCGGGACATCTTCGGGACATGCTCGGGACAACTTCGGGACATCTTCGGGACATCTTCGGGACATCTTCGGGACATCTTCGGGACATCTTCGGGACATGCTCGGGACATCTTCGGGACATCTTCGGGACATGCTCGGGACATCTTCGGGACATCTTCGGGACATCTTCGGGACATCTTCGGGACATCTTCGAGACATCTTCGGGACATCTTCGGGACATCTTCGGGACATCTTCGGGACATGCTCGGGACATCTTCGGGACATCTTCGGGACATCTTCGGGACATCTTCGGGACATGCTCGGGACATCTTCGGGACATCTTCGGGACATGCTCGGGACAACTTCGGGACATCTTCGGGACATCTTCGGGACATGCTCGGGACATCTTCGGGATATCTTCGGGACATCTTCGGGACATCTTCAGGACATCTTCGGGACATCTTCGGGACATCTTCGGGACATGCTCGGGACATCTACGGGACATCTTCGGGACATGCTCGGGACATCTTCGGGACATCTTCGGGACATGCTCGGGACATCTTCGGGACATCTTCGGGACATGCTCGGGACAACTTCGGGACATCTTCGGGACATCTTCGGGACATCTTCGGGACATCTTCGGGACATCTTCGGGACATCTTCGGGACATGCTCGGGACATCTTCGGGACATCTTCGGGACATGCTCGGGACATCTTCGGGACATCTTCGGGACATGCTCGGGACAACTTCGGGACATCTTCGGGACATCTTCGGGACATCTTCGGGACATCTTCGGGACATCTTCGGGACATCTTCGGGACATCTTCGGGACATCTTCGGGACATCTTCGGGACATGCTCGTGACATCTTCGGGACATGCTTGGGACACCTTCGGGACATGCTCGGGACATCTTCGGGACATCTTCGGGACATGCTCGTGACATCTTCGGGACATCTTCGGGACATGCTTGGGACACCTTCGGGACATGCTCGGGACATCTTTGGGACATCTTCGGGACATCTTCGGGACATCTTCAGGACATCTTCGGGACATGCTCGGGACATGCTCGGGACATCTTCGGGATATCTTCGGGACATCTTCGGGACATCTTCGGGACATCTTCGGGACATCTTCGGGACATGCTCGGGACATGCTCGGGACATCTTCGGGACATCTTCGGGACATCTTCGGGACATCTTCGGGACATCTTCAGGACATCTTCAGGACATGCTCGGGACATGCTCGGGTCATCTTCGGGACATATTCGGGACATCTTCGGGACATCTTCGGGACATCTTCGGGACATCTTCGGGACATGCTCGGGACATGCTCGGGACATCTTCGGGACATCTTCGGGACATCTTCGGGACATCTTCGGGACATGCTCGGGACATCTTCGGGACATCTTCGGGACATGCTCGGGACAACTTCGGGACATCTTCGGGACATGCTCGGGACATCTTTGGGACATCTTCGGGACATGCTCGGGACATCTTCGACACATCTTCGGGACATTTTCGGGACAACTTCGAGACATCTTTGGGACATGCTCGGGACAACTTCGGGACATCTTCGGGACATGCTCGTGACATCTTCGGGACATATTCGGGACATGCTTGGGACATCTTCGGGACATGCTCGGGACATCTTCGGGACATCTTCGGGACATCTTCGGGACATCTTCAGGACATCTTCGGGACATGCTCGGGACATCTTCGGGACATGCTCGGGACATCTTCGGGACATCTTCGGGACATGCTCGGGACATCTTCGGGACATCTTCAGGACATCTTCGGGACATTTTCGGGACATGCTCGGGACATCTTCGGGACATCTTCGGGACATCTTCGGGACATGCTCGGGACATCTTCGGGACATCTTCGGGACAACTTCGGGACATCTTCGGGACATGCTCGGGACATCTTCGGGACATCTTCGGGACATGCTCGGGACAACTTCGGGACATCTTCGGGACATCTTCGGGACATGCTCGGGACATCTTCGGGATATCTTCGGGACATCTTCGGGACATCTTCAGGACATCTTCGGGACATCTTCGGGACATCTTCGGGACATGATCGGGACATCTACGGGACATCTTCGGGACATGCTCGGGACATCTTCGGGATATCTTCGGGACATCTTCGGGACATCTTCAGGACATCTTCGGGACATCTTCGGGACATCTTCGGGACATGATCGGGACATCTACAGGACATCTTCGGGACATGCTCGGGACATCTTCGGGACATCTTCGGGACATGCTCGGGACATCTTCGGGACATCTTCGGGACATGCTCGGGACAACTTCGGGACATCTTCGGGACATCTTCGGGACATCTTCGGGACATCTTCGGGACATCTTCGGGACATGCTCGGGACATCTTCGGGACATCTTCGGGACATGCTCGGTACATCTTCGGGACATCTTCGGGACATCTTCGGGACATGCTCGGGACAACTTCGGGACATCTTCGGGACATCTTCGGGACATCTTAGGGACATCTTCGGGACATCTTCGGGACATCTTCGGGACATCTTCGGGACATGCTCGTGACATCTTCGGGACATCTTCGGGACATGCTTGGGACATCTTCGGGACATGCTCGGGACATCTTCGGGACATCTTCGGGACATCTTCGGGACATCTTCAGGACATCTTAGGGACATGCTCGGGACATGCTCGGGACATCTTCGGGACATCTTCGGGACATCTTCGGGACATCTTCGGGACATCTTCGGGACATGCTCGGGACATGCTCGGGACATCTTCGGGACATCTTCGGGACATCTTCGGGACATCTTCAGGACATCTTCGGGACATGCTCGGGACATGCTCGGGTCATCTTCGGGACATATTCGGGACATCTTCGGGACATCTTCGGGACATGCTCGGGACATGCTCGGGACATGCTCGGGACATCTTCGGGACATCTTCGGGACATCTTCGGGACATCTTCGGGACATCTTCGGGACATGCTCGGGACAACTTCGGGACATCTTCGGGACATGCTCGGGACATCTTTGGGACATCTTCGGGACATGCTCGGGACATCTTCGACACATCTTCGGGACATTTTCGGGACAACTTCGAGACATCTTTGGGACATGCTCGGGACAACTTCGGGACATCTTCGGGACATCTTCGGGATATCTTCGGGACATGCTCGGGACATCTTCGGGACATGCTCGGGACATTTACGGGACATGCTCGGGACATCTGCGGAACATCTTCGGGACATACTCGGGACATAATTGGGACGTGTTTGGGAACATTTCTAAAACCCAATCCAAAAACGTACGGTACTCCATTCGATCGGATGTCTAATATTCATGAGTTAAGTTGAGCGCGATGTTGTATTGACTTTCTTTTCATCTGATAGCGAAGAAAAAACAACGAAAATTTTTTATACTTTGACCATCTGGTGATCTAACTGGCAAATAATACTAGGAAAATTTTAAAAATTTAAATTTAAAAAATTTACTGACTGTAATAGAAATGATTTTTGCCTATGACGATAAGAGTTGCTGTCAAAAAAAGTTTGAACTTTAAAAGTTAAGTAATTAATTAAAGGGTTTTTTAGCATTGTTAGTTCAATCAACTGCCAAACCCTTTTATTGGAAAACCCCAATAAATGTCCAGACAAAAGTATAGTTATTAAAGTATAAACTTATATTAAAATAATATTTACTCTCAGAGTAAGATATGTATAAAGATCATAATGCAGGTATTTTTATGTAAAAATAAAAAAACACAAATTTATGTAAATTTATACAATTTATTTGAACCCATCAATAATAATAACAGAAATAAATTTTTAAAAAATATATGTTTGATTCTACGGGCTATGAATCTATTTTTCAGCGTGAAAAATATAATTTATATGGAAATTTTCATATAAAAATCAAAAATTTTATTTATCTTTCCAATTGACAATAAACAACAAAAAAAACCCTCTGTCCACACAAAAGGATTTCCTTTCCACTCGACCAAATTGAACACAATAAACGTGTTCAACACAATGGATTATGAAATTATTATTATCTTTCCAACCGTTGCACCGCACCGTTCTCTTTTGATTTTTCCATTTTTATTTCATCCGAATTTCCCGCCTCAAAATGAATGCATCACAATCAATAAAAAATCGACAAAATCCCATTTATATAAACAACATCAACAAACAACAATAGCCAAAATATTGTCAACTTTTTTCAAAAATAAAAATCTTTAAGGACACAAAAGGAAGACGACAAACCCATCATTTGTATTGTCCTGTGTGATCTATGAATATTATGGAAATCACTCCTTGTGTCCAATCTGTCTATGATAGCATTTTACTATTTTGTGTCTGTGTAACTGCATTTTAAACTGACAGATGAATGACCACACACAATGTCAACTCGATTCTATAGTTAGACACAAATTTATGGGCGTGTAATCTGTTGTTTACGCTTGTTCGTCCTTTTCACTTTCTGGCTCTCTGATGGACACGGACATTCCCCATGGATGATATGATGCTATCGCCTATCGTGGAGTTTCCATTTGGAAAATTAAGTGAGCATTTATTTTTGTCACCCGATCTATCTTTAGGTTATAGGTACCTGGAGATGGATGCTGTATCTTAAAGATAAGAGAGTGCCCTGCCCTCCCTTTTTTAAATGGGACTGTCTTTTGATGCGGCGATAAATATTATGCCACAAAACATGCGGCTGCATGCCACAGAAGTTGTATGGAATTTCCTACCTTTTCGATTGGGGTTGAAGATATAGAAAATATGGGGCTTTTTGTTAAGTGGAGCGGAGAGATATGTTTGGTATTTTACCGCGTGCAACAAAAAGATAGAAATAAAAAACATTTCTTTTGAAACTTTAATCGAGCATTTAGAAAATGGTCTAAAATTTGATTTGAAAGGAAAACGCAATTAAGGAACGAATTCATTCTTCGACATGGTTTTCATCGTTTTCCACGATAAGATCGTTCGAGGTTTTTAAACTAATGCTTCTGGAGGTTTTAAATTACCACATTTCAATATTCCATAGCAGTTGTTTTATTCGAAAAAATAGCCAAAGAGCGGACCACCGAAGTGTTAATCATGGTTCTATCTGGAAAATATTTAGTGGAATGTATTGAAGAGGAAAATCTTTGGTTAGAGAGAACACAAATGGTATCACTTGTGGACATTGTTCATGAAATAGGTATATCTAAAAATTGGGCTTGGGTAATATTTTATTTAAATTCAAGAACACTGGTTTGGCCCATGTAAGTTGTGTGATTTCATGACACCTTTGTGACATGGGTTTAATGGTTATGGTCAATGACAGCAATGAATATATTTTGTGTGTGTAACTCATGTTACATTGAACTTTTAGGTTAAGTAATAAAATGATGTTTTTGACTGTTGTGTAACGTATATTTAAACAACAATGACATCAACATATTAGAGTTGCTCCACTTTAAGTGGCAGTAAATAAAATTTTTAAGAAAATATCAATCATAAATGCTCTGAAAAACTACATAAATGTCTATTTTTTGTATCAGAAAGTTTCACAAAATGCGACTTTATGCTAAAATACTCTAACCATATGGTCAAACCACCGTTGAACCACCGGCCACCGCGGGTTGACGAATAAGTAATTGTTGATCGTGGTGCGTTATAAGGAATAATTATATTATTATAATAGGTGTGTTTTTTATTACCACCGGGCTTAACTGGACAAAAAAAACGCCTCCGAGCTTAATGAGAAAAATTAGCAGCACTGCATATTAAATGTTCCGAAATCAGCTGACACAAAAATATATATTTAGAGTTGTCATATTTTTCGCTTTTGAGTTTTTTTGTGTGTTTTTTTGGAAAAAAAGTTTAATAATTAAACAAATAGTTAAAAAAATAATTGTCATTCCAAACATCAGTTTTGATGTTTTTAAACTAATTTTAAACAATTTATGAAAAAACTCATTTGGTAGCACAGATTTTAATCTGTCGAAAAAGTTAAGCCCAGAGAATTCTGAGCCCGACGGGCTAAGGTGTTGTTGTATTTAACATGTAAATTTCTTAGCCCAGACTGCGTTTTTTTTGCCCAGTTAAGACCGGTTGTAATAAAAAACACACCTAATAGTAATAAACATATTATTCACAAGTTTAACAGAAAACTCATATATTTTTTGATACTTGATTAAAACATGCACAAGGTAAAATCTCAAAGGAATGCGTTTTTCTTAGGTCTCAAAAGGCCCACAATAAAAAATAATATTAAAAATATCGGTGGTTTTGCTGTGGTTCAGCTTTGATTCGGCGTTTGTTCGATTACCGACCATTTGTGATTTTATGAAATGCACGATGCCTTTTAAAAAACTATCCCGGCGCTCAAGCAGAAAAGCTGAATAGAGTCGGCGAATTATTTATTTATTTTATTTTATTTATTTTTTTTTTTTGGACTTAAGTGCCACTTACACAACTGTGAAATAGACCCTTCTTGGCATGATAACACTTATTATTCTGCTTCCCCTGAAATATTTTTTTATTTAAAAAACGTGTAAGTGTACTAAATCCACCCACATAAACACATAACCTTACATCTTTTAATTAAATGTTAACTACCTTGCTAACTTCTGCAACAAAAACTATTTCACCGGCTTAAAAGTACGAGTTGACACAAAGGACAATAGTTAATTTTATCTTAACTTTTATGTATGGAATACAACTCATTTCAAAACTATGCGTTGAAAAGTCATAACAAAACAAAAATATCTGTAATTAGTCTTGTTGAGGGGATCGCGTGCTTGTTGTTCATAAATTTCGGGGACGAACATCACAGTGTTGTGAGTTGTCTGTGGAAATAAGAAAATCACTGATTTTTATCAAAATACACATTGTTTGTTTGGAAAGGGAGCATTTCTATTTTCTACGAGTATATATGTATATACAAATAATCGTGACCTGCACGAATTCTATCAGGATTCCAGGATACAATACACTTAATGTTAATTGGGCTAAGAGAAATATAACACTAACAACAAAGCTATATCTACCTGCTTACATAAATATAAACGAGCAAAATCGGAATCAAAGTCACACAGAAATTTATTAATGTATTGAGTAAAATGTAAGGTCTATGAATATTCAACACCAAATAAATTATCGTAGGTTTTTTTTTGGCAACAACAATTATGATGTAATGTGTAGTACAAAAAATCCATGAGTTAAGATTGGTGTGAAAACTTGACAATGCTAAGCTAAAATTGGTGCGGCCGACTGATCACCGGGACAAAAATATCAAAAGAGACATAAATCTAAACGCCCTCATGAGACATGTCTCATCGGACATTTCTCATGAGACATGTCTCACGGGACTTGTCTCATCGGACATGTCCCATGAGACATGTCATCAGACATGCCATAAGACATGTCATCAGATATATGATCAGACATGTCATCAGACATATCATCAGAGACATGTCATCAGGGACATGGCATCAGACATGTCATCAGACATGTTGTCAGACATGTCGTCATACATGTTTTCAGAAAAATTTCATGTCTCATCGGACGTTTGGCGTCTGGATTCTATCTTAGTCACTTCTAGATGACGTGTGGGAAGCTACTGAGTCACAGACGTGACATTTACGCGAACAATAAAAATTCGGTTTGGCACTCAATGGGTGCGTTCACGTACGCACAGATACAATATCCAAGATACCTAAGTATCCGCTACGTTTGTGAACACGAATCAGCTGTTCTTCAAATCTCCCATAAGATACACAAGAATCCAGAAATTTTTAAGATACCTTTGAATTTGTTTGCTTGTCAACACATGTGTTAGATCAGCTGAGATTTTATATGGGATTACAACAACACAAAGGTATCCGGATACCCTTGGATCGGTACGTGAACGCACCCAATGGGTCTTACATTTACAGCAATTTAATGTAGAAAATTATTTTCTATGTTTAATGCGATTTTATTCACCAGTTATAATATAAGAAAAAATTCTTTTATGACCTCAATCTAACTCGCGTAGGCTACAATTAAATCTTTCAATCAATCTCATCAATAGTAATCCACTTAAGAAAACATTTTCTTTCATTCCCAAAATAAACAAACCTTGAACGATGACCAACCTCAAATTGAATAAAAATAGATAATCTATATTGACCACACATATTGCTCAATTTTGAGTTTCTTTTTTTCTTAACTATTTTTCCAAATTGTGTGTTGTTGTCTAGATAATCAAAACATACTGTCAACTAATTGCCAAATACCTTCATACAAACCCCCAATTGTTCTTTTAATCTGAAGTTCCCTCCCACAATTCCGATTGCAAACAATAACTTTGCACACATCCCCCACACACCCTTAAAAATACATAACATTCGAAAATTGATTATCCTTAAAAAGTTCGTCCTTCATTCGTGTTTTCGAGACTTTCAAGACCGCGCCACAAAAATATAGTTTTGCGTCGACGGTAATGCTGATAAAATAAACTACACACTCTGGCACAACACAGACAACAAAATTGATTGCTCTCTTAAGGATCCACACTTTGGCTGAAGCATATAGTAATCTTGACTTTGGTCAGCACTCTGTCCCTGTCCTCTTCAAAAAAAAAAAAAGAACCTCTCCCAGGGCTTTCATTCATTTTCGCAAAAAACAGACAAATACGAGTAAAAACAAAACAAAAACAGCAAAAATTCAAAACTTTTTTACTCCTTCAAGGAACTTTAACTATGCAAGCTTTCAAGTTAATTTTTAGTATATTTTTTGCAGAGAAGTTTTGTGAGATAGAACTCCTTCGGCGCATGACGACGACGCACCCCATTCATCTTCCCCAGGATTCTGCTCTCAGAGTTTTGCCAGGATAAGACAGAGCTCGTTTCGTACAGAGATTTTCAAAGCCAGCCAGCTTTAGCAAATCAGTTCTCTAAAGGTCCTGTTTGAATTCGAACACAATTTCGTAGAAATATCGGCCCTTGTATCCGGTAAAGGATAACATTATCCTTAAATTGTTACAATTTTCAAAAAATTAATGGCCGTGTCGGTCGGTTAGCAATTTAAAAAAAAAAGGAAAAAAACAACCGGAAGTAGTTAAGAAAAGTTAAACCAAATGTCGGGTCTTGAGTCCTTTGAATCCTGTGAAGTGTTTTCCTTGTGATAATTGTGTGAATTTTTTTTTATTGTTTTAATTGAATACAATCTCAAGTATCAAGCTAAAGCAAATTCTAAAGAAAAACCAAAAAAAAAAGTTACAAAGGCGGAACATAAATTTATTGCTGCTGCAGTTGAAATGTCACAAGGATCAAGAGAAACACAGCATCATGGTGGTATTGCTGGAATCGGAGGAGGGGGAGGAGGTGGTGGTAATGGTAGTGTAACGTTGATGGGGAAACCAAACCAACAACATTCACACTTCCATCAGCAGCAACCGCCTACGAATATTTCAACGAGCACCATTATTTCAAATACCGGGGTAGGAATACTACAAAGGATTACATCTACGCAGGTACGGTAACTCTGTGTCCTTTATTTTTTTTTGTTTAAAGTTTGTTTTGTGTGTAATTTGATGACGTAAATCCTTGGCTCTCGCTCTCATTGAAATGCGGTGTCCTTAGAAAAAAAAAAAAAAATGATGACGGATACACTGCATGCATTTTATTCAAAAAGGAGAAATTTCTCGAAAGCCGGCTTTTCCATACACAGATTGTGGTTCTCTAGACTCTGAGTTCGAGTTTGAGGTCCAAATGGGGTTTGTGCTGTGGGATCTTTCTCTATTGGAGAGAAGTTTTCATAATTTATTTCATTCATTAAAGTTTGTTTTGCTCGTTAATTTTAATGTTATTTCCCCAAACGATTGCACATATAAATATCATCATCATCATACCAAACTCCTACGCTTTTTGGTTGGTTAATGGAAGGAAACGAAGGAAGGATGGAGAGGGTTTTAGTCCATTCAAGTGCGAAAACATGAATACCCTTTTAGAAGCTTGATCTTTTGGTATATATATCTGAATTGTAATTAAGATTTATAATATTGAGAAAAGAGGATTTGGGGAGTTACATAAGCTTGAGAGTAGAAGGAATATCTGATTTTAGATAAAGTTGAAATATTAAAGTTATTTATTTATGTTACTTTGAAAAGTTTCATTGTCAATTGGGGATTCATAATTTTGTACCTGAATATATTTATTGTAAGCAATCTGAATTTGTTTTGGCATCCATGATGCAATTAAAGATGAGAACAAGGATAAAAGGAATTATTTATAACGATCTTGACATTGGTTTTATTGAAGCAATACGAAGAACAAATTATTTGTTATTGAGTGTTTTTCGTTTTTCGTATATGTTCATATGTTCAATTATAACTTCTATATTACTTATCGTAATTTGACAAAAGATGTATCTTTGGAATCGTCTTGTTTATAGGCAAGTTATTGGCTATGTAACTTATTGAATATAGAACCCAAGTGAAAAAAATAAAAAATCAACATGCTAAAATGATGCTAAGAATTGTTTGCTTGTTTAAGAATCAACGCAAAAGTCTTAAAAAGCTTCTAATCCAACTAAAATTGTTGCTTCTATAAAGTTTTACTAATGCTTATAAATCTGGCTTCTTTAAGGCTTTATAAGAGCAAAATTTTGTTTCATAACGCAAGCACTAATAGTCCTATAATATATGCAATAAGTATTCTCTGGTACACTTATAGGTATAAATAACACTATCGGCTCTTGATAAGAATATTTATTGGAGTATTGGAGTACTTCTTTTAGGTACAATAGGAGTGAAAAAAGGTAGCCTTTCTGACTCCTTAGATTGTATAGAAATTTGAAACGGGCAAAACTAATCATGACAAGAAGCTTCTCTGCATCATTATAGAAGGGAAATTGTTAATTGAATACGTGGCTACATTTGCCTTATTGAAAATTTCTATTTAAAAGAAAGATATTAGAAAAATTTTTATATTTTAAGAAGAAAACATCGTCGAAAAATTTCTGACTAACAATGTTGAAAATTTCCAATGATTTCTTAAGGATTGTTCAACTCTGTTTGTACTAGATAATAAGCGTTGGGCGCCATTTTAATTTAAAAAAAAAAAAAAAAAATTTGGTAGAACTAAAAAACCAATGATAATAGAATTCTTAACAAATAATACGAAAAGAAGAAAAGAAAACAAGTTGTCTCAAAATTTCCAACCCACAAAAGAATCAAAAACACAAAACAAAAAGAGAGAAAAACAAAATATAAAGCAGCTTAAGAACTAACTGACACAATTCACATTTACCATAATAAATCCTTAAGCTGATTATGTGTCAAGATACAATCCCGAAGAAGTGTCTAAATAAATTGCAAAACACATATCCACCCGGATTCAGGAATTTCTTTTTAATCTTCTTTCGAATGCATTAAAAGTATGTGTAACTTGTTCTTATACATGGATAGGATATGTACCTACCCTTCAATTGAGACATATCACTGATTGTCAATAAGTATAGTACCACCCTCTTCATCTTTTTATTTTTTCCTCCTTAAGTTCATTGAACTTCTATGCCATTCCTGCAGAAATGGAAATTTGCCACCCCACCAAGCAGGCAGGCACAAGACAGTGCGTCCTTCGCCACCCTACTACAATCATCATATACACGTATTTTGTGATATATCAAAAACACTTTTGCATAAAAACTACTTTTTTTCATCACTTTTGTATCAAATCAACTATGCACAAGGTACTTTTCGCGCACATGCAAAAGACAAATAACAGAGAGCAAGCAACTCAGCAACAACAACAAAAACATCAACGACAGTAAAATAAAAAAAAAGTCCTATACTGCTGCTTTGTAAATAAATAAAATGCTCAACACAAGGTAAAGAACAATCACCCCCGTCATACAGTTAAAGGCAAGCAAGGACGATATTTCTGGAACAAAATGAGAAACAATAAAAAATCTAGTGACTGGGGAAAAATATTAAAACGAAAGAAAAAGAGGAAATTCACTATTGCCAACTTGATAATAAATCGGTGAAAATAGGAAAATTTGCTTCTATAAGGTTTTACAGAAGCAATTTATGGCATCTGTTGAGCTTTATAGAAGCAAAATTGTTAGACAGGTAAAACTGCATAGTTTATTGCTTCTATAAAGCTTTAAAGAAGCAATGGTTATCCGGGTAAAAGTTAATTAGTTTTTGACGTTTAATATACTCTTCAACTGGATATTTTTTTTTTGCTTTTATAAAGCCTTAAAGAAGCAATGGAAGCATCAGTTAAGCTTTATAGCAGCAAAATTGTTAGTCTGGTAAAACTGAAACAGTTTTTGACATTTAATTTATGCTTCAACTAGATCATTTTTTGCTGCTATAAAGCTTTACAGAAGCAATGGAAGGAAGCATGTGTTAAGTTTTATAGCAGTAAAATTGTTAGTCGGTACACAGAAATTTCAACAGACAGATCGGGCAATATTGTCAGATCTGAAGGTTGTGTAAGAATCTTCGAAAAACTATCGTTGGCAATAATGTCCTTTTTTTCAAAGTTTCATAAGCTATTCAGCCAAAGCATTCAGCTGAGAATACTAACAAAAAATACACAAGAAACGAAATATAAAGAAAAAAAAAAAAAAAAACACTAACGAAGGATAAAATAGTTCGCCCCTAGATCAACTTTTTTTAAATGTTAACAAAAGCACCATAGTTGTGCCTTTCAAATCCCTTGCAGTATTATATGCTGCTCACAAGTCGCAACGCAACACTGGAGACTATGTCGACTGAATGAATGACCTTACCAACAAGCTCTACAAGCTATACGCGCTCTCCTTTATCACCGAATGCCAAGTTCATGTCGCATTGAATTTGTATTCCCCCTTTGTCTCGCTCGAGGCGCTTTTTTTGTATAGGGGCAGAATATGGTTTGGATATTATACATATAAATTGGGTGGTGGTGGGAGCACACCGCAATACTAACCTTCTGCCTGAGGGGTTTGCATGGGTGATTTGACTCGTCGAACAAAGGGAACTTGTGCCATCTCTTCTCTGTGTACATTGTTGTTGGTTTGGTGTGCTGCTGTGCTGATGGCTGTTGGTGGCGTCTCTGATTGTCAGTGTGTCGACATTTAGTCGATTCTATGGTGTTTCTTTTTGCCTTTCAGAGGGTGAAAAATCGTTGAATGGAAAATGGAAAATTCCGCATAAGAAAATCTATATGTTTGTTTGTGTGTTTTTATATTTTGGGGGGAAATACAATTTTATAGAGAGGGTGGAAAATAATGCGGCACACATGATTTGGTCTTTTGTTTATTATTTTTGTTTTTTTTTGTTTGTTTTTTTTCCTTTGGGTGGGCTTTTTCTTTCTTTCGTGTGCTAATGTTACACTGAATAAGAATGACAAATGATGTGCGTATACTGCTGTTTGGATGTTGTTGAGTGCGTTAACACATGAGTGCTCAAATGTTAATGCCTATCAACGATGGTGCTCAATTAGGATCGGAAGACTATTTAAGAACAAAAGATTGTTTTAAAGGCCTTTAGAAGATTGTTTTTCTCTGCTTTTTTATATTAAAGGACCTGGAAGTAGCAAGGACTTTCAAGCAAATCATGGACATTTTAAAAGTTGTTTCCCTTCAAACTAGTACTTTTAAACTTTGTAGTAATAGAACAATAGCAACGGAATATAGGACAACCAACTCCAGAAATGGGTCATACTTTATAAAAGGCCCATCTAGAAGCGCCATAAAGCTCAAAACTGAAAATATAGATAAGGATACGTCAAGTGTCAAATATCAATTATTTGTGTATTTGTGAAATAAAATCCAACCTCCATTCACATCGATGAATAAAATTCCTTTTGCGAAATAGAAATAGCATCTGTCTCTTGTGCATTTGTTTTAAAAAGTGCTTTTAATAAATTAAAGCTAAAAATAAAACTATGACTAATGTCCAAACGTCAAACAATATTAGTTTTCATCTATTACAATTCACACTACCACTTTATGGTGAAAAAGAGATAGCATAGTTGAGGATTTCTTTTCCTTTGAGGTACAAGTGAGAAAGTAACACAGAAACGTCAAAATGAGTCGCAGCACTGAGTTTTTTTTTATGAACTTCTTTGCAATTCAAAACGTTATCTAGCACTTTTCATCATGTGACAATACGTAAGCACTGGATTCAAATTCAGACCACACCTCGAACACATTTTTTTTGTATCACTGCAATGAATAATCGTTCTGACCTAATGATGATGTTGCTGCTGTCTGAGCCCGCGTCCCTTTGGAGGTCGTAGACTACTCATGAATTCATAAATTAGTAGATCTAGTACCTCAGTTAACACACGATCTTCTAATCGAGTAGGAAGTATGTGTAGTTGATAGTACTAGATTTTTCCTCATGAGTAGACAATGCCACCTCCAAAAAAACGCAATCTATATAAGAAGCTGTAGCTCAGTTCTTTATCCTCTTAAAAAATTAAAAAAAAAAAAAAAGTTCTATTGCAAACACAAGAAAAATTTTATATACCTAAGAAAAATCCTGATCTACTACAACATGTTTTGAATTACGAAACTATAAAAATAACAACACAACAATTATTGTGTTTACCCTGTTATTGTTCGACAATATAATCCATTATTATTTTTTTTTTGTAAATCCAAAAAAGAAATATTCCCACGCAATTTTAAAACCAAAAACCCTATTTTGTCGCCTAAATCAAAGCAACTTGTCGGCGGCAAGTGAAAAAGCAAATTGATTCATTTTTCCCAGACTGAAGTAGTAGTAGGGGACACTTGAACGACTTATACTCAAAAAATAGAACACTCTGGTCAGAGATCATCACTTTAATTGCTGTGGCTGCGTTTCAAATAGGTTTTTTGCTCGAAAGAGATTACAAACTCAAAGTGTTTGCTTGTTATACATTTTGTTGTCCCATAAAAAAGCTTCTTCAATTTTTGATAAAAAAAAAATATTGTCAATTTTTATTCAAAGAGTAGAGAAGTTCTTTTGATTAAGTTAAGTGTCACTCGTTCTATATTGATGGAAATCTTTAAGCATTAATAAGGAAATTATGTATTCATAAAAGAATAAACTAAATTTCTTAGAAAGGGACTACATTTCTAGTACTACTAAATTTTTCAACTCATGATTAGTCTTCAACCATCAAAGGAACGCAGCTTATAGTCGCGTTCCTTTGGAGGTGGCAGGCTACTCTAGTACTAGATCATGTGTTGATTGTAGTACTAGATCTAGTAATCATCTACTCATGAGTAGACTATTTTTAGACGATTTAATATATACCTATTTGACAGGTAGTCACGTGTTTATATAATTTCATTGGTAACCAAGCCATACATTGTTTCCATTGCCAGATAGCAGACAGAAAGGTCGTGCAATGAAAATCACACACATGTCTTCATGTGAACATTCCAATCCTTAAGGTAAGATTGCACTCGTGCAACCTCTGTCAAAAGGGTTATATAAAACATTGACCATTGAGTTGACGATAGAATTCCACCTTGGCATGTATAAAGATAACAAAAAAAAACTGTGCAGATTAAAGTAAAAATAGAAACTAATAAAAATACAAAAGAAAAAACAAGCATTTTGCACGCAGGTGTTTTCTGTGCAAGCTGTATAGAAAAGTATAAAATGCAAAACATGTAAATTCAATTTCACGTTCCGTTTGGAGTGTGAATAAATATTTTAGTCTTGGACAGCAGCGGTAAAATGTATGCTTGTATCTGTAGAAGAAGACCAAACCATAAGACTGTCATCTTGACCATTGAGCATTGTACAACACAGTACCAGAGAGATGCAATGGAAGAAGGATAGGCTAATATCTATCTACCTACCACATACTGCATCACCTGACAATCTATATAGAAGTGTTATAGGAGGGGAGGGATGCAATGCAAGGAACTTTATCTTATACTTCTACCTCCAGTAGGTATTAACATTACAAATGCACAGTGGTAGCAATTTGAATATCCGTGTTGGCTGTCAGTCGGTTAGAGAATCTCTTTTAACAAATAGCTAAACAGTGGCAAACTCGAGTAATGTCACTGTGACAGCTAGTAATTTTTCAATGGAACTTGAAAGTGTCAGTTTGTTAGTGTTGTTGTTGTTTTTATTTCCAGTATATACCGTTGTATACGAAGTTGGGGTTTTATTATTTATGCTAACAGAGAGAGTATCTATCTGTTTAACTGTGGGAAGAGAAGTATGCAAATTTTAAGCAAATAGCAAAAATGTTGTTTTTTTATATTTTCTAATTTATGTTAAACCAACAAAAGTGTTGAATGTACTTGGACTACATATTTTTGTAAAGAGGGACGACACTTACTATGTCTTACTTGAGTGAATACCTGACTTAGTCTATTTTGACAATTTGAATATTTTTATTTAGGCCACCGCAGAATTTTGTATTTATAATTTTGTTCAATAAATACAAACAGGTAACAAATTGAATTAACTTACAGATAAGCATTAGCGGGAGTGACTCGGAGTGGGAATAACTCCTTGAAGGCTATCTCCCACACCGTCGACGAAAAAACGTCACCGGCAGCGTTTTTGTATGAAAAAACTCCACACCTGAATGTCACAAAAAAAAAAAAACTCTGTCAGCAGCGTTTCAGAGAGACTTCATAAAAAAAGAAGTTGAAAAGCTTTTAACTTTTAATGCGATAGACTGTAGTTCAACCTCGGGTTAAGATTTCAATAAGGTTTAACCCGTTTTGTTTCTGCACGAGTGACAAAATGTAATTTGTTTGACATTTTTTTTACATAATGACAAGCCGTCATAAGCTTACCGGACAGACCAGCTGCCATTTGGTCTGATCTGATGCTGTTTTGATAATGTGAACAATCATCCGACGGCCTGTCCGTTTTGCCGGATGGTTTTCAAAAAAATTTTGATTTTTTGGTGGTCGGACGGACATGTTAGTCGTGTCTGACCATTCTCTCTAATTTGAGAGCAGAATAGGGTAAAGATACATTAAAAATAAGGTGAAAAATGGGTTTTGATGAAAATTGTCTGATGATTGTGAACGAAAAATATAATTCGGCCATCAGGCCAAATGACATTTTGGTCTGTCCGGTATGTTGGTCAATGTGAACCCCCCTAATGACAAAAATATTTGACAGTTAAATGACAAACTTAATGGCAAGTTGCCACTCATATAAATGTGCATTGATGTCATTTTTGACTTTGATAGATCCGGAGTATTACTTATCTAAAGTTAAAATGCGTTCCAGGTGGTGACAATATGAACTGTTTGTTTCATCTAAAAGGGAAGGTATGAACAAAAGGTGATAAACCAGCTCAAAAAATGTCATAACCACATCCTTCCAACAAATTAATTCCACTAGTTTATCTCTCTTCTATAATATCCAAAGACAAGAAGTGCTATGAACTCCATTACCAAGGTTATAGCCCCAACCATCAAAATATTGTTTATAAATGATAATTTATATCCAACCAACATTTTATCTCAATTATCATCGTTAAAATGATTATATTGTGACCGGTTTTTTTCTGCCAAAGATTTATTAATATCTTTCTACATCTTTTCTATCTGCAAATGACGCGTGTTTAAATGCATCTTTTACGACTGCATTATCGCGCCACCGTCCGTAGACGGTATTTAATGTAGTCCAACTTCAACTTTGCATTTAACAGATCAATTCATAAATTCAAAAACTGAAACATTCATTTGTGCAGACGACCAACCGACGACGATAAAAAAGGTTCCATCTTCAAGCTGATGCTAGACATGGTGTGTGCAAGCAATGTCGTGCATCTAGTTGAAGTTGTTATGTTTACTGAGTGTGGAAGTGGAATGCATGTTAAATAGATTGGTCTGGTTTTGAGACTTGTCTGGTATGACTCTTTTTTTTTGTCATGAAAATGTGGTATTTGAATTTTCTCCTTGAAATATATCTCATTCAAAGTTTAAATCAACATCGCACTGGATTTTTTTTAACGAACAACATTTCGACGAAATAAAAAAAAGGACAGAAGATAACGGTGACAGACGTCATTACAATTATATTGCTGAAACTGACAGTATGTGACAGATATGGGGGAATTACGGTTATCAGAGTATATTCTATAGTGATGATAGCGAGAGGATAAAGGACCATCAATATTGATGAGAGGAGATATCATAAATTACAAAACACCCCACTAAGTTAGAAATAAAATACTATTTGTATGAAACCCCAAGAGGGATGTTTTGGGTTTTGATGAAAACTGTCAAATGAACTATCTCGTGAAATGACAGATGGAATTGGATATCATTTATAATAAAGTTTTATATTTTTTTTTCTTATTTTTATACTGAAATAAATTTTCTGAAACCATGGAGGGTGAACAAACATGCTAGAGATATGAAAGAAATCGCAATTACTTCATGATTAATCGGAAAACTAATGACACTTAAAGTTGGGGTTTTGGAAACATACACTTTACATTTAAACTTCCACTTCTGATGTCAGTTAGAAAATAGATTTGCTTGACATTTCTCAAACTCTTTAACATACAAGATGTATAGAATACAAGGTTATATACGCCCGCCATTTTGATGACGTCGCATGTGATATAATTGGAATGTGAATACCGCTTATCAGATTCAAGGTTGTTATTTGACAGCTCCTATCTTTCTGCTAATATCCGCATTCAACGTAGGCCACCTGAACTTAAGTTCTAATTTTGACAGGTTCTGATTGGTCAGAACCAAATGTAACCTAAATGTCACTTAACTTGTTGCTTTTCAGCGATTCATTCAGTTTAGTTATAAAAACTGTTGTTCAAGACTAATTTTATTTATTTTTAAGAAGAATTTGTTTTATTTTTAACAAGAATTTGTTTATTTTTGGTCAAAAAAAAAAAAAACAAAGTTCCTTAATGTTCTCACTCAATTAAAATTGATTTTTATAAAATTACAGCCGTAAAATATATGATGCTTCTTCTCCAAAATCCAAATTAAACATTAAATTTCTAGAACTCGAACATCCCCGGATCTGGGTGATGAACATTTAACCAAAAAAAAACTATCCATTTGCATGCTAATTTACATCATTTATTTACCATGAAACCATTAAAAACCTGACACGCAGACGAATTAAGAAAAAATAAAATCAACTATAAAAAAAAGTAAAAGACCTAAAAGGGGAACCGTCCAATACACAGTGTTGTAGTGATAGAGTAGCTAAAATGACAACATTTTGACATGGCAGCAACAATTAACCCTGACAATCCATTCCTATATACGATCTGTTAAATTAGTCAGTTGTTGAGATTGACGTTTAAGAATGAAGAACCACCATAAAGCTGGCTGAAACATCATGACATGGTGCCAAGTGATTTCTTATTTTTTCTTTTCATTCATGTGTGTGAGGGTGGAGTATCCCCGAAACTGATGACACCATATGAAATGTCTGATGTTTTGAAAGTCATCATTAAAATCTATTTATGTTCCAGTTGTTATTTTTAAGTTTTTTCTTTCTCGTGTAAACAAAAAACTCTCTGATAAATGTTGGTTTATATTTAGGTTGGATGGACCTGGAATAAAAATTAAAGCTTTTCATTGCAATAATGGTGTCAGTTTGACATTTCATATGTCAAAACATGGATTTTTTATTTTTTATTTCGACGAACTCGTGTTAAATTTGAAATATTTAAAAAAGAACACGTAGTCATTTTTTTAAAAACCTCCAGAAAATGTGTCAAAAAATGTGTCATATTCAATTTTGCAATACAATATGTCAACAAAATTTAATTAATTTGACACATGTACCTGCTAGTTAACATTCAAAATTAGACAGATTGTATGAGTAGGAGTATAGATGTTCCCAGTTGGCGGTATTCATTTCTGAAGAATTTTCTTCGTGTATATTCTCATGTGTGTGTCCTCTCAGCACTGCTGCGTGTGTGTCAATATTTGATGATCTTTTGGTTTCAGTTTCGGTCTGGTTCTCAATTCCATTTTGAAATTTGTGTGTCAATATTGTTTTTCACTTGTAAATCACTTTTTTACACCGCCTTTATGTTTCATCGTCTTCTTCCTTTTGGATGGAGATCGTGCTTCATCGTCGGTATATGTCATGTTATTTCATTCTCTTTGCCATCCATCAGACAACTAAATTGCTTATATAACGTCAAATGCAATTCATTTGTGATTCTTCATCTTTTTTTTTTTTGGAACGAGTGTATTTTGTCTGTGATGTAAAGTTTCCCATGTTGATTTTGTTATTGGATGTAGTGGTTTGAGGCTTGTTTACCCAGTTGTACCTTAAAGAAAAGAGCCAAAAGGGGCAGGGCGACTTGTGGGAGCATAAAGTGTCAATTTTCGTGTTCATTGATAGTTTTTTTTTTTTGGTTTATTGACCGAAAAGTATTCTTCTGTCGGTGTCATGTTCACACACCAAAGATAAATTGACATTTGATATTGATGCAACGTCAGTGGTGGCCAAATGAATAGTTTGAATAAATAAACTTGGGGTGATGACCTTAATTTTTTTTCTTGTGAGATATTTTGAAAAGAATCTCTTAAAGATTGAAGCACCCCCATGACATACAAACGAAGGCGAGTCAGTTCTTCAAGACAAATAACTTGCAGAGTTTGTTGGGTCTTTCATCTTATATGAATTTGAATAGATGAATCTGACACTGAGAGCGATTGTCACAGCATAGTTCAGTAAGTGAGTCTTAAGTCGACAGTTAAGTTTAGGGACCGAAAGGCTGTTCTCATTTTTCTATTGGAAGTGTCACTTTTTTTCCACTGTTATACTGTCACATAACATGAATTCAGGGATGCATATCCAGCTCAAATATAACGCACTTAAAAACCACTTACTAAACAGTGAAAATGTCCCTTAACGTGCACTGTACTAATGTCCCTTACCTTAAACTTGGGTGTGGAACAGGCTTTTACTAAACTGTTATACTGTCACACAATGAAACTCAGTGCTGCAAAAAACGTGAACTGTACTACGGTAGTTTAATCTAGTCTGTGGAACATGACTTCAACTATACTGTTATACTGTCACACAACATGAACTCAGAGCTCATTGTTTAGAAAGAGAAGGTAAAAAAACTATACTTATACAGAAGTACAATTATATTTGCACGGAGTGCATCTTGTTCTTAATAAAACTAAAAATAGAGCACTTTTTCAATTTAGGTCAAATTGTGAGAAACAAGCGACTTTCCAGGCTTTTGGTTTTAGGTCGATAAAGTGTTTTCATTCACAGGTTTTGTTAAACCAAAAAGTTAAAGGAAGAAATGACAGCGCACGTTGAAACCCTAAACTCACATCGCGAGTTCTACATTAGCTGTCAGTATTCACGGAATGTTATGTACTGAATTTTAAGTGGGACACAGAATTTCAAACAAAATATAACAACTGTGAACTCAATTAAATAACTAAATAACCTTAGGGTTATATTTCTTTCAATTCTAATTGGCTTTGGAATCAAGTCTCTTTTTATGAATACCTTAATGAATAAGCCCTTTCAAAAGCAAAATCTTCCCTTCGTATAGAATTACATCTTCCATGTTGTCCTGGATTTTATCTAAATTGAAAGGCATTCCATAGAAGCTAATATGTGTATGCAAGTGGCCATATCGTTCCTGATGAATTTTATTCATCCTTTCAAAACTACGAATGGAATTAACCCCTACAAATTCTATCAAAGACATATCATGTACCTTAAAACCTATTTGAGAACTGCAAACACGTGACCAAGTACATCAGACTCACATGTCTCTGGCACGACCATTCAGAAACACCTTATCATCTAAACTTTTCTTCAAACATTTATTATTTGTGGACGCCTGTCTGGGCCATCCTTGGTGCCACACTATATTATAGCACTACCATACCAACCCACCCACAATAACCAACTGACAAGAAGAGGGTGTTGTCACAAAAGGATGAACATGAACAGCATTTTGTCTCTAACCTACCGCATCGCATGTTTCTTGTAGTGTATTTTTTGTTGTTGTGTTAGTGTTGTTTTTCCTACCTAGGACTGTACAAACAAATCAGTGGCAGCAGCAGCCAACGTTCAACCAACAACGTCAACGTCAGTGTTTCTATCTTGTCTATATTTGTTGCAGACTTTGAGCAAACAAACAGCAGCGGCAGACTTCACATTATCACCGTTCAATTGGAATTATAATAAGGGCACTCTCCCGGCAACCAACGTGCCACACGCTTCAATTTTTTGTGTTGGAACAAAGAAAAATGTGTGGGGTGAAAGAATTAAGTTATTTCTTTTTGGGAGAAGCTTTGAACTTTGTTTGATTTTTCAATTATAACAGAAGATCCAATATAATTATGCAAGCACTATAGAAGCTATTATAAGATTTGGCACTGTTTTTCACTTTCTCATGTAAATCATAGATTAATTAGCATACTTTTGTTGAGCAAAAATTATAGAAGCCTTATCTGAGTTGAAGATGAATTTGATTCAAAGTGCAATGGTAGCCAATGAATTCGATGTTCTAATTCAAAATTACCTATAGTTTTTAGTGTATTGGGACTAAAGATTTAAATCGTACAATTCAACAAAAAATACATATCTGGTTCTTATAACGATTTTTTCACCCGTCAAAATTTAGATACATATGTCAGCTTCAATTGGAGCAGCGAAAATGCTATACTTTTTAGGGAATCCACTATTCAGTGTTTAAAAGAGAAGAGATGTCTATTCACTTATTCAACAGAACGATTTTTTTCAAAAAAAATCGAAGAAAATATTGACAGCTCAAATTTTGCTTCTATAAAGCTTTAGAGAAGCAATCACCTATAAAACACTATGCTTTGTAAGAAGTGACCATAAAATAAAGTGACAACATTGAAATCCTCTTTTGCTTACTCACACCTAAAGTACCGTTAAAATTCTTCTTCGATCACCTTTAACATTCACCGATGATCACGTCACCATCCACCAGACGTCCACTATTTTTCCCATGATTCGCAATTTATATCAACAATCGGCATCTTCAATGTGACACTGGCTCTGTGTGGTATGTCTATCCATCGGCCTGTCTATCTGTCTATCTATTTCTCTGTTCTTGTGCATACTTGAGAGGTTCTTCGGAGAGAGGATGATTCTACGAAGACAAACATGGAGAATCGCACATATTAGCTGTGGTTTCCTAGTATGACGTCTCTCAATATACAGCACACACAATCTCCAGGCTGCGCTGCGATTACACCGATCGTTAAGTTGTTCACCACCTGGTCTACCATATTTACACGATAAATTCTTGACATCTTTAAAGCTGTCTATAAAACAAAAAAGCAAAAACGAAACAAAGCCTTGTCAGAAGTAACATTCAAGGCGGAAAGACATTTTAACCACTTGGCATTTTTTATTTAACTCTCATGTCTCCATCATTGACGTTCCTTTGGTATATACTCAGAAATGGTTAAGATAAAAAAAAATATCAACGAGTAAACATGAAGCTCGTGGTATCTTATCACCTGAGGCTTGTGGGATGACTCTATAAACGATAAGATAAAATATTATGAATTTTTTCACCTCATTGTACTATGTAAGCGAATTTTTTCCCCCAGCATTTAGATAACTTTATTTGCAAGAACATAATATTACTCAAGCTTGGTGAATAACAACGATAGCTCTGTTGACTGAACTCTAAAATACTTAACAACCCGTACAGAGTTTGCTCGTTCTCGTTCAAACGACCTTAGCTAATATATTCGAAGAACGTAAGCGTCAGCGATGATGATTATCATAAAACGAAGACTTTAAATGGGTACTGGGTGGATATTTTCTCGACGCAATTAGAGTGAAATGGTGAGGACAAAACTTCCAGCTATTGAATTTTTAACGAGATTCGCTCCATGCTTTGGTTATATCTTTTTCAGAATATTATGGGAGCACTTTGTTAATAGAGTTTTGATAGTCAGAATTTTATAGTTTAAAATGGTTATTTTTTATTTAATTAATTTTATCTGTGTTTTATGCACTTGAAATCGTTAATTTGGTCTTTGATTTCGTTGACGTGCTTGGTGTCATAATAATTGAGAGGTGTGGGCAGTTTTTTTAATGAGGGCGGCTGAGTGGCGTCCAAACAAACTGAGGAGTGTTGAAATGTTTATTTTCGTAGAGAAATTCCTATAAGTGGTTCAGGTTCAGTTTGGTTACATAAATGCGCATTTTTATGATGCAACATGGACAAAAAGTGATAAAGTTCTTTTATCGATTCAAATGATGACTTTTTAATAAATATGTTTCTTCAAAAAAAAAAACAAAACGCTTGACAGTCTTTACTAGTGACAGCACATAGGTATACTCAGTAATGTAACTTCTTCGCCAGACGTTTCCATGCATGCTGAAAATAGAGCATAAATTGAACGTGGCGTTGACCGATTGACAGTCTCACCAAATCATAAAATTAGGCGTATTGGTGAAATAACTTCTTGTGACAGCTGTCAAATGAAAGACTGTAAAAGCTCAACTGTCAATTTATTTCATTAAACTTCATTTAACCACTACTGGCAATTTTTTCACAAACCAAAACTATTATTCCCACAAGCTTTCCAGCTTTTATTCAAAACCACGCCCTATATTTGCAACTTAATTAATATAATTATTTGCAATACACAATCGACTTGTGACCATTGTTTATATGGTGTCGCTATGTGCGGCACTAAGTTGTTTTGTTTTACATATTCTAGCACTCAATTATCACCTGTTAGTGTGCACTAGATACTTCCATTTAAGATAATTACATTTTCCATTCATAGATTTTAAATTGCCAGTATTTTTTCACCCGATATGGATGAAGTGTAACATTCCAATTTCGATTTTAATCTTACCTTTATATTTTTTAAAATGTATAAAAAAAACTTATATTCAATCTAGTTTTGTCAAAGCCTACACTTATAACTTATTTCATTCGCTGGAGAGAGACTGACATTATGCCTTAAGCTCCATGCTAGTGTAGACGTTAATTAAATTACGAAATTTTCTTTAAACGAACAACAAATAGAAAAAAAATGAAATCCGTGAAAACAGCACGACTAAACCACTTAATCGGACGTTTTGCTGTCCCAGGTGATTCTCCAGTTATAGCGAGTCTCTCCAAATTGGGCCAAATGTGGGTATTATACTACCATCGGGCATATGCACCAGCTTTATAGACACAGCAGCAGCACTAGCGCCGCCACCACCGCTGCTGCTGCTACTAAATTTTTGTGAAAGTGTATACAATGTTTTAACGTTGTAGTTGGCAGCTGCTGTTCGGCTGCTGATGGCGCCGCCAACACCGTCGCTGCCACCAAATTGCCCAACCAGACAAACTAAAAACATCAAAGTGAACTCTAATTCGAGGCTTAAAAGTCTACAAACTGCCGTGTATCTTTCACATATACACCTATAATACTGTCAACAATGTTACTCTGTCTATAGCGTCTAGTCGTAGCTGGGTATCCTATCCTTAGTCTAACCTTCCTACATCATGATGCATGCAACACTGCTTGGCTAAACGCATCGGATTATTCAGTCGCACAAAATTAATTGAACCACAAGTGGCTGAAATTGTTCCTAAAGCCGTATGTGCACTGAAAGAAATTTACGCTTAAGAATACTAAACGAAGAATTTCTTTTTGAAGACCCTAATTTGCACTTTCGGAAATTAACTTCAAACTTAACGAAACTCTCACTTAACAAAATTCAAAGTAAAATTAGACCTTTATGACAAAAGATTCAACCAGAAACTTTGAAGTTTATGAAACTTGACGAAAGAAAATGCACCAGCAGTTATCCGAACGTGTACATAATTTAACGAAACAAGACGAGAGAATATCTGTCAGAATTTAAATCAAAATTAGAGCTTTATAACAAAAGAGTCAACCAGAATTGCTTAGAGCTGTAAGAAACTAAAAGAAATACCGTAAACTAAACTTAACGAAACATGACGAAAGGACATCTGTTAAAATTCAAAGAAAAATAAGAGCTTTATAACGAAAGAATCAACCATCAGAATTGCTTTGAACTGTATGAAACTCGACGAAAGAAAATGCATCACCGTTTATCCGAATGCTACTAAATTTAACGAAACACGACGATAGAACATCTGTCAAAATTTAAAGCGAAATTAGAGCTATATAGCAAAAGATTCAACCAGAAATCCTTTGAAGTTTATGAAACTTGACGAAAGAAACAAGATGATAGAATATCTGTGAAAATTTAAAGCAAAATTAGAGCTTTATAAAAAAAGAGTCAACCAGAATTGCTTAGAGCTGTAAGAAACTAAAAGAAATACCGTAAACTAAACTTAACGAAACATGACGAAAGGACATCTGTTAAAATTCAAAGAAAAATAAGAGCTTTATAACGAAAGAATCAACCAGAATTACTTTGAATTGTATGAAACTCGACGAAAGAAAATACATTACCGTTTATCCGAATGCTACTAAATTTAACGAAACACGACGATAGAACATCTGTCAAAATTTAAAGCGAAATTAGAGCTATATAGCAAAAGATTCAACCAGAATTGCTTTGAACTTTATGAAACTCGATGAAAAAGTTATCCGCAAGTAAACTAAAGAAACTCAACTTTATTGATACCAGTGCAGTGCATAGATCAACGACAAGTTAAGAGGAGATTAAATAGATGTACAACGTGAAACGGGGGACTTTGAAAGGCAATACCTATACTTTTTGGGCAAAGAGTAGATGATGGTCTGTGAGAGACGTGAGTACCAATATCATCAGTTTGTTTGCATGTTAACGGCGAGACGGTCCTCAGATATATGGCACGAGGTTTCGTTTTACACATCGCGTATCAACACACAACTCAATAACTTTTACATCAGCCAATTCTCTGTAACTTTAAATCTATTCTATTCTGGCCTCTTCTATAAATGTGTTGGTGAGAAGGATTTTTCATTTAGAAAAGAATTACCCTAAATGGTTAACCTCTCTTGGTTGGGTCAAATTAAACAAAATGCGGCTCTTTTGTTCTTAACAGCATGAGAAGCTTTTTATGGCGCATATGTCTAAAGATTTTTTTTTTCTTCACCAGAACCTTCTGCATTAGCCGTGTGCAGCAACATGTTCCTATAAGACAGACCACCATTTGGGGAGCAGCTATATCACAAGAGCGACGCTTAGAATGTGTGTGATTTATTGAAATAGTTAGTCAAACTGTTTACCGTTTTAAATATTCAAATCACATTCGTGTGAAATATATAGTTTCTTTAAAAATGCTTGAACTTGCTTTATGGTAAAATTGCAGCCAGGTAAGCAGTACAGTGTGTGATAGAGGGGGAGGCAGTATAGAGACCTATGGACTATGATATGAGGCGCCTTTTGCAAGACATGCCGCCGCGTCCAATATAGTCAGGAGAAGTAGGTATATGGTGCCGCGTTTTCTTTGAATCATATTTCAGATTATTAATGACTGTGAAATGATGTTGTAAACATTCTCGAATGAGTGATTTGCGGCACGGATGCGCTTGATGTTTTTCATTTCTGTGATTTTATTTTTCTTGAGTGAAAAATTCGTGATAAAGCAAAGTTGAGAGTTCTGACAATAGATTCAGTTGGCGAAAATATAGACACAACGTTTGTTGAGGGACAAATCGTGGGAAATTTATTTTAAGCAAGATATTTGATTACGAGCATCATGGCTAACAATATGGATAAAAAAACATTAAGAATCAGTCATAATGTGCTCTGGAGCCAGACTTTTTTTTTCATTTATCATGCTTCTTAGCTGATAATTACAAATAGAAAGTTTCATTAAACTGCTGTTTTTCAAAGCAGTTTTTTCGGTACTTATCACTTACATAGCATTTTGATAAATATCATCCTTATCATCTTACAATTGGATAATGCATTCGTATGAACCCTATGCGTAATCACTATCACATCTAACACTACCTTTATTTGCATACAAATTAAAAAACAAAAGCAATTATTTGTATAACAGTATGTCAGTATAACAGTATTTCTACCTATTCATCTAACGTCATAAACTCGTAGTTAGCAAGACCGTGATTACATTGGACACAGTTGGACGCATTCCAGCTACGCATATAAAATTCAATATCACGGCTAATAAAGTTTGGCTTATTGTTACAAAACAAAACAAAATTCTATTGCAACAATTTAAATTCCACAAAAGTCATTTTGACAACTGAATTCATCTTCACCTTACAACAAATAATGTAATTTGCATTATCTGATAGATGACACATAATAAATTGTCACTTTTTGACAAAACTTGTTTACCAAGCACCCTATTTTCTTATTTTGAACATAACTAAGCCCATCGATATAATACAAAATGATAAATAGAAAATAAATAAATTCAGCTTGTGTGTGTGTCTCAAATTTATGCACCACAAATAAATTGTATAAGAAAATTATTAGAAAACCCGCCCCTCATTTGCATTTGACTGTCGCCAGCATAAATAATAACATCAACAAGACCTCATAAATTCAAAACTTACTGTCACATGAAAAAAGGAGTAGTCTCGGTCTCCACTCTCCACAACTACAACTGTCAACGAGTGCGCTTGTGGGCCTTTAAACATTTCAACAAACTGTGGTTTCTCTAAGCAAAATAATGTTAATCTAATTGCGGAATGCACTTAAAAAACGGAACAATAGATAAATAAGCTGCAAGCTGGTTATGCATGAAATAGGTACAAGCTTGAAACTTATCTATGTTGAAGTAATTGAGGACCTAATTTAGGTGTGTCGGTGTATGGATTAATATATCGCAGTTTAACCAGAACTTAATTGCGCAGTATTAAGCAATTATTGGCATAGTTTATCAATATTTAAAATCTCTTTAATGCAAGCTTTGATGTAATTACATTTTTATGGTCTGGCGCCTTGTTTTGAAATATATCGTTCAGTTCATATATTTTAGAATTTGACAGATCAGACAGTAGATGACTCTGTTAATCTCTTTCTATATAAATTCCAGATTAAATCATGTCAACTCGCTGAATAACTTAGCACTCTGAATGCTTTTGTTCGTGAGTCAGACATTAAGTCCATAAAACAATGAATTTATTGAATGCAGAAATGGCTACTGTCATTATTTAATTACTGACATTTTTTATGCATTTCATGCCTCATAACATAAACAAAAAATACCAAGACTGGAAAATTTCGTACGTCTTTCCCCCCAAAACCCTTTTGTGGACCGTGCTGTCTGTGAATATATGTGAAAGCCACCACGTTGATAAATGACGTTAACACGCACACATTTATAGATTCACGACATTCACCACACATCGGACACGAACACAACGATAGGTTCACGACATTCACCACACCGCGCAGCTTGTAGGCAAACGTCAGTTGACCGCCGAGTTTCCAGTCTTGGTATTTTTTGTTTATGCCTCATAACAACAACTTAACTCACACGTCTAACTCTATCTTTCAGAATTACTTCTGTCTAATGCACAAATGTCACGTAGGTGCCCATATTCCTTTGACTCACTGACATTTTATATACTCAAAACTTCCTCTCTGTTTAATGTACGACCCTTATCCTTTAAAAACACTTACCGGACATACTTTTGCGCAGTATTAGTTCCTTTGATAAGACAGACATATTCGATCAATCATATTAACATTTTTGACAGTTCCAAGATAAAGAGAAACCTCCCGCAACTGTCAAAAGGTCATTGGATCGTAAAAACTATAATATAAACGATAACTATCTTTCACACATATACAGTCAATGCTAATAATGTCAAATTAGCATATGGTTGGGCATTAAAGTTCATTGAGTATGCAAATGAACATGAAAACGCCAAAACCACTGAATCGCTGGCTGACTGGTCGTTTACACACAACCATAAACACAGTGCTACCAACTTCTATCGCTCATTGACGTCTCGTCGAATCTTAAAGTTTAACTCATGAATATTTATTTGCTCACCACTTGTATCAGTGCAGAAGTTAACTCTTTTAATGTATGTGCATTCCGTCCAATTGTTTATAGTTTATTGTTATGAGTTTGGAACAAAATATAGTCACTAAACTGAAGAAAGACGCTTCTGGTCTGGCGAGGCACACATTAGACCAATTTACATACATCGAGTTGAGCGATAACGTCAACAACTTCAGTGTGGTAGGCTTTAGGTATGTTTGGTCCATTACATGGTGTTTAGTTTACCTTTTTTTAATAGTTTATGAAGTTGGCAGCGCACCACTGCCGATATAATATGAAGTTGATATACCTACTCCTGCAATTTGTTGGCTAATTTTTTATTCTGAGTCATGATTGTCTCGCCTTGTCTTAATGCAATTTGTCTGCATTTTGCTCTTTGTACGCGGTTGCCTCTGGTTCGGATCGGATTGGTGCTTCTGGTTTATATGAGTACTTTGGACGTGTGTGAGGTCTATGGGCTGGAGGGGCCCAAGGCTGCTGTGGCGTTTTGAAAGTTGAATGCCTGGTGACAGGGCAATTATGTGTGGGTGGATATGTAGAGCAATTACATAAGATTATTGTTGACATATTGTTGGGACACCTGTTATGAAATTGGTTCTTTTGTGACAAAGATATTTGTGTCAAGTTTGTTTTGGTTCAATTTTGTTTTAAATTTTCTTATGTAATTGCATTTTGTATATATTTATGATCATGTTCGAATAGTTTCAGTTTTCCATTCAATTTATGACAGTTACAGAAATGGTCATGCTCTATGCTCAAGTTCAACCAGAGTATCAGTTTTCACGGGCAGTCCTTAGCTTCAGAGTTCACCAAGCAAGAATAGTGATAATATTTATGAGATCTCAAAAGACGAATTATCGAATCACGAGCACCTTATTTAAAAGCGCCCAATTAGAAAATTTTGTTTAAATGGCAGGTGACAGATGACAGCTAGCAACAATTCCAGAAACATAATTTCTGACATTAGTGACAGTCGGCGGACTACTACCGCAAGGCAACTGCAGGTCACAATGCAGTATGGTGGAGTGACATTTCATTGACATTCAACATGAACAATAACACGTCCAGTGTGCACTAGTAGCATTCTGGTCAACAATCTAACAAATCAGTGTTGATTGAAATAATGTTTGGGTTAAACAGCGCTATTGAATAAGCTCACATGAGCTTATGTCAAAATAATTGAACGTCATGTTTTTAAAACATGAGGAGTAATCATAATGAACACATGGGCGCACAGCTTTCTGTCACAATGATGTCCTTTGCCGTTTATAACTCTATTAAAATTTCGAGCAAGGTTTATTGGTAAAACAAAAACACCATTTCGACCAATGTACGACTTATTAAATTTTTTCTTAATGCAAAGTTATGAAGTATTTCTAACTTTCAAGACAAAATACCTTCAATTATATTTTTAATTGCTTTTCAATAGTTGATTTTGATGTGATTTACTCGTACCTACTTTCAATTAAAAAAAATCACTTCATAAATCACATAAATATAGCGCGTATGAGTACGACTTGACTTTATATCATCATCCCAAGGTTTTCCACCTTTATTGCTTCCATTCCAAGACACCATCAACCTTGTGTTAAATAGACTTCAGCAGTTTCTTATAACGACACAACATCATGCTGCTGCTGCCTCCATGGTCATCCATGCAAAACCGTCAAGTGTATATATTTATATCGTCTAACCTCTTCCCTATTCATAGTCACATCACAACTCACCTAAACTTTTTAGAATGTGTTGCTGCCACAGAGTAACAAGGGTGTTAAGTGCTCTTGTGCACAAATAAATTGCATCCGACTCTTAAACATCATTTAAGTTTCATCTCTCGCCAAGTGTGCGCCTTGGGCAGAGTCAGTAGAACAATCTCAAGTAGTAGTTAGAAATATACCGGCCGGTCTTATAGAAGGTACATATAGTAGAGGTGTTCAGTTACTATACCTACGTGCGCCAACACAAAATCTCACTGAATGCCAGTATCATTTTTTCGCCCAGCACTTCTCACCTCACCCACGCTGCGATGCTGCTGCCTGCGCTAGCTGCAGATACCTTCATCAGACCTAGCCTTCTTCATAGACATGTTAAAGCAGCCATTTAGTTCACGAACTGGCACTAAAACAATCGCATAGGAAGTATCTTGAAAGGTGTCCATGTAAAAGATACAATCTATTCATTACCATTGTGGCAGCGGCCGTCGCGTCGGTCGTTGCGGACATTGCGATAATGCTGAAACGAAGCTTGCTTACAAAGATGCTCACTGAAATCTTTTGTCGCTGCTGCTTCGTTGCTAGAGTGGAACGATTTTAGCGGCCACTGAACGTTTGTTATAGCTTCCCGGAAAAGGGTGCGTAGAGCGTATCTAATGTGTCATTCAGTGGGTGACAGTACTGATATCTATGACCATCGAAATTGTTAAGAAATAGACTTTTGGTAATAATCTCTCTCGGCTAGTTCAAAAAGATAAAAAAAAACACAGACGATAGAAACCCACTCAAGAAGCCGTTAGCAAACCACAAAAGTACCGAAATCCTATAGCTAAGTCTCTCTCTTGAAAAATTACTTTTTCTGAAGTATAGTTTTTTAGTCTGCCAAGGGTTATGTCGAAACCTGATCCATTTCTGCGGGGCGAATATTAAGATGAAGAATGAGAGAACTGTGTTATGGGATACTTCCACATCATACATCCCGAGACACCATATCATTCAGCAGCAGCCATGTGTGTTTTTGTATTTATTCAGAAGTGGAATTCCAGAGAAAACCACTGCTAGAAGTAATGCACTCGGAATGTGAGTTGTTATTGTTTTTTTTTTATTCTTTTTGCATTTTTATTTTTGTGGTGGTGCAATTAGTGCAACAGCATCTCTTATTCCCTACTTTTGTTTTTTTACAACTCAGCATGTGAGTAGAAGTAGAGGAGACTCTTGCTCCAGAATTCCTTGCCAACAACCAACACCGCCCGCAGAGTTTTTAAACGATTAAATCCCTTTGTCTGGTGTTCTACTAAACGTTTTGCCTATAAAAATATATAAAATTCTATTTTAAGTGATCGAAGAAGTATTTCTTTTTTTTTGTTTCATTGTCTGTTGATGGCCTCGATTTGTTTGTCTGCTGTGCAAAATTAAAAGAGTTTTTTTTTTGTATATACAAATTATACAAATTGTTTGTCTGGTTTTTGAGAAGTGCAAACATGATTCTGGATAAAATTGTAAATTATTCGGATAGGATTTATAGCGAAACCATTAATAAACCATGGATAAACATTTTTATACATTGTTGTAGGCCTTGTGGGTATATAATTTAGTTTTTGATGTTTGGAAACGGCCATTCTAAAATTGATGATTAAATACGTCAAAATTTTCCTAAATGTCAAAATAATTGACTTCTAAAATGATGAATAAAAGGAATATAGTCAATCTTAAAAGTATTCACAAAGTCGTTCCCAACTTGTCCGCGTTACTTAAGGCCCAACTATAAGGCATGAGCTCGGATGCCATCCCTCTTGCATCCATGTTGCTTTCATTCAATTCTGAGAAATTGGCACATGCGGTCTAGAGTGCACGCTATATGCGTAACAAATGTTGAAAGAACCACGCATATACGCATTATAGCCAGTCTTATGGGATTGTGTGTTTTCGCTCACTCGTGCATGCCATTTTGACATTAGCCCATGTAACAGATGCCCATTATAGTTGGGCCTGTAAGGTGAAGACCTTCAGAGAGCTATAGATCATCCATATTTTGGAGCAATACGATATAGCTCCCATAACGAACTCTAACCGAATTCGTCGATTTGAAAAAAGTTCATAAATTTAGTAGTTACTTCAGTTGGGACTTACTTTTCATTATGATTAATGTTGAATTGTATGCTCTTAAATTGTTGTCAGTTGATTTAAGTATTATACACAGAGTCATATTTTCATAAAGAAAAAGGGAGATAAGTTAACTCAAACTGTTATACTGTTATACAGAGCAATTTTATCTTTGCAATTTTTCAATTCAGACCACCTGAACTTATGTTCCGTATTCTTAAAGGCTTTTTTTGTCATGTCAGGTGTAATAAAAAGTAAAGTGGCATTTGCCTCCGACCAATAAAAGCTTCGAAAAATTCAGAACTTAAGTTAAGGTGGCCTGCGTTTAACCCGGTCAATGTGATGAAGGGTAGGTACCTACTTAATTTTTAGTGACGTCCAGTCTCGTATGTATTTACTCGATGCTTAAGTAGTTTGACAGTCACCGTTATTTAAGTAACGTTCAAACTGAAAATTTATAAGTGCTCATTAAGTATGAGAAGGTTTTCAAACTTATTTATGGAACTCAAGATGCCACTTTATAGCTTTTGTTTTCTTATCTACACTTATTTATAGCTACAAATTACCTCAAGATATTTTTCTATTTCTAAGAATTTTCATTAAAAAACAAAACCAATTTCATTTTCATACTTTTGTTTGTTTGTTTAAAAAATTGAATTATTCACCAAATGGAATAACACAAAAATGCACTTACTTTTCTTGTAGGTATATCAGGAAGAGCATGTGGACAATAATAGCATTTTTTGAAGCTACACAATCAATGTTTCTGATTGTGCAATTGTATAACTGGCGGCAATTGACAATTTTTTCCACTTGCGTCTCAATTAGTCGTGCCACCATCAGAGTCTTTACAAAATACAATTATTTTTCTGATAGCCTGATCTGACTACAGAAAAGATTTTGTTTTCATTCACTGATGGCTGTGATTGTTTGCAGCGTTCCATACACAAAAGTTCATTTCATTCTTATCGGACGATGTAATGCATTTAATCGGAACGAGGAATCTGGCGCGAGCGTTTCGTTTCAGAAAGATGGTGTGTTTTTTTCATTTTATATAGATGTTTACATGGAATTTCGCAAGAACACAAATTACACGCCTGTTATGGATGCATGTGTGCCTGTGCAATGCATAAGCGAATATCAACGAAACTTCGACGACGACGACAAACGACATCTACGTCGTCGGCGACAGCGATGGTGGCGACAGGAATGCTCGCTCTATGCAAGCAATCATTTGTACGAGGGTGACAAACTGGTTGTAGTACTCGCATACTGGTAAATGGTAACTACTGCTGCTAGTGGCAGGCACCCCTATCACTTTCGATACAACCAACAGCAACACGCCAGTCAACGAGTAGAAGATTGCTTGTTGGAGGTGGATTTGGAAGACTGGCTTGATGCTAACTGCCTCTGCCAGTCATATAATGTAGGTATACCTACACGCATTTTGCAGCTTGATGACAATTCTGTGTGGTTTTACGGTTGTAATCTGAGATATTTTTTTTTTGCGCATACAGATGTTGCAGATGGCAATTGCGGGAGATATTGAGAAATAATAATAAAATTATTGTTACCTACAAAAATCACCTGGACAACGGGTAGTTTACATAGGTAAAGAATTAAAGGTATCTTGTACCTTCTATATTATAAGAATGTTCTTTGTGGTTATGTATATGTGCCGTGACTATATAGCGGTATAATTGGAGTGAACAACTCACGGGGACTACTTCAGTCCTATCAAATAGTCCTATCGCAGCCGAAGCGTGTAAATCGCAGAAGAACCGGTAAATCGCAACCAAAACTGGTTAATCGCAGCCTAAATCGGTGAATCGCAACCAAAACAGTCAAAAATAGGCGAATTATAAGTGAAGCTGGTAAATCGCAGCCTTAATCTATAAATCGCAACCAAAACAGGTAAATCGCAGTTGAAACTAATAAATTGCAATTTGATAAATCGCAACCAAAACACGTAAATAGCAGTCAAAACAAGTAAATTCGAAGCGAAACCGGTAAAACACAACCGAAATTGTTAAATCACAATGCTGGTAAATCACAGTTGAAATTGGTAAATTCCAATCGAAGGCACAAAATCGTTTTGTTATCGAAACTGGCAAATCACAAAAAAGGCTGGAAAATCGCAGCCGCAGGTGGTGCATCGCAACAGAAATCGTAGCTGCAACTGCCGAATAGTGGTGAAAATAAGAAAATCTTTCCAGTTACTAGTGAATAGAAGCCAAAACTGGTAATTCGCAAGTTGAAACCAAAGCTTGTAAATCTCATTATGAATTTATAAATCGCAGCCGATTTTTTTTTAAGCTGCAAACGGTTGTCGAAACTGGGAATTGCCAGCAAAGCTGGTAAATCGCAACCGATATTGGTAAATAGTAACAAAATCTGGTTAATCCTAAACCAAGCTGGAAATCGTTGCTGAAATCAATAAATCGCAGCACTTGGACCTTTTTCCAACATTATAAAACAATAAGAAGACATCAAATTTCAAAGAAGATGTTAAACCCTATCGAAAGAATCCCTTTCTAGAAGACTTGAGCAGATGCTATCCATTTGAACATTTTATAAACTGCAAAGTTAGCAGCATATTCCCTTGTCTGATGGAACAACTATTATTCCAGAAATTTTTCCATTTTTCAATGTGGGTCGTCTGACATTTTGCAATTTCTTGTTACTCCACATAGGGTCAATCGATTGGATTAAAAGCCAACTATCCATCCATAATGCCAATTCAATTTTGCATGCGATATCCTCACTCAAACTCTATTCATATACTCTTCCCATTCCACAAGGCTAGGACATGAGAGTCTCTGTCGATTGCAGCAGCACCCGCCCTGGGATATCTCTATTTCGATTCGTTATTTATGCCAGAGATTTCATTCATATTTACAATTTGCCTATACGAATTGTGTCTCCTTTAAGCCCTCTTTTATAGAAGCATTGGTAGCTGGGAGGATTGCAGTGGATTTACATTAAGATCCGGCACTCGTCTCGACTCTCGAGAGCTATATGAATCTAGGTACACTCTCGTAGTCGTAGTATATTTATTTATGGAGACAGAGACAATGGGACTACAAAACGGATCTTTGTCAGATTTGCGCCATTGTTGTTTGCCGATGACGACGATGATGATGATGATGACGATTGTCTCTCACAAGGAGCACACGTTCTTAATAAATTGCATCGCCTTGTTGACGGAACTCTTTGTGGCAGACACTCAGGACTTTTAGGTTATATATGGGGTGCGGTAAACTCTCGGTAAGAGGTGAAGCTAGAAGGTGAACTGCATGCAGTAGTGGCAGGAGTAAATGCCAAGCCAAGTGGGACTACTCTCTGTTGTATATTTATTCGAATATAGATTCGACAATTCAAATTGATGTTGGAATTTATGCGGCATGCGTGCAACATCAGAGTGCAGGCAATTTATTGACTTTTTGGAGGATTTCATTTCAATTCTACCTCATACGGCATATACGAGGCCGACCATCGAAGTGATAGTGTCTGGCTGGGTTAAGAAGGTGTTTATTTTAAGTGAATGGCTAAGTTATTTGCTTGAGGTTTTTTATTGAGGTTTTTTGATAAATTTATTGCAAGTTAGTGAAGTTGTGGATGGAATATGTGAATAAGAAATTTACCGTATAGAAAAAGAATTATAAGAGAGGAACTAAAGGAATCTATTTCTAGGTTTTTGATTAAAAGACATTCCAAAGAGATTTATTGGAATAGGTTTCTATGCCATAAGTCTTTTGGTTTTATACTTAGACTTGGTGGAAATCTGTTAGAATTGTGTTAAGCTAAAAATCTCCCATTTAACAAGCCTTTATTTGACTTAAAGTGGTTTTGACTATGAAACTAAACATTTTGCACATACAGAATTTTGACATACAGTATTTTGGCATACAGTATTTTGAATACAGAATTTTGCAACACACAGAATTTCGACCCCAACCCAAAATTACACTTATTTAAAAAAAACAATCTGAATTAAACCACGTTGCATACATAAAACGGATTGAAAAAAAATTAAATTTATATTGATTTTGACATTTTTTTTGTAAAATGTATTTTGTATGTAAGAAAAGTTTGTTTTGTGTTCCTAGAATTGATTTACTTTTTTACTTTAATAATTATGTTTGTATAAAATTACAACTTTACTGTCAATAATTATATTTAAAGCTAGTATTTAGTGTTTTTTTATCAAAGGAAATTTCTTTAAAAATACTGTTTTTAAAATACAGTATTTTGTTCATACAGTATTTTGGCGTACAGAATTTTGTATTTACAGTATAATGACGTACAGAATTATGGTCTAACAGTATTTTGACCCCACAGAATTTTGTCGTACAGAATTTTGACAAGCAGAATTATGACCCGCTCCCTGTAGTTTTGTTTTCTCTCTCTTTTTTCCGTAGCTCCTAATAAAATACCTAGATTAATTAATCAGCTTGCCTCTTTATTAAGTTGATCTCTTAGAAATTCATAGTGAACCCTCTTTTAAATATATCTGTATTTCAAAATTCTGTAAAAATGCTGTAAAAAATATCAAAACGGTATTTTTTACAGCATTTTTACAGAATTTTGATATACAGAATTTTGATGTACCTACAGAATTTTGAAATACAGTATTTTGACCAACCATAGAATTTTGCTATACAGAAATTTGACTTTCAGAATTTTGTTTGTATAGCATTTTGCACATACAGAATTTTGACCCCAACCCGGTTTCTAACACTTTGTTAAATTCTTCATAAACTCAAGAACTTTAAATAGAACTTAAAATTTCGTGCCCCTTTTAGCTATCTGTTTTTCAATATAAAGTGTTAGTGAAATGTCAACACAAAAATGTCAAAATAAGTTGGCGGAGTGAGGCCAATGTGTAAACCGTCTATTGCAACCAATGATCCAAAAAAGGAAAACTGCAAAAAAGAGGCTTGTCGATTGATACTGATAAACCCTAAGCCTTAAAATAAGAAAAAACACCTCTTTTTACCTCTATCTATCAACTTTTTGAGTATGAAAACACTTTTAATTTGACATTAGTTGAATATGATACAATTTCAAAGTACGCGAACAGATCTTATCTGATTGATCTTACAAGATTTCGACGTTAACAAAATAAGCTGTTTACTTCAATCATCTGTCATAATCAAACGTTTCACATCGATTATGTTTGTGTCATTGACACTTGAAATATTTGTAATATCAAAAAATGTTGAACATTTTTATTATGTCTGCATTATTATCCACACTGACATTTAGCTTGACAGAAATATTGATCAGTGAAATTTCTTCGAACCTACGTCAACACAAAAATCTTAAAATGTCATATCGTTAAAACATATTTATAACACTTCATAAATTTTATATAAGATTGAAAATGACATCCAACAAACAAAGAATTACATACTTATGTTACATGTGTGTATGGTAAAAACAAACTTAGTAATTGAAGCGGTTTCCCAAAAGGCATATTGGATCTCATCTCCCAGAGTACAAAACTCCAATCCGATTAAGTCACAAAAAGAAAAACATACAAACTTCAACATAATAAAGACAAAATCCTCTCGCACATCGATTAAGTCAATTTCAGAATTGTAGACAATGTAGGGATTTAGAAATAAAAGTCAATTTTGTATCAAAAATAAATATGAAACTATACTCCCACTCATTATGTGTCCTTCTATGTTTATCAAGAGGGTTACTTACATCCATTCCCTTCATCTATTTATGACCATAACCAATTCAACAAAAAAAAAAATATCAATATCATTGAAACATAAAATTTCATCAATGAAATATAACTTAAGCGGCACACACAATAATTCGTCCAATTATAGCACAAGTTATATTATACTGAAACTCTGAAACAGATGTGGGTTTCATTTAAGCCACCCCTGGTGAATTCCTAAAATAAGTAGTAAAACCTTAATTTTGTCAAAAATCTGCTGGGGTGCATATTAATTGAAATTTATGTAAAAACGAAAAACTACAAGAACCAGAGGGTTAGTCACAAGTCACTTTAAACGTTAAATTGCTTGATTATGTGCATACATTGATATTTTATGTTCTGTCAAATTGTTTAAAAACGGTTTAAAGATATACAATTTCTTCAAGTTCAATTCACATTGAATGTTTTAAATTGTTAATCTATTCAACAATTGCATCAATATTCGGTGATCGCTCAGAATTACCCCTTTCCCCATCTAAAGAGCTTTACAGAAGCAACAAAAGCATCTATAAAGCTTTATAGAAGCAAAATTCTAAGTCGGGTCGTTGCCCAGTTTAATAGATTTTGTTTGATTTCATGAGAAAAACAAAACTCATAAACCTAACCTACGTGTGCAAAGTATATTTATAACTTGGTCTTACTCATCGTCTTATCTAGATACATGAACCTGAATGGAAGCCTACAAGCAATAAGTGTGTTGTGGTTTGTATCTTGTGTTGCGCGAATTAAATTCACAGTTCAAGTCACTTCCGTTGAATGACGTCATTCAGTGCACAAAATTCCTACTTTCAATCCTTTTTCACTGACAGTGACAGTTAACGAGCTACTACCTTATCTCAACACTCTGTACAAACTGTCAATGTCAGCAAGTGACGTGGGTGTCCTATATAATATTTTCTCGGGCTTCTTTTTACAAAAAAAAAAAAAAATCGTGCTGGACAGATCATTTGCACAAACGGAAACTATATTCTCGTTTTCTTAATTGATGCGAATTCGAAATTTCCAAACAGACGTCATTCTCCGTTTGGAACTTGTATCTCAATTCGATATACACGACTACGATCGAGACGTAGCCAATTCGCTAAATTGATGCAAAACAAAACAAAAATATAAACCAAATAAATCTGCGCAAAAGAACAAGTTTTATTTTGTGTGATCTTAACTTCAAGTCGCCTCAGTCGTCGTCGGAGTTGTCGTCGTCGCGACCAGTACCAGACTTGGACCACCTGATGTGGTATAGCGGGAAATTGAGCTCTCAATTTCAGGTTTAAGGTGTTAAACGGATTCCGCTACTCTTTTGTTTTGATTCAATCGAATCTCACTACACCTTTTTGTGTGACTCTGAATATGGTGTTAGCATATTTGACATTTCATTTTAAAATGTACGAAGCTATTTTGACATTCAAGTCTGACCTTAATGTGGTTTAAGGGTATGTCCACAATGGACACATACTCTCCCCTTTTGTACGTAAAAACTGTCTTCAAGAGAATGGATTAGACTTCTCACATCAGCACCCAGCCAGCCAGACACACACCGGATAAGACCAAGCACATAAAAATGAAAAAGGATGTCCATGTGAGTGACACTAAATCCATCTAAGGTTTGTGTGTTTTTGGTTGTTGGGCAATGTTTGTCTGAACTTTAAAAAATACTCTGATTTTGACATTGACACTTATGCGGTTGGATTTTAACATTCAAGTTCTAACCCTTTTGTTGATGACATTTGATATCCATCCAGAAGCCAAGAGAGGGCTAATGAGATGGAAAGAGAAAATGTATGCCCTATGAAATGTATACGGACACATGGTTTTGAAATGTATGGATAAATAGATACATAGTTGTGTTGTGCAAATGATGGTTTACGGTTTTACTTTTCAGCTGTTTAGCAAACATGATGGGGCTTTATTTTGATGGAAGGTATTAGAAAATTGACCTTTTTCGGGTTATCCGAAACAGAAATTGATATTATGGTCGTGATGAGGGATTTGATTTAATGAATTTGGTGTTGATACAGCTGAGACTTTGAGAGAAGAATCAGCACAAACATAAATTATTTGTGAAAAATTGATGAATTTTAAGTCAGATAGTTTAAGCACAGCCTAAACGTGAAATCTTTTCAATGAGTGCATTCAGTACTCACGAAACTGTCAAGAAACTTTTCAAAACCTATTTCAAATTGAAAATACAAAATTGTCATAAATGTCAAAAATAGTTTATGTTTTTGACGTTTTTAAAGGCTTCAAAGATTGAACTATCAATTAGATTTTCAACTCATCAACTATTTTACCTTTTCTCCAAAATGAACACGACCAGTGTCAAATGAAAAAGACCAAACAAAAAAATCTCACTAATTAGGTAAGAACCCTTGGATAAGAATTTTTTTTATCGTAACGAAAAAACATTATACCCCCTGCCTTCAATAATTTTTATTCATTCAGTATAAAATTCCCACACATGTTTAAGATATAAGAGAGAGCAGGTAGGAAGTGTGTATACCACACATTTTGAGATTTATATTTCCAAACAGACCACATTGGAAATTTAAAACAAAAACACAGAAAAAAGGCTGACTTCATTCAAAAATATAAAATCGTAACGCTCATTTCATAGGAGCCAACCAACGCCAACCGGTTCTTAATCCATGTGTGATTTTAGTTCTTTTTTTTTATTTTCTTAAGAAATCCCAAATAAACATCGAAATAAAAATCACACATGATTTGCCCAAAAACAAAATTATGCGAGATGAATATACCACTTTACGAGAGTAGTCTTTTTTTCTGCAATAAACATGTCCTTTCTCAAGTTGAAATTAATACTCAATTCAGATCACTAACACTCAAGTCCACAATCCACAAGAAATTCATATAAATACACTCAAACTTAATACTTTTTGATTGTTTCATATTTTTCACTCATTGAAAATGAATGTCGTCATAAGTACTTACGATCATGATAGAAGATCGATACATTAATCGTTTTAGCCCAGTAATTTTAGACATTTTTTAACCCAATCTGCGGAAAAATTCCTACTGGGCTCGATTTTGGTATAGACCTTCGTTACGGCGTTGTTATGAAGATGTGAAAAATCGACATTGATATCGTGTCCGCGTTAAGAGTTATAGGGGTCAAAAGGTCACAAAAACTGGTTTTTCACGATTTTCAGCAAAACGGTAAGTCTTATCAAAAAATTTTCAATGCAAGAATTGTAGACCAGATTATTATATATAAAAAGTGTCATGACACTTTTTTTCCTAAGACCCACCGTTTCTTAGGTATAACGATTCAAAAAGTTGAAGTTTAGTTGTAATCGTCATAATCCTATTCCTGAAAAAAAAACTCCTAACTGAAAAGTTCCTGAAATTTCATTATTTTTTTAGCTTGAATTTCGTTCCTCAACTGTTAAGAATATGGGGAAACCAAAAAAAAATGGAAATTTTCGCCATTTTTCCGATTGGGGCCCTTCTCCCGAAACCATTTCCCTGGGAATTTTTGTTTAGAATATGTCTAAAAATACACAGGGTGTGCAATAGAGAATGGACAACCCTAAAACGGCTTATAGCTACACTTATGATTGTTCTAAAAACAGATAGAAAAAAGTTCTATCGCAACCAGTTCATAAAATATGGACTTTTTTTCGTTCAGTGTATTTTAAATTTTATCATCTTATGTTTTCGTTCACTACAACCACGAATGAATGAATTTTATTTATTTCTTTTTTTTATAATTTTCTACAATAATTGGATGAGTACATAAACACTTTAAAAATTTCATAGCTATTGCACATTTTCGTAAAAAAAATTTTGAAATCTGTTTTTTGATGCAAAATGTAAAAAAAGTATTTTATGAAAAATTTTAAACACCTGTGGTATTAAATAAATCTATAGAAACCTAGGTGGCCAACTTTCTTAAAAATATTCTCCTTATACCAGAATATTTTTAAGAAAGTTGGCCACCTAGGTTTCTATAGATTTATTTTATACCACAGGTGTTTAAAATTTTTCATAAAATACTTTTTTTACATTTTGCATCAAAAAACAGATTTCAAAATTTTTTTTACGAAAATGTGCAATAGCTATGAAATTTTTAAAGTGTTTATGTACTCATCCAATTATTGTAGAAAATTATAAAAAAAAGAAATAAATAAAATTCATTCATTCGTGGTTGTAGTGAACGAAAACATAAGATGATAAAATTTAAAATACACTGAACGAAAAAAAGTCCATATTTTATGAACTGGTTGCGATAGAACTTTTTTCTATCTGTTTTTAAAACAATCATAAGTGTAGCTATAAGCCGTTTTAGGGTTGTCCATTCTCTATTGCACACCCTGTATATTTTTAGACATATTCTAAACAAAAATTCCCAGGGAAATGGTTTCGGGAGAAGGGCCCCAATCGGAAAAATGGCGAAAATTTCCATTTTTTTTTTTTGGTTTCCCCATATTCTTAACAGTTGAGGAACGAAATTCAAGCTAAAAAAATAATGAAATTTCAGGAACTTTTCAGTTAGGAGTTTTTTTTTCAGGAATAGGATTATGACGATTACAACTAAACTTCAACTTTTTGAATCGTTATACCTAAGAAACGGTGGGTCTTAGGAAAAAAAGTGTCATGACACTTTTTATATATAATAATCTGGTCTACAATTCTTGCATTGAAAATTTTTTGATAAGACTTACCGTTTTGCTGAAAATCGTGAAAAACCAGTTTTTGTGACCTTTTGACCCCTATAACTCTTAACGCGGACACGATATCAATGTCGATTTTTCACATCTTCATAACAACGCCGTAACGAAGGTCTATACCAAAATCGAGCCCAGTAGGAATTTTTCCGCAGATAAAACCTAAAATTACTGGACTATTTGGCTTGTTTTTAAATAATACTTCTATTCCGGCGTTTGAAATACATGAACTAGTCAGATCTAGTTCTGATAATTGTAAAACAGTTTTGTCTGATTTTCTCCGAGACGTTCGTTAAAGTTTTTTTGAATTCATATAAGCTGAAAATTTAAATGGTCAATTGCTTTCTTCTTGCCAATTTTACATTACATTGGGCGCCATTTATTTTGAATACAAAAACTTTTGCCCATATATTTTTTTTTTCAAACGTTTGATGATAGGTTTGATAAAATGCGTTTTAACGGTGATTATTTTATTTAAATAAAAAAAATGGCGCCCAACACAAATAACCTAATCGAAATCATTTTATTAACAATGTGTAAAAATGCCAGTGTCTCAAATCTTTCATATCTCTCTCCACTAAAAATAATCACGTTGAGCGTGAAAAAATGCCAATTTTACTAACAGTTCCTAACGTTGGGCGCCACTTATTTTACAGACTTCAGAATTTAATGTCAATCAAAACATTATAATTGTTTTAAATGGCGTCCAACGCTGATTACAAATCCTTTGTCTTCAACCGCTTTATACACATCTTTCACAAAATGAGTTTAGAGGAAATTATGCAAAAAAAATTAAATTTTATAATATCAGTCAAAAATGCTTGATGAAGCTAAACCTCTTTATGGATTATTTCCACCCATACATCGTTTGTTGGGGTTTTCTATAATTCATCTATGTTTTAAAAGTCAATAGCTTACTTCGTGCAAAGTTTTTTTTTGTATTTGATTTTATTGGCATATTTTAATTTCCAACGTTGGGCGCCATTTGGTTTGAAATCTTCTTGTTTTAGTGTCAGTAAGTACAATAAAATAAAGAGAATTGGTTCCATACGCACTAAAACATCAATTTCAAAAAACCAATAAATAGTCTTTGAAATATTTTACTTAAAAAAAAAAAACAAGTTTTCTATTTGAACAAATAGCAAAAGTAAAATTCTGTCGCAATGAAAAAAAAAATCTCTCATTCATTTCAACCACCGACAGCACTGTTCAACAACACGAAAAACACCTCACAAACAATTTCACTCATTTCACTACCGCATTTGAGTTTTTTGTTTAGTTCCATAAGATACTCAGTTGAATTCGGTTGTGTTATCGGATGAATGTAACTTTCTTCAGCTCCGAGTAAACTTCTCCTTTCTGCCCGAATAAAAAAATATACGAAATCATCTAATAAACGAGGCATCTTTTTTTTTTCGTTATATTTTGTGGCTAGTTGTATCTTTAGCGCTCTCACTCAGGATTGGGCGGTCATGTGCAAATAAGAAAAAAAAAATATTTACAAAAAAAAAAAAAAATTTTTTTTACCTATCTATTGTTACTTTGTTCGGTTATTGTTGTTTTTGGTTTAACTTTCGAACCAACAAGTGTGGAGTGGGAATTATAAATTGTACAAAAAAAATCCGCCAAAATAAAAAAAAAAGTTATATTCGTGTGAGATATATAACCAAAGTTTATCTTGAAGCTTTAGATATATTTTTTTTGGCTTTTTTGTTTTTTTCTAGTTTTCCGGTATCTCTAGTTTTTGTTATAATAAATCACCGAAAACGAAGTGTCTTACAAAAAAGATAACAAAAAAAAAAAAAAAGAAAAAAAGTTCAAAAAGATATACAAAAAGGTTCAAAGTGCCAAATGAGAATTTATCATAACCGCTGTTTTGGTTATAGCTATCTGTTGTAGCTAAGTTAAGATATTTTCATACCTTTTTTTTTATTGGGAGTTTGAAAGTGAGTGATCATTGGTAAAAGCGGCGTCCACGCGAAAGTTGTAAATCAAGAAAAGTACCAATTTGTGTCTCTAAAGAAAACATATTTCTGTGCAAAATGGATAGTTGCTGTTGATTCATCGTAACTCACTTAATTGGCGCCCGGGTTGAACTCAAAATACTTTGCCGTCCATTTTTAACTGTGTTTTTGTTATTTGGATACCTACCACAGAACAGTCATCATGATTGAAAAAATGAATTCATCGTTTTACACAAATGACTACGATGTACCGACCTTCACTAAGCGGATAAATAAGGTAGATATAGGTTCCCATCAAAATAAGTATAATTTTACCATCTCGAATTTCAAAGACCGATGTGAGTAAGCTTTATGTTGTCACTTGAAATGGGGATTTAGGTTCAACAATTTTAAGAGATTATTATGCATGCCAATCTATTGCAACACACAGAGCAGATGCATAGAGATACATTTGTATCTATCTGTGTGACGCATTTTAGAAAAAGTGACTGATGGTGGCTCCAGCTCCATCATCATCAGTCTACTTTCAATCCAATAGCCAGCGCAGTCGCGCCGTGTGTCGGTGCAATCTTGATGCACTTGTTGATCTGAAAGACGTCCGTGATCGGACTATCGATCTCTCATGGATACTTTTGTATCTTCTACCTCCACCACCGACCGTTCTGATGGAAATTAATCATTCCGCAAATTATCTCTACACTGGACATCAGTGCCATGGAGATGATGATATTCTTGATGGTCAGGGGCAGCACTTCATAGATATACGTGTGCACGGGTAAATGATCTAAATGGACCTGGTAATTGGCTACAGCGTATTTATTATATTAATCCATTGGATATATTCACCGGGGTGTTTTTGTTGTTCTTGTTGTTTTCCTTTTTGCCATCATGTCCATCGACTTCTTGGGCCTGCTTCGATGGTCTCATTTATCATGTTTATAATGCCGGGGCTAATGTACAGAGAATATGGATACCTATAAAATAATTGATGGGTGCATGCGATGCAGAGAAAGAGAACATTTAGTTTTTTGTTTTGCTTCGTTCCACCAGCTCTATATTCTATCTTGATTGATCTGTCGTTTAAGTGGATTTATAATATAAGTTTGTAGTATGATAGGAGCCCAAGCAAATTTGCATGCAAGTTGTGTTTTTTGTTCTCATAATTTTATAGTCAATTCAGAAATAGACTGGCGTCGACACGACTTTAAATAGATCACATCAGACTTCTTAATTGCACTCAATATGATGTACTGGATGGCGTTTCAGAAGAGATAGATTTCATGGACATCATGAATGACAGCTATTTGGGGGAGGTGCTGGAACGAAGAGGAAAGGGGATGGGAAAAAAAGTGTCGGGTTCGATGGGAGATTATAATTAATCTTGTCACCTTTTTTTAAACTGAATTGGTTTGATTTTTTTATGAATTATTGTAGAAAATGTACATATTTATTTTTTTGTGAATTTAATTCTGTTATTTATTATTTTTGTTTTAATTAAAGTCAAGATATTTTTTTTTTTGTATTATTGTTGTATTGTTGTGAATGAATATAGGGTTATCAATAGCAGAAAGTATTTTGTGAAATGATTAATTGGTTTTGATAGCAGCCGGCACCATCAAGCAATTTATGAGTAGATACTTTTTTTATAATCGCACACTGATAGTCCAAAAATAGTTGCAGGCGGTCTTTGTGGCATAGTTACCTATTATTGAAGACTTCAAGGCTAATTTGAATCAGTTTTGGGGAATATAAATTTACGCATATTTTTTTAGATTTGAATTGAAATTATCACATGATTTTAATTTGGAAGCAGCAGTGTGGGATTCATGTATATTTAAATTAACTGACGCCCAATTTTAGAAAAAGAGTCTTAATTCCAGTATAAACAAATAATTCAACTCTGTGAGTTTCGTTGGGCGCCACTTTTTTATTTTAGTATATTCACTGACATCAGAATAAGAATAATTCAAGCTAAATGGCGCCCAACATGGTCATAAAACATAAAATCGGAATTTTTTTGTCACGTTGGGCGCCATTTCTTCTAATTTTATTTCTTTAACTGACATAAGAATCGGAAGTACTCAAACCAAGTGGCCCCCAACTTGCATATAGAACGTAAAACATGGAGTAACCTTTTATTTTGGGCGCCTTTTTTTTCTTTACCCTTTTTAAATGACACACGCCCAACGTAGGGTATATGTCAAATATGAAATTATCTCCTCAACTTGAAAAATAAAACTGAAAGTAGGGAATTATCTGATTAGTTGTGCGCCATTTTTTTTTTTTATATTTACTCATATTGAATAGCATTGGAATCAGAAGCACGCAAATTAAATGGCGCCCAACGTAGGGAACAACACGTCAAATATGGAGTTATGTATCTACAGCAACTAAACCATCTTTTCAGGATTTTAGACAATGGGACAGTATTTTCACTATAAGCAACAATTACCTGTTACCAGTTTTGTTTGGCGCCCAACGCGATTAAACTCCTTTAGTACACTTTTCTTAAAACCTATGCTGGGCGCCAATTTTTCTTCTTTGTTTTTGTGGCTTGTGTATTCTCAATATTCAAACAAAAACAAATAAGTTAGTTTATTTTATAATTCTTCAAGCACACAGAGTTGTAGGCATTACACTCATTTTTTAACCAACGTTTAAGGGGTCAAAGTTCAACATTCAGTTTTACACAAAATCATTCTTATCTATCTTAAATGACACTGCTGGAAAATAAAAAAAATTACAGGTAGCTACTTTGTTTTCATCCGAAAGAACAAAAACTTAAAATTTGAATAAACATCATAACCTAAATCAAAGCTTTTATTAACAAATTGTTTTTCGCTTGCAAAACTGTTTTTTCCTTGCTTTTTCTCTACTCAAGAGAGAAGTTGTCAGAAAACTTTTAGTTGGCTTTTAATTATTATGTTAATTATTATGTTAAGTTCTTGTTCTTTTTTTTTTGTCATCATCAGCGAACAACTTCATCAAGAGATTTTTAGTTTATAAGTCAATTACTTTAGAATGGCTTAATTATTGTACAAATTTTTTTTTTCTTAGAAATCGCAACAAGTTTTTAAAACAACCATTTCAACTTTTATTCATCAAGCGTTTTTTTGTTATGTTGTTGACTATTTTTTTTTGCTGTTCTTTCTGCCTCTAAAGACTCATAAACAGCAAATTAAAATCTATAGCTAAATTGTAAAGTCACGTTTTCTGCCTCAAGGGTCACACTTCGCCCGGATAGATTGTAATTAGTAGTCGCACGTGTAGCGACGTCAAACGACGTTCATATGTACTATATACCACCATGTGCATATATTGTGTACGTACCGGGGCAGGGACGACGACTAAAAAAAAATAACGTCGTCTACGTCTCATTGGAATATATCCACGATTGTGTGCTTCACAAGTCAATAAACTACTTCATCAAGCCATCATCATCCAGCTTTAAACAACAACAATATCAGCCAATTGTTGTTATTTGTCGTATAGTGTAAATCACAAGACTCCTGCACCATAAGTAAAGTCGTGTAATTAATGATTTTTAAAACAGCTCTTTTACCCATATAAAACATAGGTTGAATTGTTTTTTGTTTAGCTTTTGTTGATGGATCGGTCTGTGTTAGTGGCAGGAGGCAGTATTTTATTTTTATTCAATATTCAAATCACCCACATGTCTGGTTTTGATGGTAGAGGCAGGAAAAGTTTTAGCTACATATATTATATATTGCCGCCTCTGTCAAAGCAGAGGGTTTGAATTTCGACTGAAATCAATAAAAAATAAAGAATACAATTTCTCACGATTTTTTGTTTTATAGCTGAGACATAAAAAAGTGTCAGACAAAGCAGAGGGAGACAAATGAATTCGTATGGTAAAGGGATACATGATGGTAATGCGTATGGCATCACTTATGTCAAGAATTTCCGGTTACGCATTGATTTTGTTTTTTGCTATTAAGTTTAATACGATTCAATCGATTAGTCATCTAGATAAAAATATAACAAATTTTTAAAAAAAGGTTTGGCATCTCTCCCGTTGCCATTGATAAAGTAAAGGAAATGACTAAATGCCAATTTGACAGATACGCAATTTGAGTCATAGACAAAATGTTTATGTATTTACTTATAACTTTGCAGCCATTCCCCAGCAAACGCAGAACTACAGAAAAAACCGGTGAAATATGTACGTAAAAGAAGTACTTCTTTTCCACTGAAAAAAGATAGGAGCTCGGGAAAAAACTCAGTTATATACTTTCTGTATATAAGAATACGTGAAGCAGCTATCTCTTTCTTGCATGCAAGATGAAATTAATTTCCCCTCCATTAATAGTACAAACAAATGTACTTCAAAAGGGCATCAGCGAAGCACTTCTGGAAGTGGTTCTGATGTACATTTTCCAGTACTTTTTTACCTACAGAAAAAATCACTGAAACTTGTACTTTTAAAGTACTTATTTGGAGCACTTTCATTGGTTTATATCCGTACTGCTAAAATCCATAGGTATTTTAATTTCATCTGAAAATAAAAAAATCTTCAAAACAAACAAACAATTCTTTTAAACAACTATTATTTATAATCCAGTCAAATAAGGGTTTAACCTCGGAATGAATGTTAGTAGAATTTTTTTTTGCTCAATATCTTCGTTTTGCCATTCTATAACATATCTCAAAAGTCTAGAAAAATCTCATGTCCGCTTGTCGCGATTTCAAGATCAAATCGCGAAATGGAGATTTTCAAAATTAGCAAAAATAGGCTATGGTATTATATACACATATGATACATGATTTCAAGGTATTTTTTAATGCTGATTCCAAAAAATCTAAAATCAAGGCAATCTGAAGTCTCTGAAAAAAGTTATACCTGTTTTTCATCTTTCAACCCATATTATTATAACAGTTGCTAACTTATTACCGAAAAACCCTTAAAAGTAATGGTAGCGGAATCATATTTTGCATGAGGGTTTTCATATCCATTATCATTAACAATCAAAATAATGCAATGCAAAAAAAACATTTATATCTATGACAAAATGGTATTTTTTGAGAAAAGGGGAAATTTTGGGATGTGCACTAAAAAACATCCTGGTACCATCTTGGAATTAGTGCTAATAGGCTAATTTTTTTATTTCTATCTTGTTTGGATATTCTATAACTTATGTCAAAAATCTAAAAAAATCTCATGTCCGCAAGTTCTAATTTTCCAGGTTAAACTAAGTTAGGTGCAGATTAAAAAAAAAATAATAAGAAAACTTTAGATTCTTGGTATACACCAACATAACCCATATCATTTCAAGGTATTTTTTAACGCTGATTCCAACAAAACCCACAAACAAATCAATATGACCATCCCTGAAAAGTAATGTACCTTATTCATGTTGATCTGACACAAATATCTGAAGAGTAGTTTTTCAATTTTTTCAAATCTGCACCTTATCTTCAAACCAAGAAAATTAGGACTTGCGGACATAAGATTTTTTTAGATTTTTGAGGGTAGTTAAAGAATATCCAAACAAAGATTAAAATGAAAAAATTAGCCTTTTAGCACTTATTCCTAAGATGAACAAGAATCTTCTTTAGTGCATATCCTAAAATTTGCCCCTCCATCAAAAAATGCCATTATCTCGTAGGTATATATATTTTTTGTAATGGATTGTTTTGATTTTTAATAATGATGGATTCTAAAATTTTCATGCAAAATTTGGTTTATCTACCATAACTTTTAAGGGTTTTTCGGCAGTAAGTTTGCAACTGTTATAATAATATGAGTTGACAGATGAAAAACAGGTATAACTTTTTCCAGAGACGTCAGATTGTCTTGATTTTAGATTTTTTGGAATCAGCATTAAAAAATACCTTGAAATCATGTATCATATGTGTATATAATACCATAGCCTATTTTTGCTAATTTTGAAAATCTCCATTTCGCGATTTGACCTTGAAATCGCGACAAGCGGACATGAGATTTTTCTAGACTTTTGAGATATGTTATAGAATGGCAAAAGGAAGATATTGAGCAAAAAAAATTTCTACTAACATTCATTCCGAGATTTACCCCTTTTTTCTCCTTATTTTACTGTATTATTAATATTTTATTGGAAAAACACAAAATAGTTTTTTTTGAAAACAAAATACATAAAAAAAGATCCTTGGGCACCCGACTGTGGCCTGGCCAGTTGAGAAAAATGAAAAAGAAAAAAATACTCTGCAGTCTGCACTTTGGTGGTAGTTTTTGTATCTTGTTTTGATTTTTTTTTCTAAATTCTCAAGGCTGAAGCTGCTGTAAACTCAGTCAATGATGTCTGGAATTGATCGCCACTAAAAGACAGAAAAATCAACAACTTTATAATTTATCAATTTTAGCTGCGTTCCTTTGGAAATATTTATCTACTTTTTATTACTTAAAACTACTTTGCTATACTGAAAAAGTAGTTCAAAGCAGCTTTAAGTACTAAAAAGTAGATAAATATTTCCAAAGGAACGCAGCTTTTATAATCAGCATACCTTTACTTTCCAAATCAATTGGTGGTGGTTTTTGTGTCATTTTTTTATGATTTTTTTTTTTTTCTAAATGCACAAGGTTGAGGCTGTGCATTTTGATGTTGGAAATGGTGGAATTTATGTGGCGTGTCGAAGAATTTATGCGGTAGATTGTTTTTTTTAGAAAATAGTTTTCACAAATAACACTGAGAAGATTATTTATTTTTTTAAGTTAAATTGTTCTATTTATCTATCAAATGGAGCACAGAAATGTTTTTTTTTCTTAACTAATATGTTGCTGTGGCTATCAAGGTTTCACTAGAAAATATAAAATGCAGGAAAAGTCAAATCAATGGCGCGCCGCCATTACAAAAGAGACAAAACTTTGTGCAATGTGCATTGCATACATGGCACTCTTTTCCTCCCATTTACCAAAGAGTTTATTTTTTTCAGGAGAAACAAAACTACAATATTTTGAGGGGAGAAATTTTGGTAAATAAGGAAACACATACACCTACAAAGTATAGACTTTGTTGGTGGTTGTAATTTCCCCTAAACTACTGAGGTTTGGTTTGCAGGGTCGTTTGAAAGTTTTGGAAAACATGTTACAATACACTCGATTTACACTTTTTCTACTTGACTGTCAACTTGCATCCAAATTTTAAATCAAATCAAACAAAGCCTTTCAAAATTTCGAATCTCTAAAACGGTGTTATCATTGGCTTAACTCCACAGACTCATTTTGACAGATATGTGAGTCCAAAGATTTTAAATAAGTTTAAAATTTCCTGGCTCTTTTGGCTATCTCTTTCTTACCATGAAATGTAAGTGAGAGAGCAACACAGAAATTCCAAAAGGAGTGTATAGAGTGAGGTCATGATGACAGAAATGTTTGATCTATGTCAACTCCGACCTCCCTGCCGAGTCAAATGTCATAGAGAAATTTTATTTGTTGTGACGAATATTGATCACAATTTTGACACTTAATTTGATATCCTAATGAAATGTCAAAATTTCGTACCATCTGTCACCTAAAAATCAAAAAACCTCCAAGAATTTAAACTATTTATAAACGAACAGTTTTTAAAAGTACGTCAATGTGTTTCTCATTCAATGTATTGACATGGCCCCATGGGGACCTGAGGCACTGTTTAAAGTCAAGTCATGTGTTTTTTGTTTTGTTTTTTTTTTTTTTTTGTAAAAAAAAACAGCTCAGACACATTTATCACCTAGAAGAGTAATCCGAAACTTCAGATTCGCTTTGGTTAATCCCCTCAATGTGTTTAGTTTAGTTCCAGCTAAATTTTTTTGTTCAAGGATTCAGTTTTCTTTTCATTTATCTCGCAAAGTCCCCCCTGAGCCCAACCAGAGACTTGACAGCACAAATGAACTTAATAAATATGCTACGGACGTGACTTTTTGTCATTTTTTTTTTTGTTTCTTTAAGAGCATTATAACATCGAAATTTGGTATGGCACAACTATCACACTCCATTTGTTGGCATCACATGAAAGGCAATGTCACATACCACAATGTCCCACAATATAATTTGTAAGGCAGTTAAATCTGCATGTGGAACGTCAAAGAAAACGACAACCGCGCCATCCAACGACACAACGACTCAAAGATAATTGCACTTGTTAAAGAATTTGATTGAGTGTCGTGTGTTTTATTTTTTTTTTTTTTTTATTCAAACGAAAATAATAGATAGATACTCTGCTCTGCTCCCTTGACAGATAGACATACTGACAACACACAATGGGTTAATTAGAATGACGTTTAGATATGTTTGTGTGTCTCTCAAACTGACATTTCAAGATCATGGTTGTTGGCAAAATATGTGAACAGAGAAAAAAAATAAATAAAAAGACGAAAACACAAAATTACATTTCAACTTTTCATCGCCAGACCTCGCGATGCACTCTATTTGTACTGCACTTAACGATGAAGCGACAACAATGACACCCGGATGTGAGCATCTTTTAAAAAAAAACCATCTGCTTGCAATAAACCAAAGCAATGCGGCGATGGCGAAACTGCAATTTACTTGCCGCTCGTATATGTTTTGTTGCGTGTTTAATGTTTTTTTTTTTTCTTTTCTTTAAGAAAATGCTCACCATGATTGCATGAACTGTGATTTCAAAAAAAAAAAAAAGAAACAAACAAAAAGAGACTAAAAAAAAACAAAAGTTAATTGAAAACATTCAATGACATTGCCACACAAAACATGCAACCAAAATGGAATTTAAATGAATCATTGAGTTTGTTTTGGTTTAATTAGATCGAAAATTCAATTTGCCACACAATTGCATAAGCAATTACGCATTATAATTTGCAACTTGCCCCAGCCATCGCACAAACAACTTAATTAGCATGCATGTGCTAAAGTCAACAGGTCAAAGCGAAAATAGGTATGGAAGTGTTAAGAAAACACCTGTTTCCACCTTTAAATGGAATAAAGATATTATAAAATGTAGGTCTCTATATCTGGAAACAAACAAATTAGAAATTCTTTTTGATAAGGAAAGTAAATGTAGAATCAGCTGTCAAAGTTTTTTTTTACTTGTATACCTTTGCCATTAAGAAGGTAATCAACAAAATGATTTATGATAGTTTTTTGACGTTTATCGTCAATTTGTTGTTAAGCAACAAACACATTGTTCCTTATGAATAACAAGAAACTTATCAGGTACATTCTACCTGCTATTCAACAATTTCTAACATGATGCGGAACTTAGCGCCATGAAATAAAGAAACAATAAGCTAAAGTAACAATCCTAAACGGAAACCAGTAATAAAACAATGTTTTTGGTATTCTTAGATTTGAATGTCAAATGAGCAGTATTTTATCACAAAAAGCAACAAACAGGTCGAAAAAACCTGTTGCATTAAGAGAATTTGCTTTGTTTGGTTACTGAGTTAAATGGTTTTCGTGTTAGATTATAAATATTTTAAGATATTTAAATGACATCTGTCATTTTAGCAATTTAAAAGTGAAAGGAAGCTAATTTATCTCGTTGGATATTTAAAAGAAGAATGCTGTGGTACTTGACTTAAAACACTGGATAGTGGATTCCCTACAAAGTATAACAGTTTTGCTGCTATAATTGAAAATGGCATTACTTTTATCTGTGCACTATTCTATTTCGCTCTATACAAAAGAAAGATAGAGACAGATTGAACATCTTAAATAATTTGTCTCTTTGACAAATAAGACTGTTCTACTGCTAAAAGCTGTTATACTGAGAAATGTACCCGACCAAGGTTCTATCTTACTCAACTCGACAAGCCTATTCATTCATAAATGTCAACTTCAAAGAACATGAATCGATTAATGTGGGTTTTATTTCTCAAGAACTTTCTTCTTGTTCAATGAGCGATTAGCTCTTCAACTTCCATGAACATCATTCACACACGTTCCTCAACAATGACTTTGTCGATTGGAATGCACCATGCTCTCTACTATATACACACGAATGCTCAAAGAAATTCTTCTCAAGAATTTTCAACTTCCGATTGCGTCACGCACTCTACACGCTTCTTCATCTTCGCAACGGATTCCCCATACCAAATATGAATGGTTACAATAATTTTATGATGATGACTCATATTCAATGGTATCTCTTTAAGCTGAAGGAATTCCTCTCATAATAAAATCTGTCAATATCTGACAAACGTGCAACTATTAACTCTACACAAGACAACCCACGTGAAGTTGGCTACACATTTGAATGAATCTTACAAAAGTGATGAATTACAGTTAATTGCGGAGATAGGAGACAGAGGGTGTTGTTATAGACTTGAAGTCTAGTTGGATATAATTTTCATGTAAGTGTGGGTGCATGTTGTTTATAAAAGATTTTAAAGCTGCTTTAGAGGCTTGTTTTATTTGTTTTGGTTTTTTTTTTTTTTTGAGAAATTCTTTACAGTTACGCCCATACGAAATTAGTTTTTATTGACGAAAAGAATTTTTTGTGCGGGTTTATAACTAGGTTTATGGTTATTGTGAAGTGTATTTTTAGAGAAAAACTATTTGAAACTTATTTCCATAACTAATTAGTAAGTATGTGGAACGGAATTTATGACGTTATGTGGATAGAATGTTACTATTTGATGTAACTTTTCGTGTTTGAATAATATTTGAGCTAAGTGAATACAGTTCGTTAAAATTACTGAAAACAAGTTAAGTGTAACTATCCCCTTAGGTTCATTTAATTAGTGAATCTGGATCTGGAGTAATTGGATAGTTAGATATAACGGCATAAAAAGGCTATTGACTTCATGTTATACTTTCGTTCAGTTCTAAGTTAAATAGAAATTCTTGTGTCAAAAAAATTATAAAATTACATCTCATTGGTAAACTGTCAAAATTTCAATTTGTTTGTCATAGTCAAGTTGTTTTCTTTTAACAAAGTTATATTTTCCATGGAAATGACAGGTATTCTTTCGAAATGACAGCCGGCTTATATGATTTTTTCACCGAGTAGGTTTTTTCTCTAAATTGAATGATTTCAAATGAATAAATTATAAACACAACATTCATACAATATTTTGTATTGAATATGAAAAACCTAATTAAGTTATTTGACAAGAAATTATTCATTTGGGTACCTATTATTTTTATCATATTCAATGTTTAGTAGGTACAAAAAATGCCACTTTTTGTTTATGCTATATTGATGTAGGTCAGTATACCTCAAGGTCTTTGATCTTTGTACTCAAAATAACTTTGATTTTTTATTTTTGTTGGGCATTTACTTTTATTTTCAATATAAAGCTTAATCATCGGTTTTATTTTCTGTTGACAAACCGCAATTCTTCCTTTAAAGCGTGACTTGGCGCCGCACAAAAGTGATTCATTCGTGAAGGTTAAAACATGAACAGATTCACATTATTTTTTAGTGAAAAAAGAAAAATATTAAAAATGCAAAGCCTTTATACCTTCTCGAAATCTGAATTGCATTCAGAAGAAAAAATTCAAGTTATTTAAACTTCACAGCTTGGGTTTTTTTTTAAGTCATATGAATTTTGTCAACAAGTTTGCTAATGGTCCTTCATTTATTGTCTTTTTTAATCTCTTTTTCCAATAAACTTCAAGGTCATTTGGAAAGGAATGTCGGAATTTTGTTTGGCATTTCATGTAGCTAGCATTTATTTAATGGTACCAGTGTGATGTGAAACTCGTCACCCGGAATGCTTTTGGAGAGTTTTGAAATCGTTCGTTGACTTCAAATGACTTCAGGCAAACTTGCTTCTGAATTTGAAAACGGAATCAAAACCAGAAGCATTCACATTGTTTGAAGATAAGCTAAATGTCAAACTAGTACAAAACACAAAGTTATGCATCGTTCGTATTGCACTTGCGTTTCGTGTTGTTTTAGAAATCATTTTGACATTTCTGTGAGTCCAATGATCCTTTCCTCACTATGAAGTGCAAGGCAGAAAACAACACAGAAATGTCAAAATGAGTCGACGGAGAGAGCACCGTCTATAAATTCTTCATAAGGAACACGTCTAACTGCAAATTGAACAGGGTGTATCGGCAATTTTTTTTTTTTTTGTTTGTAAAAATTGTTAAAGAAATTTAAAAAAAAAAAATTAAACCAATTTGCTTGAAACGTTTGCCATTTTTATAGTAAAAAGCTTTGTAAAAAGTCAAAATAAATCAAATCAAATAAGTCTTTAATGAATAGCTAATTAATAAGTCCTTGGCTCCCATTCAAAACTGACATTTGAAATTGAATTTTAAATAAGTTTTAACTTTTCAGTTTGTTAAAAGTTTTCTCATAATTAAGTAATTTATTTTAATTCGACTAAACAAAAACAAAAAAACACAAAAATAAATCTAAATAAGATTACAAAAAAAAAAAACTGTAAGTCGTTCACGTATAGATCATACAAACAAAAATGTATTTCTATACAAGCATTATAGAGGTATACTTTGACAATCTTAAGTGGCAGTGTAGGTCATTTAAAATACAATTTATTATCATGTATACTGCCAAGAACCGATGTTGTACACAGCGTGTCATAAGAGCAATTCAGCGATGTCAATCAAAAAAAGTTTCGAGATTGTTTTATATATATTTTTTTTTTATTTTATTTTTTTTTTAACTCTTGTCTGGTTTTGAAATTGAGAATAATAGAAATTGATTGGGAAAAGAGAAAAAAACAACTTCAACATTTATCAGTTAACATTTAAATGAAAACAAAACAAAAAAAAATGAAGTGTTGTATTTTTAAGTATTTTTTGTTTTTTTTTTTTAGTATTTTCCAATGCAGATAGATGGTTTTTGAATTTGTATATTTATCAGTATTTCTGATTTGTGGTATTTTTCAAAATAAAATAAGTATTTACATTCTTATGACGTTGGCATTTTGGGTAATTGAGGTTCCACTTGACCTTATCCCAAAATTTAAATTGTTTTTATGTTTTCGATTGGATTTAGACATTTCATTGTGTTTAAGAATTTTTTGGGAAAATAGTTTCGAAAATATCTTTGTCTTGAAACAGAGTGAATTTGAAGGATAAGTGCACTCGTCTCATTCCAAGATCAAAGCTCATGAATTCATCTTTTTCCTTCAAAAAATATCATCTGTCAACAATTTATGGATACAGATATTTCCGATCGCATTGATCTTCTAAATGAATATTTGTTTGTTTTGATTTCTCTTATATACAAGTGAGAAAGACACTGTGTGATGTAGATATAATCTACTTCATCTAGATATCTCTCTACTTAATCAAACATTCATTTAAAAACCAATCCAACATGTTTCTTTTTTCATATGACCTCCTTTTTCCATTACAGAGTGCGCAATGGATATTATAGTCGTTTTTCTTTGAACTACTACTCACTTCGCATTTATGTATATTTAGTTTTAATTATTTTCTCTTCTCTTCTTGAAGTGGTTTGTAAACAATTACAATAATATACATTTTGATGGAGCAATGAAATCCTCATCTATAATCAAAGATTTATCTCTATATCCACTATAATGATCAACCATGATCACTATATGGATGTCAAAAAAAAAAAAATTAAAACAAACATAAAACAGATATCGATCGTGTACCAACTCTAGGTGTCGATTTATTATAGAAATTATGGTGTGGTTGAAGCTACTGAATTACTGAAATTTTGTTTTAAGAAAAGTATTAGGTATTCATTACATTCAAGTACTAACAATATGCACTTCCTTTGATAGGTAGATTGATTTTCAGGTCAAAATGCACATTATGAAGTTAATCGGAAATAAAACATAACCACAAAAGAGTGAAATCGATTTGGTTTTGATATGAAATCGATTTCATGCAAATGTATTTTCCTTACCTATACGATTTAAGGTTCTGCTTTCACTTTCTCACTGTATGCATGCACTAATGTCAGTAATTGAAAATCTATTTTTACTCAAGCCTGGAATGCATTCGATTGATTTTAAAGTGAGGTATTACATGGAGCGTGCAGTCACTCTTATACTAACGTTCAAACAAATGATTTTCTTGCTTTCATTTAACTGTACTATATGAAAACTTATTCACTAAGATCAAACGAAAAAAAAAACTAAGGAAACCTGTGATACTCAAAAGACAACTCGTTATACTAACCGAAATAATCCTTCATACTTGCACCTGCTGCAGCAACCTGTAATACTTGACGCAGAAGCCAGTGATACTTACCTGGTCTGTCCATGATACTTATCACAAAAACTCATCATATTTTCTGGTGCAATTCTTGATACTTACAGAGAAAGCTATGATACTTACTGGAATAACCTGTGATACTTTTCATGGGAACCCATGATACTTATTAGGCCCATCTGTGATACTAAACAGGACTGCCCGCGATACTTTCCTGAACAACCCCTGTTACTTGTCTTGGCAACCAGTGATAATTACTAGAGCAGCCTGTGATGAAAACAGTGATATATACCAGGCTAGCCTTTGATACTTACCTGATACTTATCGCTGCAATGCTTGATATTTACCGGTGCTCTACTTGATATTTGCTGTGCCAACCCATTATACCTACCTGTGACCGAGATTAACCAAATCGAAGAAACCAAACCGCAGCAATAGTGATGAAATTCTCTGTTTCGTTTAGATTTGAGGCTAACCTGCTTAAAGAGTGTTCTCAAACTCAGTTTAAATACAACTGTTTTGACAACTGTCAAAAATAAACAAAACGTTTCTTTCCGTTTTTTCAAATGAACAAAGTACCATTGATTGACTTAAATTGTTTCTTTTTACACATTTATAATTTCCGTTTCTTGTATGTAGGAAATATTTCACGACAAGCAAAAACAACAATTTAACTTCTTCGAAGTAGAATCTGACGTCTAGCTTTGAAGCCCAACTTTAAGGCGTGTTCGCACAACAATTCTGATAATTTGCTTAAAAGTTTTAAATCAGAAAATTTGTTATGTTTTGGTTCTGTTCCGTTACTTAATAGAAAAAACATTAAAACAACGTTTTTAATGTTTTTTGTGAGTTTTCTTTGACTCTATAAATCAATTTAACTTTAAAGATTGCATCTTGAGTCAATTGGCATGGCACTATACTATTCGACATCTTTGCTATTGTTATTTTCTTTTTTAACTATCTTGCCAAACATTGATATTACACACACTTGCCACTGTAAGTTCACCGAAATATAACCCTAACCTTTAGTGCTCTTAAAAAAAGAAAACCTTTTAAACAACCCAACAAAAACATTAATGTCTACTTAGACACACGTGTTGTTTAACATAAACTTTCTTCCTCCATATGAAATGTCTAACATTAATGTGCGTAATAAGGGGGGTTCACATTGACCAATTTACCGGACAGACCGATTGTCATTTGGCCTGATGGCTGAATTATATTTTTCGTTCACACTCATCAGACAATTTTCATCAAACCCCATTTTTCATCTTATTTTTAATGTATCTTTCGCCTATTCTGCTCTCAAATTCAAGAGAATGGATTATTACTGTCTGCCGGACAGACATGTCGTTCAATTGACTAACATGTCCGTCCGACAATCAAAAAATCAAAATTTTTTGAAAACCATCCGGCAAACCGGACAGGCAGTCGGATGGGTGTTCACATTATCAAATTAGCATCAGATCAGACCAAGTGGTGGCTGGTCTGTCCGGTAAGTTAGTCAATGTGAACCCCCCTATAGTCGTAAATTTTAAGCAACATCATTTCTTAAAAGTTTCTGAATCTAACCTTTCTATGCGTGTTAAATGGTTTCAAACAAGAAAAACAGTTTAAATGTCACAAAAAAAAAGAAAGAAAAAGCTTAGACCATCTGTCATGCAATGGAAAAAAATCGTTCCATATTCACTCTCATATCTATGGCGACGCATCTTTTTGATCTGCAAAATGACAGCTGGTTGGTATCTGTACAAAATCAACTACTGATCGACGACAACGACGCGACATCAAGTCGTCGGTGTTGCGTTGTCGTCGTCGTCGATCCGCTAGAAAAACAAAACAAATAAACGTAGTGTAAACGCATCCCGTCAATAAACCTGATGCGCGATTGAAAAATGTCAAGTCTGTGTGGTCTTCATTTTTAAAATGTTGTCGGCTCCACGACTGATTATGATAGATTTATTTATTGCAGACAAAAACAAAATTGCAAGCAAAAACAAAAAAAAATGCTAAACATTAACATTTGTTTGACACACGTGACAATCTTCCAATGGAATCATAAATCGAAATGATTGTTTACACAGATATCTTTTATATAAACCTCTACCCCATAAATGTATAGTTTTTTTATGATCTTTTTATAAAAATAACAGACATGCTCTGAAATTGTTATTAAAACAAACACACTGTTTCTTTTTTTGTAAGAAAAAAAGTATCTAATTAGCAAATGTTTCCGGTAAGCAAATAACTTAAGTAAAATTGAAATTGCGACGCAGAATTTATGACACAATGTCATAAACCTAACGAAGATATGGTGATGACAACCTTATTTTGGTGGTTATCGTGATTCTGCAAAATGACAGAATGATCACGTCTTTCCTCCAAGCAGAAAAACAGCGTTCCGAAAATGTTTATAAATTTTGACATATAAAATGTCTATATTTGCTCTTCGTTTTCATTTTGCAAAATGAAATATCATAAAGTTTATCTTATCATGTGATAAATTATATCATGTTTAGTTATTGTGATAAACTAAAGGGGAATTACTTTTGTATGAAAAGATAAGATAAAGTAGAATCTACCTATTCTATTGGCAAAAATACACAATTCAAAATGCGTACGTGAGGTAAAGCTTTATTTATTATTAACTTTTGATATCCGTCACTTTTGCAGTCTGAAGTAGTACCAAGATATGCACTTGTAAATTCTGAAAATAATAATATGCGTTCATAATTTTTTCGTGGAAAATGTTAGCGCAAACATTTTCGTTAGCAATGACTGTAATATGGTGGGTGCAAAAGTACTTATCGTAAGTTTACTCATATCTTATTGACGTTTAAATGAGTTTTATCGATCAAATTTGCTTATGGGAAATACCAGCTATATATCTACATGTGAAATTAAATCAAATATAGATGGAAGTTCTACGTGCGACATAAAAGTTTTTTCGTACTGGTGTAACCTTGAATACAATGTTGTTTATAGAAATCCATATTTTATGAAGATAAACAGATTTTTTCGCATGACGTGTTTCATTTTATTTTAATACTGTCTGTTAAATAAAAACGGTTTGTGGCAACACAAATTATTTAGTAAATGAGTGGAACAAAATTTATTTGACGCAGATAGAAAACTATCCAAATACTTATTCGTAGCTAAAATAAAGATGTTACTATGGCACTTCATAAAAATTTTGAAATAATCTTCAATCTCTGGGTGGGTAAATTTAACCAGTTTAAGGTTAGGGTTTTTAAGCAACAGTATAACAGATTATAACACGTTTTTTTTACAAATGAAACAAGAACTAATTGCAATTTTGTTTGCACTTTTTAAAGGTCATTCCAAACAAAGGGCTACCAACGACATCGTTTTTGAATGAAAAAGAACTCCACACCTGAACGTCGAGGATCCGATGTCGATTTATTTTATACAATAACGCCGCGGTAGCATTTTTTTGTCGTTGTTTTGGGATGGCTCTTAAAAGTGGAAACAAAATTGCAGTTAGTTCTGTTTGTTTCAATAATAATAAAAAAAAACTGTTATAATCTGTTATAAAACGTTAATTTAATTACAATTTCATTAAAACTTAAATGATTTGAGTTGTAAGATGAATACATCTACTTAAATAATTTTTTTATGATCTTAGAAACAGGTTAATTTAACTGGGAAAACCCTTCAATTTAATGAATGAAGAATAACAATATTTTAATATTGTTTCGTTGAACTAAGATGTATAAACAAACCTATATTCGAAAAAGGTACCGGAATACCTTTGTAGGTACATAATCATTGTAAATTGAATACAACATTCATTTAATTGACAATTATTTTCGTTTATATTTGGTACAATATGGACTTCCTTATATAGAATTTCATGAGTCATCTTTCAATCGATTGAGTAAATGAATAAATTTGTATACAAGTCATTATTGAATGTTTACACAAATGTTCAACTTTATTTATTTGATTGAAAGATAATGTATATTGAATCCCAAGTAGGTATATGTACTTGTTATGATGGAAAATCCCTACAAATGTTATGAATAGGTAAACCTTTAGGTAAATTTTGGTCAATGGAGACTAACTAACAATGTTAAATTGAAGTTTTAATAAAGCATAAACTGTCTTTGAAAGCTATTGACCATTTTTTTAATTAAATACAAATATATATTTCATCATTAAAATGTCAATCAAAATTGATGAGGAGATTGTTTTTGAAAGCATCCATTGATAAAATTCTATTTTAAAATACAGCTTTTAATTATAATCAAGAATCAATTATTTTTAATCTCATTCAAAAAAAAAAACAAAAATCGATTAGTTGTTATAATTCAATTTTTAACCTCAAATTTTTATTTTTTTTTTACAGAAAATTTACGCGAAAGCTATTTATGATAATCTAGCTGACACCCCTGACGAATTGGCATTTAAAAAAGGTGACATCCTGACTGTCATCGAACAAGATTCTGACGGCTGTGAAGGATGGTGGCTGTGTACGGTTCGTGGCCGACAGGTAATTATATGATTATATATGTAAAATAAAATATCACCAAGCATATCTGAGAGTCTATATATATCTTAAGTTAATTTAAGTGCAAGGAGGAGATAAGTTTGCCTCGAGCTATGAAATAAATGGCGTTGATCTTTTATATATTTTTCCTCTCACTTTCTGACAATTAATTGGATTTTCACTTCCCATCGTCATTATTGCAGGCATAAGTACTTTACCTACATTTGGATTCCCTTCTTTGGGAGTCAACTTGAAAGGCTCTTGACTTATGTGTTCCATTTCCATGGTCGCAATGTTCTTCGTCGTTCGTACCAGCCCTTCCCTAGAGTCGACAAATTATACCCTATACCATCTTAAAAGAAACTCATAATAAACACATATATACATAGAAAAAGGCAAAACCCAGCCACTTAAGAACACCAGGAGTAAATGAAAAAAAAAAAAAACAAGCAAAAAAAATATATAAAACTTCCATCATAACAAAACAGGAGTCTGAAGGATCCTTTTATGCGAGATGATGATGATGATGTAGCATGATTACAGTTTATTCTTGTTAGATGTGGTAAAAGCCATATTTATAACAGTGATGCAAGAAGAACCTATCCCGCATAGTAGAAGGACTTCTTTCTAAAAGAGCTCCTTTAAAACAAAAATTTTTATGTAAACCTTGAAGTACTGACGAAGATTTACTGCTTGCCTTAGAACCAGGCAAACACTGTTTGTTGTAATAAATTTATGATGATATGAGAGATTCTGCTAAGAGAATTTAAATGGTCACTGGAATCCTTTTCCACAAAATTTATTTCATCCCCCTTAAAAATTGTTATATGTGTGTAATGTGTATAACGGTAGAAGCGGATATACCTAAAATGTTACATTTATCTTTGAAAGGAAACAGGGCAAAAAACCGTCATATATTTCTTTGTTAAATTATCCTTGCTAAAAAGTTTATTGAAAATAATTTGTGGTGAACATGAACTTTTTTTACGATAACTTCCATTATTGTATCGGCCTGTTATTATTTCCATTAGATAACTTTTAAGCATCCTTCGGGATTTTTTGCATAGACAATACAAAATTTTTGTGCTAAGTATAACAGTTAATTTTTGTATGTGCCTTCAGAAAGTGGAGTTTAAGTACGGTTCACAGTTAAGAGCTAAGATCATCTTCAATTAGAGCTGTAAAACTGTTATACTTTGAAGGAAATCCACTGTCCATTGTTTTGTAGGTATAGATCGGTGAAGCGAATGCACTTTGTATAACAATTTTGTCTGTTAAGTATAACAGTCAATTTTTGTATTTGCTTTCAGAATGTTGAGATTAAGCGCTGGTTCACAGTCAACACTTCAAGTTTTTTAATGTTAATGCAATCTTCTGACAGATTATCTCATTTTAATTAATTTAGTAAACGAACAGAACTAACCCAAAATACACTCAGATATCGTAATCGTTATTAGTTTTATCAATTTATAAATTGACAATCTTAACGAATTAGATGTCAAATAATATCTATGACTTTTTTCTTCTTTCGTCAAGACAATTAATGTTTTTCATTGGAAAAATAAAGTCACCAGATCAAATTGGAAATTAATGCAATTTTTTCTTGTAAAATGATTACCTATAAAAAAACATGAAAATGGTTACGAATTATAATAACTTTCAAATTTGAATACCAACTACCACCAAAAAAAAATGTCAACCACAATAATTCAGTGGCATAAAAAGAACAAACTGAATTACCTACAAGCTATTGTTATATTTTATACAACTACATTACCACATCCTGTTGAGCTTCCATATTTTCCCAAAAATAAAAAAAAATTCTTTTATCATTCATATTTAAATAATTTAATAATTCAATTGGAATTTCTTCTTTACACAACTTTTGTTACTTCAAAAGTCATAACATCCACATGCGTCCTTTTTTTTATGTTTTCAAAAAGTAGTATCATATTTGCGGAAATTTTCAGTCTCTACTTTACATCCTGGAGGTTATTTTTTTGTTTTGAAGGATTTACATAATAAACTTTTGATTTTTTATAGAAAAAGTTTATTACCTACAAAACGGAACAGCAATTTACTTTATCCAAAAAATTTTGTGTCGTCATTTTACATACAAACATAATAAAAGAACAGAACTTTTACCTCCGTACACAAAATTCCCCCAAAACAAAATTTTAGATTCATGATGATTTGTAGCTATAAAAATTTAATTTTCTGTGACAGAATAAAAAGGATAACCTAACAGAGTGAGTTTCTGTTGTAACGTAACACACAAAATACAACAATGTAAAACAGCAAGAATGATATTTTCCTATTTTCGTGATGTCGTAAAAATTTGTTGTGTTTTTTTTTTTTTTGTTTTGTTTAACGGTAATTCGAACTGGAAGGCACGTTACATTGTTTTATTTTTTCTGTATAGGTAAGGTTTTTGGTAATTTTCTTCTATGTGAAACATGAAATATATTATTTTATGTATGAAACATTACATTTTCATTGATATGGAAAATTTTTGTTACAGGGTGAGCTAGGTTATATTCTATGTTTTTCAAATGTTTCCTAATTAAAAAAAAAACACTACCTTATCTACAATGCATCAACTCTATAACAGACCTTTTTGTGATGCAAAGTAGTTCTATATTCTTTATTGCAAATGAATTCTTTTTGTTTTAATTCACCCCCCCCCCCCCACATTGTCGATAATGTGGTGTTGTTATATAACAGTTTTTATAAAATAATGAACTGCCTTACCATTCCTTAGATTAAGTCGTGATTAAAATTTACCTTTATGTCCAGAATGTCCCTACAAACAATTTTGGTCCCATAATGCTTTACAGAAGCAACAGTAGCATCTGTAAAGCTTTATAGAAGCAAAATTGTTTATCGGGGTGGCAAGACCGATATTGGAAACTTAAGTGACATTTCTCATGTAAGGATAAGGACTACACTACCATCCCTAAACTTATAGGTATCTTATGTCAAAATTGCACTAAATCCCTTTTAACAAAAAATAAAGTATATATTTAAAATGAAAACTGTTATATAGAATATAATTAATTTTTAAACACCCTTTTCTAGTTCAAATTTCAAGAAGGTATCAACAGAAAAAATATATAGGTACTCTTTTCCTTTAGACGTACTGAACAAGTTTAATATTAAACCTTATGCGTTGTAATCCTAAATATTTCTTCGTTCGTCTTCTTCATCTATGAACGTTCTACGTCGTTCGTTATCGTTATTCTTCATGTACAGGATGTTGTCAGCGCACAAAAACATTATTCAACTTTATGTTAAATTTTGCAGTAAAAACCCGGATTCGATGATATTTTAGATTTAAAGCCAAAACACGTGACTTTGTGAAATGATGGTTACATGGTGATGGTAGGTAGGTATAGAAATATGGGGGTGAAATTAAATGGCTTAAAAAGAGTATGAACCGAATGAAAGCAGAGAAGACTTGTAGAAGAAATTATAAACATAGAAGTATATAGGTATACTTGAGAATCTAGAGAACTTTCCATTGAACATGGATGCATTGTTGGAGTTTAATCATGAATAACTGTGCTGTGGGGCTTGTTTGTTTTGAATTGCAAAAAGGATATTGTTAGGGGTTGTTTTTTTTTTTTGTCGTTTTTTTTTTATTTTCTATGTAATTCCAGTACTTACTTCAAAATAGGACAAGATAATCGATTTATTTATTTTTTTTTTTTCTTTAGAAAGAAAAAGAAATTATGAAAGTGAATAAATTTAAGAAAAAGGATTTCATTTTCTTTCATTATTATTAATTAAAAAAAAGCTCGGTACTTATTTTTAATTCCATTATTTAAAATGCTAATTTATGATTATTTTCGGATTCAAAGTGGCATATTTTATGTTAAAACATTTCTTTAAACATTTTAGAAAGGGAAGTTATAATTATGGCTTTTTAGTACCTACTGAGTTAAAATTTTGTAATTATTAAATTGTAAGTAAATTTTCTTTTTTTTGTTGACTCGTTTTGTCAGATCCACATCGATGATATATTCCAATTAATGATTTAAACGGGAAAAACCGTGGTTTGACCGACATGTGACTCGTGATTTAGCCTAAAAGAACTTTGTTTTTACTTGAGCGACCCATAACTCGTGGATTTACCCTTAAATTACGAAACAAAACAAAAAACTAAAAAAATATCACGTATACGCCATACGCACGTTTTAGTTTTCGGCTAATGAAATGAAGAATAAGCTGAATTGCTATTTGATGCAAATCAGTTATGTTCTATTTAGTTCCAATTTACACCACCAATGTATAACAGTTGCAAGAACTGAGGCATTGAAGGTAAGGTAGTGTTAAGAGATGTAAAGCGTATGATGACGTTCAGAAATTCAACCAACGCTTCAACTACTCTGCATCCAGATCTGTTTGAGTGCCTTCGTAATTTGGAAAACAGAGCGTTTTCCATTGTAAATCAAAACATTCAAAGATCAATTTTACTAAAAATTGTTTTTTTGATATGTGTCATGGCTATTTATCAGTCTCCATCGATAATAAATCCATGCCAATTTCCTAACCACTATGATATTTCTAGCTAATTTTGTTTTTCAATTTAGTCATTTCCCTTTTGCTCTAAATTCCGTCAAGTAGACGCATTTTTCAATATTTTAATGGAAACCATATTGCCTGACCATTTCATTGAAAGATTGAAAAAACAAACAAATCGTAAACAAATTAATAATTCAATTCATTGTGATCTAGTTTTTACTCAAATTTTGCTTGCCAACTCACGTTGTTATAGGAGCTAATTAAAATTGCTTGGAAACTTTCAATCAAGACAATTAACCCAAAGTCAACTAACTTGAGGGGGGAAAATGAATTTTTTTATTATAAAGACTGACATTCCGGTGATTGTGGTGATGATGGTGGTGGGCAGTCTAACTGGCAAAAATCGTATGTCTCCGGATCAATTAATCAATTCGCACGTCATACACACCAGTATACACTACGTTTAGGTTAGCTAGTTTAGGTTTTTGCTATTCAAGCAAAAATATTCGCGCTCTCAATTGATGAAAATTGCTTTTCTTGGAGACAAACCATTTGTTATAAGATCAAGTCCATGAACCCGTATAGTTATAGGTTTATTTTTGTTTTTTTTTTTTATGCTGTGACAATAGACATGGTAATAACTGAAGTACACCATTAATCTATTTTGACCGCGCGTAGCTCAGTTTGCAATCGTGCGCAATGAGATCTCTCCGACTATGTTGTACGGTTGCCCGCCCAGTTTGTGTTTAAAAAAGCGATCGTTTGTCTGTTTATTGGAGCAAAGTACAAAAGAATTTTTATTTTATTATTCCTCAAGTATAGTCGACATTGTTATGTAGTTTTTTTAAGGGGGTTTTTAGAGGTGAAAAAAAAACGGGTACCAACTCTGCATGTCGGCATTTTATTGACACAACAAACCAGCAACTCTTTTTTTGTAAGCTTCCGTTTGACAAAATGTCAGCGACAGCACAAATAATGGCGAATACAGTAAACATACAACAATGGTACTGTAATTAATGTAGTAGTTGACGTTTGTCTGAATGCGACTAAAAAATTTATATTGTTTATAGAGGGCGCGATCAATGATCGTGAAATTGTATACCTATTTGCTGCTCGTTTTGAAATTTGATTTGTAATTTCGATATAAATAAATATACCCGCATTTATGATATTTTTTTTTACTGATTTTTGTTTATTTTTTTTTTTTTTGCACATTTATCGCAGTATCAAGTCACAATATCACAATGATTGTTGATGATATCTTTCCTCGAATTCGAATTATTATTTTGAGACCTTTGAATCTTAAGAAATGTTTTTTCATATCAATGTGGTCTGAAGATATCTGATAAGAAATTTTGATCTCGAAAAAATCGTATCTTGAAAAGTTATCTCGATTACTTTCAAGTTCAAGAATGATAATATCACAGTTTGCGAAATATCATGACGTTTTTGTATTTCTAATCTTGTACCTATCAGTGCGAGACTGCGAGGTCATCCTATTGTTAGGGTTGAATTTTAATAACTTTAGCGAGTTAGAGGTTACCTACTGAAGTAAGAACATTTTTGACAGATGCAAAAAATCTATCCCTTTCGTTAGAATTTCTATTACCGACCTGTCGTTGAGGATAACATAGTTCATTTTTTGACATTTTAAATCTCAGAGCGAAGTAGAAAAAAGTTGTATTGTATTCGTTTATTTTTATTTTTATTTTTTCATAACGACAGTGTTCACATTGGCCTCCGTGAACACCAATTTAAAAATGAGTCGACGGAGTGAGTCCAATGTGAACACCATGAAAAAATGACATTTGACGTTTGGATGACCCAGTTCACCTACACTTTTAGCATTTTTATGTGAGTTGTTCCTCAGGAACTTTGGAGCCGAAAGGTTTTTCTTAAAAATTAATTACCTTCTTTTTCTACTTACATAATGCAAGATAAAAGTGTTAAAATTTCTGCCTTAACTACACATCATTAACTTGATATAAACAAACTGTTTAACAAAACGAGGCGTATTCCCCTTAAAGCTAGTTTTCTTTAAACTCGTTTTCTATAAACTTGTCCAGCGACACCTATAACTGAATACATATAAAGAAAATTTCAAACTCTTACACTCTTATTAAAATAATATGCATTTCTTCGACACGCTAAGAATCTTATATATTCAATTTCTCTCTTAAGACCTCCTTTTAAATAAAATAATAAAAATACAATTTTTCAATTACACACCGATAAGATATCTTAAATCTTACATACACCTATTATCTGATCTCACTCTCACCGTATAGCTTTTCCTTCTCTATAATCTAATGTGTTTCTCTTTCTTATTACAGGGCATTTGTCCAGGAAATCGTTTACGTATAATCAACTCATATGACTCTGGTTGCTTTTCACCATCGCCAGCCTCATCACCGTGTCCATCATTGGGCGCATCAACAGCGACACTCAACAGTTCGATATCATCGTCGGAAATCTATGAGAACTCTTCAATCATAAGCGGCTGTACCCAGAACCAATTATCATCATTGCACCAGCAGCATCAACATCAACAGCAGCAACAACAACAGCAACACATCCAGCATCAATTCCAACATCAGAAGAGTCAAAGCAAAAGAAGGTCGTGGCATACAACGCCGCACAAGGTAATTACCTCATCTTGCTTCTCTGTACTGTCTTTACTCAAAACTATGCATGCATATCTCTAAGCCCGCGAATTATATCTTTCGTTCACTGTATACATGCAAAACAAAGCACATTCATTAAATTTGCAAAACAAAAAAAAGATAAACAGGAAAAGGAGTTAATTAATTTGTAGAGAGAGAAAAAAAAAAGTAATAATAACTTCCCCGACTCACCGCTTGCGTCGCTATCATCGACGTTTTCGTGATGATGATACTCTTAAACCTTAGGTAATAAAATAAAATTTATTTTTAAACTCTGACAAAGCTTTAAGATCATCATCACTGTGCTGCTGGCTGCTGCATGCAGCATGAACTTGATGGCTGAGCTCATTGTCGTCTACCTCTATACCCTGACTCCTAAACTCAAGAGTTGATGAACTTATCACAGCATTTATTTTATTTTTTTTTATTTTCGTTTATTTTCTTAAGTAAAAATAAGTGAAATAAGACGGTCATGCGCTTATGATGGACATAAAGTCCGGTTGGGGCTTGTTAATTACTTTGTTGTCGAACCTATTTGTTTACTCGCTACCAGCCTGTACCTACCGCCAGCACAGCCAGCGGCGGCAATGAGGTTTTGTGATGGACAAAATTAAGTTTTTATTTTTGTTGTTGCAGTGAAAGAGAAATTTTTATCTCAATCAAGATTATTAAATCGATTTTCTCTGGGCTGTCTGAAGTGATTATTTTTTGGAGAGGTCTCTACAGGGGTTAGTTTTGTGATATTTAAGGTCGTGAGAAAGACGTTAAAAATTTAAGAAATGACAGAGTTTTTCACTTATTTTTAATAAGTAGTAGTAGATTTGGAATTTTTACGCATTTATATTTGTCATTTTTTTTTTTTGCTTGCAGAAACAACAAAAATATTCAAGCATTGTTGTTGTTTTCAACTTTTTCGAAGTAGAGTTTAAATTCTTCGTAGTAGAATCTGACACTACACTACACACTGTAGAAAACTGCCAGGTCCAAGGTCCAGGGTGGGTAAGGTAGTGCATATACGTTTCCACATAAATTCATAAAACATTTAGGACCACTTTAACGGTCGAGTAAGTGGCACTTTAGTGGTCGATAATAGAAGTGACACTTCCAATACAAAACTGAGAACTGCCTTGCCGTCCCTAAACATAAAAATGAAGTATTCACAGCCAAAATGATGGTAAGGCAGTTTGCATTTAAATTTTCTTTGTTAAACTATGAACTGCCTGGCCGCTTCTTTACTAATGGCTGCGTTCTTTTGATGGTGGTAGTCTACTCATGAGTAGAAATATAGTACTGCCAACTATTTACCTGAGCAGAAGATCATGTGTTCATTATTTTAGTACTAGATCTACACATGAGTATTCCACCACCGCTAATGGAACGCGCCTAATGCTACAATTTCTTCTAATAGAACTGTTTGTGATGCAAATTAGTAGGAATACATTTGATCTGTCAAAATATTTTGATCACAAACATAAAAAAACGAACACAATATAGACAGTCGTTAAAAAAAAATATTTCCGCACTCCAATTAAAACTCTTATTTGACACGTGCAATGAAAACTATAAATGATGACATTTTCATTGGAATATGAATTATCTAATAATAATTGTATGGCTCGTTTCTTATAAATTTTATGCAAATTAATTTTATTATTCTGCTATAGAACTTGCTTAGTAATAATTTTATAATTTAGCTGAAATACAAACAAGTAGAATCGTTCTATTTCAATTAACCAATTTATGTAAATACGTTAATGAATTTATAAATTTATTAATGAACTTACGTATTCCAAACACAATTCCATTTATACAAACAAACAAAATCAATAATTTATTGTTGCATTTGAAGAAAAAGATATGACACATTCCATTCCACTGAAGTGAAATGAAACTGAATCAACAACCAGTAGATAGTTGAAGAACTTGTTCCTATAGTCATCTAAAGTATTGTTAAATGATCATGTTCTAAAAAAAACTGTCAAACATCGGAAGTTTACATAATAGTCATTTGGTTGCATTTCAAATAAAAAAAAATTCAAACAAACTTTTTTTATTTGCTTTGATTCGAACTCGAATTTCGTTTAAGTGTCATATTTGACATCTGCATTCTGCATAAAGCATAATATAATATTTCAAATTTGCTTTTGTGTTGTTTATAGAACCCTCTAACAACAACTGGTTTTAATTTCTTATGTGCACTCAAATAAATTAATGAAGTGTGTTAAGAAATTGGGTTACAATTTACCAATTTCCTCTTTCTCTTTCTTTAGAAAACAAACATACCTACATAACTGATAAATTTACTTTCAAGGGCAGATGTTTCGAGATCGAAATAGATATTCAGTCAAACAATAAATTGCATTTCTTACAACTCCCAAAGGATACAAAGGAGTATAGGCAATATGCAACCTTTGAAATAGGAAGAGAATGAAAAAAAAAGGGATCCTTACACATTTAATGATCCCTTTCAATAGCCAATTTCGAAAAACGAAGAAAGAATTGAACAAAAAAATATAACTTTAAACCCTCCATTTCCGTTCGCGCGTCAAGCACGAGAGTATTTGACACCATACGGCATTGCATTGTCATTTGGCTAAACACATAAACGTATCCTGTTATTTTTGCTAATCCATGTTTAGTTTTTGACAGGATACTTGTCAACTTCCTCATATTTCAACACTTTTTTTTAAACTTTTTTTTATTAATTCAATTCTATTGTGGTGAAAATTTAATTGAATACTCTGAAATTCTGATGTGACTGTGTGACGACAGGGGAAGGGTATATTTGCACAGAAATCAGGACAGTAGGACATTAGGAACACCGCAAAAAAAAAATGTCAACAACTTCTATTTCGATTTGAGAGGGTGGTGGCTGAATGGTTAACTGATGATGATGGTTGGATGGATTGTGTGTCGCAAAGCGTTCTTCGTTGTATTCCATTTTGATTGGAACATTGTTTACTATGTAGGGAAAATGTGTGCCGCTATTATTCTTCATGTTGATAAACCATCTCAAGGGGATGACAAGATGACGGTTGGCTTGGCAAATATGTAAACAAACAGATTTTTTTGTGTACTTCTTTGTCGTTTGTTAGATTCTAATGAGGGACACTTCACATCTGTTGCCAAACTGACATATTCGCACCCTCTAATATATGTATAACTTGAAATTGCAAAAATCGTTTTGCGAAAGAAAACTTTATTTAAGGGTCTTATTACATTAGAAATATAACTTGAATGCTAAAAGTCTGTTCATTGAGGTAGACCTGGCAAAAATGATTTAGTGTTCAGTGAAAAATGTTCAGTTCCAAACTTATTAGACAGTGTTCACATTGTCCTTAATGCTCAGACTTATTTTGAAGTTTCTGTGATACTTTCTCACTTGAACTTCATAGTGACAAATAGACATTCAAAAGTGGCAGAAAATTTCAAAAAAGGCAACCATAACCCATAGCTCTGATGAAACGACAGATACAACATTTTTAAAAAATTCTTTTCATTTGAATAAATACGTGTTTTCCACAAAGGAAAGCGAATTCCAGATTCATCAAAGTAGAGAGTTTCACGTTTAAAAGAGATAGTATAGCGATCAGCCTTTTTTACCTTTTTCTCATGTACAGCAGGAAGTAACTGCGCTGGCTTAACTGTTTGTATAACAGTATAACAGTTTAGTTATTTCTGGATCAGAATGATGTAAACGCTTTTATTCCGCGCTGTAAAGTATTCTTGAAATCAAATTTGACTAAATGTCTGCCTACAAAAAAGTTTTTCCTACAGTGAGATAAAATTTTTGAGTCAACATAAATGTCAAAATGAAGTTTGCAATGTCAAATGAAAAATGGCATTTAGTTCTGAATTTTCTTAGATATTTGTTAGTAATCTTCATTAAAACTTAAATGACTTTCAGTTGCATTAAGTGACATTTGTTAAAATTAAGTTTTCAGTTGGAAAATCTCAAATCCCTTTCTCTCTTATTCATAAACGCAATACAATTTTCTTCTAGTTAAAAGCGAATTATAGGTTTCGTTTATACACATATTATACCTCAAGCAAACTGCGTGATAAAATCTATTTCTTCAAGTCTTCCATTGCCAGCACCTGTATCCAAAATCAGTAATATGCATTAGCTTAACACGATTATTATTTGTTTATGGAAATTTTCTTTTAATTCAAAATCAATTGCATCCATTCATTTCTCTCAATTTACAAACGAACATAATAAATTACCCCTTAATTTGCTATATTTACTCTAAAAAGAGTTTCTGCGTTTATATTTTTTGGTTTATTTGCAAAAGCAGTCCAGCTTGCTTATTACTAGCCTAAGGCGTAGGCAAACGTTATAGCCCACCTCGATTTTTCATTTCCGCTGCTTTCAAATCCTACACACTCCTGCTATAGATAGAAACTCACACAACACAGCCTTTGAGGTCTCAGGCGTTAAAACAAACAAACCCATATTTGAATCTTTCTCTCTGAATCAATTGCTATTATTACCTTACACGATCAAGATTGCAGAAATTTAGTTAAATGTAACTCTATCTAAATCGACCAGAGGCAGCAGAGAGCACACCACAGAGAGTTTGAATTTAGGATCATTTCTCCAAATCGCGATAACTTCGATTGGCAGAGATACACCAGACAGATACAGATGATGGGAGGTTGAGCTTATCTCAAGCCTTCCATCAAAAATTTCAACTTAAGGTGTTTTTTTTTTTGGAAACAAATAAGGAAAAACTAAAAATGGTTACAAATACAGTAATGAGTTGTTATTTGTGGGTATACTTGGACCAAACCAAAAACTAGTTTCTTTTTTGCTGGGCCAAAAGTGAGTAGGCCGCTTGTCTCCTGCGGTGGGACCAACCGATGCGATGCGGGACTACTTCCAATTTCAAAAACTTCTCACTGGTTGGTAGCTACCGGGAGCAAAAGGAAAAGTTCCAATGCGCGTGTACCTAGTTACACGGGCAAGTGTTACTCTCTTGTACACCGCACGATGACGTTTAAAGTAAACTTCGACAACAACAACAACAACTCTGTGTTGACTCTCGGTACATTTATGGTAATAACAAATAAAAGCTGTTTACTTGAGTCTGCAAATTGCAATCTATCCACAAACAAAGATACAAGAAACGAGATTGCCCTACTTAGTGAGAGTCAGTTTGTGTTGTGCGCGAACGGATTTGTCACAGTCACAGCCATGCTAAAGCTATATAGATCGCATGGTGCTGCTGCTGCTGTTGCGCATATTTGCGTTCATGTTGCCAGATACAAATTCGCAGCGTGCCGTGTAAGATGTAAGTGGCTGTGCAACGCTTGTCATCGTCGTAATCCGCCTGCCAGTCTGATATAATTTATAATTAATTAATAAAATATGTATCATGATTTTCGCATGTGTTTCTGACAGTTATTACAGCACATATATTTGATGCTTATCTTTTTGGTGATACTCGCACGGATACAGCAGGTTAAGCGTGATATTGATGGTGACAAATGTTGCCAATAAATTTTGAACCTATTTGGTTTTCATTATTGAATGTTGCGAAACATTTTTACTGTGGGAGAAAAGGAAGAAGTGCAGATATTTGACAGTTTTTATTGCCACAAAGGTGACATAGGTGACCTTTTGGTAGCAGAAGCGGGATGGCAGCTGTTGCATGTTAACTTGTTTTAATTCTTAAAAATTCCACTAAACGTCAAAATTCATAAGATTGACAGTACCTACACAAACAAACCTAAAATCGATTTCATTTTGTCAGGTGGGCTTAAGTGAACAAAACAGTACACAAACAAACCTAAAATCGATCTCATTCTGACAGGTGAGCTAAAGTGGTCGACGTGTTCCTGTTAAGGAAAACAATTTTATTGATGATCGTGAATGTGTTCAGCTTTATAGAGCTTTTTCAGAACTAGCCCTTTGGAGGTGGAATTTTCGGGACACAATATATTTAGTTATTGTCTAAATAACTGACAGGTTGGTCAATGTCATTGGCTGTCAAAATATTAAAGTAGCGTTTTACATATATTTCTGACATTAAACAAGGTAAATGTAATACCTTCTCGATTATTAAAATTTATTTGGAAAACAAAAACATAATTTTGTATAACCATTTAAAAATTTAATAGTTTTGTATGTTTGATGGACAAGAATAAAGACCGAAAAACGTGCGCCATCTATTAGAATTTTGATATGTCGTTATACACACAGTTTAACGAAATTGTCCGTCCTGCATTTTAAACTTTACATTCTGGTTTCTGGCGGCTTGCCTTTTTCTTTTTTGTTTTTCTTCTTTGACAAAACATCCGCACACAGTTTTCAGATTGTGTATTTTTTTTTCTCGTTTGGTTTTTGTTTATTTTTGTTTTAAATCTAAACAAAAATCCCTACCTGATGTCTAAAAATGCATCTTCCAATTTATTATTGTAAAAAAAAAAATTGGCACATCGCCAATTATAATTTTTTTTTTTTTTCTCTTTGGATAAAAATATTTCACTGGAATTTTATCTTTTTTTCTGTGTTTTGTGTTCCAAAAATTTGAAGAATTTTTTTTTCAAATCACCATCAATTTTGTGTTTTTAATGTAGCCCGACACAGAAACGTTGCTTGCATTTTAAGTAGTATCCAAGTTAAAATGTTTTGTTGTTTTTTGTATATATGCATATTGCATTTTAAAGAAATGTTATAGGGCAAAACTTAAAAATTGTTGATGCGATGATTATACTTTACGTGTTGTTTACCAGATATCAGATTTTTGTCCTTGGGATAAAATATATTTAGCCTTTCAAAAGAAACACACGAAAAAGTGCTACCTAAGGTTCTTGATACGCTACCGGCGACAGAGGTAGCTGGCTTTTATCTCTTTCACAATCGGTTTGATTGAAAGACATACCAGGAGAATGAATGACACACCAAAACCAATTATATATAGTTGGGTATTGCTTGGAAGAAACCGAAGGTATACTCTAAATGCAACTTCCGGTGATGGTTTTATTTTGTCTTACACCTCTTTTACTCTTTGCCTGTGTGTTTTTGTTTGAATTGGCATCAATATCGGTCACGCAATCGACTAAAGTGCCAATCCTTAAACCGATGATCTCATTGGAAGTTGTTTCAATGTTTATATAGTTCTCGTCTGCATCCAGCTTAAGGTATAGTGTATGTGTGTGATATGTATATCTTATAGGAGTCTTTTAAAAATGATAACTGAGGTTTGAAGAGGATTTAAATTGTTTACGGAAATGGAAGGTTACTATGCTAGGATGGATCATGATTAAAGGTACATCATTAATTTAGGATGGGTTTTTGACACTTCCTTTACGTCATTGTGTGACTTTTCTATTTACTTAGTGTTATATCGTTTTGTATGAATCAAACAAGACTAATGTTAAATTTGAGCGGGAATCTTTGACATCTGTCAATTAATTTATATAATTTATTTCATGCTGAAGAATTTTCAGTTTTTAAGCAGGGAATCTAAATTTTCTATGAAAGTGATCAAAGAAATCCAAAGCGTATGATTTTTATCAATTCCTTTTTTTTTAAATGAAAAGTGAAAGCATTTCATTAAAACACGCCTTATTTCGACTTCTGATCCAGTCAAAGTAAGAAAACATTTACACGCGATTGAAGTTACTCTCCACAGAAATTCACTAAATAAATACATTTTTATACCTGAACGCCGCAAAAGAAGTATAAAGGCTTGGCCACACCGGAGGGTATGCGGTAGAGGTACGGGTAGCGGTAACGATATTTGTATGAAAAAAATTCCACATCTGAACGTTGATATGTCAGTTTGGAATTTTTTTCATACAAGTACCGTTACCTCTACCCGTACCGCTACCGCATACCCTCCGGTGTGACCAAGCCTTAACTTCAAAAAGCTATGAGTGACATGTGTCAACCAAAATCAAATTTTGGGTTGCAGAGCAAAAAGTTAAGGACCACAAGCACTAGTTTTATTAAAAGTGTCATTTAAGTGGCATTTACTCAAATGTTAAACAGGCCCTAAAAATTATACAATTACTTTTTTTTAAATAATTTTTACACAATTTTCAAAGAATTCCTTAAAATGAAAATTGTATAAATGTTAAACACGCCTACACTCTTTTGTATTGAATTATGTTTTAAATCGGTTTAAATATACACATTTTGAATCACTGTAATAGACAACGAAACCCGCTTTATTGCTTTGCCATCAGCAAAAATACCGCCAGGTAAAAAAAAAACAACTCGAAGGACATAACCAAACAAGTTCCCTTCAAATTTGAAAAGAAAGCGAATTTGAAAAATTCCTCAACGATGACACTTTCCTTTTACATCCTGTAGGTATTTTTGTCGTCAGTCGTTTTCAATTTCTTCCATCCTTTTGTGTCTCGTTTTATTTTTTACTCAAGAACCTCTGAATACTTTAGAAATTGTTCGCATTATGCCAATATATTATGTTGATAAATCCTATATATCAAGGTAGAGTGTTCCTAAAAGAATTCTAAGTAGCATTTTTTTTTCTGAATAAATTTCTTTCTTTTGTGTTATTTTTTGACAAAAGACAAAAATAACAAAAACGAAAATGTCACGCAAAAGAGGATGCATGCAATATTATAATGTGCTTCGTTTATGTCGGTTAACTTGATATTTGTGTACCCCAATCCGGTTAGTTTGAAATTTGTGTAATATTATGTTTTACCTGTTTTTATTATGCAAACAAAAACAACAAAATGGTAAATTAGACCTTGAATCGAAGTGTTATACTGTTTTCTTTTTTCGTTTTTGTTGGCAATTTCAATGGAATTCGACATTTTTAAATTCTTACGAATACTCAGAAAAAAACCAGGTTTAATTTGGGAATAATTGGAATAAGATAGCCAATGTATAAATAGTTTAAAAGCCATTGTATAATCATAAAAGCCTCTTTTTCATTAGTATTTTTTTTTTTTCACGAAACCGATATTTCAGTAATATGAACACGATTGACATAAGGTTTGTTCGATCTACGTAGACGTACTGGTACTGTTGTTACACTTTCTGCATAGAGAGAACACTAAACAATCAACGTATCTGTCAAAAACTACGTTTTCGATCCAATCAGTCAAAAGTGACAGCTATCAGCAAATGTTAGAGACTCATTTTGACATTTCTGTGAGTCCAAAGAAATGTCAAAATGTCCCAGAAACTAGGAGCTCGGTCGGACAGTGAAAATAAATTTCAAAACTGTTATACTGATAAAAAAAATGTCAAAAATCAATGTGTTGCAACATCGCATACGTTACAGAAATTATGTTCCTACCATCCTTTCCATACGAATGCAATGAATTGCTCCGATAGTAGCTTTATAACACATTTCATAGAAAAAAGTGTGGTTCCGGCTTAAGAAACAAAACAAAATAACTCTCGTTAACACAACTTGTACCACACCGGCAACTTGTAATAAGCCGCAAGACCATTTACCACGCAATTACAAAATATTTTAACACAATTATGCAATTACCGTTTTATTCGGTAAAATAAATATTTCCAAACGCATTTCATCGATTAAACATTTAATTACTAGCAACACAATTACAAAAGATACCATACACAATACTCCAACTTCTATGAAACATAATAATAAACTATACACTCTCTACACTACAAATGCATTTATACAGAAGAAGCGTGAAGAAAATTCCTCAAACCAAATGCGAGTCAGAGCAAGTAATCTGCATTTTTAAAATATCATTCCATATCGGTTCGGCACATCTTTCTCTTTTCTTGGACAACAACAAAAATGAAGTTCCACCACATCAGTAGTAGCTTAAAAGATTCCATAGCCTCCATCATCATACAGTTCGTGATCCTATTCGATGCTTGCAATTTGTTACCTTCTTCCATCTTTCTCTCCGTTGAACCCCGTGTGTCTGGTCTCTGTGCGGTATACCCCCGATATCCAAAGGGCAAGAAAACACGAGTTCGCCTTATGAGCCACACGCATAAGGAGATACAACTATAAGCACTCTTTTAGATATTTATACGTTCAAGTTGCTATATGGAAGCATTTCGAATATAACCACTGCCAGTCAGTGGTATAGGAGTATAATATAAGCTATCAAATGTTCCTTGTTTCAGTATAAAATATCTCCTTGCCAACGCAATCTTGCCAAATATGGCACCGAGACTTCTCGGGTTAGTGCTTAACTGAGTTGATAGTGTGTGTGTGTTGGTCGCGTAATATCGACCAACCATCGTCATCAGATAGAGCTAATGAACTCTATGGTTAGCAAAAGATAAAAAGGGCAATGCACACATTTTGGTAAGTCCTTGAACGCCTAAAATGATTTTTAAGTAACTTACATGGTCTATACCATATAACATCATCACAAGAATTCACTTGTACAAGTCCCTCCGAAGCAAACGTCTTTTCAAACAAGAAAGTGCTTCTCCGCGTCCATCTTTCACGTTTATTGTGCTGACATATTTGGACCCAAGACGTGTATAATGACGTTTCTGCAATGGCAAAGCAAGAAGTGCCAAACCGGACAGAGAAAGATATAACTTCTTCTCTGGTATCGTCAACTGACAGACAGAGGGACATCCTTATTCGTACATTTATATGATGACCATCATCATCATTTTAACAACATTGAACCGGTTTAGCACTGTTTTCCCTTATCAAAGGGTTCAGTCAAGTGTTAATTTATAAGTTGCTCCTTAGAATATAAAATTTTTCTTTTCTTTAGCAATTAATTAATCTGTTTGGCCTGACAATTTAATCTGACATCTTAGCCTTTGTAAGCCAGAAAATTAATTTGAAAACTGTCAACAAAAAAAGAACCTATACTCCCAATGGGAAATGTCATTTTAAAGCTTTTTGGCATTTACAACTATTAAGTTGGAGATAAATGGAATATTATTAAAGAATTTGATTTATATTTATTAGTTTGCATTGGAATTTTCGTGACCTAAAATGCTATTATAACGATGTCAATGTGGCTCCACATCAGAATATTAAAAAAAAAAAAAAAACAAAAGTTTTTGGGGGAGAAAAATTCATTTCGGATAAATAAACATAAAATATAGAAATGTAGGGGGCGTTAGGATACGACAATTTATAGAGATTTCATTTATGATGCATGATATAAAATAAAAACGATGATTTAAAATAAATTGTAAAAGAATATTTACGCATGAGTGCGTCTACTGTGGATGTTAGATATGTTTTATGACATTAATGGAGATTTTATGAAAAAAAGATTCAAAAGAGTTCATAACAAATTCAATTTATTATGAAAAAAAAAGAGATAGTTACAATGAAGATTAGAATGGATTTAATTGAGACATTTGAGAATGGTTAATAGTGTTTATGCATAGTATAAAGATAATGGAGGCATTAAAATCAAATCTATTGCAAAATAATGATACTTTTTGACAACTGATCTTAATTAACTGCATATTGGTTTCCATTGAAATTTTTCTTGAATCTACATAATTGAGTTTGACTGTAACACAAATACAATATGGTTTTTAAGAAAACAGCAATAGAAATATCTCTCTCTCAAACGTCAAACTCTGTACTTTGATGAATCTGACATTTAGTTATTTTTGTAAATGGAACTCCGGGAATGGGAACTTTGAATTTTAATCAAACAAATCAATTTAACACTTTTATTTAAACAGTCGGCAACTATTTAGTTATATAAAATTAATTAAACGCCCATGTTTTATTGGCTTTGTAATTTGTATCTGTCAGAGGTTCATCAAAGTATCAGTTGTCACAATTAACTTTGATAGAACCAGAAATGTTCCCATTGGATACCACTTTCTATGTTACAAGAAAAAGACAAAATAGTTTGCTGTGACGTTAAATATAACTGGATTGAATGGTACCGCTAAAATTATAACACTTCTTCCATGAAATATAACAGCATTTGTATGTGAATTATCCTGTCTGTTATGATCAGCGGGTATATGACACTTGGTGAAATCTCTATTAAAATACAACAAAAGGGGTAGAACAGAGGGATACAAATTACAAAAATTGTGGCAGGACACCCCATGAAGGAGCAAGGCCTATGGACCAACAATTCGCAACCATTCTTGTGTGGACGTTATCAATATTTGCAAGAATACTGTTATACAAAAGAATATATCGGTGGTCTTAACTGTTCTAGGGCATATTAGGCTATACCTACCCTGTCTTTGTAATGCTGAATTTCAGGAGTCCATGTTTGTCGTGCGGTGAAGCTTTTCAGCGTTAATCGACTCATGTGAACGTAGGCCGCGGGTGATTAAAGTCACAATCTAAATAGTAAAGTTTTAGTCGACTTATGCCATATAGTGCGGCTTAAATCGAATCGTGAAAAATCCGCGAGAGTTTTTAAGATTTCTATGGTTTTGCGTTGGGCGCCATTTCATTGACTATTACTATTTTTTACATACTTACTTATTTTTCTTTTTAAATAAATGCTTGATCAAATTCTTAAACATTATGAAAACAATTTCAAACTCATACTTTTCGATTGCTTTTACGCCCTGGTGTTGGGCGCCACTTAAGATCATGAATGAAAAGTGAAAAGGTTGTCTTTTCTTGGGCACTATGTTGCTGTGTTTGGCGCCTCTTAAATCCTATCTTTTGTTTTTATCATCTTCTTCTAGAAAACTCAATGCCCGACATTGGGTGAAGGACTCAAACCTCCAGCACTGTTTTAATCCATTACTATCCACTACATTTGTCAATGTTACTTCTGATATAATATTCAAAACTCCTTATTCGTCAAAACCCCCCCCCCCCCCCACCCCATATTAAATTAACATCAAGAAACTCCCTTTTCCAACTTCAAAGAACCTCATAAAACCATTAAGAAAACAATGTTATTTCATTCCAATTATTTAACTACTCCAATAGATGGATGCTTAATGAAGCATCTTTATCCCATAATCGAAGACTAATATAATGTCCCTCTCTCTATAAAATTCAATTTACATATAGCTAAAAGAAGGATCAAAACTCCCATTGTCATTTGCATGATTACTTTGAAAATATATATAAATAAATTTGAACCCATCACGATGTGGATATGCTTACACAACACATCCGCAATTTCTCGCAATCTCTTCTCAACTGTGTGTACTAAAGTGTATAATATAAAAGCAATGAGTTCTCATAAGACTTTTGGCCATCTTCTAAAAATATCACAGATATCTTATATAATTTTTTTTCATTTCGCTCCGCAGTCTCCCCACACGACACCCATATTTCGAAGAAAATCTATTTCCTAGACATCTTCAACTATTTTCAAACTTTCAATAACCAAACAAATCCCTCGAGACATTATAGTCATCATCAACATCCCAGGGACAAAATCAATGGTTGGTGGGGTTCCAATGCGGAACTCAGACAATTCTTCTTTGCGTCTGGTTAGGGGGGTGCTGGCTCAGAACCCTCCCCAACACAGAACCTATTACAAAAAAAAAAAGAAAAAAATTCAAACTAGTTATATAGAAATGATGTAAAATAAAGTAAGTACACCAAAATCCCCTCCTTGACACTGACAATGAGATTCAAAACACCCGCGGGCGGGTAACTGACTTTTGGTTGTAAGTTTTGCTGCTGTATATACAGAATCAGCGACCTCTGGCATTAAGCAAGGGTAAAATTCATTTTATTCTCATACTCACCATTTTTTTCATACATCACTGACGAAAGAGAATATCCTTATAACGCCTGCGCTTCCACACAAGGATATTTCCCCTCAACACAAAAACAAAAAAAAAAGAACAAAAATAAAAGAAAAAAACTTAGTAACTTTCCTTCTATATGAAAAAGATAATAGTGGCAATATCCCATTAGAGACTCATCGGTGCACTAAAGTAGACGGTTGTTGCGCGCATTGCAATGGCCAGTAGTAGATTTTTTTATACATTTTTGTACTTTTTATAAAAACATTTTTTAAACTAAATAAATAAGTGTAGTTCCTAAGATATCGTGTTGTGATTAAAAATAACACAAAACAAGGACATCAAAGACATTTTAAAGAAGCAAAAAGTTTGTCTTATAGTGTTGTTACTGCGGTATAAAAGTGCTTCATGAGGAATCAGTGAAAAATCGATACTGGATGGTTGAGTAGGTAGATATTTTTGTGTTCCCAACCCCATTTTTATATAGGATTCAACGAAATAGATAAGAATAAAAAAAAATTAATAAATCATTCCCCATCCCTTTACTCTTGGGTAAAGGATTTCTATGAATATGAATGAACTACATACATACACACACCTTTTCTCGTAGTAAATTGATTTTTTCTTTTCAAATTAATATTTCCTGTTATTTTTTTCTGGTATATTCCAGGTGATCACACCCCAGAGACATGGTGACGTTTATATTTACAACTCGATACCATCGTCAGCAGCTTCCTCACACACATCGAGCAGCAGTTGTAGCAATAGCACCTATCAGAATCTATCTATGATGTCCTCGGATTCATTCGAGACATACGACGTACCAAAGCCAGCCACCCCCATTAATTACGATTGTCCAAAGAATTGGTGTCGAACACCAACAAAATATTTTGACCAAATGTCAACTACTACAACACCCACAGGCATGAAGCCTCCCTCTTCGCTGCATCATTCTTTAGGCAGCAACAATGTATCATTGCAAGAGGAATGCTATGATGTACCGAAGCCAATAAATCTGTTGCATCAACAGAATATGACACCGAGCAGTTCAAATTCATCGCTACTAACTTCAGATAGTTTGAGCTTATCATTTTCTTCTTCGAATCGATCTTCGTTGGCTAATATGCCGGACTATGATATACCGAGAAAGAATCCAATTGCTGTACGTAATGGTCATCATGGGAATTTAAATTTACAACAACAACAACAACAACATCATAATATGATGCAACACCAACATCAAAATCAACAAAACACATATGACTATCCGTTGCCAGCGGCATTTGCGCATGCGGGTGGTAATAATGGTAGTTGTACGACACCATTGCAAGACAAACATTCATCACTATCGGCGGCTGCATCTCCAATCCCACCATCAACAGCTGTTACCAAAGAACTACCATTAGAATTATCATCGGCATTGGAGACACTGGCGAAATTGCAAAACGAAGCAACCACAGCGATATCGAGGTGAGTTTAAATGAAATTATTTTGCGATATGTTAGCAAAAGAATGAAGAGTAATCGAAATTGCATTGACATTTTAAAAACTATTTCATTTTTGTTAACTAAAGACTTTTAAGTTCTGCACTATTTAAGCGCATTTATAAGTATGATTGCTTTCATGCTTTGTGTTGGGCGCCACTTATGCTCATGAATTGAAGTAAAATAACATTCTTTGATATAATTTATCATTTTGAATCTGAACTTCGTTCTTTGTAGTTCTGATTTTTGATGACTTCGATGTTTTACGTTGGGCGCCATTTAAGTAGAAGTATTGGGCAGTGGTTCAATATAATTTTTTGGAATAAACTGATGAAATTTAAACATTGTTAACAATGCTAAGATTATACTTTCACGCTTTCTTTTCGACACCATTTAAGTTAATGAATAAAAATAAAATACCATTCTTCCTTCTTTCTGTTTCATGGCTTCCAAGTTTTGCACTGGGCGTCATGTATCCTCTTAAATTCAAGTACTTACTATTACTTTAGCAAAAAGACCAAAAACATTTTCATGTTCTCACTTTTTTTCATCTCTATGGTTTCGCATTGGGCGCCACATAATTTCCTTTATAAAAGTACTAGATAGAGATCAAATTCAGTTTTTTTTTTTAACCAAATGGTTAAACAAGATCATAAATTTCGATCGCTTTCACGCTCCGGTGTTGGGCGCCATTTAAATTCATGAACTAAAGTAAAGTAGCATTTTTTGAAATACATAACTGATCAATTACAATCTGAACCACTTCCAGTTATGATTTATGATGACTTCTGTGTCTTACGTTGGGCGCCATTAAATTTTTTTTAGAAGTTCTTCAATAAAAGTAGTAGATAGAGATCAAATCTAGTTTTTTTTTTACAAATGCTTGATCACAATAAAACATTTTTTAAGATTATACTTTTCGATCGCTTTCACGTTCTGTTGTTCGGCGCCACTTAAGTTCATGAATGAAACGGATTTATGGACCTTGAAATGCCATACTTTGAAATAACTGATGATGTTATCTCTGAACTTTTAACATAATTTCCAGTTCTTTTTGATGGCTTGGACATTTACGTTGGTTGGGCGCTATTTTAAGAGTATATTGCAGCAATATCAACACGGCCATGTGTTTACGTGTAGGTGCCACTTAAATCTAATGATAAAATATTTCGCAAGCACTCAGATATCATTTTCTTGGAACAAACTTTATGACACATACAGAATCTGAACATTATAAGCAACTTTAAGTTCATAGTTCGGTTTTGCATTGGGCGCCATTTAAGCATATAATTCTATTTACTTTACAAATGTGAGCACACAATTTCAAATTATCATTTTGGCCACTATTTTTCTGCGTTGGGTGCCATTTAAGTTAATTTCCTTATTTTTATCATCTCCTTAAAAACTTAAAGTCTGGCATTGGACGCCATTTAGGTTCTTGTAGAAAAAGTCAATTTAGTGATGAAAACTATTAAAAATATACATGACTTTTATTTATAAATTATTTAAGAATAAACGATTCTGCAGTGCCTGGCATTGGGTGCCATTTAAAAATATAACTTCAAGTTCATCCTTCGTTTGTTATTTAAGAGCGAGCTATCTCACAAAACTCAGTTTGAAAAATAAAAATCTCGTTCACTACATCTTTTTCTCAATGAATGCCCTACCTGGAAGATTTTGATTTGCTTGCTCTTTTTCTATACAGTAGCTGGCATTGGGCGCCACCTAAAATAGCTGCTTCTTTCTTTCATTTTTTTGTTAACATAATTTAATTTATTTTACTAATATTAATTTATTACTTTGCAGATTACTCTATTTCGTATCGCCAAATTGGAGAAATCGAGAAAAACTCGAACCAGTTGTGATGGAAGTTAAACTAGCTGCAGTTAGACTGCGTACAGCCCTGCATGATCTCACTGAATTTGGCGAGGGAGCCCTTGGTAATGCAGCCCGTTCAGATGATCGTAATTTAGCCCTCAAACTACGCCCACTAGTCAAAGCTCTTCGAGATGCTGATAAACTTATTCATGAATCCTCACAAACATTAGACATGCAAAGTGGTTGGACCACAGAAAATCTCCAACGAAATGACGATCGAATCAACTATCCACCTGATAGCTTGGATCAGCTGATTGCTTGCGCACAAACATCAATTGAAGATGTTCGACAAATATCATCATTCATTCAGGGAAATGGGCCATTGTTGTTTAAACGTAGCCTTGAAGTATTAGAAACTCCAACCCATGAGAACAACAATAGTGATTGGTTGAGTGATAATGATTATGTCGATTTGGAATCCAAAGATGCAGCAGCTAAGAAAAATTCATCTCTTCGAGAAGCTATTCCACAAAATTTACAAAAAAAGTTTGATAATGTGATGAAATCAGCTGAAGAAGCAGCTTTTGCTGCAACAGATAGCCGCAATGAATTGAATTCAAATGATAAACTATTGGTGCGGTATTATGCTGTCCAAATAACAACGCACATGGGTTACTTGACCCAAGCTATCGACTCGTTCCTTGAGACTGTGGAAAAGAATCAACCGCCAAAGTTTTTTATTGCCTATGGTAAATTTGTTGTCCTAAGTGCGCATAATTTAGTGACAATTGGTGATATTGTCCATCGAAATATCTCCAAGCCGGAATTGAAAGAGAAGGTCTTGAGATGTACTGATGCACTTTCGGATGCTTTGAAGACATGTGTTACGAAATCAAAGAAAGCTGCACAACATTTTCCAAGTGTGACAGCTGTTCAGGAAATGGTCGATTCAGTAGTTGATATTTCACATTTAGCTAGTGCTCTCAAGATATCTATGCTTAAAGCAGTACAGTTAACTAAAACTTAAGGGAATTGTTATAATTTATTAATTTGTTTCAAACTGTGGGAGATGTAAAGAAGAAGAAAAGTGTGTTGCCCTTTGATTTTTTCTAGCTACAGCAAAAGCATTCAGAAAAGTCTTCCAAAACAAGAGTCAAATAATGTATGTAGTTAAGTAAATGACAGTTAATTTGACATTTTCTCTCTCTTTTTCGACAACTTTTTATACGTTTTTAAAAACACAATAAAGTTTAATATTCTAACTCTTGAAAATGGAACTACCAGGCTTACAGGAAAATTTAAAAAAGAAACAACAAGTTGTTTCTTAAAAAAGTTAAAGAATAAACTTTAACTTCTTCAAAGTAGAATTTGACATCTAACTAAAAAGCATAATTTTATGGATGCGAATGTTCATCCTAAAGGAAAATAAATGTGTCATTTACCGTTATAAAAAGCAAATGTACATTAAATTTAAGCCCCTTTCACACGACTGACAATCTGTCAATAAATTTGGCACATATTCGTCAAGTGTTCCGTCATAATAGAGGCCATTAAGTAAAAAGTACAAGAATGGGCATCATTGGAAACAAGACAAGGATTTTGACATTTGTGTTTGAAAATCTAAGTGTCAAAACATTTTTTAATGTGTTTTGACAATGTCGTTTGAACTTTGCCATTGTTTTCAGGAAATGACAAAGCATTAATGTGACAAAGTGTCGCGTTCGTTTGGGAGAGCCTTTAAATGTCATATTCAATTTTGACGTATGAAATTATCAGCAGCCAGACCTTGCATGTAATTTTTTAACTGCCATAGTCATTTGCAGTATTCATGGCATAAAATATTAGCCGCGTTTCTTTGAAGGTTGTAAACAACTCATGAGTAGATGATTAGTAGATCTAGTACTAGAATCGATATAATGATCTTCTGCAAAGTAGATAAGAAGTAAAAATAGTTGGTAGTACTAGATTTTAGAATTCTACTCATGAGTAGTCTACCTCCTACAAAGTAACGCAGCTATTGACAGAGGAAACACAATGGGCGGACAAAATAGAAACATGGGCAAAATGTCATATGGGAGAAAATGTCAGTTAATCTGTACACAAAAATATGAACTATGCATGATGCTTAATTTAAATATTATACAAAAAGAAAATACAAAAAAAAATAATAATTTCTATATAAATTTATATTTGTGATATGTTAAGGTTAATCTAAAAAAAAAAACAGCTAGCATTACTAAAAATAATGTAATACAAGTATCAAAAAACAATTCTATAATTATTCTCTGTTTTGAGTTTAATTTGTAAATTTTACGTTTATACCTACCTACTTCTTGTAAATACACTTCTTAAAAGATCTTGTTATTGAAATAAAAGTATTCAAATTTATAATAATTTTATTTTGAAAAATTTTTAAATATAATTTTGTTTTTTGAATATAAAACTATTATAATATACGAGTATATACCTATATTCAAAAATATATATTCATGAAAGCATAAACCATACAGCATAAATATTGAAGTAAAATATACAAATAAAAATGCTTTGCAATAATTGTAAATATTTGTTTTAATTTTATTATAATTATTTTTAGTTTTTATTTTTTTTTTGTTTTAATTTAATATAAATGTTTAGTTATTATAAATATAAAATATTATATAGTGGTATAAATAGTCATATTTATTAGGAATATATAATCTATTAATCATTAATTTGAAAAAAATTAAAAACGCATAATATTGTACAAAAATAATAAATTTGTATCATCTTTATTGCGTCAGTTAAATGTGCAAAATAAACCTTTATTGTAACAGAAACGTATGTATAGAAAGTAAATTCTATACAAACAAAAAATTGAATCGTTGTATTAAGAATATAATTAATATTTGGCAACGATGAGACTACTAAAGATATATTATGTCAGCAAAATAATAAAAATGTTGTAATAAATTATGAAATATACAATACAATTAAAAATAAATTATATATCAAATAAATTACTTCATCTGTGTTTATTATTTTTTACAGACATTAACAGATAGGTACTCTGTGTGCAAAAGCCAAAACAGCATAAGTCTGCACTTTGATACATAATTACAGCATTATGGTATTTAACATTAACGTTAAACTATTCGTTTTTAAACGTATGTTAAAAGTATCAAAACTTAGGTCTTGAGAATTTCATTAAGTAAAATTGGCGATGCTTACAATCAAAAGAAAAAAGATATAAGGACCAACTTTGAAGTTCTAATCTTTTATTCAAATGAATTGAAAGTATTGATCGATTGGTATTAGTCTCGCAAAAACTCGAGGACGACTTGACTTGAGTTTTCTTTTAGAATATTGTTTAAAAGAAGAAAAGTCGATGAATTCAAAGGAAAAGCCGATAATAAAAAAACGAAGTTTGTCTTTTGTATGACCACGAGGATTAAAGCATCCTCAACTCAACTCAAGGTTGATCGAAATGATTTCAAAATTTAATTCTCAAAACTTGTTTAGCAAAAGAATTTCTTTTTTAATTAAAAAAAAAAATGTTGCACATACACCACAGTGACCGTTTAAAATTTAAACTATGAATTGCTAAAACATGCGTTGTTTGATATTTTGTTCTATTAATACCAACATTTGTTATCAATTAAAATAAGATTCAAGAACATCACGAATGCATGATAAAAAGTTTCGCTTAAAGAATATAATAAAATCGGTTGAATCAAATGTTCTGTAATAATCCAGTAACAGTCTGATTTTTGCTATAGGTACAGGTTGATATTGGAGTGATTTTCAATTTGTGAAAAGTCAATGATCACAAATTTGTTCATTTTAAAAATTCATTGTTCGCATTGCCATATACAAAAGTAGGTACTATAGCCTATAGAGCAATTTTAGGATTCGAAAAAATAAATCGAACTCGAGATAACAATCAGATCTAGTATAAGATGATAGAAAATGCGATAAAATTGAGGCCCGCAATTCCGTCTGTCAGTTTGTATCTATCTTGAACTACAGCCTAAATTACTATTAACCGATTTTCTCCAAATTTGCTAGTTATGATTTCTGTGAGATTCCCTAGAAGCAAATTGAAATTTTTTTTTTTTAAGACCAAAATTAATTAAAAACGGTTTTAGTGATTTTGATTACTTTTTTCGTAGGTGCAAATAAAGTTGTACTTTTGAAGTAAAAAAATATTTTTTGAACCTTTGTTAGCTGTACTTCTCACAGAACCGTTTTCCTCATTTCGGTCTTACTCGTAAGCGATTCAACTGATTTTGATAAAAAAATTTATAACAATCAATTTTTTGATAACGATTTTTTTAAGTATTTTTTTACAGTTGAATACCAATTTGTTTTTGAAAAATATTTTAAAAAGTTGTAGTTAGGACACATACATTTTTTTTTACAAAAACGGCCAAAACGAAATAAAAATTTTTTTTTCTAAAAATTTATTATACAATAAACCAAATGGTAGACTTCGTTTAGTTGGTGAAAATCCTTTAAAAACGATATTTTCACAGTGTGAAGAGGAAATTTAATGGTTTTTAAAAAGTTTTTTTTTTTTTTGAAAGATTAGATTAAAATTGTTCCTTGATAAATCTTCTTATAAATAGTTTTTAAATTCTAAGCAACTGCAACTATAAATTATTGTTGAAGACTTTAAAAAAAAAATTTTGTATACAATTTCAAAAAATTTCATAAAAATGTGGTATGATATTTAAAAGGAAATATTAATCGACATACAAAAACAAACTTACAAGATAATTAGTCAAAAAATTGATTTTTCAAAAATAAAAATTAATTAATTTTTAAAAGATCCGAGAATACATTAAATTTTAAAATTAAATGTTTTATGCAAACATTTTATTTATTTATTGTTGTATAAACTCGGAAAATTTAAATATAAATTTTAATTTCAAATTTAAAATTTTTCTTTAATTTTTTATAATTCAAACATTTTCGTTAAAAGTGGTTAAGTTGTTAACGAGAAAGTCAGAAATCTAGATAATATCGGTTCAAAAATATTAATTCAATTTCTACATGTTGTAAAATTCTGCTTTACTGTCGATTAATAACGAAGTAAGACTGAATTAAAAATGGAAAACTTTGATGAGGACGATCTTCATTATTTATTAAGGGCTCATACTTGGCAATTACGTTTTAGAGATGCCAATAATCAATCTATTTCCTTTGTCAAAAAATCCCCCAAAATAAGAGACCTACATAAATATGAAAGTAAATGCGTAATCTTGAGTTTTTCTTTTAAATTTTTTATGATTCCGCTGAATTTTATGCTTTCAAGGAGCAAATAAGCAAATTACTCTGGATGAAACGATCTACTAAAGTACCTATTGCGAATTATGCTGCCCATATCTCGTAAAGGCCCTAACTACATTTTTAATACATACTTCTGAGTTAGAGAGGGAAAAACTTGATCGCTTACCGCAATCTGAATACAAAAATTATATTAAAAAAATATTTGAAAATATCGGGCTTATTTGAATGTAATGTAAAAAAATAAATGAGAATAAATCAGAGACAATACCCCAACTCCTTTGCAAAAAAAATCAAAATCGAAAATTTTTTAGTTAGGGCCTTTAAGAAATTGGGTGCTTTCATAAATGCATGGTTGCGCAAGTCTGACGAATGCAAAGCTTTCATTAATGCAAATGACAAATGTCAGGTGTTCATAAATGTAATACGCAAATATTTGCAGCGCAAATGTGCAAATGAAAAAATTCCCATGCGCAATGAATTTTAACTGAAGAAAGAAGGAACATGACGTAAAAAATGATAAAGCTTTCCTTTATTTCTCAATTCTATCAAAATTTTGATTGGAAATTCAAAATTCAAGTAAAAATAGCCGCGAATTTCTTGAATATAATAAATTTGTAAACATTAAGAGAAATGTAAAAAAAAAGTTTTTTTTCTTAAAGGAAGGAATTGGTTTATTTTGGAGAAGAGGCTGAATTAAAACTTCAAACTTTTGAAAAATGACGCAAATCAGAAAAAGTGTTCATAAATTCTAAGTAAAATACATGCGCAAATAGTTTTTCTGACATTAGTCTGATCGCAAATGACCGCATGTAAACAAAGCAACCATGCAATTATGAAAGCACCCATTATGACTGTAACTTGTGCCGCTGAAAAAAATTGACTTTAGTCACCTATATTGTCTCACCCGCTCAAAATTTTTCATGATGTTTAGTTAACACTGGCACATAAAAGAACGCACTTCTAATCTATTTGAAAAATATAATAGTTGTTTGTGATAAGTAAACAAAGGAAAAAATTACTTTTATTTTAAGCCGAGTGCCGAGTGATTGAATATACATATTTAAATTTTAAAAGTTCAAATGACCTCAAACTATTTACATACATATTTGAATTTAGTGTTTACCGCCATTAAGACGCTTTTTTTTATTAAATTTTAAATTTGGACTTCTCATTTTAAAAGTAATGTTTTTTTTCTGCAACAGTTTTAGTTTTGCGAGATTGTTCATTTTTTATTAAGAACACCTTAACAATCATGAACGAAGCTTACCTTTTTCTTTGGCACTCCGATCGAAGATCTCAAATTACTCTCTTCATTATCCTAGAACCTAAATGCTTCGATTTTGATTTTACCAATTATTTCGATGAACAACCAATGTCCATAAACAATAATATCAATTCTATGGCTTTCTTACATGTGTATATATTCTTTATCCTCCATCGAAATAAAAACTCATTTCAAAATTTTGTTCTCTTTTCGGCAAATGCTTTCTTTCTTTATACAAAATAAAAGAAAATCATAAAAATTAAAAATCTCTTAAAACTACATGTAGTAATATTTTTTTATAAAAAAAAAAAAAACCGCTTTCTCCTCAGCTCCAATTTTGTGTTGTGTCTCAGCAACAGTGTCCATCATGCATGCTATGGTCATGAGGAGCAGCCGTTTTGAACACAATCTTACTTCCACCATCCAACTCTTTCTCCGGATGTAATTCCCTAGCAATTTCACCCAAATCACGTCTCATCGAATAAGCATCCTCACCATCGGCATAATATTTCGGTTCGATTTCCAGAATCTTAAATTTCAACGAATTGGTGTATAAATTCAGAGCAGCTCTGTTGCTCTTCCTTACGTGCAATGACACGTATTGAGCATCAAAACACTCAACCATTGCCTGTGAGGCTTGATTCATCAATTTCTGAGCTAGCCCTAAACGACGATAGGATCGCTTTACTGCCAGCGATGTGATATGTCCATGTTTGCTCTCCTCACCCGGTTCTGGCTCTTCCATCTTGGCTAGCACATAGCCAACAATATTCCCCTTATCGTCTTCGGCGACATAACTCAATTGAGGCCATGTCAGACCGTGATAGAAGTAATACTTCATTTGGTAGTTCTCGGGCAGGCATAAAAGATTGCAATGCTGCATATTCATTAGATCTTCTGGTTTTGCACAACGGATATTCATGGTTGTAGGTTTGGCGGTTATTCTTTTTTTTTTTTTTTTTTAATAAATAAAGTCTTTAATCTTTTCTAATCTTTCGGGATTTCGCAGACTTTTCTGGATGATTGCTTTGTGCGTGGGCTTTATCTTCGTTCGCTTGGCCTAACAGCTCACGAACAAGCCGGAATTTTGATAGAAATGCTTTCCAAATAAGAAACCAACCTGGAAGAGAAGACAAAAAGAAGAAAGTCATTGTGGTTCAAAGTACTGATGGGAACTATCGAATGATTTGATATATCGATAGTTAGTAACTGAATGATTTAAACTATCGAATAAATCATTCATTCATTCATGCATTCATTCGAATAAAAACTATCGAATGAAAACCATCGAATAAACTATCGTATAAAAAAAAATTAAATTTTCAGTTATTTTCATTACAATTACAAGTACAATTTTTTTTTCATTCGATTGATTTTTAAAGTTTTAACTTGGAAGATATACTATCGACTAAAAAAAAAAAGTGCTATTGAATAAAAAAATAATTTGACTGAAAATACTTTCGAATGAAAAAACAATCGAATGAAAAAACTATCGAATAAAAAAACTAATCGAATGAAATATATATCGAATGAAAAAAACTATTCGAATGAAAAAACAATCGAATGAAAAAAGTATCGAATGAAAAAACTATTCGCATTGACTTAATATATATGGACTGCTAGAAGCATATTCAGGTTGGTTCCACTTGTTTCTTCGCGATACTAGCGCCCTAAAAAAAAGCGGAGAATAAGTGCAACATTTTTGACGAAGTGCGAAAGGAACAAATATAGAAAAACTGAGAAAGCACTACCTTTTAACGACAGATGTCATTCACTAAAAGTTTCCTTTTTTCGCCGTCTAAGGTTATACCGCTAGTAGAGCTAGAAAGATGTGGAATCATTTTTTTTTTCAATTTTTGTATGGAAAAGTCAAACGACTAGCAGTCCATATATAGTAGGTCAATGACTATTCGAATAAAGAAAACTATCGAATGAAATAACTATTCGAATGAAAAAACTATCGAATGAAAAAAGTATCGAATGAAAAAACTATTCGAATAAAAAAAACTATCGAATGAAATAACTATTCGAATGAAAAAACTATCGAATAAAAAAAAATTTAGTAAAATATTTTCGAATAAAAAACTATTCGAATGAAAAAACTATTCAAATTAAAAAAAATATCGAATTAAAAAAAATATTCGAATGAAAATAGTAACTAAATGAATGAATCAATGATTCGGAACTATCGAATGAATTAATATTTTACAACCATCAATAGTTCGATCTTTTTTATTCGATAGTTCTCATCACTAGTTCAAAGTTCGATTTGATTGTCGCTATGAGAGGTTAGGAAAAATCATTCATATTTCATAAATCATTGGTTTTTCAACGCAAAGCAGCTTGATAGGGCAACATGCAAGTGTCTTTACCTAAAAGAATAATAATTGCAACAATGCTAATCGATGCCAAAACAGTGAGCAGCAGAACAAGGGTACTTTGCACAGTCATTTGGGAGAGATCACACAAAAACACGAGAAAATAATATACGAAAACGAGCGAGGTAAAAAAAGGAATTGCTTAATTAGTTATGATAATGTTTTTCTTCTTCTTCGATTGCACATTTGATTTTAATGAGTTTTAACTTAATTTAATGGAAATTTCATAAACATTTGAGAGGAGCAACAAAAAATAAAAAAAAACACACGTCAAAAGGTAGACCGTCGTCGTTGTGTCATAATGGTCAGTTGAAGTTAAGTTCATACAAATTCGGAACAAGTGAAGTGACAGAACACAGAAGTGAATAGAGAAGCGCGTGGGAGTGTAGAAAAGAGATAGATATATATGATATATATTTATCGATATCGATTACAGTTGAATGTAATCGGTAGAATATATGCGAGGGGGTTTTTTTAACAATTTTAATGAAAAATTTTGTTTAAAAATTTTTAGTTTTATTTAATTAAAATGAACAAACAAAATCAGCCGACGCCTTGAAGTCTTCTTTGTTAGTTAATAATCATATTTGATGATATAAAAAATGAAATTATTATTCCCAACAACCAAACCGACTTTTGGGATAATTAGGGTTTTATATATTTTTTTGTTCTGAGCGGAATAATTGTTAAGATGAAGATGAGTGTTAAGATTTTAAATTACCTTTTATATTAATAATCTTTAGTGTTTTTAGAGGTAAATTTGTAAAAAGAAAATTCACTGAAAACCACAAATTTTCGCACACGGTCGGGTAGCAGCAGAATTTTGACATTTCCTTTTTTGACACTTTCTCTTGAAAATTGTTTAGAAAGTTTTCTTAATTTTGTACTTATCGAAGTGTTGCCTACTTTTCTTTCTTGAGTCAGGGTTGGTGTTGAGGAAGTAAATAAAATAAATTTTGAATTAATGATAATTTGACCAATTATTTGAACTATTAATGTTTATGTTGAATCGTAAACGTAAACGTAGGGCGAAAGTATGAAATAAAGATTTTTATTTGCATATAAAAGGAAGTGACCAAAAAAGCCCGATTCAACATAAACAAAAATAAATTTTGTTTAAGAGGTTGGACTGACCAGGGATTTATTTTTGCTTTTGATTTTATTGCTCCGTTCAAGATTAATGAATAGTCTGTTGGGGAGGCAGTCAACTACTAATAAATTTTCATTTTTAAAGTCTGGTACGCAGATCGAGATAAATTTCCATACAAATTATGGAAAAAAAAATTATCTGATCATCTTATCGATAATTTGTATGGGGGCTAAAATTTGGCTCGGATCTGCGTACAAGGCTTAAATCTCTTACAACTTTGATTCTACCATTCAACCCTACTAACAATTTTGCTTCTATAATGCTTTACAGAATCAACAATTGCATCTATAAAGCTTTATAAAACCAAAACTGTTTGTCGGGAAGCCTAGTACACGCAGATCGAGATAAATTTAAGCTCCCATACAAAATTATCAATAAAATTTAGACAATCTAAAATGTATCCCATACAAATTATCGATAGTATGGGAATTTTATCTCGGCTAAAATTTAGCTCGATCTGCGTAACAGGCTTTAACTCTTGTGAGAATAAAAAAAAAATAGTTTTTTTTTTACTTGCTCTAAAGGATATCACAACTTTTTGTAACTGGAGCAGAACTGGGGCTGATGTAAGCCTTGATTTTCATTTTTTGTTTTAAGCCTGGTACGCTGCTCGCGCTAAATTTTAGCCAAGATAAAATTCCCATACAAGTTATCGATAATTTGTATGGGAGTCATTTTAGCTCGGCTAAAAATTTTCGATAATTTGTATGGAAGCTAAAATTTAGCGCGAGCTGCGTATCAGGCTTTAAAGCCTGGTACGCTGCTCGCGCTAAAATTTAGCTGAGATAAAATTCCCATACAAGTTATCGATAACTTGTATGGGATCCATTTTATCTCGGCTAAAAATTTTCGATAATTTGTATGGGAGCTAAAATTTAGCGCGAGCAGCGTACCAGGCTTAAGCCTGGTACGCTGCTCGCGCTAAATTTTAGCTGAGATAAAATTCCCATACAAGTTATCGATAACTTGTATGGGATCCATTTTATCTCGGCTAAAAATTTTCGATAATTTGTATGGGAGCTAAAATTTAGCGCGAGCAGCGTACCAGGCTTTAGATTGCAGAAACTTATAGAAAAGTTGGTCGCAAAATCGTCGCTTAAAGGCTTGGCCACACCGGAGGGTACGCGGTAGAGGTACAGGTAACGGTACGGGTATTTGTATGGAAAAAATTCCAAACTGACACATCAACGTTCGGGTGTGGAATTTTTTTAATACAAATATCGTTGCCGCTACCCTTACCGCTACCGCGTACCCTCCGGTGTGGCCAAGCCTTAAAGCCTGGTACGCTGCTCGCGCTAAAATTTAGCGGAGATAAAATTCCCATACAAGTTATCGATAACTTGTATGGGATCCATTTTATCTCGGCTAAAAATTTTCGATAATTTGTATGGGAGCTAAAATTTAGAGCGAGCAGCGTACCAGGCTTAAGCCTGGTACGCTGCTCGCGCTAAATTTTATTATCTCAGCTAAAATTTAGCGCGAGCAGCGTACCAGTGCCCATGTTCTGTAACTTTTATCACTGGCGATAAAATATTTGAATGGCTTTAAAATCCATTAAATCTTATAAAAATAAAAGAAATTTTGTTCCAGATCATAATTTCTTAATTCATACATTCTGAATTTGAAAGAAATTTTGCTTTATTTATGGAAGAAAATGGATTTTAGAGACATTGAAAAACGTTTATCGCCAGTGATAAAGTTACAGAACAGGGGCCCAGGCTTTAAATGCTATCTTCTTCTAAAGGCCATTTTTTCCGAAATCGAAAAATTTTCATTCTGAACTATAAAAATCGATTTCCCAAAATTTGAAGTCTCCAAAGTCAACGTTAACAAAAAATACCATCGGTTTATAGCACACTAAAAATAATAAAAACACAAATCAAAAAATTCAAGAAAAAACATCAAAAAATAAATTTTAAAGCAAAAACAAAACAAATTTAATTTCGTTCAAGATTTTGCTATCGAATTTTTGTATGGAAAATTTCGTTTCGCTTCAGCTGCGTACTAGGCTTTAATTGTAGCAACTTTATTTTATTTTCAAGGGAAAATATAGAAGGTACGTTCTTTTGGGAATATTTATCTAGTATCTACTGCTGAGTACTTAAAGCTGCTTTTAACTAATTTTTCAATGGAGCAAAAGTAGTTCAAAGTAGTTTTAAGCAGTAGATAAATGTTCCCAAAGGAAAGCAGCTAGAAAAGAATTTCTCACCAGTAGCTAGTAGTTGCCAACTGAAGTAACTTCAAGCCCGGACGTGGAAGTTGTTTAAATTATTTGAACATACATTATTTAAAAAGGAGTCAGTATTTTTTTTTTTTATTTCGTTCTAGTGCTATTTGTTTTTGGAAAAAAACTACAAAACTTGTTTTTGAAACCAAAAACTAATGCAGAAAGCTTAAATTTTTCTGTCGGAAAAGCAACAATCACAAAATGCGTCTGAAAATGTTCACTTTTTTCAAAAAGTGGCTGTTGTATTTATGCCCTAATTAGAGAAGAAGGTGCCCTTCATGATTCTTACGGGAATGTTTATTATTTTCGCTAGTGACTTATGAAGAGCCGGTTCTTGTGTGGCCAATTCATCCTTTTATGAAGGTCTAGAGGTATAAAAAATGCAAGAGAACGCTAAGTGCCTCAGTAGAACACGACCGGTAAGTCCTAATCTCTCCTACGCTCGCTGTTCTATGCTTTACTGAGTTTGGGGCCACCAGACAATAGAGAGTAAGACTGGGTCGCTCAACCGATGTGTTAGTCCATCAAATAATTTTTTTTAAGACTACATTTTTTTGCAGAGGTTTTGCAAAGGCTTTTATACATCCACAAAAAAGACGCATTTAAAGTAACTATGACTTAAGCTGAAAATGCGAATTAACATTGAACTCTTTCGTAAAATAAAATCTTGGACAAATAAAATAAATATTTTGAAGATAGTTACATGTTTTTTTTCAGTTTTCATTATCTTAAACGTTTATTCTAGTAAAAGTGCACTTACATTCTAAATATTACATTTCAATTCTTATAATGTTCTGTTTCTTAATCTATTCTATACCAATTCTGAACATGGTATGTTTATGAGAAACTTTATAACTTTAATCCTCATCTTCATCTTCTTGAAGATGTGACAAAGTCAATTGTGAACTTTTCTCAACCTTATTTGGAGATCTTTTCTTTCGTTTGTCCTTTTCGGCCTTCTGACCAACCACATACTCGGGCATTACCAATTTGGAACCCTTTAATTTAGGCCTATCTACCTCCTCATCATCAATTTCTCCAGAAACTCGTATGCTTCGTTTAGCTTTAACCGATTTGTTAAACGAAATTTTACCAGAACTTGCTTCTTCCGATTCATCTGAATCTTTTATAGATTCAATTTCTTTGAGAAAAGAAAGTGCTGCAGCGGTGTTTGTATGATCAGATGATAGATCCACATCAGCTAAAGAATATTTCTTCCATTTATGTGGATTAACCTTAAGCAACAAATGGAAACATTATTTTCATATCAAGACCATATAAAACCAATTAAAATACCTGATAATCTGGTGCAACTCGAGGTTTTAAACATTTAGCAATTGGTAATTCGGGTTTCTTGAAAATACTTTCTTTTCCACGAAGTTTAGTCAGAGTGCGATCGGAGGAGATTTCCTCCGCAGGAGCACAACGTTTAAGCAAATTCACTGTGTGAGACTCGGGTCCGGTTTGATCAAGAATTGTTCCTTTTAAATCTTTACCAGCTATATCAAGACTGGCAAATAATGCATTTCTTTTTGTTTCAAATTCTTGCATTTTAAAGCTATCAAAAGGCTGTATTTGAAGACTTTTTTATTTTTGCAAAATCGAGTTAAAAGAAAAACAAAAGATTTGTTTTATCTGTCAAGTGTCAAATGTGAAATGTCGAACAGCTGATAAGTACAGGGCTGTTATAAGAACATTAATGGTTGCATTCAGTGATATTTGTTGAATTGGTCTTAGAAATGGCAGCATTCGGATAGCTTTGGGGATTGAAAAGATTGTTAAAAAAGTTTTAAAATTAGAGTTTACTCTCATAGCCTCCTAGATGAGGTACTTACGCAAATTATCTCATTTATAATGTGAAAACTTATAGCCTTTTTTCACTAGAGCCCAAATAAGATTAAAAAAATTTGAATTTAAAATTTGCGAAATTATATCTAGTGAAAACAGGCTATTACCTATAGGAAATTAATTTAATTCGAAGTAAGCCAATTTTTCGAAATTATGTCATTTAAGCCTATAGTACGCAGATCAAGCGAAATTTTAGCTCACATACAAATTATCAAACAAATTTAGCCGATTTTTCGATAATTTGTATGGGAGATAAAATTTCGTTCGATCTGCGTGTAGTGAAAACAGGCTTTTCGCTCCTATACAAAATGTCCTCTAAAATCATGGTAAATGTGTCAAAATTAATTAGAATGGGTTTGAAACATTGACTTTAATATATATGCACTACTAGAAGGCAGCTAAGGTTGGTTCCAATTGTTTCTTCCTTAAACAAAAGCGGAGAATAAGTGAAACATTTTTGGCAATCGATATTCGCGCTTAAAAATCTCTACATAAAAAAAACAAACAAACGAAAAATATAAAAACAATTTTTTTCCAAACACTTTTTGTTTTATTTTTTTCTTCAAATATTAATATATTTTAAGCACTTAACCACTACAACGAAACTATTTTAATTAAAAAAAGCCACACCGCCATGTTTGTAGTTTGTTTTGTTCATCAAAAACTGTAAAAACAAATAGAAAAAAAAATTAAGAAACGAAAAACATAAAAATTACTTTGTACTTATTGCTTTTGAAACACTTTTTTTTATTATTTTGTCCATAAAATATTAATTTATTTTAAGCATAACTGACGGCAAAGCCAAAGCTTTAAAATTCATTGTAAAATTTGTAAATAGTATTTAAAGAAACAAACCAATAAATGAATTACTTACTTACTTACTTACTTAAATTCAGATTTAATTTAGCATGATCTCTGCATAGTAAGGTTAAAGGCTTGTACGCAGATCACGGTAAGTTTTAGCTCCCATAAAAAATTACATATTTATAAATTCTTGTCAAGCAAGCTGAGAATTTTAGAGTAAGGAATGCACTTCAATATTTTGAGTAATCATCTTTCTTGGACCGAAAAAAAAAAACTTCTACTCGCCAGACAGTTTGAACCCATACCGAAAGTTTTGCGCAAAAAAGGCCAACCTCTCTCATTTAAACATATTGGTTTTTATTTGCGCAACACTATATCGACATCAAAATGAGTTTTTTTCTGTGAAAAATAATTACGTCATACAAACATCAATGCAATACAGTTTAAACCTGGGTTTATGAATATGACATATGGCAAACACTTAAAAAAGGTTTTATCTATCAGAAAGATATCTGTTTTAATCTGCTTCAATAAGTTTTTTCGTTAATCCATAAAAATTCAGTTATAAAACAACGACGTATCCACTTTAAAATAATGACTCAGTCATAGATATGTAACATAATTTCAATTCAAGTGCACAGAATGTTAGTTTATCATAAATTTATTTTTCTGATAACAACTTGCAAAAATAGAATAGTAGTAGATTGGTGTGTAAAATGTTGACAGTAAAATCATTAGACTTACATGCAATCGACAAAAGAAAACAAAGTGTAAGTTTCCCTTCTTATTTTTTTCCACAGAACAAATATGGTTTGTCATTAGATGTCCTATGAAAAGAAATTAGCGGTATTCAAAAAAAAAGTACTAGAATAAAATTTGTATATAAAAGTCACCTATCAGGTGAAAAAGAAATCGATCGTAACTGGCTGGATACCTACTGGATGAATAAAAGTCCATCCCTATCATTATGCTCTATTTTATATTTTATTCAAAAATCACGTTAAATACCATTTTCTGAAATAAAATCAAAATTGATATAAATATGAAATAAAAACCATGCAACTGTATATTCACCTATATTTAATTTTCTTTTATTTTTGATATCTGATAATATGGCATTATGATATAATTTAGCTATTTAATACAACAATGATGAGTCTGCAAATAAATAACGACTCTTTCTCGTCTAAAAACTTACAGAAAATGCTAATATTTTGTGTTTTATTTTTATTTTCTAATTCTCTAGACAATATAATTGTACTCTAAAAATAAATGCATAAAAATAACATACATATTTTATTGATTAATAACAAATATTTTAAAATTTAAAAACAAAACAAAGAAATAATTTTTTTGTATTATTATTTTGTTAAAGAAAAAATGCTTCGTCATACATTTTTTTGTTCATTCATAAAAGCTCGCTCTCTCCAAATTGACTAGTATTATTTTAAATAATCTTTCATTTTTTTAAATTTACTCCGAAACAAATACATATCTTCTAGCATAAATTTTTTGTTTTTTTTTGTCTGTATATAATGTTTGTGTAGGTACAAAGAATACAAATCGTATATGTGCGTTGATGTTTGTGTGTGTGTATATATATGTGAATTATTTATGTGATCTTACCGAAAAAGGATAATTTACAAAATCAAAAAAATTCAAGACGACACAACACCGAAAATTAGCTTATTTTGTATAATCCTTAATCTTATATCGAATCCACACTACGTTACGTTACATATTATTAGGCATATCTGTTTTACTCAGTCGAAAATGCATGCAAATACCGTTAAGCAGTTCATTCCGAAATTCTCCCAACAACCATCATTTCCGTTTTCTGTCTTTTCAGCACGTCTCATTTTTTTTGGATAGTTTTTCGGATTACTCCGATCACTAAGGTGGATAGGCATTTTCGCGAATTCCGGCCGTGGGGTGCGGAATTTCTCCAACATGTGCGTCTGTTCGGGGGTGAGATGTTTCATTTTTTTATTATCGATTGCATCGGAAACGAGGGACACTTCCGCCGGATCTAATAATTCCACTCGATCACATGCTCTCCGAAAGTCTTTGGCTGTCATTGTTAGATAACGTGGGGCATAACACAACGGACCCAAGACTCTTCGACGATTTTCGGCATTAGGGTCGAGTTTCTTACGCTGACACTCTTCCAATGACCAATCGGCAAGGCATTCGAAAAGGGCTAACTCCGAATGGAGCTGTAAGGCGTCTCGTTTAGCAATCATTTCGAGTTCCTCGAAACGAAGTGCTGTCATTTGTTCTTTTGTCAGAACCAATTCAGCATGCATGTCAATCAATTGTAGGGAATTATTCAGCAAAGCAATCATGTGATCTTCAGGTGTAAACGGATAGGTGTTGGTTGTTGTTGATTTAGATTTTTTCGATGACGTTTTACCAGGCTCCTGGCTAGTCACCGATTGATTTTGGTGTATAGTCGATGGGGCAGCACTGTTGTAATACCACAGAGAGCGAAATACATCCAAGACTATGGCACTTGTCAGTTGCAAGTCTAACTCTCGTATGCAGTGAATTACAAGATCGGGACAGTTGTATCGATTGGCTAGCTCGAGTATTTCCAAAATGTGCATGTGGTCGCGGTACTTGACGAACTTTGTTTCGAGAAATCGAATTAAGAGTTCAAAGTCTTTCTTGTCAACATTGGATATTTGAAAATGGTTGTCATTTTTGCGACCGCTATTTGGACCGGCGTGAATTATTTTCGCCAGTTCGACACTGTTTTCGAGAACTGCTTTGCGTTCGCAGCGAATCATGTATCGATCATCACCGTTAACCACAATGAATTCAATGTATTGACTTAAATTTTGTGGCACGATTACAGGCACGGTCGTTACTGTCGTTGTGATGGGCACGTGTGGCTCGGCAGGTGGCGCTGTTGGCGGTACCATGGCACGGCCAGATGCTGTCGGATGCTGGCCATCTGGCCCAAGTCCAAACGGAAGAACCATTTTTTGCCTTGACTTGACTGTTTTATTCGTTATACTTTTGTCAATTGATGGTAGACGCTAATCATCGGTGGCAGTGTTGAGTGAATGGATGCGTTATCTGCAAAACAAAAAAAAACACTTTCATTAAATAAGTATTATTAGCAATCGCCTTCTATATAGATTATGGCTATAAACGAAATCGATTAGAGGTCGTGTTAAGGGGTCTTCCCCAAATGAATTTCGTCATTTTGTGAAGACATAATGTTATTGCAAAATACTAAATTTTTTTGAAGGTTTATGGTGGGTGTGAATCATTAAATAAATTGATAGAATAAAAGACGACCCATAAAAAATATTGTGTCCTCGTGCAAAAAAAAAAATTATAAATGCTGGCGGTTATTGATATAATTAGCATCATAATTATTTATATCATACCATTGTTTTGAATATTTGTAAAGAGCTTTATCAAAATGAGTTCAATTTAAGTCATTGACCGTTATTGAAGAGGGGTAAAGGTGTAAGACAAAAAAAACGTTTCCTTGATTTATCTTAACCGCTCTCTATGATTTAATTAAACTTCAAACAATAAATATATCGTAAGAGATAGGCGTGTCTTTTATGATATAGGTTTTTGTTCTTGTCAGTGTCAACTCATCAATTAAAAGGTGCGTTGTTGAATTTTCAAAACACTTTATTACTTTACAAACTCTGTGTGATGGATGGTGATGGAAATGTTTAATCAGTATTTAATCGAGTTAAAATAAATATGAAGAGGCCTTGACAATTAGGTATATAAAATTATTTTTTAGTATTTCCTAGTTTTTCATTGATAAAACAATAATAACAATCAACAACTTATGTAAAAGAATGTTTAGTGAGAAATGTTATATTAAAGTGTTTTTTTTTTTATTATTTTATTTTATTAGTTTGTATCACAGGAAATAGGCCAAATCGCAGAATGACAATATGACTGTGTTGTTAAGTCTTTTTCATTTGTTCTTCTTTTAAACTTAAAGATAAACAGTGCAAATGTTATCACGTTATCTTAAGATAGAATTTCCAAAATTCGAAAGAAAATATTCTTTAAAAAGTTTGAAAGAGGATTAAAACCTGCGATCTCTCTGATAAGGTCAAGATGCAAATACATAGATTTGACAAATGTATTTTGACCTTATTCTATTTTTCTGTATTTTCTTAAAAAATTTTAAAATAATTGGTAAACTAAAAGTTTTTTAATTTATCCATGTGGCTTTAACTGACGACAAAGCATTGTTTAATTTATTGGTTGCAAGTGTTATTTAATTTCGATTTGGGTGTGTTGTCATCCACTCCAAATTTTTAATTCACATTATTTGCATGTTGTTCGCATGCACTGTGGCGTATACGTACTATATTTGTTTTTTTTTTTTTTTTATTGCATGTGCTAGAGTAGGAAAGGAGAAGACAAGAGACGATCTAAAAAAAACTTTTGGTTCATTCAATCCGGTCAAAGGACACATTATTTTTAAGACCCATTTAAAAAAAACTGAAACTTTTTTTAAATCCAAAAATGTGTTATTTAAAAATTTAAAACTTAGTAATAGAGATGAGCAAAAAATCACGACCTGTGATTTTTAACCTGTGATTGACAAATCACAATCACTACCTGTGAACAGTTCTCAAATAAACTGTGATTACCTTAACCGTGAATTGGGTATTTAATTTTCACTTTACAGTTCGCATTTCGCTCAAATAGAGCATTTACCCCGAATGTCATTTTCGACAAGTTCGTTTAGGATATGGCGTGATCTCATAGATCAATCATAAAAAAGGGCTCTATGTTTTAAGTTTACACTTTACACTAGAAGTGAGGCAAAAATGTTTGTCAAAAGTAAATGTCACAGGTCAAAAGTCATTTTCAATGCGTTTTCGTGAATTCCGCGGAAAATAATTCACGTTTACACTTGACCTGTAGCAAAAAGTTATTTTTTCCAAAATTACAGGTCAAAAGTCATTTTCAATGCGTTTTCGCAACAGTTACTGTGTAAACGTGAATTGTTTTTACCGGAATTTACACAAGTGCATTGGCAATTATAACCTGTGCTTTTTCCCAAAACAACTTTTAAACAGTTCTTGTTCTTGTGTAAACGTGAATTCACTTCACAAATGCTTTGGAATTATTTTTAACCTGTGATTTTCCCAAAACAACTTTTGCAATAGTTCTTTTGTGAACGTGAATGTTTTGACCGGAATTCACGCAAATGTTTAGGATTTTTTTAAACCCGTGATTTTGTTCAAAATAATTTTTGCACCAATTCTTATGTAAACGTTAGTTATTTAAAGCGGAATTCACGAAAATGCATTGAAAATTACTTTTGACCTTTGATTGGAAAAAATAACTTTTGCAACAATTCTTGTGCAAACGTGAACTGTTTTTATCGGAATTTACACAAGTGCATTGGAAATTATAACCTGTGATTTTTACCAAAACAACTTTTCAATAGTTCTTATGTAAACGTGAATTGGTTTGACAGGAATTCACTTCACAAATGCTTTGGAATTATTTTTAACCTGTGATTTTTCCCAAAACAACTTTTCAACAGTTCTTGTTCTTGTGTAAACGTGAATTCACTTCAGAAATGCTTTGGAATTATTTTTAACCTGTGATTTTTCCAAAAACAACTTTTGCAATAGTTCTTTTGTAAACGTGAATTGGTTTGACAGGAATTCACTTCACAAATGCTTTGAAATTATTTCAAACCTGTGATTTTTCCCAAAACAACTTTTGCAACAGGTCAAGTGTATAGGTGAATTATTTTAAGCAGAGTTCGAAAATGCATTGAAAATGACTTTTATTTTGGCCAAAACAACTATTTGCAATAGTGTAAAAGTGAATTATTTTAGCCGGAATTCACGCAGATGCATTGAAAATTACTTTTAACCTGTGATTTTGTATAAAACAATTTTTTGCAACGTGAATTGTTTTTACCGAAATTCACGCACGTTCGGTAAAATAATTGTTTTGTTAACCCCATACAATAACGTATGGCTCCAGAAGAATCACGGTTTGCACCCGAATATTTTCTGTGAAATCGCAGGTTGCCCTGATTAGAATAAGGGGTTTAAAAGTTACTTTTCCCGTGAAATAATAAATTTCTTCCGTAAAATCAAGAGTCGCCTAGACAAAATAATGTTTTCCCCAGTATAATCACTAATGGCTTTGGTAAATCGCGGATCTGTTTGCTTAAACCAGTTTTCCTTGTAAAATCAGCTCCATTGTTTCAAATATACTCGTATTTGAGCTTCAATAGTACTTCCTACGTAAGTATCGTACGAAAATACAAACGTTAAAAATGCTACGTTTTTTTTTTTTTTTTTTTTTTGGGATTTTCATAAAAAAAATTGAAATCACGGTTAAAAATCACAGGTTAAAATCACCGTGAATTAAAAATCACAGTCACAGGTATACCTGTGATTGAAAAATCACGACTTAGCTCATCTCTACTTAGTAATACTAGGTCCTTGACAAGAGATAGCAGAAAAACAGTTTAATGACAAGTAACTTTTAAACAATACTTTTCTTGGGATTTAGTTAGTACGTACGAGGAAGTTCGGTGAGGTATTGACAATTTAAGGAAACTAAAATTTAGGTTGTCCCTAGCGACTGAATTTTTTGTATTCATTTCATAAAATATATGCTTTTATGAAGGTTTGGTACTCCAAGTCTAACGTCAGAATTTTTTAAAATCAAATTTAACCTATCATGTTTGTACTCATTAACTCGTTAAGAAAATATTCAACTGAGGAGTGATTAAACAAAATGCCGTATATTTCCATCTTAACAAATTATTTAGAAATCGCAAACATTTTGTGACAAAGTCAAATAGCCAAAATGGAAAAAGTTTTCAGTGGAGATACTTAAATAAAAAAGCTACTTTAAACCGAACCCCTCATTATTTTTAATTTTTGTCATATCTTACATAATATTATTATATTTTATAATTTGGAAATATGCCCTTTTGCAACTTAATGGAAATAATAAGCCGTCTATACGAGATAAGGCGTTTTAGCAGTTTCCATTTAAAGTAACATGTGTAGTTTCGGGAAGGGCATCGGAATCCCACATATGTATTTATATTTATTAAAGTGATCTGCAATCCAGATACATTCTTTAGAATATAAAGCTAACTACACTTAAAAAAACCGGCAAATTCTTCGAAAATATTTAAATCTTGAAAAAAATTCATAGGTCCAAAAATGTTTAACACACTTTTAATTCTCAGTGAATTCGTAAGAAGAGAGAATAGAAGCAGAAAACATTGTTTATAACAATTTGTATATAAAACAGCTGAGTTAATAAAAGTAGATATTATTTGCAAAAAAAAAACTTTCATTTACAGCAGACTTTCTGCTAAAATTCAACAATGATATTCAAATTGAAAATAAAACAAAAAAATAATTCAAAACTCTCAAACTGAAAAGCAAACAAACAAAAAAAAATACTCCTTCGTCTCTTGTGTAAATAAAGAATTCTGCTATATAATTGTTATTGAAATGCATGACATATGGTATCGATGCTCTATAACAAGTATACAGCTTCAATTGAAAAATAAAAGAAAATAAAAGAACAGTCTGTCTTATTCATTGACTCAATGTATTTAAACATACATAATTTTTTTTTACAACAAACACAAAACAAATAACAGAAATGAAAACGTACAAGTTAAGGTATTTCCTTACAATCATGTATTAAATAATGTAGTGCAACCAAGGCCATATCATAGTTTTTTTTATTGACTTAAAGATTATAAAAAAGTCTTTAACGATCGAATGCAATGCGAGTTTAACTTTAATATGTTTGTTTGCAAAGGTTTTTATCATATTTAAAAGTTGATAAAAAAAACTTAAAGGTTAGTTAGGTATATCTTCTATCAAACGCGACAGCTCTATTAGTATTATCATAAACATCAAATTATCAAAACAATTTGGTCGAATTGCAAATTTATTGAAACATGAAAATATGTTTAATTTATGTATGTAGGTACTTCTCACTTACGATTAAATTCAATTTTTCACACACAAATTGCCATCAATTAACACAAAAAGCTATCATGTGTCATAACTTCCCGCCAAAGATTAAAATAATTTTTCTATGGCAAACCGTTTATTTGAGTTTTAAAAGCACTTCATTTTCTTTATTTCGACACTTTGTTATCCAAGATTGTCTTTAAATGACGTTTAATCTTTTACGTTTTTTTTTTAGATATTTTAAGTCTTAATCACATAATTTGTGTTCATCAATAATATCTATTCAACAATATTATCATCAATAAATTTTAAAAAAAATGACAGTTTATATTTTTGACAGTTCATATTCATCAAAACAAACACTGTTATATTTTGTTAAAACCACCCACGTGACATATTCTACTACCGGCGGCAAAGCACTAGATTTGACACTGTCAACCGTTGTTGTCGACTCGAAATTCTACGATCGACTAAAACACAATGTGCACAAAAAATGTATGAAATTAAAAAAAAAATTAAAAAGAAAAAAACTCCAATTCGCGATACAACTAAATTGATTGTTCTCCATTTTATTCCAAACCAAGAATTTACACATATTTGCCTTTAAGCACTGATAAAGTGGCCCTAGAATTTTTCAAAATTACATTATACAACACTGTCCCTTCCCCATATAAAAACATAATATACACACAAGTACCTACAACATAGAGTTGTTATAGGAAGTTTATCTGTGTCAATTGGAAGAACCTTCAAGTTGGTGTAGGGAAATGCAAACCCTCGATAAAAAGCATCAACATTCGAATCTTTATCCGAACATTATACAAGCAAACAAGGGTCCGCGTTTCGTTCTATCTATACTCAAAAGTCACAAATTATGTATGTTCAATTTAACTCCTTCAACGCATGAACTCGCGAGACTATAAAGCGGGATCGGGATGTAAACACAAGCATAAAATCCACAGCAAAAATGACGGTAGCTCTATAAATCAATTAGGATTCAAATTAAGTGCCAAATATACGCTGACAGAGAGAGAGTGTAAGGTACCAGCATTTTTGACGTTTGAGGTTAAGTTCATGGTAATATGCGAAGTTGTGAATTGCTTTAATAACTAAAAAACATACAACACGAATGCAATTCAGTTGAATAGTAGTTAGAGTTGAACTCTCATCACAAAATACAATACAAAATTTAAACAAATATTGGCTAACAATGATTAAGCTTGTTTATTGTATGAATGGAGAGAGAGATGAAATTTGCATATTAGTTGTCCTCCCTCTTCCTCTCTGTCTATATTGAGTCCCAAATGTTGTATTGTTAAATTAAATTATCACTTCTTTTCGACCAGAGATTATGCCGGTCGTTTTTGCCGCCGGAGTCGAGGTAAAGCATGTACGCATCATGGAGGTAAACATTGAAAATTTTTGTGAGATAAGAAAAGCTAATACCAAATCGTTTATGGGTCGTAATCTTGTAATACACTTACTTACACGAACAAAGGTTGTAGGTAGTGAAATATTTTAGGAATGATGTTATTTATGGTGAATTAATTAATTGGGTTTGTATGATCATTTTTTTTCGATGTTAAACAAATAATAATTATCGAACAACGTGTGCGGCGCGCCGATACAGATTTGAACTTATTTGAAGTTACAAACATAGTTATTAAGAATGTTGTTTGGAAGGGATTTTCTTTTTCTTTCCCGCACATAACTGTACTGCAGGAAGTCGAAGAATTAAAAAAAAAAACAGGAGCTGATAACAAATATTTTATTTAAAAAATGTCTTATTCAGCAAAGCTAAAAACAATTAAACACTTTTAATCTCCAGATTTAAATGTGAGTAAGTTTACTCACACAAAAATGGCGCCCAACAAATAAAAAATAAAAATTTGAGACATTATTGGTGAATAATGCTTCCACTTTTAAAATCAATACTATTCAACTTTTATAATTTTCTCATTAAGAAACATGAGAAGGTACAGCTCAATAGCAAGAAAATTGAAAATGAAAACGATAGCTACTACTATGTACTTAACTGTGGTGGTCATTTTCAGCTCAAGGCAACATGTTTAAAGTACAAATGTCATCAGAAGAAATATGTTCTTTTATAAAATATCGGTGGCTGTTATGTTTCACTAAGTTGAATTTAAAATTTTGTAATTTTGTAAACTGCAGATTTTATTCCTATCATCCTACCTTGTCTTTTAAATACATGGGTTAATAGCCCGATTGTTATTAGAATATATCTGCAATTTCAATCTACTCAAACAGAAGAACATGAGTAGTTCTAGTAGTAAATGTACTAGATCATCGTCTCATGATGCCAAATGATTAGCTTAAATTAAAAAAAAAAAATTGCATAAACATTAACCATTATTTCAAATGTTAAGCTTAGTTAAGTTATCTTACACCTCCTTTGGAGGTGTTTAACTACTCATGATAAGATGATCAAGTTTCTAGTACATTTACAACACGGAGAAAAAAGACTACCTAAAATTAAACGGATTTCTGCATGGCTTTTTGCCAAGATAACTTTCGTCTTAAATTAAGCGGACAAATCGTATTAATTTCTTGAATGTGCTAATTTAAAAGAAATACACTTAATTTAAGATGAAAATCATCTCATTTTAATGTGGATAATCTTTTTTGCGCCACCCTGTATAATGAGAACAACCAAAAATTATAATTGGAATTATTTTTATTTGCACTCTTATTGGCTGTTTTGTCTTGTCAAATTTTGAAAAGTTCAAAACAAACTTTTATTTAAAGAACAAAAAAAAAAAATACCGGTTGTTTATTTAACTTCGAAACGAGGTTTATCCAAATACTCAACGGTTAGCTGAATGTTTGTTATAATAAATAAAAAAAACAAAAAAACATTTTGGAATAACCTGACATATGGCGCACTATGCAATTTTTAATACTGCTTTGCTTGTATGTACTTATAAAACAAAACCAGATGATACGCATTTTTAGTGTTGCCTATATTTTGCCCTGATTAATATTTGGTTTTAAAAAATATGGTTAAGACATGAGATGACATGAGACTGCTTACTACTATATGAAGTAGTTCCTACACTGAGGGAAAAAAAGCAACGTAAAATGTAAAATGTTCAACGTAGATTTAATGTTGAAAAAATTAACATGAAACTTCTTTAAAATAAAATTGAAACAACGTAAGAATATTTTTTATTTTTGTCGGACTTCAGCTTTTGTTGCATTTTATCACTCTAATTTTCAACAGTGAGATAGCACGTTGGTAAAGCATTCGCCTAGTAACCCAAGAGTTGTAGGTTCGATCCCCAGCGGCTGCCCAATTTTTTCTTTTTTTTTAATAAATTGATGTTTTTTTTTTAAAGTTGAAACAACTTTGATTTAAAGATAGTTTATAATGGTTAACCACTTTAAACTTACGATTTTCTACTTTGATTTTAAAATTTCCGAAAAATAGTTGAATCAACGTGGTTTTCGTTGATCTTAAGTTGTTTTTTCCCTCAGTGTAGTTTAATAACTGATTTTGAAAAATTGTTCTGCATAAATTACCATTTACCTAAATTTTTCTGGTAAACGAAAAACATTGTAAGATCGGCGTTCCCAAAATGACTCATTATAATAATGTACGCTATTTATGTATGAAATTAAAAAAAAAAAAATATTTCATTTATGAAAACCTTTCGAAGGCTTTGAGCTAAGAAAAATGATCATCCAATATTTTAATCAAATCGTATTTATTCATCTCTTTTGTTTTGTTTTCGTGATGATTGATTTATGAATTCATTCGAAAACAAAATAATTTACCCGAAACAAATGACAAAGGAATAATTCTTGGATTTATTTGGACAGCACACAGATGCAAGTATTCGTCAGTTAACAAAATACATTTTGGCACAGTTCCAGTCATCCAACAGAACAGAAGTATCTTAAATCAAAATTCTTTTTAAGAAAAATGATCCCGACACATCATTATTTTCACTCAAAATTATACAATGTTTATATAAATATTTCAAAATGATTTATTCAAATCAATGAATTCATATTTTATTTATAGGTAGTCTATACTGATCGTATTTTGCACCCAATTACTTCAGTCAAGTTAATTAAAATATAAATTTTGAGAAAATATAAGAAATAATATTAAGTATTCAAAGAAGATTATATAAACATGTTTCCTTTTTATTTAAAGGAATAACAATTTCGCAAGAAACAAAAAACATATATTTTTGTAAGCGAACCAAACGAATTGCAGCTGGAAGAGGAATTTCAAAGATACTCTTGACAGCCACTTGCTATAACGTTGCTCCATATCTTGTATAAAACCATGCATAGTACTCTGATACCTGAAGTCTTATGCATTTGGTTCTATAGAAACGTAGGCCAAAGTCTATTTAAAGATATTGCCGACTACAGTTTATTTGGTATTTACACAGCGGGATAAAATTAGGTGATAAAAGAGTTAATGTGCAATAATGCTTTGTGCCCTAGGAATTTCATTCAATTGAATTTATTATTGCACTTTGATGTTGTGAATGCGTAGAATTTAGATATTTCTGTTGTTAATGCAACAATGATAGATATATATTTCCTCAGGCAAAAGACTTGTGTTGTATTTTGGGTTTAACAGTTGAAAATGCTCCATTATTGTGTAACAAAATTATTTTTAAAAAAGTTACGTATACACCATGTAAACCGGTAGATAAATCAATAGAAAAAAATAAAAACCTTTAAATTTGAAATGCGATACATCATTTCAATAAATTCTCGACTTCTTATAAAAAAACAAAAAGAGAGAAACAAATAAAATTCACTCCATTTTGAATGCTAGCTGTGTGAAATTTATAAATAAAACCTGCGAAATACAATTTCATGAATTGAACCACTTTTATGGAGTTGCTCCTCACACATAGCCCGATCAATCTAGACATTTTATCAAAGTTAATTTAAGTACAAGATTTTTTGATGCAGTTAGGTTCCTTTGATGGAGGAGAATATAAAACCACAGTTTTACACCAAAATTTGATATGGCGTATCCCCGAAAATGACCCCTGACCCCTAGGTAGTACGGAAAAAGGTGATTTCACGATTTTTTGATGCAGTTAGGTTCCTTTGATGGAGGAGAATATAAAACCACAGTTTTACACCAAAATTTGATATGGCGTATCCCCGAAAATGACCCCTGACCCCTAGGTAGTACGGAAAAAGTGATTTCACGATTTTTTGATGCAGTTAGGTTCCTTTGATGGAGGAGAATATAAAACCACAGTTTTACACCAAAATTTGATATGGCGTATCCCCGAAAATGACCCCTGACCCCTAGGTAGTACGGAAAAAGTGATTTCACGATTTTTTGATGCAGTTGGGTTCCTTTGATGGAGGAGAATATGAAATCACAGTTTTACACCAAAATTTGATATGGCGTGTTCCCGAAAATGACCTTTGACCCTAGGAAGTTCGAAAAAAGTGATTTCAGTCGAAGGCTTTCATAAGACCTGTTTCAAGAGGTTCTTGTAAGTATGCAATGTTTTCATCTCTCAAATATGCAATGTTTTTCACCAATAAGTATGCAAAGCTTTTATCCTGCAGATATGCAATGTTTGTAACGCTTTAGAAAAAAACATTGCATTTTTATGTGAGGTTTCAATTAGCTCCCTTTTTTCCACTCATCTTTAATATTCCAGTATGGTCTACTGGTAAGGTGCTGGCTAGGTATGCAGAGGTACGTGGGATCGATTCCTGGTCGGCCCATGTGATGAAAATAAAAAAATGTGTTCTTTTTCAATTAAAATAATATTCTCATCATTTCAGAACAACAGAAAAAGCTGTGGAATTTCCAAAAAAGGAAAAGAAACAAAGTAGGAAAAAATTTTCGGGGATACGCCATATCAAATTTTGATGTAAAACCGTGATTTCATATTCTCCTCCATCAAAGGAACCCAACTGCATCAAAAAATTGTGAAATCACTTTTTCCGTACTACCTAGGGGTCAGGGGTCATTTTCGGGGATACGCCATATCAAATTTTGGTGTAAAACTATGATTTCATATTCTCCTCCATCAAAGGAACCTAACTGCATCAAAAAATCGTATACTTCCATTAACTTTGATAAAATTTCTGTTAAATTCGACTGAAATCACTTTTTCGAACTTCCTAGGGGTCAGGGGTCATTTTCGGGGATACGCCATATCAAATTTTGGTGTAAGACTGTGGTTTTATATTCTCCTCCATCAAAGGAACCTAACTGCATCAAAAAATCGTGAAATCACTTTTTCGAACTTCCTAGGGTTCAGAGGTCATTTTCGGGGATACGCCATATCAAATTTTGGTGTAAAACTATGATTTCATATTCTCCTCCATCAAAGGAACCTAACTGCATCAAAAAATCGTGTACTTCCATTAACTTTGATAAAATTTCTGTTAAATTCGACTGAAATCACTTTTTCGAACTTCCTAGGGTTCAGAGGTCATTTTCGGGGATACGCCATATCAAATTTTGGTGTAAAACTGTGGTTTCATATTCTACTCCATTAAAGGAACCTAACTGCATCAAAAAATCTTGTACTTAAATTAACTTTGATATATAGTGAAATTTCGTCTAGGATGATCGGGCTAACAGTCACACAAATTTATAGTGCGATGGATTTAAATGCACATTCTATGCTATAATTACATGCCACAGCAGAAGAATTGAATGCGAACCTTGTTCTCGGAACTGAGTCTTTCCGGATGGAACTTGCTGGCAACAGATGTAAGAGATTAACTTTAGTGGTGTATTGTCAAGGTCATTGTTCTTGTACACTATATAGTTTACGTAAAAAACATTAATGTTGGAATGTATTGTTCAAGTGTCACTACTTTCGTTGTTGTATGTAGTGTTTTTTTTTTCTGGGATTACAGCATTTATTTATAGTTTGAATTATATTCTTCAAATGAAAGTTCCTTAATTGACCTAGAGCCCACAAAAATTTTTGTGATTTAGTGATAACAAATGTTGATTTATAATAATGGGAAGGTTTTTTAGAATTTAGCGTATTTTTAATCAAAGAAATAATTAAAATAAGGTGTCAAAAGGTTGGCAGTGAATTAAGAGTTAAAAACGTGTGGAGACTTCATTTACATTTGACAATTTTTAGCCAAAAATTAGTTTTCTAAAATTAAAAGCATAACAAAAGTTTTTGTTTACGTTGTGCTATTTTTGTATGGGATTTTTCGTTTCTCTTCAGCATACACCGATAAATTACGAGGGAAAATATTGAGCATCATTCACTTTTCACAATTCTAGGAAAACAAAAAACATTCTCGGGAGAATATCGCTCATTTATAAAACTAACGCAGTTCAAGTTCCTTGGCCTTGCTCCATCAACTTTTTTTGACAGCTATGTGAGTCCGAAGATTTAAAATCGGTTTAAAATTTCCTGCCTCTTTTGGCTATCTCTTTCTCATCATGAAGTGCAAGTGAGAAAGCAACATAAAAATACCAAAATGAGTTGGCGAAGCGAGGCCAATGTGAACAACGTCTAATAGGCATGAGCATTAGTCCGGTCCTTATTTGCTTTTTTTCGAAAATTAATGAAGACATCCGCTCAATCGTCTCGAAATAAATAAAAAAAATCCTCTAATTTTTTTTCAGATTTTTAACTATATCCCTTACTCGCCCTGCATCAAAGTGAAATTCTTGTACTTGGACTTTTCGTCAGATTTTTTGGATATTGATCGATTTTGTTCTAATTTTGCACAGTTATACTAACAATTATCCTTAGTAATATTGCATTCCAAGATATTATTAAAATAATATTCTTGAATCACAAAAAAATCGAAAAAGAAATCCATTTTACGTTTACAGTAGATGGCCACATGATTATAACCGATGAAAATTTTCAAAAATTTGTCACTAATTCTTTAACTAGAACGCTAAAAACTAATTTTATTTTATTCTGTACAGTACAATATTATTACGGTTGTACAAAACATTGTGCCACTACGAATTTTTCTTTTAAAAGAGGCAAAGCCAAAAAAATTTATGACGATAGAGGAGAACACCATTTTTCAATATTTCGTGTGTTTTCCTTTTGTTTTAAAAATGCCTTCTGTTTTTACATGAATTAGTTGTTGTTTCGTGCTTGTAATATGTAATGATTCAGCCACTCACCACTAAGCTTTTCCACCAGTTTGTATAAGGTTTTCTGCAGCATTTCGCTAAGAATTCCCAAAGAGCGTTATTTGTGGAATTCATCCCCGAAAAATTACCAAGCCTGATTATTCTTTAATTTTTCTTACTTAGAAAGGACATGACACTCTTAACGTTACAGTAGAAAGCTGTAATAATAATTACTGAACAGAAAAAATAAAATAAAATCAGTTTTTAGCGTAACAAATTTGTGAAAATTTTCATCGGTCATAATCATGTGCCCACCTACTGTATTACACTTTTTTCTAGATTTCTCAAAAACGACTCAGACTCAACCAATTTATCGTCTTAAAAACGAAATTTGCGCAAAGAATGCCGTAGTTTTCTTATTTAAATACGACATGAATGTTCGCAAAATCCCTATACTTTTTAAAAATACTTTATGAAAACAGTTCTTTCAGAAAGAAATAAGAAAAACGACTGGAACTAGTTGAAAAACATTTTATTGGCACGGTACTATTTTTTTTACAAAATCAAGTAAATCTATTAACTGCAATGATCCCACCAATTCAACTTGTTTTTTTTTTCAGTGTTTTCTTACGTACTGTTAACTTCCCATTTTACAGAACTCCTTTAGGTCTGCTCTCACTTTTTCTGCACTTAATTTGAAAGTCTATCTAAGAGCCGTTTGCTGAATCGAAACTTAAGCATTTATGTTCAGCATAAATCCTTATGTGACAGTTTACGCAGAGGAAAAAGTAGTGATTAAGAGTTTATGTTCAACATAAATTATTTAAGTTTCGATTCAGCAAATGGCCCTAAGTCTATCAATTCAATCAGAAAAAAAGTTTGGAACAAGTTGTGACAGTTTTGAGTTTTCCTTAGGTCCGATGAAATGTCTTTTATTTTAAAGCAGTCAATGAAAACTTTAATGCAATTACTACGGACAAACATGATTAATAAATTGAATTTCATTTTAATAACACGAAGCTTGTTGGTTGGCAATTTCGCGCTATTTTAAGAGGAAGCAAGCCCATTGTTCCATCTTTCGACCTACCATATTCTCAAACAAAAATTATTACATTATCGATTATTGTAAGAAGAAGCAAAACTTACATCCATAAATCAACAACAACAAAATCTAAATTTAACTCCAGTCTTCTTGCTGACATTTTACTTATAAAAAAGTGACATCAAATTATAAATCTTGCATAAATAAATAGATTATACCCATCTGTAATTTCTACACCTTCTCCCAAACCACATTGACCACATATTTTACTGTGCTCCATTCAATGAATTTTTTAAATCCCATCCACCCACAAAACTGGCGCCCTATTGTGTTGTGCCTTATGTAAACCGAAGATGATCATAAAAGAAAACTAATAACCCAGTGCGAGCGAGCACTGCGAGCGACTTACAACGACAATAATAAATTGAATGTTAATACGCCTCCTCTTTTTTCTTCTTTTCCCCCAAATCACGTTCTCTTTCAGTACAAACTAAGTACAAGCTATACTACAACCACCCGCATTATCTATCATTATTCGTTACATGCTTCAATCTCATTTGTTTTTTTTTTTTCTCTTTATAACGACATCCTTGGATAACTTAACGGTGCATCACAAAAAGGTTCGTCGTATGCACTTCATACCAATCGAATGAACTTGTTTATCTAATAAGTAGAAAAAAAAAACGCTCTCTTCCAATCCCAATACCAACCCCCATGTATCGTGTTTCTCTGTTACAAGTGGCCAAGTGTTCCAGTTTCATCATCATTTGTGCTCCTTTCTCTAAGCCCTATGCCCTTAATATTTTTGTGTGTGAGCCTGTGAGCGCTTATTTATTTCTCCCTCTCAAAACAAACCAAGTTGTTGTTGTTGCTTTTGCTTTACAATTGGGGGTTCTCTGCTTATCTTTAGCGTTACCAAAAATTTTACAGATAAAATACCAAGTATATAGGTCAAGGGCTGGCATTATTATGTAGGACACTGTTATGCTACAAAAACATAGGAATTTCTAACATTGACTATTGAGACAATTTTATGTTCTCTGTATTTAACATTCCCAAACAACAATTATTTAGCTCTGTTCAAAAGAAATAATTCAGCTAAAAGGACTAAATTTAATCCTGTAATAACACATTTTCACATCACCGAGAATAAATCAATAATCACAGAAACAACCGTGTAGAGTTCATTATACCCACACAGAAATTGAGATTAAAAAAAAGGAGTAGGCGACCAACCGACGACGATGAACAACGACGACGACAAGCGAGGACGACGATGATTTGGATTTCGTATAACAACCAAGGCACCCAAGGAGAGAAAAAACTAAATTGAACCCCCTTTTCCTTCTCAAAAACGTCAAATTATATGATGTGAAAAAGATACATTCACGAACATTTTTCAATGGATTTTCATCTTTTTTGTTCAACTTTTTTTTTTCAATTTTAATTTTTCAACTCACCAATATGTAAAATTTGACTTTTATCAATTTTGAAATTCGGAATATTTCTGAAAATATGTGAAAATATAAAGAACTTAAAAAAAACACACAGAATAGGCCGTTTTTCAAAAAAAAAATTAAAAAGATAAAAAACACCACACACAATACGCCAGGCCAGGAGCGAAAAACTAACGTTACGACGACAGCGAATCCGTTTTTCAACTTAAACGAATGAAAATACGTGTTCGCTCACTTTGCTGCTGTTGACACTGTTGGTGGTTTAAAACTCAATGATTTGAAATTCGTCCGTATCCGACATGCGTACAAAATTTTACAAAAAAAAAAAAAAAACTAGTGATTGTGGCAAAAAATCCTTTTGCTTGGATTTTTCAAAACAAAAATAAATTGTAGGTACTAACTATATACACAAAGAAAGTTCGAACTTTCAAAAACAAAAAAAATTTGTATCTCACACTCGCAGAGTGTTTATACAAAAAATATAAATGTTTTTCTCCCTGGTTTAGCTTGTAGTACAGTGTGTCGCAGTTTATATTAATGTAAAAGCTTTTTAAAAAAGGATTTGAGAACAAAGTTTATTGGTTTTGAAATCGGTGATTTTTAAACGAAAAAGTAACAGAGTTATGAAAACCAGAGTTATGCGGGACAAAGATATGAAAAACCCCAAATTTTTCAAATTTATTTATTTCTGTATAGCCTGGGGTCGAACTACGGCATACGTATATGAACGGTTAACGCTTTACGTATTGACGCTTTAAATCTCTATCATTTTCTTCTGATACATAGAAACAGAAAGTAAAAAAAGAACAAAAAAGTTTCTAATTTTTCAAATAATTTATATTTTTAAATGTCACAGCAATAAATTTTGTTTTGTTGTTTTATACTTTTGTTTACTTTTTATACTTTTTTTGCCTTTGTGTTTCAATGTAGTTCTAGCTTATTTCTTGTAGTCTTTATTTTTTTCTGACAGGTCTATAAGTGGTAATGATTGATATTCGGTGATATTTCGACTATGAACCAATGTGAAGAGTAGGTGTGAGTGAGTAGTTCTTCAGTATACTTTTGTTTTAAAAGTTTTGCTGGTTTCTTGATATACTTTCTAAATTTAACTGCATTCAGTCCTTCCTTGTAATTCAAAATTTTGCAACGTCAGACTTTGTGGGAGTGCCTTTATATATTTGACCCATCATGTCTTCAAGTTTCACTCAAGCTGATATTTCCTTGACTTTGCAGTTTTCTGGAACTGCTCCTTATTTCGCAAATGTTATTGTATTGTAGAATGACAAAACATCTATGTTGTGGTGTCTCAACTAATTTCTCAGGATTTTTTATATTTTTCTTTCGACATGCCCAAATCCATAAACAAAGCTAATGCGTTCATTAGTATATTAAATATTATGGGATTGCCTTAATGTGTCACTCTTCGCCTTTTCATTGTCCTTATTATCAGCCCTAATCTGAGTTTCACGTGGAAATTTTCCATCCGAAATATTTTTGTTCTCCTGAAATTTTAAAAGCTATTGTGAGTTTCCCCCGAAGGTAGTTGACATTTTCAACTAAACTAGTTTCTTGATAGACACCAAAATTTAAGTAAGGAAAGAGCTGTCGGGTAGTTTTCGGAACTTGAAAAGTGAAATTCAATTTTTTCCGATGGAATCTTGTTTACGTGAAACTCACTAAATTTGTATTTTTCCTAATTTAAAGCAATTCTACGGGAAGACAATTATTATAGCATTTTTACGCATTCAATCATTCGGAAAAGACACCTCCATCTTTAAAACACTACTATGTATGATTTCTTGAATACATAAATTCTAGGTACCTACATGAGTTCAACATCGATTTGAATCACAAACCTAAATTTTTATTCTTGAAATATTCAGAATTTTGAAAAACATACTTCAACATGAAAAATTCAAGTTTCGACTCTTTGTACTCTGTTCAGTGTTTGCGCACGAACGGAAAAGCTATTTTTTTGCCTCCAATCTCAAAATACACAATTATTGTTCTCCTAGTCCTCCTTCAGAGAGAAGTACCCAAGAACTATTCCTAGTTATCCAGAGAGATAGAGAGAGCCAACAAAGAAAAACAACAACAACAATAAAAACACAAACACAAAATGTGTGTCATAACGTGCCACGCATAACATTTATTTTAGATATTGCAAAACTTTACTCAAAAGCTTTTTGTGTTGTGCTATCCCCTGAAAACACACAAAATTTTCTAAAAGTAGGATAACTGTGTAATAGGCTAAGGAAAATTCTGTTAAGTTTATTCTCTCACTTTGCAATAGAAAAACACAGAAACACACCAATCTATTCCCACTATAGAAAAATTAATACATTTTTTTAGCTGCCCAAGTGGTTGAGTAAAAGGTGGTGGTTGTTGGTGGTGTTACTTGTTATTGGGTTGTTGGGTATTTCGAAAATAGTGCGCGTGAAATGAATTGAAAACAAGATTTCATGTTTCCATGTTCAGTTCTATTTTTGACTGTTGGGTCAGAAACAGATACTTTGGAGGTGGTTTTTTTGGGATGGATGATGGCTATAAGTAAGATGCATTAAATGTTTTCTTCGCACGAAATACTGTGACTCACATGTGAATGAAAATTATTTTTCTTCATGATATTACGGTGTGTTATTATAGAGTGTGAGGAATTCCCGGTGATTAACAATTTATTATCCAATTTCGCCACAATTCAAATCGGGAGCAGACTTGAAAGGAAAAAAATCAATGTTTTTTGTTTTGTTTGTTTACTCATTGAGTGTGTTGATTTAAAAGATTTATATTAGAATGGTTAAATTAAATGTTTTACAATGATTAACAAAGAAAATGCAAATGAATTTTAATTACTTATTCAGTTGTTGAAAATAATATCGGAAATATAGGCTTTCTAAGTGATTTCATTTTTATTTGAAAATGCACAAAAAATGTTGTTTACTTCTTTTTCTGTTTTTAATGTAAGAAATTGAATATTAGGAATATTAAAGCTTTTGCAAAAATATTTTGGCTTATAAATAATGTGCACGACTGGATTTCAACGTACGTTAAATTAATATTTAGTTAAATTTGTTAAGAATTTGAGTTTTTTTTTATACAAATTCGTTCAATCTACAATTTTAGAAATTTCGCATAAAAGAGAACTGCATTAATTAAATAACTATATTTATATCTAATGTTCATGTAAATTATTAGTAAAAGGCTTGATATGATCTTCTAGGTGATTGCTTAGAAAAGACGCACAGTAACCCGCTTTGACTTTTTTTTATTGCAAAAACTGTATCTTCTTAAGTCTAAAAGAATGAAAATATCGCCAAAATTGAAAAAAAATTAACAAGGTTTATAAAAATTTGGTTTTAAGTGAGAAGTTTTAGATAAGGTGATGAACATAATGGAATTTTCAACCTTAAAAAATCAACTTCTTAAGTTATTTGCGGTGAAAGTAAAAAGTGAAAAGTACCTACATATATAAAGGAAACCCTGATTTCGTGGTGGATTTTCGTGACCTACCATATTTTTTTTTACTTACTAGAATAACGTGTGAGTTTGAAGTCTTCATAGATTGACTGTTGTTGTGTTATGAATTGGCACTAATCTAGGAATTGCTGTTGAACATGTAATTTTTCGGTCGGTATTATGTTGATCCATCTACTTCTTGAACTAAAAATGTAATTAATGAAATACAATTATTACTTTAATTTTGAACCTTTAGGCTTACCTTCATGAAATGATTTTTTCTTGTCTTAGCCGCAGTTGTTGCTGTCTTCGTGATGACCTTAATTTTAAGTTTCAAAATTTCATAACAAACAAATTAATACATAACTCAAAATTTTAGTATAAAAAAAAAGAAACTTTTATTCCAATAATTCTATGTATATTTTTACATACAGTATATAAACAAAAAAAATTAATTCACATTCAATGTGAAATTTAATTCATTTTACGTGGTCAGTGCTACTAGTTTGGTTTTTAGAAAAACCTTAGAGCAATATTTACATTTGTTTGTTTTTGTTCTTTCAGTTTAAACACTGAAAATTTCAAACAGACATTTCGTTGTTATTTCTTAACCTTTGAAAGTCATATAAATCGCGAACCAATTCGGAAAACATTAAAGGATTTATGTTCACACAAATACGAGTCAAGAGAAACCATTCAGAATAGCTCATGTCCTGGACAAGTTGATTAACTTGTTTCTTCTGATTGCATCCGACATTGCATTGAGTCATTATTATACGAGCTGCACTACTGCATGCAACAATTATGCGAAAAGTTAAATGCATTGCAGAAACCACCATAAGGATCAGAAACCAAACGTAAAGGAATGCGAATATTTTCTCATTTAAAATATTGATTGGCAGCACACATAAGCAATCGTATTTGCTCTGAGATCCAGATCCACCATATTTAAAGAATTCACATTTGGTTATTTTGGGGAAGACCTTGGAACTCATTTCATTCCATTGATCCCAATTGTAGGATGGTATTTGACCCATTGCTTGGGAATAACTCGACCAAAATCCATTGAAAAATAAATTCATTAGGGTAAGGTTTAAAATCTGAAGATTAGAGATAGAAAGGAGATGAACAGTTACACAAGTTTAATAAAATAAATTACTAAAATTTAAATAGTAAATTGTTTCTTTTTAAATCGATAAAGAAGTATGGCGTGTTAATGTCAATAGTTACAGTTAGAAGTTAGCATATAATTAAAAACACATTTTTAAGAATTATTTGGCGAAATATCCTTATTAAAAAACAAAAAAAAAATAAAATCTAAGATTGTGATTAAGTTTAAGGAAAATTCAGTTATTTCCAAATACATATGGTTTGCCGGTTTTCGGGAAAATGAAAAATAAATCATTATAGTTAATATGCAATATCTCAGTAATACAACAAAATAAAGAACTGAGCAAGCCTGATAATTCCCCGGGTTCAAAAATTAAGCCCTCGAAGTTTAATTTTGCATAAAATCTTATTAAAAATGGTGAAAAAGCTTAATCATGTAATTAGAAAATGCCCGAAACAATAATAATAATAATAAAATAAATATTGCTTTTTTGAAGCAAAATAAAAACACACGAAATATTGAAATAAAGTGTGGTCTCTCCTTTTTTCATCAATTTGTTGACTTTGAATTAAAAAGGCAAAAATGAGCCTTTAGTTTATAAGCTATTAAAAAGGGTAGTACCTACATTTAAAAGCGCTTGATGAAACCAAAAGCATGGTAAAATTTAATTTAATCTCTTCATGAAATTATGCATTAAATGTTTAAAAACTGAACAAAAACAAACTGTTTCATTTTGTTTTTTTTATTTCAACGTTTTCAGCTCTTCTCTAAGGAAGAAAATTCGAAACAATAACGGACATGAGCAACAGATTTTTTTACAAAATGAGATATGATAACATTTCCTCAATTAAGGGGTTATATCTAGTAGTAAATGCAAAAAGTCGTGCTTTTGCGTGAATTTTTTTGTGAAGCGGCTTTCTATTAAATAAATACATACAATAAATGGACATATAGCGGATTTAATGTATTTTAAGAATTTTTGATGTGCCTTTAGAGATTGATCGGCGGTGAAAAGAAAAATCAAAAGATTCTATTTTAGAATAGATGAATAGTCAAAATTTTGATTTTTAACAAAATGGCGGCTTCCAAAAGTAAAAAATCGTTTTTTATCAAGAAAATTTTCACTTTAAAGTGGCTTAAAAAATCGAATTATTGTCAGAAAAATTATTCATTCGTTCATTACCTGGCAAAAGTATCTAAGACGACCGTGTGAAAATTTCAAGCCGATGGGTTTAGCTGTTTAGGAGAAATTTTCCTCACCGACTTTGAAAACACTGTTTCGAGAAAAAAGCGTTTAAAAATTGTGGGAACCATGTAAACTAAGTTAAAATGTTTTCATAAAAGCGCTAATTTCTCCGTAACTAATTGCCGTATCAATGTGAAATTTTCGGACAATGTTTTTAAATATACATATGTAGTAGACTGATTCAAAACTGATTTTTTGTTCAAAGCATTGTTGAAAATATTGTTGGAAATGACGAAAAAAAAAATACTGTAAAAGTTTCAGCCCTTAATGTTAACATTTAGTACCGCCGCCGGCCGCATCGCAAATTTCTATTTCCCATACGATATGTATGGGAAAGATTGTGTATTTGTGTTTAGAATTTTTTATCTTTTTAATGGTTCATCAAAAAGGCTAGATTTAATCATTTTCTTGTATAAAATTGAACGCTCTACAAAATTGCATTTATAAAATTTTAAAAAAACGGACGCGAAAAATTGATTAAAATAATTTTTAGTTGAAAAAATGAATAATTCGAATTTATTGAAGAAATCTAATATGATAGTATTAGGGGTTTGAGAGTTATATAAAAGGATCTGTGAAACCAAAACACAACATAGAATACAAATATTCGAAAATTTTGCCAAATTTTTTGAAAAACCTAATAATTTTGTCAAAAAATCGGAAAAAAATGAGAAAAAAACTACTTTTTATATTTTAAAGTTGAATAACTTCGAAACGCGGGGGTAATAATCAAAAAAAATAATAAAAGCTTTTTTGTAGAGCGGACATATGCACCACTTGCAACGAAACTTTAAATTTAGAACATTTATTAAAAAATTGCATAACATCTAAAAAGTTTTTAAAAAATAATAATGCATATGATCTACTTACAACTCCAAATCATACAAATATTGAAATTATAAACAATCTCATATCAAACCTAAAAATTAAAATTTAAATTTATTGTAAAATACCCAGAGCTAATAGTCCTCGCAGCTAGGCTCTTTAAAAATTTATATTAGCTAGTTACTTTTAAGTGCTCGTTAATAAATAATAAATAAAAATAAAAAATAAAAGAAAATTATTTTGTCAAGCCTTTTGGATGAACCATTAAAAAGATAAAAAATCTAAACACAAATACACAATCTTTCCCATACAAATCGTATAGGAAATAGAAATTTGCGATGCGGCGGTACTAAATGTTAACATTAAGGGCTGAAACTTTTATAGTATTTTTTGTTCGTCATTTCCAACAATGCTTTTAACAAAAAAAAAATTTTTTTTTTTGAATCAGTCTAATATGTAGGCACGTTCAAAATATGCAAAAAAAAATATACATATATATATATAAAAATATATGGGTTGTAATAATCTGATTATTTTTTTAATTAAAGCTTGTTTATGATTACATAATTGTTTGTTATCTTTAAAAAAAAATTGTCTAGCTATTTTTTTTTTTTTTTTTTTTTTTTAATTTTCTGAAAATGACTCAAATTATTTTTACCCACTTTAGAAAAGTCATTCCTTAAGTGAGCCAATGATCAATTTCAAGAAATTGAATACAATTCAAAAAATTATGGATTTGTATTGTTTTTTAACGATCTAAAAGTGTTTGCTAAAAAATCTCAAGTGTTCAAGCTTTTAAAAAGATTTGGACTTCGTTCTGTTATTATTAAAATGATCTTACCCATGATTTTTATATTTAAACAATTCAGCATTTGATTGTTTACTAAAATATCATCAGTTTTTTTTTATTGATGCTAAAATTTTGAAGGTACGTTAGTGACAATTTTTAGTAAGTTGATTTTAAAACAGTATCACAAAACGTATCATATTGGCAATAATTATATATGTATATAATCAAATAAATACTTAGTTTTACTTAGTTCTATACTGTAGTTGATTCAATCGTGGGACGGGGACCTTTTAAGGTGCTATTTTGAAGTCCAAACGATTTTTTTGGATGGATCATTTTGAATACTCTCGTTTTGATTGATTGATATTTGGGGTGTAAGATACACTGCGACCTATAAGATCTGCTGTCCCTCACTTTATAATATCCCTATACTGAAAACTCCTGGGGAAATAAATTCGGGAGAAGCCCTTCTCAATAAAAAATTGCCCAAATGCGTTTTAATTTTTTTCGCTTTCTCTTTTTAATAATGAAAGGCGAAATGGGACCAAAATTTCCTAAAGCATTTTGATTGGGAAAGTGTTCATTTAGAATAGGGCGGAATAAAACAAAATTATAACTAATTCGCTCTAACCCCTATTATCTACTTGAATAACATGATTGTTAGTATCTAGAAACGAGTAGTTTTAAAACACGTTAATGGCTCAAATTAGTATTAAAGTAGGAAATAGCTATGAAAAGATAAACTTACACAAATAATAAAATTCATAAGTTCACAAAAGAAGTAGCTTTTAGCATACGACCGATGCATTTGTTTGTAATTTGGATGAAAAATCTGAATCAAATATGTCCTTCGTTCCTTATTAGCACTGTCCGACATGAGAACCTTTCGCTCTGCAATTAAAGAAATTAACTTCCTAATTACATTACCTAATTAAAATCCTACTTACCAAATCCTTCACAAAGTTGACTTATAAATCCGCCTTCCCATTTCTTCCAAATAAATGCCGGAATATAAAAAAACAATGCTTGTATCAATAGAATTAACATAACCCATTGATAATAACGCACATATAGCCTTTGGCTATCTTTAAATTCAGTACCAACTCCAACTGCAATCGAATTATGATTGTTTGTTTGACCTTTTGAATCAGTAAGAATAAATGTGCCCAATGTCCAGCAAAATAGATTAACATATTCAAGATGCTTTTCGTCAGCTAAGCATTCGATTGGTTGGCCAAAGAATTGGCGTGCAGAAACCAAAATTGTAAAAGTTAACAGGATCACTACGGTGACCTTGCAATGCAAGGTGAATGCAAAGTCATAGATGTTGACTGATTTTGATTTTAGGTATTTTGTTAGGGGAAGTATGGCTTGAAACATTGTTTTTTTTTTATTTTTGGAAGAATATAAGAAAAAATAAATTTATTTTATATAAATAAAGCAATTAATTTTAACCAATAAGAATATGATTTTATCAATGTGAAACATGAAGCTCAAGCTTCAAAAATGGAGGATTTTTGACTTTTAAGTGAAGTTTACTGTTATAACGGTAAAATTTGACATAAACTCCTAAAAACCCTTCAAGCAAGAAAACGGAGTCCAGAAAAGACAGTCCGACCTCCGACCGAGAAAAGCGGGGTTGCACTTACACACTTGCAACTTTTTGTGTATGAACACAAAGTCTAAGAGAATCGTGGTGAAAACTGAGAAAAGGAAAAAAAAGTAGACAGACATAGCCAACAAGAGCAAAAGCGTCATTTTGTTATTTTTTGTTGAAGTGTTTAGTCGCGTCGTGTCTCGTGTCGTTGTTAATAAAATATGAGTATAATTATAAACAATTATATCAAACTATTAACAATATGGAAACAAAAAAAGGTATGTTGTATATATCGCTCAAAGTGTTTGGATTAAAGTGATGTGTTTCTGTTTATGTTGTAGATGTAATCTCTAATGATGAAGAAAAAGGCAGAAGGTGAAACATGCGATTGGGCATCTAAAGAAACACCAACAACAGCAGCAACAACAAATAAAATAAAATAAAAAAAATGTATTCTATTTTATATTGTATATATTGTGAAAATTTCGTTTGCCAAAATTAAATAAAAAAAAAACAGTTTCAGTGAAAAAAAAAAAAAATCTAGTTCTTTTTTTGGTCGCAAATGCGAAACGTCATCCCTTTTTTATTCCTCTTTTGGTAGGTTTTCGCTGCTCCGACTCAGGTCCGCCTTCGGCTCCGTTTGCTCGGAATGGAGATTTTCACCACACTAATACATATGCAATCGACTTCGCGGTGATTATAATTTCCATACTAATTTGAGCCGCCTTCGGACCAGTTTCTGATCCGAAGTCGGACTCAGCTCCTCCTCAGGCGGAGCGGATTCGGACCGAAGTCGGACCTGTTTGCTTGAAGGGAACCCTTCAAGCAAACAGGTCCGACTTCGGTCCGAATCCGCTCCGCCTGAGGAGGAGCTGAGTCCGACTTCGGATCAGAAACTGGTCCGAAGGCGGCTCAAATTAGTATGGAAATTATAATCACCGCGAAGTCGATTGCATATGTATTAGTGTGGTGAAAATCTCCATTCCGAGAAAACGGAGCCGAAGGCGGACCTGAGTCGGAGCAGCGAAAACCTACCAAAAGAGGAATAAAAAAGGGATGACGTTTCGCATTTGCGACCAAAAAAAGAACTAGATTTTTGTTTTTTTTCACTGAAACTGTTTTTTTTTATTTAATTTTGGCAAACGAAATTTTCACAATATATACAATATAAAATAGAATACATTTTTTTTATTTTATTTTATTTGTTGTTGCTGCTGTTGTTGGTGTTTCTTTAGATGCCCAATCGCATGTTTCACCTTCTGCCTTTTTCTTCATCATTAGAGATTACATCTACAACATAAACAGAAACACATCACTTTAATCCAAACACTTTGAGCGATATATACAACATACCTTTTTTTGTTTCCATATTGTTAATAGTTTGATATAATTGTTTATAATTATACTCATATTTTATTAACAACGACACGAGACACGACGCGACTAAACACTTCAACAAAAAATAACAAAATGACGCTTTTGCTCTTGTTGGCTATGTCTGTCTACTTTTTTTTCCTTTTCTCAGTTTTCACCACGATTCTCTTAGACTTTGTGTTCATACACAAAAAGTTGCAAGTGTGTAAGTGCAACCCCGCTTTTCTCGGTCGGAGGTCGGACTGTCTTTTCTGGACTCCGTTTTCTTGCTTGAAGGGAATATACAATTTTTTTTTTGTGTTCAGCAAAAATCATTTGGGATGCGTTCGTTATGTTTATTTTGTTCCGAATTTAAGGGCTAGTACCTACCTCACACATTTCATTAAGTGAGTTATAGAGGTAATCATGCAATGGTGTAAGCTCTGGGTAAAGCCTTAACTACATTGGCTCAAAAAGTGAAAAAGTACAAAAGTAAAAATTTTCAAACGCATTTTTTGTTTTCGGGCTGGAAAATTAAAACAAATAATGCAGAAAGCTTATTTTTTGGTCTAAAAAACAAGCCTTAAGGCTTAACTACATACACCACTTTTTGAAAAAGTACAAAAGTGAAAATATTTTTTTTCTTGCTAGCACAATTGTTTTGTGAAAAAGAGTATACAAATTGTTCATTAGACCAAAAAATAAGCTTCCTGCATCATTTGTTTTAATATACAGAAATGCTTTTGAAAATTTTCACTTTTGAACTTTTGAACCAGGCTTAACTGGTACGCTGCTCGCGCTAAATTTTAGCTCCCATACAAATTATCGATAACTTTTAGCCGAGATAAAATGAATCCCATACAAGTTATCGATAACTTGTATGGGAATTTTATCTCAAGCCTGGTACGCTGCTCGCGCTAAATTTTAGCTCCCATACAAATTATCGATAAATTTTAGCTGAGCTAAAATGGATCCCATACAAATTATCGATAACTTGTATGGGAATTTTATCTCGGCTAAAATTTAGCGCGAGCAGCGTACCAGGCTTCAGCTAAAATTTAGCGCGAGCAGCGTACCAGGCTTTAAGCAGGGGCGTACACTCCCTTGGGGCAAGCGGGGCGGTGCCCCGGGGCCCCCGACCGACCCCAGGGCCCCCACTGGAGACAATGCAGAGAAGGAAACTGTTAGCATAAATTGAGTTACGAAGTAACCAGGGAGACAAATTATATCATTCAGTGTAATGTATAATGCATTGGTAGCCACACAATATATGTACCTATATTGATTTTAAAAAAAGGTTACCCCACCCAACTAGCACAACAGCTTCTATAAATTGAAATCTCGCAGGATCTACTTTCTATACAGCTTGTATTGAGCTTGCTTCTGAATTTAACTGCTTATAGAAGTTCGGACTTCTTTAAAAACTTCTAATAAGTTGTTTAAATACTGTTAAAGAAACTTAAACGAAAAAAACTTGTTTTTCGGATAAGCCTGTTTAATGAATTTATAGAAGCTTTACAGAAATTAACAAGTTTTGTATTTGATTTTTGGTTTTGATATTAAATAATCTAGCTCGGACACTTTTTGGTTTTGACATTGAATAATTTAGCTCGGACATTTTTTTGCTATTTGAACTGATTAAGTTTTTGATTTCATTAATGAATATACTAGGATGGCCGAGTGGGTAGAGTGATGGACTACCACCAAGCAGATACGAAGTTCGATTCCTGGGTGTGGTAAAAAAATTATATACTTTTAAAATTATTATTAATAGATATACTAAAAACGAATGGAATGTTATATATAATATCAGATCAAAAGATAAAATTCATGATTTAAAACCAGTTAAAAAAGAATTCTTTTTTGTTTTTGTAGTTGTTTTTTTTAAATTTCGATAAGACATGTATTAAAGAGCTATACAAGCTCTTCCGAAGCTATCTGTCAAACCTCAAAGCTTCTGTAGAGCTTCGGTAAAGCTTCGTTTAAGATCCTTATAGAGGGTCAAAGTTGTATAACGTTCTCCTTTTTCCATGCCCAACAACCTTACTAAAGTTTAAAAGAAGCTGAAATGTAGCTTTTGTAATATATTAACCGAAGCTGAAATGTTAGTTGGGCAGGGGCCCCAAAAAAATAAACTGCTTTTTTAAAAGAAAAATTATAATTTTATCTTATACTACGTTTCCACCTGACCTAAATCCGAGATTTAGCTAAGTAGATTTAGAATAAATCTCGAGATTTATTCTAAATCTACTTCGCTAAATGGTGGATTTAGGTTCACCTAGCCTAAAACCAAGATTTTCAGCTACCCTAAAACCAAGATTTAGAATAAATATCGAGATTTAAGCTAAATCTACTTAGCTAAATCTCGGATTTAGCGTAGGTGGAAACATAGTATTAGGGCCCCAAAAAATATTACTTGAAAAATCTTTGCCACCACAAATAACACATTAGGGGCCCCAAAAAAGCAAAAAAATATTATTTGAGGATCCTCAAAAGTGGTTCAAAACAATCAAATGGAAAATTAAATATAAATTCAGGGGCCCCAACATCATTGCTCAAAATAAAAACATTACGTTATTGGTGGCATTCCGAATATTACTTCAGAACAGAGGCCCCAATACCTATTAATTCTTGGCTCCAAAAAAATTATATTATATTTTAGGGGCCTCTAAGCACTTAATTTTGAGGCTCTAAAAATAATTTTTCAGAGGCCCCAAAATAAAAAAAATTATGTCTGATTATGGAAAATAAAATATGTTTTTATTACTTCAGAACAGAGGCCCCAAGAACTATCAATCCTAAGCTAAAAAAAATTTATTTTAGGGGTCTCTAAATATTTAATTTTGGGGGCCCCTAGTACAAGTGTTTACTACTTTTATGAGAGACATTTTAAGTAAGTATAGCAAAGTGCATTACGAACATATTAAAACATTAAAATAAACCTAAAAATAAATAAGCCATACAAAAAAAAAACGTATGGCGTAACTAAGGGGCCCCCAAATATCAAAGGGGCCCCGAAATTTAGTCTTACCCCGGGGCCCCGGCGACTCAACGTACGCCACTGGCTTTAAGCCTTAATTCTTTTCAATTCGGAACAAATTTTCTAATACACCACCTTGTTTCCAACTTAAAAATTAAATTTAAAAAGAAAATTTGTCCAACATCTCTTTTTAGTAAAAACTAAGAGCACTAACAAATGTATACAACAAAAATGTCAAAAGTGACATTTCGAATTTCCACAACTGCATGCTTTTTTGTTAAAAAAAAAACCACACGTGAAAGCAAAACTTCCGTAGAAAAACATAAACTAAATAATTTAAGTTTAATAAAATTTTTTATTAAATTGTTTGGTACTATAAATTAGTTACTTAACTATGCAAACAATGACTTCAAAAAAAGCCGAACGTTCTGAGAAAAAAAAGAAAAAACTTGCTGCTCTTGCCAATTTGGTTAAATTAAACGATAAAGATCGTGAATCTACTTCTAGCATTGCTGCAAGTAATACTCAATCCGATAGTGATAGTTCTGATGAAAAAAATAAGGTAATCTATTTCAACTCCTTCAATCAATCAATATTAAATGAAACTTTCTCTCAAAGGCAAAAAAGTCCAAAGTGAGTGAAGACAAGCACGAGGACGAACCTAAAACCAAAAAAATCAAACTAACCAACGAAGATGATTCACAAAGCAATGATTCTAGTAGTACAAATGATGATGGCTCTGAAGCAAAAAAACTCAATCTTACCCAAGAGCAATATGTCCAACTAAAAAAAGAACTCAAAGAACGTAAACGGGAACTCGAAAATGTACCCAAATTTCGACTAAGACCAGCAGGCTACAGTGCCAGTTTGGAAGTACCTCAAGAATCACGAACTCCGATATTTCTAACAGATGTCCAGCATCTTCTTATGTCGGCTCTGATAGGTAAGAAGTCCCCATGTAGCCCAGATCGTTGGTGTTATCTTGAAAAACCTCTAAGATTGTCTCACACACTCATTCTTGTCCTCGATGGAGTCTCTCTTTATCATTATCTCTCCAACGAGGACAAATTTATCGAAACCAAGAAAATCTTTGAATCTAAACTTGAAGTTGTCTTGCCAGTTCGTGGAGAGAATCATATAATCCAAGACTTGGCAACAGCTCCATTGACAAATGTTCAAACCGAGGAGCTAATTGCAAAGTATGGATCACTTGAAGCTGCCATCGAAATGACCAAAGATCCAACATTGCTTGTTAAATCAATGTTTCCTATCGATCCCGAAGAGGAAGCAACAACAGAAGAAGGAATTGAAATCCCTAAACAAGATAAATATCCAAGAACAAAATTGCTTCTATCTGCTCTTCAGATGGTTGACGAGGGTTATCCGGTGCCTCTGCGGGGGGAACTTAAAAGTCGATTCAATCAATATGTATTCACAAAAGACAAATACGCACCAGTTACTCCGAATAGTCCAATGTTTGGTGTCGATTGTGAGATGTGTCGCACAACAACTGGACAAAATGAACTCACACGTATCTCGATTGTAAACGAGCAATACGAAACAGTTTACGAGACTTTGGTCATGCCAACGAATAAAATTGTAGACTATCTCACCAAGTATTCGGGAATTACTCCCGAATTGATGGCCACTGTGACTAAAAACCTGAGAGAAGTTCAAAAGGAAGTGCGGGCTTTACTTCCAGCCGATGCGATTCTTGTTGGTCAGTCACTTAATTCTGATTTGCATGCCATGAAGATGTTACATCCGTATGTTATTGATACGAGTGTGATTTTTAACATCACAGGAAATCGAAAAAGAAAGTCGAAATTGCAGACTCTGGCAATGACTTTCCTCGATCAAATGATTCAGGAAAAGGCAGGTGGCCACGATTCAGTTGAAGACAGTTTGGCTAGTATTCGTTTGGTGCAACTTAAATTGAAACATAGTTTAGATTTTGGGGATGAGATTTTGTATCAGAAAAGACGAGTGAATGAAATCATTCGCTTAGCTACAGCTGATTCAATAAAAAACAATCTCTTTGGGCAGGTTTCAACAAGAGATAAGCGAACGGCTATTATTAATACGGGGCCAATGCATCCTGGTGTAAAAGAAATCTGTGACAAAGCTACAGCCAACGACAAACTTAAATCGATTTTATGCATTGAAACTGAGAATAATAAAGAATCAGTTAAGAAAACTCGTGAAATTGCATTAGAACATGCACTTACAATTACGAATCTAAGTGTTGAGCCGGAAAAATTCCAACTCGATCGGATTGATGGTACAGTATCGAAAATAGATAAATGGATTTCTAAATTATGGAAGACTGTAGCTCATAATGGATTGTTTTTGGTACTTTTTGGTGGAGCGGAAGATTCTCCAAGTGGTTTGTTGCAAGTGGCAATAAAGAGGAATGAAGCTGATGTAGCGGAAGCAGTGCCGATTACTGTGTAGTAGGTAGAAAAGAAAAAAAAAACAATTTGTATTCTTTAAAAAAATATATATATTGATAAGAATGAAGACGATATTTTTAATGTTTTTGGATTTTATTATATGTAAGCAACGTAAAGGGTAAGTTTCTATTATTTTGATTTAGACAAAAGTTATTGATTACTTTAAAGTTACGCTCTGACGTTCGGCATAGAAAGAGCCCAGAGAGCGGCAAGTCAACGATAGTGAAGTAAACGATAGTCACGACAAAGAGCTAAACTAAACCGAAAAAAATATTTTTTTGAGGCTCACATGTATTCTTCCAACAGACGCAATAATAATATGACACATGACAGCTAAACGAAAATGGCAGTCGTAAAGATTAACGAGTATCGTTGAAGTAAAACGATTATCGTTATACTTAGTCGCATTTCAACGAGAACGAAGTAGTTTCAACGATTTTGGTAATACAAAATAGAGCCCCAGGTAATAGCTCGCTTGATGTCAAAAGCAAATCATTTGTATTTCCTGCCGAAAATCAGCAGCAGTTCTTTGGAAATGCTCTAGCGAAATTTATAGGTTGTCAGATCTTTTATTTGTTCTTCCTAATTTCGATTTTTACAGAGTTGCGTTATCTAACAAACCCATTTTTTAGCCATATCCAAAAAATGATAGAAAATTCTTGTAGCCATGTCGTGTATTTTGATTTGAAGTCCATTTCGACCTATGTAGGCATCAACCAAATCGACGCCAGTCGTTTGAAAGTTATAATCACGTTTAATTTGTGGACATTCGATTAAGTTATGGGTTTTCTGTTTCTTATTGCAGCGAGCAATATTTGATGGCTAACTAACCAAATTTGTTTTCAATAACGGTTTTGTACCAATATACGTTGATCTGAAGGATCTGAAGTTTTCTATCGAATAATCTGTAGCTGCTTTTTCAGCCCTTCACTCTTATCGGTCGGAGCAAAGACGTATAAAAGTTATCAATATAAATTCTATGGTTAACAAAGTTTTTGTAATAATTTGTGACAATCTGATGACAACATTACCTGCTGTCCCAAAGTCTGGACGAATGCTGTCGACAAGACAAGAACCCATGGATGCGTTTTGTGTGCCACCACACACTGCCTCAAATAATGCACCATTTTAGTCTGTGTTGATACAACCATTATAAAATATTTTTTTTGAATAAACTAATTTGCTCAAAATTAACAATTAATTTTTCAAATTGTTTTCGTGTCAGGATATGCACAGTAAAAAGGTTTTTGATTTTCCTACCCACTAAAAATAACTACAAAAGTGAAAATTTCTCTAGCTTGCATGCTAGAAACAGAATTCCGTTTCCCTAGATTTATTTTCAAAAGATCAAATTTTTCAGTGTTCTATGTCATTTATTGTATTTTTAATCATCTTTTCTCACACATTTCACATTCTTTTTTGTTTCTGATACTTAATTGTTTATGTATTGTTTTATTTTTAATCATTTTTGTTTTTTTTGTTTCTTTATTGATTTTAATGAACTTATGTAATGCTCTTTCTATTTTTGGATCTCACAAATAAATAGGCATTTTATATTATATATATTTTTACTTCCTTTCTTACCTTTTCTTTTACATTCTAATTTCTGTATTGTTTTTTTTTTTTCATTTTTAATAAAATTCATTCATCATTTTTTAATTTTATAATTTTTTTCTTTCATATTAAAGAAATAATATTTCTTTAAATATACAGTTCTGATTTGTTTATTAAAAAAAAACAAACAAAAATTGTTTCAATTTATCTATGAAAAAAAAAAAAAATATTATGCTAGGGTCAACTTAAGGCAAAATGACATAAAAATTAGTTTTGAACAAAAAAAATCTTTATTTTGTTTATTCATATTAATGTATTTTCATTTATCTGAATTTTTTACCTTGAGAATTTTTTTAAAAAAGCTATTTTCCATAAAAATGTTTTTTTTTTAACTTCAGTTTTTGTTTTGTTTTTATTTTATTGTTTAGTTATTCAATGTGCACAAAGTGTATATAATTTTCTCATTAGTAGATAATCTATACACAATCAGGGACAACTTATTTCAGTACCAAGAAAAAAAAGGTCTTAACCTAAAAAAAAAATTAAAGAATAAATTGGAAATTGTAAAGAAAGTTTATTGTGACGGGTGTGACACAAAATCCTAAATTGTCCATCCAAATTAAAGTTCTATTACAGCTTTAACATCTAATATTTTTTTTATAATAATCACATTATAAGATGTTACGGGTGTGATTTCATTATGTCACGCCCGTTTAACCTTTTTCAAAATATTCTGACAAAATAAGACTGATTTTAATGACTGTCAGTACAAGGAAAAAAATACAAAAAATAATAAACTATGTGTTGACAGATTACTAAAAAATAAAACATCATAAAATTTTAATTTTTTGTCACACCCGATACAATGGAAATAAATACCTCATAATAAAATTCAGAGTTTCAAAAACTAGAAAAGGATGATTGAATCAAGTCATTCAAAAAAAGATTACCCATGGACTAAATACTAATATGGCTATTAGGGAATGAGATCTTATAACTTAAAAAAAGAAGTAAATAAATAAAAAATAGGGATACCTCAAAAAATTATCACTGACTGTGTATATTTAGTAATAAGCTTAAAATTATCGACGGCAGTTAATTTTGTTTGTGTTTGCAAAGTTTTCAAACTTAAAATTAATTACATACACTTCGCGTCACTTGAATAGAAACAACATTTTTTCTTTAGAAAAAAGCGATTGGCGCTTTGGTGAGGTAACTTAGTAGATTTTTGATTTTGCATTTTCAAAGAGGAACTTTTAACAAACAATGTTGTAAAAACAAAAAACCCAAAACAGAAACCGTATGGCTTCTAGTTGCGTTTTTTTTGCATTACCTCACAAAAAACAGTGTTTTTTTTGCGTCACTTGAATAGAAACAAGCTCTTAAATTAGATAAAAATGATGAAAAATCATGGAAAACACTAATTATAGTAAAGCAATATTAAGCTTTGACATTATTTGCACATTATAACCAATTATGGGCTACGAGCTACCAATAGGCACCACAGAAAATGCATAAATAGCAGCTAGCATTGGAAATGTACCTGCACTATGCAAAATCGAGAAAGATATTGGAAAATTTGCCAAATTTGGATGAGATAATTTTTAAAATATCGTAAACTAGTGATCAAATCAAAAAATAAGACAGGTGAGACCCAAGTCACGAGCAGAGAAAAAAATAACTTAAAAACTAGCTGCAATTTTCTTCACTTTGCCGCTAAAATCGGTCAAAAACGTGGTGTTAGTGCGATGGAAACGTGTTGGTTTGTTCCATCCTGGAAGTTATAAAAGGTGCACAACGTTAAAAAAGCCTCAAAATGCAAAATAACAACATTTTAAGTTCTACTAAGATTACAAAAAAGTTAACTATTTTATAGTTGCATTCGAACTGAAAAGTAGTGAGGTAAAGAGTGGTTTTTTAAAGGAAAACATACCAACTCAGATGGACCACGTTAATATTAGCCCTATTTCATTGGTTTATAAAAGAATAACCTTTATCGCATCGCCAATAAAGGGCACTAAAATGTGTTATAGTAATACGCTTTGTTTTTATGATGTGCAATAGCAAAATTGAAGTTTCACGCTTCAAAAACAGATGCTTACTCTTACAAAGAAATAATGGTAGAAGCTCTTGGCAAGTTTAGGAACGTGGAAGAACAACCGTCTTAGAGATTGCACAAGGATAGTTCAAGAAAAAACAACGCAATAAAAACAAAACAGATGCATTCCGGATAAAAACGAAAGTTTATTTCACTTATTCAATCATTAAATTGTAGAAAATGTCATTTTCTTAATTTGTAAGAAGTTACCAAACACTTTTATCACTTTCTCCAATTAGGTCCACGATTGTGTACAGTAGAAGTGCATTTTCAATGTTAAATTCTATTTTTGCATTTTCTGTGGTGCCTATTGGTAGCTCGTAGCCCATAATTGGTTATAATGTGCAAATAATGTCAAAGCTTAATATTGCTTTACTATAATTAGTGTTTTCCATGATTTTTCATCATTTTTATCTAATTTAAGAGCTTGTTTCTATTCAAGTGACGCAAAAAAACACTGTTTTTTGTGAGGTAATGCAAAAAAAACGCAACTAGAAGCCATACGGTTTCTGTTTTGGGTTTTTTGTTTTTACAACATTGTTTGTTAAAAGTTCCTCTTTGAAAATGCAAAACCAAAAATCTACTTAGTTACCTCACCAAAGCGCCAATCGCTATTTTCTAAAGAAAAAATGTTGTTTCTATTCAAGTGACGCGAAGTGTACATATGTGAAGTATAAATTGCTAACATTTAACACGGAATTGAACTAAATTCATAAATTTGTGTGGAAAAGCATAACTAGGTAGAGGTTGCAATGAAAAAAAATGGACTTTTATAAATTAAATATATATTTTGTTTTGTTTTTTTTTTTTATATTATTTTAAGACAGAAAAACCTACAGTATAATTTTGTGTTAATTTATAATAAAAATATTATTTCTCTTGATTTTGTATTGATTTTTTTTGTTTTTATTTATATAAAAAGAAAAAAAAAACAGATAATTATTTTTGATTTAATTTCCTTTTCTTTTTTGCTTGTTTTGTTATTTTATTCGCATGTGTATGAATGTATACATATTTTTTTATTATGTGTTCTACTATTTATACGGAAGGATCAACATTTATACTCTTCGGTTAGCAGATACTGCATAAAAGCATATACATATACAAATAAATAAAAAACAAATCAACTAATAAATTTAAAAAAATACTGATAAATTAACCAATGGAAATATCGCACGAATGTATATGTTTGTGTTTTTTTTTGTTTTTGTTTTTCTTTGCTAATGGAATATTGTTTTTTTGTTTTCATGTTTTGTTTTACGATATATATAAAAAGTTCAACTACAATTCTTACAAACTAATAGCATCAATACAATAATAATAATAATAATAGAAATTTAATTTAAAAAAATAATATCCAATTAAGATATTAAATTTCTTTTTTTTTTAATAAATAAATAAATGGTAAACATTTTTTCTTTCTTTTTGTTTCATTAATTTTTTTTTGTTGCATAAAATGGTAATATAAAAAAAATTAATAAAATATTTATTGATACTCATCATCGCTGCTCAGCAGCATGGTCTTTTCATTGTAATTTTGACTTATTGTAGCCACCCTTTGTCCACCGGGCATAAATTTCCTTTGGTTGCCCAACGTTTTAGATGCAACACATCCAGCTCCATTGGCTTGAGATTGTGCATTTGGATCATCCGGGTCGTAGGATGAAACTCGAATGCCTCTCGAATTTTTACCGCCTAAAAGAAAATTATTTGGGAAAGGTGGAAAGAGAGATAAAAAAAATAAGCGCGTGTTGTAAGACATTATAAAGAACCGGTGTGAGGTGGCGTATGCGTAATTTTTATTTTGCTTTATTTATTTTTAAACTTTTTAATGCAGCATGCTTTATGCACAATTAACTCGTTTTGTGATAGAAGTTTGAAAATTTCATTTAACAAAAATAAAAATAAAAATTAGTGCGAGGTAACTTTCGAATAAAGTTTTCTCGATTTTTTTTTTTACAAAATTGTCTGGGGTTTGTTTAAAACAAAAATATTACAATGATTATTTTGTTTTTCATTTTTTTATGAAAAAGAAGTTTCAATAAAATGCTTCTGATTTTTTGTTTGCAGAGATCTTGTCTTTGGCATCCTTAAAAGCCTCAAGTGGTACGAAGAATTCTTTCATACTACTAGAGTTTTAAAAACCTTCAATATAAAGGGATTTAAGATTTATAATATGTATGGGGGGCACAAAATAAGTAAAACTCAAAGTTTTATTGAAATTCATTGAGCGCTTTTTGAGAAATTTCGATAACTAACAAATTTTGTATGCATGGTAACTCTTAAAATGGGTGTGGTCATTAGAAACGTTTACTGTGTAGCTTTTAGCCCTTTTCTTTGAATAAATGCCAACTTTTAGCAATTATCGGGTTTTCTTATAACTCCTACACTTTTTAACACTCTTCCTTAAAACGCAGAAGTGTATGAGAAAAAAAACAAAAAGAAATGGTCAGCGATCGTCTAATTCATACATTATGTACATACTATGTATCTGCGTACATGAAACAAAAGCATCTAGTTCAATTAAAAGCAGGGTCTCATTTTTTAGTCAAAAGAAGAAAATACAAACCTACTGACCGTTTTAATTTTTTTTTTTCAATTTGAGAAGTCAATTGCTGATCAAATATGAAACCCTCTAGCATCTGTGCACATTTAATAATTCATGTTAGCATCTCGAAGTCATCAACATTTTTTACATTTTTTTCCAATTATACTATTCTAGATTGAATCTCTCATTAAACTTCTAACAAAAGTGTTGACCATCTCAAACATTTTTTAAAACAACGACCTTCGAAAACGATTTTTGAGAATTAAATAAACCCCTACAAAAATTAGGTTCCTACATATATGTGTGACGAGCATTCAAAATAAAATTATGAGCCCAATAACAGTAATAATTGAAAACAAAAACTGCATCATTCACACTTACTTTAAATTTTTATTAATTATTATTTTAAAATCAAGCATGATAGTTTTTTTTTAGATATATTTTTTTTAATATGATTATGAAATCATACAATTATATAATTTATCACATACACTAAAAAAAATAAAAAGTAAGTATACATTTAATATTTAAATTTTGCTTATATAGGTACACAATCTAATAAGCTAAAAAAATAGAAAAAATGCACAATCGTAAAAAAAAATCAGTAAAGTGATTTGGAAAAAAAGATGGAAAGTAATATTTAGAAAAAAATAAAAATATTTCTTATTTTTTGTTATTCAGTGCAACTTTGTTTGTTTTTGTATTATCATCATTTTTTAATCGTTATACGTTTAGCTTTTTTCGTAAGTACTTCGTTGGAATTTTATTAGATATAAATAATAGTATTGAGCTAAAAAGTTGTCTCCAAAATTTGTTTGAATTTATTTTTGTATTCATTGAATAATAAGGCAGGAGGATATTAAATAAAGAAAACAATCAAAATAAATGCTTTGCCAGCAAATGCAAATAAAATAAAAAGCTTGTATGTAGATCATTTGTCAGAAATTTAAAATAAATTTATAAAAAAAAGAAAACAAAGTACATAAATGCAAAAAAAATACGTTTATACTACTATTAAATTATTTTTATGCTATTTTCAATAGTTTTGAATAAAAAAAAATCATTATTTAAAAAAAAAGGAAAAAATTACAAATGAAGCATTAACGAAGATATTATCCGTATGTTTCTTTCCTTAATAAAAAATAAAAATAAAATAATAAAAAATTCAAAATACACAGGCAATTTGTTTGTTTTTCATTCTTAGTTAGTCTTAGCTTCCTTGCTCGAATTTAAATATTCGTTTGTTTTTTGTATTTTGTGTGTATTAGCGTTTCATTTAGAGTTTCTCATAGCGCTGAGATGATGTTACTTCTGCAAAAATATAAAATTTCGGAAAAAAGAAAATCATAAATTATTTTCCATTTTGCGCAAAAAACAAAACTTTTTTTGTTTGTTTGTGTTATATTATTAAGGATTTTGCGTGTAAAGGTAGGTATCAACTCCACCACCAAATATAAATTTATGTGACTCTATTTCTACTGCTTGATAGGAATTGCACAAAATTTTTTATTATTGTTTTTTGATTTGCTACTGTTGAAATTACACTGTGAATTCGAAAATACGCGGCATTGTTAATGTGATTATAAAACATTTAAATTCAGCAGATTAATAAATTACAATGTGTTACTAGTTGTTAGTAATTTTTTTGTTAAGTGAATTTCTATCCATAAAAATGTAACGTGTAGCGATTAATTTGAGCAAAGATACTAACTAACATAGTACAGAAAAATAACTAAAATACAATATTAATATAATTTAAAATAAGCATGAAGCAGATTTATGAACAAAATCAATGAAGGTTTAATCGAAAAAAAAGTGAGAAATGAAGTACAATTTACCTGAACTGTATTGTGTGTATTGTTGATATTGTGGATGGAAATTGTGAATTGCATCTGTCATAATATCCTTGGGATTCATTGTTTCCTGAAATTAAAAATTAAAATGTATTCGTAAATTACGTTGTATATAAATTAAATTACCTTTAAACTGCTAGAAATTGATTGCATTGTCACAGATCTTCCATGTCCATCTCCAATGCAGCTACGCGAATACACCTTTGATAATAATAAAAATTCCCACATTAGTTATTTAATCTAGTTCTTGAAATTGAAATCTTTAAGAGCTGTTTGCTGAAACGAAACTCAATAATTTAAGTTCTACATAAAATCTTATGTCATAGATTACGCAGAGGAAAAAGTAGGCAATAGGAGTTTATATGTAACTTACGAGTAACTTACTGGTAAAATAGTACAAAAATTCAACAAAACATACATAAATAACAGAATTTACTCCCTTCTCGAACAAAAAAACCCTTTCATTGTATGAATTCTCTTTCTTCTTGCTTCCTATCCCAAAGACAACGTTATAACCAAATTTCATTAGGGAGGCCCATCAATTTTGTTCAGTAATATTTTTTTTAATGTATATTTTCTAATTTGCATCCAAAATGGCATTTTACAGCGGCCTCATCTGTAGGGTCGCCTATATAACAATAGAAGACAAAAAAAAAATTTAAAAAAAAAACACTTTGCATCAAAACAACTTAGCTGGTCAATAACAAAAAATCGAGTAGCTCAGAAAACAATATTTGAGTTGTCAAGGCAACAAAAAAATTTATTTGAAAATTTCGTTTGAAAATTTTCCATTCAAGTTTGAAATTTTAAACCGTAAAGACTTTTCCTAGAAAAAAAAAAAAAATAAGAATACATTTTTGGAAAGTTCTAGGGCATTTTGTGATTTGAAAACGTGCAATAAAAAAAAAAATTCCTGAAAAATACTTTTAATCCAAACATAATCTACCAAATCAAATTGATGGTTACATTAGATATTGGAGTTTAACAAAAAAGGAATTAAAAAAAATATATAAGAGTGATATTCATTCTATTCAAATAGTGCTGTGCCCCTAAGATACATCTTTTAAAGATGCTATTCAATCTCGAATAAAGTTTTGCTAATTGCGACAAAATATAATAATAAAAATCCTATCTCGATCCAGACGGATTTCAATATTTTAAAAAGCAAAAGCCGAAACTATTAAGCTTTGAAAAATTTATCGTTTTCTTAATCCAGTGCGAATCCTATCTCGATCCAGACGGATTTCAACATTTTTAAAAAGCAAAAGCCGAAACTATTAAGCTTTAAAAAAAATCTATCCTTTCTTAATCCAGTGCGAATCAAGAATTGAAGTTTCGAGAAAAAAATATCAATTCAAGAAATTTTGAAGAAATTTTAACAATCGTGGCGTTACTTTTTTGCTGTTCTTAATAATTTTTTTTTTTTTATTTATTCTAATTGTGTATTTATGTTAAATTGTGTTCGTTTTCATATTTTCATTAGTTTTAACCTTTTTTTTTAAATAAGTTGTTTTATTCTCTGATTCGTGGAAGCTTGTGCAAGGAATTCACTCAAATTTGGGTGATTTACTTAATTATTCCAACTTTTCTATACAGGTCCAAACAGCTTGTGCGCACAATCTAAATGGATACAGGTATGTGATTTTCTGTTAATTTTTTTTTATTATTTTATTGAGTTTGAGTGAGTTTTCTTTTATCTCCTTTTTAAATATAAATTAGATTTAACTTTATCTTTACGATTTGCTAAAAAAATACATAGTAATTGAATAATTAAATTTCATTCAACATTAACATTATTTATTTTTATGAATAATTATTACATAATTATATTAATAAATTAATCTTGATTCTTTTGAAAATGAAATGAGCAAGTTTTCGTTATTTTTATTTTGGTTCAGAAAAAATATTAGTATGAAATACTAAACTTCATGAGGAGCGACTGGTGACGGATGGGACATAAGAGTCCAAAAATTAACTGAGTCTCCGTAGGTGAGGCTTGAGGTCTTATTTTAGGGGCTGTCGCACAAATCTGAGCACGCGGCAGCCAAGGAGCCTTCTCAGAAATGAGTTAGGCAGAGGGAGGGTGCTCAAGGGTACCAATTACACCATGGTGCCCGTGTATTAAAATAACTAGTAGGTTAATTGGAAAGCAGAAATTCTTCGTTTACCTCCGGCATAATTAATTTTCTTATTTGTTCTATAACGTAGCTTAATTTTAATGTCCGTTTTGTCAGTCTGCTCAATTATAGTTTTTCAGTCCTAGATTATTTTAATTTTGAGATTTTTGGTATTTAGAATGTTAATTACACTGGTCAACAAAATTTAACTTTTTTTTTGCCACAAGAACCAAAATAAACTTTTCTAGTAGTTTTTGGGGTGCTGAATCCGAATCTGAAGTCAGAAAAATTTGATTGGCCTCCGTTTTTGAAATATTGCCGTTATAAAATGCTAAAAAACGTCATTTTGGCTGTTTTAGAGTTTCTGTTTTTATGTGGGGTAGTTCATTTTAAGCAAATTTGAAGTGGTTATTATAAGAACAGATATTCTTCTTTCAAAAACTGTTTAAATTTTCCCGATATCTCTTTTATTGCTCGAGATATCTAAAGTTTCATTTAATAAGCAAAGAGAAACTAAACTTAATCTAAAGTTTAAGTCACTGGTCACAAAATTTTTGCCACAAGAACCAAAATATACTTTTCTGAAGGTTTTTGAGTTGCTGAACTCAAATCCGCAATCGGAAAAATTCTATTAGCCTCCGTTCTTGAAATATAACCGTTATAAAAAAAACCTTTTTTTTCATTTTATAACGGTAATATTTTAAGAACGAAGGCTAATAGAATTTTTCTGATTGCGGATTCGAGTTCAGCAACCCAAAAACCTTCAGAAAAGTATATTTTGATTCTTGTGGCAAAAAAAGTTAAATTTGGTTGGCCAGTGTTGTTTCTGATTCAAAGACCGCTACTTAAATTTTAAATATCTCGGGCAATAAAAGAGATATCGGAAAGATTTAAACATTTTTTGAAAGAATAAAAATAGCTCTCTTAGGCACCGTTACAAATTTATTCATAATGAATTACACCACATAAAAACACAACCTCGAAAACTGCCAAAATTACGTTTTTTGACATTTTCTAACGGTAATATTTCAAAAACGAAGGCCAATCAAATTTTTCTGACTTTAGATTCGGATTTAGCACCCCAAAAACTACTAGAAAAGAATATTTTGGTTCTTGTGGCAAAAACCTTGTTGACCAGTGTTATTGATAAACCAGGCATGATAACAATGCGGTAGTCCAGGTAGGCGGGTCAAAAAGAACCCCCCCACATCCGGCGAGCTAAGCAAAGCAAATAAACATGTCTGACCTGGCTTTGCTTCCTGGACACCCTTCCATCCATAATTTTGTGTAGGATCTGTACCTACAGGATGGAAGGGTTGACTACAATCTCACCTTCATTGGTGGGAAAGGGTCTAAACCGTTACAGATGGCGCCCAGAACGTGGGGCAATTGTTGTTAAGGGTACCTTATAGTAGTCTTAATAATTTTTGCTCAATTTTTTTTTTTTGTTTATTTGTTCTTCAGTAATTTCTTGGGGTTTTTATTTGTTTTCGTTTTTTATACTCTTCATTTTTTTTTTTATTTATTCGTGGTTAAAATTTTTTTAATTTAATTTGTAACTTTCTATCTATATGTTTGGAGGTGGACCAACAATTTTTGTTAACTTTTGACAATACTTTCCGGTTAGGATTCTCTGTCCAGCAATGGAAGTTTATTTCGTTGTTTGATGCGGGGTGTCTGAGTTAGAGGGGATTGTCCAGAGGAAAGAAAATATCAGGTGTCTTTGTTTTGGAACATTTTCTGATCAAATAGCTCTGGGTATTTTCGATTTCAGTTTGGGGTTTTGCAAGTTAGTGTATATGTACTGTCCGAAAGAGGAAGTCTTGTTTCTTCTTTGTCAGCTGCTGTGCATATGCACTTGCAATTTTCTCAAACTAATTTGGTTCTTGGATTGATATCCTTATGGTGAAAGCTCGATATTTGCTGTCCGGAATAGGGAATTGCAGTACCTATCTGTCTGTTGCTTCATTTACTTTGGCAAACACTATAAAAGGTTTCAGGTCAGGAACTGAATAGACTGATTGGCTGAAACTTATTTTAATACACAAGCGGAGCTCAGTTTATCTAGGTTTCTGGTTCTTAATGTCATTAGTCGCTCCATTTAATTAATGTTTGAGCTCTTTAATATTCATATATATATAAAATATTTAACATATAAACATAATTGTTGAATTTTTTTTGTTGTCTGTTCGATTAATAAGTAAAATTAAAATGTCTGATCAGCCAAGTGGGTCCAAGGGACCATTTAATCATTTTAAAGACTTAGGATTAAGAATGGATAGGATTTTAAATTCTACACCTCTAAATGTTCTAGATGACACTAGGTCTTTCGGTCCTAGAATTTCAAAGCAGAAGCAGCCTAATTTTTCTTCAACCAATCCTTTTATTGCTACTAGAGAGATATTGCCTTTTCCATGTCCGAATAGGAGAGAAGAAAAAACACCAGATCATGACACAGAGCAAAATGTTGCTCCTCCTAGACCTTTTCAAAACACTAATTCAATAAACAGTTTGGTCCAAAAAGCGGTTGCATCAGCTATTGAGGCCCAAAATACAAATATTATGAAAAGCTTAGACAAAATATTAGCCGAAGAAAGACAAAAGATTCGGGACCAAGTTGTTGAGGTGGTTCAGGAATCACTTCCGAAAAGACCATTAACCGGAACTGTGCCAAGACAAATAAATGCCCCACAATGTAACCAATCAAACATTTTTGATCCAAATAATGATCATATTTATGAATTTCAAAACATGCACATTAATAATGGTAATACAAAATCAAGATTTGACAATCAAACAAATTATCAATGTAATTCAAATTTTAGTAGACCCAACCGAAATTCAACTGGTTGCGATTATCAGAAATGGGGTGTGAAATATGATAATCGCAACATGACAGTTGATGATTTCCTTTTCCGATTGGAATACTTACGTACATCTTACGATGTTCAATGGGATGATGTTGTGCGAAACTTCCATCATTTCATTGAAGGTGAAGTCAGCACATGGTTTTGGATACATAAGAAGTCACATCCCAGGGAAGATTGGTGGCAGCTTAAAATGGCTCTTACAGAGCATTTTAGAAGTCTGGAAACCGATGAAGAACTCGAAAGGAAAATGGATGATCGTAGGCAGGGCTCTCGAGAATCCTTTGACAATTTTTATTCAGATCTACTGAAACTAAATTCAAGACTTCGAAATCCTCGCGGTAATGAAAGATTAATTTTTCTACTCCGTAAAAACGTGTGCCCTGAAATAGGTGGTAAGCTCTTGACATTTAAGACAGCTAGTTTGCCAGAAATGGTGTATACATGTAGGAACATTGAAAAATATAATGTTGAAAGTTCGAATTCTAACCAGTTTCAGAGGCAGCAAAGGTTTCACAAACATGTCAATGAGGTGGACTGCGAAATTTCCGATGCTGCCTACGAACAGTCATTAGAAGCCGTCGGAGTTTCAAAGTCGTCGAATGAATTGCCTTCATTAAAATGCTGGAATTGCAATTCGACAGGTCACAAATTTAAGCAGTGTCCCAATAGCCAGCAATCATTTTTCTGTTTCACTTGTGGGCTTCCAGACACAATTTCAACTCGCTGTCCTAATTGTTCGGGAAACCGACCAAGGAGCAATATGCTGTCCGGGGATCATTGCTCCCAACCAAAGCGACCGGACAATCCTTTCAGGAATCATTAGGTAACAAAGATGATATAAAACAATCAAATTCAACCGTAACAAAAATACTCGAAACACAGCATCAACCAGCCATATCTAAACCTATTGAAAACATACCAAGGCCGACCCTTCATGAGCGTCTTCTCAATTATGAGAAAGTCCGTGCACGAATTTTCGATACGAATCCGATAGACGCACCTTGTACCTCTGACAAAAACCTGAAACTTCGTCAACGTTTTGCAGATAAGAAAGCTATGCATAAGGCCATTGATTCTACCGCTTTGCTTAGTTCCGACGACCCCAGGCCTTATGCAAACATCCAAATAGGCAATACAAACGTTCTTGGCCTTTTAGACTCAGGCGCGTCCATAAGCTGTCTGGGGCAAGGCGCTTTGGAATTCCTTCGGGAAAATGGAATTCCCTACAAAGAGTTCACGTCGGAGGTAAACACAGCAGGTGGTCAGAAGCAGGCAATTATAGGCTCTGCTTTAGTAAATGTCATTTATAAGGGATTAGAAAAAGAAATGCGTTTATTCGTGGTCCCAACTTTGGAACAGAAACTCTACCTTGGGGTGGATTTTTGGAAGCTTTTCAATCTCGCTCCACAAATCATTTCGGAATTAAATCAGATCCCAAAGACCCAACCAACTGACCCGAATTTTCATGAATTGTCACCAGATCAGTTAGTAGCATTAGAGGAAGCGAAAGCATTGTTTCCATCTTATGCGGTACATGGCCTAGGACGGACTGGACTTGAGGAGCATCATATTGACACCGGTGATGCTGCACCAATTAAACAACGGCATTATCCCGTTTCTCCGGCGGTTCAAAAACTTCTCTATGAGGAGGTGGATCGCATGTTTCAACTTGGCGTGATTGAGGAAAGCGACAGTGCTTGGAGCTCTCCTGTTGTTCTAGTGAAGAAGTCAAACGGCAAACATAGACTCTGCCTAGACTTCAGGAAAGTCAATTCCGTCACGAAGAAATTTGCGGGTCCGGTTCCGAATATTGAAGGTTTGCTAAGTCGTCTTTCAAATTCCCGTTTCTTTTCGAGCGTGGATTTGAAAGACGCCTTCTGGCAGATACCGTTGGAGAAAAGTTCAAGGGAAAAGACAGCATTTAGTGTTCCGGGATTGCCTTTGCTTCAGTTCAAAGTCATGCCTTTTGGCTTATGCAACGCAGCACAGCGTATGTGTAAGTTGATCGACAAGGTTGTACCGCATCAGTATAGGGAAAATGTTTTCCCGTACGTTGATGATCTACTAATTGTGACTTCCACATTTGATGAGCATATTCGGATGCTAAAGATAATTGCGGGCCGTTTAACGGAGGCTGGACTTACTATTAACGTAGAGAAGTCCAAGTTCTGTTTTAAGGAACTCAATTATCTTGGCTATGTTGTTGGGGAGGGTTGCCTGAAAACAAATTCAGAAAAGGTTTCTTCTATTATGGAGTTCCCGGTTCCAAAAACTAAACGCCAGGTTAGAAGGTTTCTTGGATTGTCGGGTTGGTATAGGAGATTTGTAAAGGATTATTCAGGGATTGCTGCTCCTATTACCAACACGTTGAAGGGTTCGAAATTCGAGTTTGGTCCTGAAGCAATCAGTGCCTTCAATCAACTCAAAGAGGCACTAACCACCGCCCCAATTTTAGTGAACCCTGATTATAGCAAAGCTTTCAAAATCCTTTGCGATGCATCCAGTACTGGAGTTGGCTGTGTGTTGTGCCAGGAAGACAGTGAAGGTGTAGAAAGGCCTATATATTATTATTCTCATAAGCTAAATAAGTCCCAAAGAAATTATTCTGTAACAGAACAGGAATGTTACGCGGCAGTTTTGGGAATTAAGAAATTCCGGCCTTATGTGGAAGGGCATCCCTTCAAAGTTGTGACTGACCATGCAAGCTTAAAGTGGTTGATGAACCTGAAGGATTTGCATGGTAGGTTGGCCCGATGGAGTTTAAAGCTTCAAGGGTTTGATTTTGATATTGAAAACCGAAAGGGTTCTGAGCACGTTGTTCCGGACGCGTTATCGCGAGTATACGCTGTTGATGCCCTTTGCGATGTTTCAATATCAGAAGATCTCCACCAGGTTGTCCTTCACATTGACCTTGATGACTTGAGTTTCAGGTCAGAGGAATATGTGAAGTTGATTGAGACAGTCAGAGAAAATGAAAGCCAGCTTCCTGATCTTCAAGTATCTGATGGGTTTGTGTACAAAAAAGTCAAACACTGTACAGGCAACCCAGTCGAAGATGACATGGTGTGGAAGCTATGGGTTCCATCGGAATTAACCAATTCTTTAATCCTTCTTGCTCATGAACCACCTAAAGCCGCGCATGGTGGTGTTGCTAAAACTTTGTACCGTCTTCGTGATAGATTTTACTGGCCTAGTATGGCGGCAGAAGTAAAATCATTTATTGCGAGCTGTGACGTGTGCAAAGTTTCGAAGGCCCCTAACACAATTTTAAGGCCGAAAATGGGCAAAGCATTTATAGTTGAGAGGCCGTACCAGCATATCTTCATTGACTTCCTGGGACCGTACCCAAGATCAACAAAAGGAAATACTTACATCATCGTCTGCTTGGACCAACTTACCAAGTTCATTCATGTTCATCCTTTACGACAGGCGAACAGTGAAAATGCCATAAGGTTTTTGGAGGAACAAGTTTTCTCGGTATTTGGAGTGCCAGAGTCTTTGCTATCGGATAATGGTAAACAGTTTGTAAGCAAAGAGTTCTCCAAATTTTTGCTCTCATATGGAGTAAAGCATGTAAGGACTGCAGTGTATTCGCCGCAGGCGAATGCTAGTGAGAGAGTGAATCGTTCAATCCTCAGTGCAATACGATCTTATTTAGATAAAGATCAAAGGCACTGGGATAAACATCTTCCCTCGATTGCTAGTGCTCTCCGAACGACGGTACACTCAGCCATAAACATGTCTCCATATGAGGCATTATTTGGACAATGCAAAATAGAACATGGATCCGATTACAAACTACTGAGAACACTGAAGTCCGTCAATAATCCGGAGTTTTCGCTGTTGCCTTTGCCGTCAAGGATGAATATGATCCATAGCCACCTAAAGAACTCACTAGAACAAGCACATAGAGTATACGAACGCACTTACAACACGCGTAGTAAGGATGTGCAGTTCAAAGTGGGGGACGTTGTCTTCAAGCGAAACTTCGTTCAAAGCGATGCATTTAAGAAGGTAAATGCTAAGCTTTGTCCAAAATTTCTTAAAGCAAGGGTTAAGTCAGTGCGTGGTAATAGTTTATATGAATTGGAGGATTTAGCTGGCAATGTTTTAGGTGTATTCCACTGCAAGGATATTCGGGTTTAGCTCCTTTTTCATATCATTCTTTGAACGCCGACGTTCTTCAGACTGATATGTTTTGTAGGGTCGCCTATATAACAATAGAAGACAAAAAAAAAATTAAAAAAAAAAACACTTTGCATCAAAACAACTTAGCTGGTCAATAACAAAAAATCGAGTAGCTCAGAAAACAATATTTGAGTTGTCAAGGCAACAAAAAAATTTATTTGAAAATTTCGTTTGAAAATTTTCCATTCAAGTTTGAAATTTTAAACCGAAAAGACTTTTGCTAGAAAAAAAAAAAAATAAGAATACATTTTTGGAAAGTTCTAGGGCATTTTGTGATTTGAAAACGTGCAATAAAAAAAAAAATTCCTGAAAAATACTTTTAATCCAAACATAATCTACCAAATCAAATTGATGGTTACATTAGATATTGGAGTTTAACAAAAAAGGAATTAAAAAAAATATATAAGAGTGATATTCATTCTATTCAAATAGTGCTGTGCCCCTAAGATATATAATAATAAGATATATAATATATATATAAAATATAATAATAAAAATCCTATCTCGATCCAGACGGATTTCAATATTTTAAAAAGCAAAAGCCGAAACTATTAAGCTTTGAAAAATTTATCGTTTTCTTAATCCAGTGCGAATCCTATCTCGATCCAGACGGATTTCAACATTTTTAAAAAGCAAAAGCCGAAACTATTAAGCTTTAAAAAAAATCTATCCTTTCTTAATCCAGTGCGAATCAAGAATTGAAGTTTCGAGAAAAAAATATCAATTCAAGAAATTTTGAAGAAATTTTAACAATCGTGGCGTTACTTTTTTGCTGTTCTTAATAATTTTTTTTTTTTTATTTATTCTAATTGTGTATTTATGTTAAATTGTGTTCGTTTTCATATTTTCATTAGTTTTAACCTTTTTTTTTAAATAAGTTGTTTTATTCTCTGATTCGTGGAAGCTTGTGCAAGGAATTCACTCAAATTTGGGTGATTTACTTAATTATTCCAACTTTTCTATACAGGTCCAAACAGCTTGTGCGCACAATCTAAATGGATACAGGTATGTGATTTTCTGTTAATTTTTTTTTATTATTTTATTGAGTTTGAGTGAGTTTTCTTTTATCTCCTTTTTAAATATAAATTAGATTTAACTTTATCTTTACGATTTGCTAAAAAAATACATAGTAATTGAATAATTAAATTTCATTCAACATTAACATTATTTATTTTTATGAATAATTATTACATAATTATATTAATAAATTAATCTTGATTCTTTTGAAAATGAAATGAGCAAGTTTTCGTTATTTTTATTTTGGTTCAGAAAAAATATTAGTATGAAATACTAAACTTCATGAGGAGCGACTGGTGACGGATGGGACATAAGAGTCCAAAAATTAAATGAGTCTCCGTAGGTGAGGCTTGAGGTCTTATTTTAGGGGCTGTCGCACAAATCTGAGCACGCGGCAGCCAAGGAGCCTTCTCAGAAATGAGTTAGGCAGAGGGAGGGTGCTCAAGGGTACCAATTACACCATGGTGCCCGTGTATTAAAATAACTAGTAGGTTAATTGGAAAGCAGAAATTCTTCGTTTACCTCCGGCATAATTAATTTTCTTATTTGTTCTATAACGTAGCTTAATTTTAATGTCCGTTTTGTCAGTCTGCTCAATTATAGTTTTTCAGTCCTAGATTATTTTAATTTTGAGATTTTTGGTATTTAGAATGTTAATTATTGATAAACCAGGCATGATAACAATGCGGTAGTCCAGGTAGGCGGGTCAAAAAGAACCCCCCCACATCCGGCGAGCTAAGCAAAGCAAATAAACATGTCTGACCTGGCTCTGCTTCCTGGACACCCTTCCATCCATAATTTTGTGTAGGATCTGTACCTACAGGATGGAAGGGTTGACTACAATCTCACCTTCATTGGTGGGAAAGGGTCTAAACCGTTACACATCTTATTTTCATAGACAAATGTCTAGCTTCAGTATTTTTTTTTTTTTTTTACTTAAAACTTAATTTACTGGTCTACCTAAATTTCCGTTCAGAAAATGACGTGTCTGACAGAATACTTTATCAGAATAAATACAAGATGTAAAAAACTTATCAAAAGTTTCATAGCATAAACATTTTTATAGTAAAAGAATGTTCTATCTATAAAAAACATTACTTGGCATTCCCCAACGTAAAATGTTTATTTAGAAATAAATATCAGAAATTGATTCATCAAACAAAATGTCAAATTTCCACAAAACCTTTATCTTTTAAGACAAAGATAAACATCTAATCATAAAACTGTTGACTCAGCATAATTTTAACATTATTGAAGCAATTGATTTTGCTATGAACCTGTGACACGTTTATGTGCACACAAACCCATATTGGCGGTTGATAGTTTATTTATCGTAACATTATTGTCTATGAATTAACACACATTACTCTTTTCTACAGAGAAAATAGTGTGTTAAATAGCAGTAAAACTACTAAAAATTATGGCCTTCGTTTTCTTTATTAGCAAATAATTATCTTATCATACTTTGCCAAAGATTTTCTTTCACTATGTTGAAAGGGGGTTAGTTAGGAGAAATAACATACCTGATATGGGAAGGCGTAACGCAAGGCAATAGCAGCAAATAACATTTCGATACAAATGAAAAAGTTTTGATAGCCAGCTGACACTGTACCAGTTGATGTTGTTGCTCCAGTGCTATCAACAATTGGTGATATAATTTGAGCCTTTTCCAGAATAGCCAAGCCAACACCTAAAAAATTATAAAAAAAGATATATGTAAATATGTAAATAAATACAAAAATTAATAAAAGTTTTCTTTCTTTCTTACCTTGCCAAAATGACAAGAAAATCACCGATTTAATTGTGCAGAATTTCAAAACTGGTTCAAATGGAGTCAAGAGATCTCTTGTTGCAAAATAAAACAAATAAAGCCCATACAGAGCTAGCGAAACGGAAATGTTATAAATAATTGTAATATAAATGTAACCACCATCAGCGCTATAAAAGAGAAAATATTTATATTATTACAAATTCGAATCAAAAACAATCAAAGATTGCTGCTTACCTCCAATCACCATCATGATAATGTCCAAAAGCTTGCAAAAATATTATAATAAAAGCAACCAATGGTTTAACAAGACAAAATTGTAAAGTCGCTTGTTTGCAGAAACGCAAAAATCCAATTGTATAAGTTTTTCCTTTTAAACAACAAGTTCCATAAAGGCATGAAGTCTTAATTGGTTTGCCACGAATCTCGGACATAATATTACCCTCGCCACCAAGATACTCATAGCACAATGATAAGAAATTGTAAATAACAAACGCTGCAAAGAAAAAAAAAATTTAAGTTATTTCTATTAAAAAAATTAAATCGAAACTCTCACCTTCATAACAATCTCTGACAGTGAAAAAATAAACATAAACATTGTCTGAGTTGAAAAACAATAAACTTATCCAAGAGTATGTTGCATAAATTGGTACAATAAAAAGTATTCTAACTATCCATCGTTGTTCCTGGGGATTTGTGTACCATCGCAGGTGATGATAAATCTTGATAATTAAAAAAAGAAAAATAATTAATAATATTTTCTATTTGTTGTTAAAATTTAAAAATAATATTTACCTGTTGGCAGGTGATAAAAAGTGCCGCCCAGACAAATATACCCGCCAATCCCTGGGCCGTTTTCGTTTGTAAAAATATACCATCGCCTACATGGCTAAGTGGATCTATTGCTAGAGCCATCTGTGAAGCTGGAGTCACTCGGACTATGTAGTTCGGTTTAGGTGTTGTCACATTCAAATCAATTTCGGTAGTGCTCATTCTTAATTAAAAACGAATACAATTTCAAAAGGCTATTATTATTGAGAGTTACTAAATAAGAAAATCACATTTTTAAATGAAAAAAAAAAAATCGACATGCATGTATAGATGAGAATATATTTAAGAAACAGTGTCGCTTTTAAACAGACAAAAGTTAAAAGAAAGATATGATTCTCTTTTATATTCTTAATTTATTGACAAGAAATCTTGGGAAGAGATAAGAAAAATTTTTTACGAATCTTAAATTACCCAAAACGCAGTTTTAAATGGATTTTATAAATTTTTTGATGCTTTTCCTTTTAAAATATTTCAAATAAGTTTAGCAATTATTTTTGATTTGATGTCCAATTGTTACATTATTTTTTTCGTAACCTTTCGAAGAAAAATAAAAAAAAAAAAAAACAGCAACTTCACATCAATATTTTATCAGTGAAGGCAAACAAATTTTAGCTCAATTTGTAAATTTTCTCCTGATAAGATTAGATTGTTTGTGTAAAATAATGATGTGTACAGTAACATTTCTTTTTTTTTGTAATTTGGTTTTTAAGACAATTATTGGTTGCGTGTCAAAAAATTGTTTTCAATTTTAAATGAAAACCTAAATTGTTGTTGTGAAGAGAAATCTAAAAATAATTTGTGTTTGTCATAACGTCCGTCAAACTATGCGTTTGTAAGCTGATGACGATAAGGCTGATGTCACACACCATGAAGATCGTTGAATAGTTATTGGTTGTGAGCTGATGACTAGTGCCGGCTAGTTTTCCCATCACTGGTCATGACGTACTGAACACTGCTTTCAGACAGTGATTGAATCATTTAATCTTCGAGACGTTAATACACAATTTGTTAAGAATAGAAGTCAATGGCTCGAGAAAATAATAATATGGCAATAAAACACCCCATAAAGGAGCAAGGCAACGTGACTAATAACTCTAAACCATTATTGTGTGCATGTAATTTATTTGAAGAGATGCACTTTTTCATGACAATGATACTCTTGGAGGCTTTGTTAATTCCTCGCAAGGGGAATTATGTCTGTACAAATTTGTTTAGGTGGTGGAGGATGGGATACGAACCCAGTCCATCGCACAAACGATTTGTACGAGGTACAAAAAAAGGCTTAGGTAGAAGCATGCAAACAACTATCTGTAAAATTTGATCAGAGGAATGGAATTACTTGAATAAGATCGATAAATCAAAAGAAGAATTCCTTTTCATCATAACATAACCAAGGTGATACAAATATAATGAAGCACAATTTTGGTTCTTTTTTTTGACTATCAATTATCGACTATTGCGTTAGTAGTCGTTTTTATTTATAAAAAAAGTGAAGTGGTTAACCCTATCACACTAAAAATCAAAGTGTTCTACATTTTAATTTTGATTTTTTTTTTTTAATATCTGTAAATGCATTGGAAGAAAAACCGCATTGACAACATGATATAAACAAGTACATTATACACATTCATATACCTAGTTACACTATAAGCCTTTAGCCACAAGTTTTTCATTTCAAAGTGGATATATGGAAAAAACAGGTAATTAGTCATATGTTAGTAAAGTTACAATTTTACGTAATATTGTTATGAATAAACAATATGGTAATTGACCATTTTAATTATTGAACTCAATATACGAATTGATGCAGTGGGTTAAATTCTATCATCATTAATTGCCAACTAAAATTAAAAGAAAATCAAATCAATATTCAACTGATTTTTATTTTCGACATTTTGCATTTTAAAACTTAAAACCTTAATGAATTGCAGCTAGTTAATATGATATAACAAAAAGTAATGTTATTTAAGAAGCTTCATGTTATTTGATATCAAGTATTGGGAAATAAGAAAACGAATAATCGGAATTGAATTTGTTTTATCTTTTGTTATTTAACAGTCAATAATTGTTTACAAAAATAATATGTTTATTATATATATTTACGATTTTAAAGGTCATTGGTCAGAGATAAATTTAAACGAGGGTTTAATTAAACCTGTTGCATTTTAATTCTCATAATGAACGAACATTGCACCTTTAACGAAATGTCATTGAACAATGTTGTTTGCAGGTGCTTTCATTAAATTCATTTGAGATTTGGAAAAAGTTACACAATGTAACTATTTGACAGTTTAACATTGCATTTAGGAACGTGTTGTGATTGTGACCTCATAATGTTCCATTTTGTAACAATTTTTTCATTAAGGAACGATGAAAGTTAACTTTTGTTAACAATAGGGTAATTCCATAAGAGCATATAGGCATATTTTTGTATGTTTTTGGCTCTTATTTCTTTACACATCACTAAAATAAGTATTAATATTAAAAGTATTCCAGCTATTATGCTTTCTAAGAATATCTTCAAATAAGGTGTAACGGGTGTGACGTTAGAATGTCACACCCGTAACCCGTTTAAAAGTATTCCTTTCAATAATAAAAACAATGAAAGAAATTAATATACTTAGTGTTAATGGAAAAAGATACTTAACTAAGGGAATAATTAAAAGCGAAAAACATACAAAAATCTGCTTGAACGATCCCATGGAATTACCCAATAGTTAGCATCGGCGCATTAAAGGACCCACTTCTTAGCCTCAGTAAGAATTTTTTTCTTTTTCTTAGAATTTTTCGGAAGGTTTCTCAAGAACTGAGAAGTGTTGTCGGTGAAATTCATTATGGTTTTATGACCGTAATTCCACTTAATACCGTTGTTAAATCTTAGCGCACCCGATCCAATTGGCACTTGTTGTAACAACAGACGCCTGTTTTTGAATCTTTGCTACGGTTTTGTGGTTTTGTGTAGTCTTGTCTAAAACAGAGAGTTTCTTAATAAAGAAAGTAGGAACGTGTATTTTTGAGAGTTTTCAAAAAAAAAAAAATGTTTAAAGAATATTTTGATGTTGGAGCAAAGTGAAGGAGACATAATTTAAATACTAGTTTTATCTTCCTTCCTAAAATTTAAACTCTTTTAATAACGCAACCTTAAGTATTCAAATAATATTGACAAGAACACCACACTCAGCATAGAATAGGTCCTACCAGTTAGTCGAATTATAGAACTGTCTCAACTAAAGTTGAATACAAATTAAAAACAATTAATAATGCGCACCTAATGAGAAATGGAACAACTTATACCTAAGTCTGTTTTTTTTTTTTTTTTTGTTGTCATGCCTTAAAGCGTAGAAAATAAAATATTTTCTCTCTCATAGAATTAAGGACAAAAAAACATTTGCATTAAAAGATACCAAAACTAGTGTGTCTACTTAAAATAAGTGACACACATTTTATGTTCTCTCAAAGCAAAAAAATAAATGATTTCATCAAAAAAAAAAAATTAAAAAAAAAACATAAATAAAAATAAACATCCTGGGCGGAAGCTTTGTTTTTCAATGCTCCATTTAGTAATAAAATTAGATCAAAAAAACACTACAAAAAATGAAGAAGAAAAAACAAAAACCCATCAGGTCATGGTCGGAATGAAAAAAAGAGGGAAAAATAAGAAAATGCATAAAATAAAAAAATAAAAATACATACATATTAAAAAATAAATCTTCTTCCCTCGCAAAACATAATGAGACAACAAAAAAAAAATAATGAAAAAAAAACTGCTCTTCAACACGCAACGAGTAAGTAGATAGCACTCCTCTGAGTGAAATTTTAAGAAAAGAAAAACAACTTTACTATCATAAACTATTTTATTGATCTGATTTTCTTCTTCTTCTCTGTGTTCTTCAAAGAAAAACAACAAATCAAATAAAACTCGTCTTGTATATTGTAAATAACAACAATTATATCTTGTTTTCAATTTGATTCAAGGTTATTCCAATTGTCTGTCATTGGTGTGAAATTGATCAGAAAAGGTGATTTCATTCATCAGGCTTTTATAATCAATTTTCCTCACATAGAAAATAAACGTGAAAGTATATATTACTACTCTCTTAGTAGAGTTTTTTTTTAATAATCTATCTAAAATGCGATCTAGTCTGTGCTATTGATTTCTGACCTACGTGGAATCATACAGATGATTCACCTCTTAACACAGTTGGCAGAAAGAGAATAGATAAATTATATAGATATGGCGAATAATCAAAACAAACTCTCCAAAATCATAATAATAATTATATGGAAATATGGAAAGACACGACACAGGAAAAAACAACCAAAATGCAATTATGAAAAATATGTATATACTTTGCTACCTGCTGGTAACTTTAGTAATGTGTGTAGATGTAATCTGCCGAAATTCGAGGGATTTCGTCATCGAGAGTTGCCCCCTTACCGCACAAAGCTATTCGATACCCTGAGACTTTTGTTTTCTGTGTTTTTTTTTGTGCTTGCATATTGAAGCACCACAAAGTAAGCAGAAAGCACACACAGCTAGCTACGTGGGCTTATTCACAGCTCCAAGCAAGAAGCAACAATAATATTGCAAAGCGACAACCTTTTGCGAGTGATCATTTTATTTATATATAAAAAAAAAAACACAAACTAACCAGTTTTTGTGGTTTGGTTTGATTTTTTTCTTATTGAATTTGCAAAATTAAAGAGCCAACAACAACTAGAAAAAGCATCCTTCTTTTCACTTCACCAAGGTAAACAGAGTTCAAATGAAAGGAGTCAAACGCAAAAAAGACACATTCGAAGCTGACGAGGGGGAGAAATGAAAAGGGGGAGGCAGTTTTTCCATTTTCCCATACGACAACGACGAAGGAAAAAAAAAAAGAAAAACTTTTGACCGAACCAAAGCAAAGAGACATGAAGACGAGAGATGGACGTGAGGAGAACATAGAAACGTAGGTGAAGAATGTGAATGGGTTTTTTCAATGCAATATTTTCAGTTTCAACCAATTCCATATGTAATCCGATAAAAACTAAAACAAATGGCATTCATAGAGAAAATGTTTCACTTTTTTTAAAAATAGTTTATTAAACACACCTGAGCAAATCAATTTAAAAAAAAAAGTAATAAAATTGACTTTTTCTTTTCTTCACCTCACCAAAAGCAGCCGTGAGAATTTATGAAAATTTATATATAATTTTTTTTTTGTTCTTTGTTTTGCAAAAATTTTATGGCAAAAGTTTCCAAGGTTTTCACGTTTTTTTTTTTTTAATTAACTAAAAACATACAACACAATTGAATTAATTCATATGCTATGAAGACATGTTTTTTTATATTTTAATTGAATGCAAATTTTGAGATGGATTTTTTTTTATGTGAAAATACGTGAAGAAAAAATAAACACGAACCTTTTTTCACGGGAATGTCAAAAAAACTTTTTCACCATTTTCAAATTTTTTTTTACATATCAAGTGGATTAAGTGATGCCAAGTCGATTAGTGATGACAGGTGATTCCACTTTTTCTTTTTTATAAATACATTCCACAAGTTCTACGTTTGGCTTAGGTGTATGTTATACTAGGTCTGTTTGGTAATTCAAAATTGTACATCGAATCGTATTTCTAATTAGCCCCGTTCCATGGAGGTGGTAGTTTACTCATGAGTAAATCTAGTACTACAATTCACACATGATCTTCTACACGAGGAGATGTGTGGTTGTTGTACTAGATTTCTACTCACCCCAGTAAGCTACCACCTCCAATGCAACTTTTAAGGCTAGTACGTACTTGTGAAGTATGTGCAAATTCCACAGAAAATGTGTATATTTTGTTACCAATTAAGTGATTATACCCGTAGCGCTATTATGCTATATGGAAATAATGAAAAATTTTTTCTTCATAAGAAGTGATGGGCACAAAAATGTGAGCTCAAGGTTAACCTGGTAAAATGGTAAAAATGGTAAACAAAGTGTCAAATCCATACAAAATTTTGACACATTTACCACTTTACTACGTTTACCAGATTTACCTAGATTTTACACCGTTTCATGAATACCCCTAATATAACTTATTTACGTACATTTTTTTTCAATTTGACCACGTATTCACGATCTGGTGCAACAGCCCTAGTAAAAATGTAAAATTTTATTTTTTTACAATAGATCGTGAACGCCCCTTTTCTTATCTATAGTAAATATTGAAGCATGAATGAAATCCGTGATGTTTTTTTTTACAAGGTTGTTCCTCCACTGTTGCTTCTTTTTTTTCCCATTTTTTATAATTTAATTCTTTGTTTTGTTCGGGTTAATTAATTTTCACAAATTATTTTACACAAAAACAAACAAGTAATGTTTAATGTTTATTTAAAACTAACTTAATTTACTTTTGAAAATTTTTTTGTAACTATTTTGTATTATCCTTATATATTTGTAATTAGCTTCTCACTAGCTTGAAAAACTCGAAAGCGAAAAATATGACAACTCTAAATTTTTGTTCTGTCTTGTGTCTTCGGAACATTCAATATACAGTGCTGCCAAGATTTCAGGTTAAGCCCCGATGCGTTTTTTTTGTCCAGTTAAGCCCGGTGGTAATAAAAAACACACCTATTATTTGCGAGATTATATCATTTGGGCTGTAGTGAAAACAGGCTATTAAGATACCTGTTTTTAAAATATAGCTGCACTACTTTAAGCCTGGTACGCTGCTCGCGCTAAATTTTAGCCGAGATAAAATTCCCATACAAGTTATCGATAATTTGTATGGGATCCATTTTAGCTCAGATAAAATGTTTCGATAATTTGTATGGGAGCTAAAATTTAGCGCGAGCAGCGTACCAGGCTTTAATGTTGCAATTTTGAAAATTTTCAAAAATGATTTTTTTTAGCTAATGTGATCACGGGCTTACTTTATATTTGTTTGGTTTTAAATAAACATACTTCTGGCATCACTTATAGTCATCAATTTTATACCAAAAACTTCAAACTGGTATAAATTATTTTGACAGTAGTAGAAAAAAACAAATACATAGCAGAAATAAATTTTTATCATTCCAAAAATTACAAACCTGCTATTTATTTGTTTATCTTGTAATTAATTAATTCTTAAACTAAAATGTCTTTGGTTGATATTGATTCTTGGTATGATTTTTATTGTATATTAAATTTCAATTTTGTTTAAAAACTTTAAATCTCTTCTCAGGCTTACCGAATACGAATCATGCGAAAAATTGAGTCACACAATTCTAGCAGAAATTGCGCGACGAGAACAAAACCGCCCCCAAGGCTACACCGAACTCACCAGGAAGATTACTGTATTTCTTGAACAATTTGAAAAAGAATTGCAACAATTAAAACAGAAATTAGATTCATCATCAAGGAATAGGTCTATGTAAGCTGATTTTAGTTTTTTACTCTAAATTATCTAGGTTTCATGAATTCTGCATTTGTTTTGAAGCACTTTTGAAGAAACAGAAAGACGCCAACGACTCATTGAGATTTTACAATCAAAACTTCAACAGTCTAGAAGTAAATTCACATCTAGCACGCGTTCAGACTTGCTTCCATCGTCTTCCGGGTCATTTTGGCAAGGAGACGATGTACCCATTATTGATACAAATAATGGAACTCAGACCGTGGAGCAATTAAAACAGAGACAGATCCAAATAATGGAAGATCAGAATCGAGGATTAGATGCACTGTCCAAGAGTATTGCCAGACAAAAGGAATTGGCTTCAATGTTGGGTCAAGAGGTTGATGAACACAATGGTAATGGAACACCCTTGTTTTTTATAAGCTTTCAGTTTCCTTTAATTTATTTGATTATTCTCAGTTATACTGGATAACTTGACAGACTCTATGGATCGAGTAGATAATAGAGTTCATGCTGAGACTTCTAATATTGGGTTAGTTAGTCAAGCAGACAGTACTTGGGGTAAGACTCTGGTTTGATATTATTTTGGATTTCTAATTAAATTTTATATATATCTCGTTTATCTCATTAATTCAAGGCTATTGGATGGTGATACTTGGTCTCTTTGTTGCCATTGTAATCGTATGGATTATATAACATGATTATTTGTTTGTCATTTTTATCTCTTCCTATCTTCTCGTTGTTTATTTTCCAAAGATCAAAGTTATATAGCTACCACGTACGTACATTTGTAAATCATAATACCTATTCTAATTTTTTTATAAAAAACAAATAAAAATATATATTTACATATTCTCAGTGTCTTTATTACGATTACTTACTTTTATTGACTTTTCATAACTAATTACTAAATTTGTTTAACTGAAATCGTTTTCAGTTTGGGGCAAATGAATCACTAGAAATTTGTCTTTATTTTATGCATTTGAAAGTTTATATTTTATTAACAAAGAACAATTACTTTTCTTCTAATTTCTTCATAATAATCAATATATATTTTATTTAGGTACAAGGAACAATTAACTTTTCTTTTAAATTCTTCATATTATCAATAATTGAAAGACTTAAGCCTTGACAGACAAAAGAAATCTTTTCATCACACCAACATTAATTTGTTTGTTTGACAAAAAAATTTCTTCATATTATATTTTGTTTATATTATTTCAATTAAAATTATCTGATAACCGTTAATTGGTTCCGATAACGAACGAAAACAAGAAATGAATTCCTAATGATTTCCTATGTACATTTTCTTAATTCTGTGGTGAATTACGTCATTAATAGAATGCATTATGATTATACCATGAATATAATGTGCAAACTGAATAGAAGAAACATTCTTTGATAAAGGATGTTCGTTAGCCATTGGTTATGTATGTATTCAAAATAGAAATAACGATATTTTTATATTTTATACACAGAAGTTCCGGTAAAGAATAGAGATAACCCTAAAATGGATGATAGCTACACACTAAAATAGAAAAAATATCCATCCCAACCATTTCATAAAATATAAGCTTTTTTCGATCAATTTATTTTTAATTTCATCATCTTACGTTTTTGTTCACCATAACCACGAATGAATGAATTTTATCAAATCAATTTTGTTTACTATTATTTTCTACAGTAATTAAATCACATAACTAGTTCAAAATTTCCATAGCTGTAGCATTTTTTTCTTTAAAACGGAATTGAAATTTCTTTTTCATTGGGAAATTTAAAAAAAAAAAATATTTTATTTGAAAAATTTTAAACACCTGTGGTATATAAAAAATCTATAGGAACGAGGTTGGGCAACTTTTTAAAAAATATGAGTGTCTAACATGAATTTCAAAATAGTAAGAGTTTCTTTAGAGTAATTAGGAAGATATTGGGCAGGTTCAGAAACGTTAGGGACTAAATATTTAGGTAATTTCTCGGCCTCTGATTGGTCAACTGTCAAAAAAAATCCTTCCAATTTAGGTAATTTTATTGGAAAGCTGACTGGAAAGTTAGGCAAGAAATATTTCCCTAAAAAATTAGGAAAGTTTTTTCTGTCAACATGACAGCTGATTGTTTTTAGTTACAGAGCTATGGCAGCAGAATTAAATTTGTGTGAAAAACGAGTAAAAAGTGCATTATCGGTTATAATTAATATTATTTATTTATTAAAATGCAGTGAAATTTGGTGTCTGCCCCATGTGATCTCTAAAATTCTCGAGTAAATTTCGAAATTTGGCAATAATGGCGTATCCAAACTAATTTAGGTCCATTTTCTTCACTCGGAGTTGAACATAACTTGAGAATTTTTATATTAAAAATTCTCAAGTTATGTTCTGTTCAACTCCGAGTGAAGAAAATGGACCTTAGTCAATTTGTTCAAATTTTCGTTCAGAAAATGACGTTACCTAAACATCTAGCCCCTAATATTTCCTGAACGTGCCTATTGGTACAAATATATATTTAAAAAAAAGGGGATTTAATTAATAAATTAATTTGACTGTATTATCTTACGTTTTTCAAAAAAAAAAAACAGCCACAAATGAGTGAATTCCATGTTTTTTTTTTCTCAAATCAAATTTTAGAATATTTTATAACTGTTTAATATTGATTATAAAAAATCTTACACTAACTTTTATTTAATGTAAAGTAAAAAACAAATAATTGTTACAAATATTTGTTTGCTAAATTTTAGCATGGGTATAAACTATTGCATAGGATTAGCTATGGCTTATCCTATGCTCCTCGAAATACTTTGATAACAACATGCATGTTTATCTTTTCTTCTTTGCTCACGACAGCATACCTCGAGGCTACCTATAAAACTGCTTTTGAACGGTCTTGATCTTACAAAATTATTCAGGGTTAAAGTTAAACTTACGTTTCCCTAGTTTCATTGCGAAGCATTGGGCACGTTCAGGAAATATTAGGGACTAGATATTTAGACAACGTCATTTTCTGAACGGAAATTTGAGTAAATTGACTAAATTAGTTTGGAAGTGATGCTATTGTCAAATTTCGAAATTTATTTAAGAATTGTACCGGTCGCATGGGTAAGACACCAAATTTCACTTAACTGTAATGAATAAATAAAATTAATTATAACCGATAATGCACTTTTTAGTTGTTTTTCACACAAATAAATTTAATTTTGCTAAATTAATTCTTTAATTAAAAACAATCTGCTGTCATGTTGACAAAAAAAACTTTCCTAAATTTTTAGGGAAAATTTTCTTGAATAACTTTCCAGTCAGCTTTCCAATAAAATTACCTAAATTGGAAGAATTTTTTTTGACAGCTGACCAATCAGAGACCGAGAAATTACCTAAATATTTAGTCCCTAACGTTTCTGAACCTGCCCATTCACTTCTCTTTCAGTATTAGAAACCGTTTCCTTTTGATTATGATGTTAGGCGCGAAACATTTTGTATATTGGAAAACGGCATAAATATCGATCAAGTGAAAATCAATATTCTACATTTGATTAAATTTTTTGAAACTCAAAAGCTGTTTCGATATGGGAGGTACACTTTTTAAACGAGATACAAAAAAAAAAAACATCTTTCAGAATTCCATTTAAATCATCTGTACATATACATATAAAAAATAATCAGCCTTTTCACAAAATATTCCTTTCGTATTGGAAGTTTGCAGCAAATGAGTTTCACGTGAATAAAATACCATCCAGAATAAATTGAATTTTACTTTTCCCCTATTGTGAGTTCCGGGCGAAAAGTTGTTCACGTCCCGAAAACTCCTATTTTTTTCTGGTAATATGCGAGGTTATCAATAGGCTCTTTTCTTCGGGTGAAATTTGGGCCGTGTGGAAAACTTTAAACGTGAAACTCACGATAAGGCTGATTTTATTTATGAACAGATTTTGTGATTATTTTTTCGGGACTCATAGAAAATTTCCTATACCAATGGAACTCGTGATAAGGTCGAAAATCAATAACCCTTCTTAAGAAGCGTCCAAAGTGAATCGATCCAGTTGTTCCAAGCTCGTTAAACAGAATTAGTTGGGAAACTCAACTATAAAATTTAACCTAGAGTTAGCTTTTAACCTGACTATTAAATTGGTTTTTGGTATTGTGAAATATGTAGAATTAAGGTAAAAATTAAAGCGAGCTTTAAATTTGATTATTAGTAAGGCCCAATGATTCTCTATTATCGTCATAGTAAACAAAACTCAAACCCTTGCAAAATTTTATATGGCAAGTAAAAATATTTTAAAACATTTTCGTTAGTCCTGTTTAAAGTTTCTTTTATTCTTTGGCTTTTATTTATGCCAACATATTTTTTACATTTGAATAGAATAGACTCTCATTTGCTACATCGGATTTTTTTTTTAAATACAAATTAAAATTAGAGGGAATCGAATGATGAACTTTTATCTTCGTTTTTTGTTGGATTAACATTTAAGACAGATCAGATGCATATGGAACATTGACCAAGTTTCCAATAGCTCCGATTGAAAGTTTTGATGAACCAGCTTTGCGGGCAGCCTATAAAAAAGACAAACAAAAAAATAAACCAATTCGTCCAAGATTAAAAAAAAAAAAAAACAAATAAATATAAACTCACAGATTGAATATCAGATTGGGACAGGGAATCGACGGCAGCAAGCATATTGTCAGCGCTTTGAACTGCTTGCTGGAGGGCAGCTTGGTTTCCAAGAGTTGCAATCAAACCAGCATCGGTTCCATAAGCTTCCAAAATGTCAGCCTTAAGGAGAGCCTTGCCACGGTTGACATCATCACCAGACACTGTGCCAGCCTTCAATACCCTAGCGGCAGCTTCAACGGCCTAGGAAATTTCTATATTAAAATGTCAGTTCACATAAAAGAATGATTCTTACCTTTCCGGCAACGCCAGCATCAGCAGAAACAACGAATCCAAACAAACCTCCATCAGAGTATGTAGCATTCAAAGCGCTGATGCATACTGGAGTGCTACCAGCAGCCGACGATGCAGCCTTAGCCAATGCTCCGTTGGTGTTGCCCCATTTGACAGCGGGTTGTGGAGCCAAAGCACGTTCCAAAACAGCGTAGGCAAGAGCTTCTTGTGGATTAGCGAAAACAGCTTCACCAGCGACCGCAACAACAGCACGATCTCCACCCTTCTCCTTGCGGATTTCTCCACCACAATACTTTGAAGGTGAATCCTTGCCACCGCCAGATTCCAACTCCAAGCTCTGTGCAAATCCAGAGAGCGTGTTTTGGTCGATACCAACACCAACTACGGCACAACGGCCAGCGGTGCAGTTGCTAGCAACAAAGTGCAACAAGGTTTCACTCGAAATCTTGCCAATTTTGTGCTTGGGGATGTACAATGAGTTGCCGAGTCCTGTACGGAAAGCAGCTCTATGGAGGAGTTCAACAGCACGAATCTTAAAAAAAAAAGAAAAAAACATTTCATATCGATTTACACATTAGCAAAATCTAATAACTTTAAACGAGCTAAAATTGTTTATAAAAATATAGACATATAATACTATATATAAAATTGGTTTCTCGGAAATGGCTCTAACGATTTCGGTAAAATTTTCAGAATTTATTCTTCTAAGTTCTAAGTTGTTAACTTTTAGAAAAATCCGCCTACTCATATATATTCTTTTTAAGTAACAACTGTAAAGATTTCAATGAAATTTTCAGAATTTGTTTAAATGGGCGAGTAAAACACGCCCACTTTTCTCATATATAAATTTTTTCGGTAACTACTCTAATAATTTTGATGAAATTTAGATTTTTTATGGGAAACTGAAAGTTTTTTTTTGAAATTCGGAAAACTACATGATACAATAGAAATTATAAAGTATTGATACGATTTTTTTAAGTAAAAATTAAACAAAATGGTTGCTCTGTAGCCCTTTTATGTTGACGCCTCAAGTTTTGCCCAGTTTCAAAAAATTATTAGCAATCAAAAAGTGAAAACGTATTCAATTTAAATATGTTACTGTGCTTAGCATGAACATAAATATAAATTTAGAAAAAAAAAGTGATAAATAACAATTAGAGGCCAAAAAAAAACGATAAAACACATTTTTTTATTAAAAATTTTTTAAACAAAATTTTTATTGTAATAATTACATATGTATATATTAGACTCTTAGGTTCATGCAGTGGCCAACGAGTCGATACGTTATTAAGTCGATAGCATCATTAGTTTTTGAATTACGTTGGAGTGCGCGTAAAAAAATCTATTCGATAAATATGCGTTTAATGTTTTCGTTTTCGTACTGCGATAGGTTTGATGCGTATGGGTTTTGGAGACTATCTAGGAACTTTTGAGGCTTAAGGTTTTATCATTAAGTATTATTTTTATTATCATTTAAATTGAAAATGTCGCTTTTTGTAATCCACGTTACCTTAGAAAGCCGCGAAAAAAACTTGGTAGATATTCGAATCTGGAAACAGGTAGCAAACTCAAATCCACTCCAAAAGATTCTATTTGCATTGAATCTTTATACTTTTGTCACTTCGGCGCAATTTTTTTACTCTCCACTATAAACTCCTGATCAAAATTAACGCACACTATTTTATACCCTTTATCTTATTTAAAAGGCTTTAAAATTAATTGGTGTATTCTTTTTGTGTTTGCTTCAAGGAAAACGAAAAACTGATACATATTTAAATAATTTTTGTTTTCTAAGAAAAAAAATTTTTTTAAATGGAAGCAGGTGACAGTTCTTTCTAATAATTTTATTCAATACTTGGTATTATCTTCTCCAGCGCATAAGTAGTTTGTTCATTCTACGAATTAACTTTTGAAGGATGTAACTCTTCTTTCACTGCAGTTTTCAGTTGCTCAAGACTGCTTGGAGGTGGATTTCGGTCGCGAATGTATCTCTTTAACATTTCCTAGACATGTTCTATTGAATATTAACCCGAATTTCTGTCAGGTCAATCCAAAGCTGGCATAATAAAATCTTGAAGATATTTTTAAACCTCTCTAGCAAATCTAAAGGTAATTGAAGCCGCATGCTGATATCAGTTAAGTATCTTTGAGTACTTAACGTAGGTCTAGGAGAGCTCACTAACTCCGTACGTGTTGTAAAGCAGATTTTACTTTATGAAAATTTATGACTATAAAATATGGTTCGCGGGTTGACAGACAGACTTCAGCAAATCTGTCCCCAAATCTTACCCACAAACATCTTATTCTATACCTTGAATTTTAGATCACTTCTTCTCATTTGAGACAATAACCATTTTACTGTGACATAAGGTAATAGTACTTTTTTTGAAAAATAAATACGATGTGCGTTAAATTTGAGCAGAAGTGTATTTAAATTTCCCATAAAAATTTAGAAATCTGTCAAATAGCATACAAATTTTAAAATGTTCCTCCTGACCAATTTTAAGTCGGCAATAGAAGTTGAATAAGTTATTTAGTCTAAGTATCTATAAATTTACCTTACTGTGTACATATTCAAAAAAAAATCTCAATAAAGTTACTACTTCAAAATACCTATTCTTTTTTAAATGGCTACCTTAAATTTATGGAGTGGGATTAAATTGGGACTATAAGTTATAACATTTAAAAATACCGAGCAAAGCTCAGTCACCCAGGTACTAATAATCTTACCTGTGGTGGTACGGCAGCAACTTGGGTCCTAATGCGTGGAGCAACATCACTGATTTCCCATGGCTTAAATGCTGGAGCAATGATGTCTTGTAACAACTTTAATCCAACTTCCTGCTTATCGCTGGTTGTCTCGATGGTGTAGGTGAGGAGTTCCCTATCTGAGGAAGCAGTCAAGCTTCCACCGATTTGCTGCAAGTTCCTGGTGATTGAGAAACCAGTCCTGTACTTGGTTGTGAGTCCAGCAGCAATACGAATGATGTGATTGGCACCAAGACTGTCATAGTTCTCATTCCGAGATCCAGCACTTGATTCAAATTATTTAATAAATTATTTCAATTTTACATAATAAAAGAGTTCAAAAACTTACCGGAAAACTACAGATACCCTGGTTACTGGCAGCGAACTCTCGGCAGTAGCAACAACAACTTTGTTGGGCAGAACATTTGATTGGACATCGGCTGCCTTGCCAAGTGGTCGAGGGCAGGCTTGTGCGGCAAACCCACGTTTCTATTAAAACACAAATTAAAAAAAATATTAAAATTAAATTCATATAACGATGATTTAATATTTTGACAAGAGCCAAGAGGAGGAAAATTTTCTTTATGTTTTACGTAACAACGCGTTTGAGTTGAGGTCAGGTTAGATGGGGAATTTTTTTTTCACACAAGCAATTTATTGATTATTGAATTTTTGTTTCAAGTACTTACAGCGACAACACGCAGGAAGGGTACTTTGCTTGCATTACTAGCCATTATTTACAGGAAAATGTGAATTAAATTTTGTGATAAAAATTTTTTTAATGCTTCCGCACAAGACGTGAATATTTTTTCGACAGTTCGTCTGATTTCTTGCCAAGGGGTTGTCTGATCAGCAGGCTGGACAACTTTGTGGAATAAAAAAAAGACAACCTGTCAAAAATTTTTGCATGAATTGTAGTAGATTATTATATCTAGTGATGGGAGAAGTTGTAAGTTTAAAAATTTAGTAAGGCTGTATGCGCATTGAATAGTTTTGTAACAAAACATAAAAAGATAACCTTATACTATGTTTCCACCTACGCTAAATCCGAGATTTAGCTAAGTAGATTTAGCTCAAATCTCGAGATTTATTCTAAATCTCGGTTTGAGCGTAGCTGAAAATCTTGGTTTTAGGCTATGTGAACCTAAATCCACCATTTAGCGAAGTAGATTTAGAATAAATCTCGAGATTTATTCTAAATCTACTTAGCTAAATCTCGGATTTAGCGTAGGTGGAAACGTAGTATTACACCGAAACAAAATTTTTATTTTATTTTTTAAATGTGAAGTATATATAAGTACTTTAAAAGCGTTTTTACTACCACATCCAATGGAACAGGGCTAGTGTATAGTTGAAAGTACTAGATTATCGATTTCCTTTAGAGGTGGTTGACTACTCATGAATAGAAGCAGCGTTTCCTATATGGAGGTGGTAGCCCGACAAACAATTTTGGATATATAAAGCTTTAAGGCTTAACTACATTGGCTCAAAAAGTGAAAAAGTACAAAAGTGAAAATTTTCAAACGCATTTTTGTATAGTTTTTCGGCGTGAAAAATTAAAACAAATAATGCAGAAAGCTTATTTTTTGGTCTAATAAACAATTTGTATACTCTTTTTCACAAAACAATTGCGCTAGCCAGAAAAAAAATATTTTCACTTTTGTACTTTTTCAAAAAGTGGTGTATGTAGTTAAGCCTTTACAGATGCAATTGTTGCTCCTGTAAAGCTATACCCTACTAACAATTTTGCTTCTATAATGCTTTACAGAAGCAACAATTGCATCTGAAAAGCTTTATAGAACCAAAATTGTTTGTCGGGTATAGAAGCAAAATTGTTGCTCATTAGTAGAAATCAAGTACAACAACTTCACATTATTAGCTCAAAAAGTGAAAAAATGAAAAGTGAAATTTTTCAACCGTATTTTATTTTATAGTTTTTTTCGGGTGGAGAACTTAGCCCCGTTCCATTGGAGGTGGTAGTTTACTCATGAGTAGATCTAGTACTACAATTAACACTCTACTCGAGGAGATAGGGATGTGTAGTTGTTGTACTAGATTTCTACTCTCGAGTAAACTACCACCTCCAATGGAACAGGGCTTTTGAAAAAAGATGCAAAAGGCTTAAGCTCGTATGATACTTCTTTTTTCTCTTATTTTTTAAACTTTAAAAAAGCAAACAGAGCAGTACGAAATTTTCCAAATACAAAATCACTTGAAGGGTGAGCGCGTAAACAATATACATACAGAGAAAGCCAAAAATGTCAACAAAAAAGTACTAAAAATATACTAAAAAAGAAAATTTGTTTACCTTTTTCAGGTTCTTCTGATGTTTCTTGCTTGAAACTTGACAAATCAATTGAAGTTTGTTATTTTCTTCATTTGGTTGAGATTGAAATTAGGATTTGTTGATAAAATAGCCAGACAAAGTTTTTTTTTCCGCACGTCATATTCCGCGTTTTTAACTTTTTAAAAAGTAAAAGTATAACTACAACGGCCACTTTTTGCAAAAAGTCAAAGAGTGAAAATTATCAAACTCATTTTGTGACAGTTTTTCCGCCCACAAAATTAAAAATAATGATGCAGAAAGCTGTCATTTGCTTAAATTATAAATTCAAAAATAACAAATTTTCTTCGTGTTTATTCACAGAAAATGGTCAATAATTGTTAAAAAATTAGTGGTGTGCGTGGTTTTTCGGTTTAAAACAATTAAGAATTACGGTAGCTGACATTGGTCGCCAGATTGTAATGCTTGGACAATTGGGCTACCAATTTCAGTTTGGAAGATATAACTTTTTTATGTGTACTGTGTGGAAAAGCTTTTGAGTTTTTTTTTTAATTTTTCGATTAAATTTTTTTCAATTTCAATTTTTTCTACCTGGCCACACTGTCAATCCAAATACATTCCACAAAGATGAAAACAAAAACAAAATTTTGTTGACACCTCTCTCTCATGTATATCCATCTCTCTCCCTCTTACTCACTCGAAAAAAAATCAAAAGTCACTTGACTGCCTACAAACTGACGTTTATACAATTTTTTTTCTCTAGCTTGATCGTTGCTCTTCATGTTTTCACCACTCGCAAAGGAAGAAAAAAAAAATAATAATTGTTTTCCTACAATTTTTTTTCCCATATATCTCCCATCTGTATGTGATTTGTTACCACGATAAATTTGCTCAAAAAAAAAAGTGAAATCTATTAATTACAATATTAATTTAATTGAATTCCATTACTAAAAAACAATGGCATCCTTCTTCAATGTGGGAGGCTTGGGCGGAAACCCTTTTTCCACCCCTGTTGGACAAAGAATTGGTAATTAAATTATAAACTTTTTTTTATATTCAAATTCCTTAAAAAACCAATGTTTTTCAATTACTAAGATATTATATTGTAATCTAATGAAAATGTATATAATTTTCCCAATAAAAAACCTAGGATTGCATTTTCTTTCTGTTGTTTTTTTTTTGCGTCTGTGTTTTCATACGATTGATTTCTTCGGTCTGCTAACGACGATGATTTTTTTTTCTTCATGCTTCCCATTTCCCCACAAGCTTTTTTGTAATAATTATTTTGTTGCGAAATATTTTTTCTTTTTTGCTTGTCTGTCGGCATTTCATAAAATACTATGCTAGAAAAAAAGTAAAACAAAGAGTCATTTGTCTTATCTTGTTGATGAATAATAATAATAATAAAAAAAGACTGATTGTGGTGATCCGATTTTACCTAATCAGATTTTTTTTCCTGCCTGCACACGTAAACCACTTTTTTTTTCGTAGAGTTTCTGGTTATTATGAAGGTGAAGGTGCATCGTGCATGTATGTTTATTTTTTTTTTTTGCTTATTTTTTATTGAAAAGGCAAACCTAACAACACAATCTTGCCGAAACCTCACTCTTTTTCTCATGGCCACCTCATCTTAAATGCCTTCCTGCTTAACACCTCTCATCAACCTCAACAGGGGCTATATTATATTCGATAGAGATGATTGTGTTTACAATTTAAATTAGAAGAGTTTTGATAACGAAATAAACCTCCATTAGTCACATTCGTATTAATTAGTCAGTCAGTTAAGTAGAGCGCAGTATACAGCAGTTCAGCAATAATGCACACATAGATGAGTAGCTGTAGATTTAGTTGATATTTGATGTTTGGAAGCGTAACCAGATGATGTGTCGCCGCTGCTGCAAGAGGCGGCGGAAAGGGTGTCCGGTGTGTGTCCCCGCAAACGGCCCCGCACTTGGAGGGGCCGAAAAACCATATCTCTTTTCTTTATTCATAACAATCAAACAAAAAATAATTCAAATTGGCTTGTTTCCATTCGATTTCCATAATTTAATTGAGTTGAGTGAAAGCATGGTGTTAAGTCTTAACTACACTGGCCACTTTTTATAAAAGTACGTAAGAAAAGAAAATTAAACAATTTAAAATAATTGTTTTACTTTTTTTTCTAAAATGAAGTAAGAAGTATTTCTAAATTAAAATAAATATCTAATAGCTTTATTTTATTACAGCAATTTTAGAAAAGTAGGTAAAATTTACTCAAAAATGACTCTAACCATTTTATGAAAAAGGCGATCAAGTGTTAGTTTTTAATATTTTATATCTTTTTATGAAGAAAATTTGATTTTTTATTTGAAAAGTCAAATTGTAGAAAATTTTACAATTAATTTTTTCTGAAATTTGGAATGTAGATTAATAATTTCTGCAAAATTTCATACCAACTTTATTTAAAATAGTTTTTTTCCGAAAAATGTTTATAACGATTTTGATTTTTTTCTAAGAATGCGCCTTAAAAGAAATCAAATTGCTGAAATTAATTTAAGATTTTGTTATTTTGCTTGATTTGGAGAACTAATTATTTTTTTTGCTGATATGTACTTACATTATTTAACAAATCTTATTTATATAAAAAGTTTTAAAAATTAAAGCAATTTGAAATCTAAAACAAGTTCGTGAGATCGAGTCGTTCATTTTGTTTTTCATCTACATTGAAAGAAAACACCTATTGTCTTAAGTTTATTATAACAATTTTGAACTTGAACGGAAGATTTGATACTTTTTTCAAAATGAATACTCTAATATCATTTTCCTAGAGGCCCCGCAAATTTACTCTCGCACACGACTCATTTTAGTGTAGCGCCGCCTCTGGCTGCTGCCGCATCGTTTGTTGGCCGCACCGCACCGCATCTCTCTTTCTATCTCTGACTTTCTGGTTTGAATCGATCTTTCAATTGAATTCAAAGGTAAATATGTGAATGTATCTGCTAGAAGCTAGAGTATACAAAAAAAAATTATTAATAATATTATGATTTTGAATACCGACGACAAAGTTTACTAGCGAAGTATTGAATGGCATAGTTGAATATTTTGCAACATCTATAAAAATCAACTTTGTGTATGTAATTGGAGAAAATATTTACGCAATAGATTGTTGCACAGAATGTATACAATTCAAGTAATAATAATAAACAAAGTTTCAATTAGAAAATAAACAATTTTACGTTTATAATGTTGAGTCAGGCTTTTATTCTATTCGAAATTAAATAAATGTTTTGATTTAGTTTTCAGTTTGTAAAAGGTCATTTCGCTAACGTATAATTGATTGCTTCTTATTTCCGAATCTTATAAGCACACTATCGGTGCCAGAGCATATCCAAATTAATCGTTTACTGTTAAGACGCATTTGCAAAAGAGCTGCTTCGAAATGCGAGGCACTTTAAATCCTTGCAAAAATAATTGCTTTTCTCGGCTCTCACTAGTGGACACAGAAATTGAACGCATATTTTGAACCCTTAAAGTTTTATTCTGTGTTCAGATGTTGTAAAAGGGAATGCATTTTTTGTATTGCTACTTATAATTAACAAGTGTTTAAAAACAGGGCATCCCCAAACATTAATCGAAAATGTTAAAAAATTGGTTTTCGAAAAAATCGATGTTTGCACTTAGTCAGCTCAAAGTCCTGGGGTCGAACTACGGCATACGATCGTTAACGTATGGTTGCTATGTGTCCCTATCTTTTTCTAATAATTAAATAGAGAGAGCAATAGTCAAAGCGTTAACGTATGATCGAAATCGTGTGCGGTGATTCGACCCCTGATCTTAACCCTAAAGAACATTTTTGTATCTTCGTTTTATTCAAAAGATCTTTGGGTCGGAATCAAAGTAGAGTGCTACTCTACTCTCATAGGTTAATTTTTATGCTAAAATAAAACTATTTCTGTATGTAAAATCAAAAGTGTAATATTTCTTCATCCATGTATGTTCATGTATGTTTTCTAAACAAAAAATTGTTATTCCAGTTTTTTGTTTTTGAGTTTTTCAATTTTAAAGATGATTTTGCCATTTATTGATGTAGTTAAGTCATAAAAGTACTGAGCAAATGTTTTTTCCCTGTGACGTGCTTACCAAATGGATAAAATGCATTTTTGCATTTAACACTTTTTATGGATTTTCTCAGTATTACAACCTAAAAGTATATTTTAAATGCAAAATGCTGATGCTCTGACATTTTACCTGAGCCTGAAAACCCTAACCTTGAATATCCGTCAAATAGAGACCAAAATATAACATTTTTAAAACCACACTGTTGAGTATTTTTTTAGAGTTTTTTGTTCAGTTTGAATCACATGAAAACTCTCAAAAAAAAGTCTCGATAATTTTGGTTTAAAAAGCGTATATTAAGAGTTCTATTGGTCGGATATTCAAGATTAATGTCTTCAGACTCAGGGAAAATGACAGAGCATCATATTTTGAATTCAAAATCAATATATTATTCACTTTGTCCTTTTCACATTGCACAATGCATTAAAACTATGAATATTGCAATATCTTACATTCTTGATGCTTTGCAGCAAAACTTCCATAGTAAAAATTATTCCTAAGTTATAGTTCTTTCATTTGATACAAATTTCATTAATGGCCGCCGAACGTCCAAAATGCCCATTCTCCTTTGAATATGAAAACAACTTTTTTCTGGGTTCCTTCATCATCGTAATCTTGGTTTTATTGTTATAACTACGAAATTCTTTTTGTAGCACGAAACCAATACTTGTTACATGTGTGTAGCAAATTCCTAAATCCTCAAAGAGTGCATATGTTGTATGATAATTTTAAGTTTAAAAAATTTAAGTCTTAAAATATAAACTTTTTTTTTCATTATAGAACAAGCCACCGATGCAACATTAGCATCGGAAAATTGGGCTCTCAATATGGAAATATGCGATATGATCAATGAGTCTTCCGATACAGCACGTGATGCTATGAAAGCAATTCGTCGGCGTCTAACCCAAAATGCTGGTAAAAATAATCAAGTGATTATGTTTACTTTGACAGTTTTAGAAACATGTGTAAAAAATTGTGGCAAAGCATTTCATGTCTTGGTTGCACAAAAAGAATTCATTCAAGAATTGGTCAAATTGATTGGACCTAAAAATGATCCTCCAGCAATTGTCCAAGAAAAAGTATTGAGTTTAATTCAAATTTGGGCTGATGCTTTTAAAAATCAACCTGAATTGAATGGTGTTAATTTGGTTTATCAAGAACTTAAAAATAAAGGAATCGAATTTCCCAATACCGATTTGGATGCTATGGCACCAATTTATACACCACAAAGGGTAAATTAGATGATAAGATTAATATATGTTTTATTATTTTCTAACTAACTGAAATTTATATCTCACAGAGTGTTCCAGAGCCACCACCAGTTTTGCATCAACATCAACCTACGTCTCCACAGCATATTGGAGCACCAAATCCGGGAGTAGCTGTGAGATAAAATTTTCAATTTCTAGATTTTAGTTTAATAATGAGAAACTATTTTTGTTTTAGTTAAGCGGACCGACTGTCCTCACACCAGAGCAGACAACAAAATTACAATCGGAGTTGGAAGTTGTTGGCTTTAGCATGTCAATTTTGGGTGAAATGCTAAACGAGTTGAAGCCTGGCGAAGAAGATCCAGAAGATTATAAACTTTTTACTGATTTAACTCAAACTTGCAAGTAAATTGTTGCTATTTAAATTCATACATTATATCTACGAAAATAATTTTAATTATTTATTCTTTAAGGGAAATGCAAGGAAGAGTTGTTGAGTTGATTGGAAGAATTAGCAACGATGAAATTACCGCTGAGCTGCTTCGTTTAAATGACGAATTAAACAATTTGTTCTTACGTCATCAGAGATATGAGAAGAACCGTGCACCCAATGCTACTGGTACAACATCTCCATCGGCTATATTAGGTGCTGCTATTGGTGTGCCAAGTCCCGCTGCAGGTAAACCAATCATTATCGATATTGTGTTCTTAAATTCTTTAAAATGAAATTAACATTAAAAAGCAGCAAAAGATCCAGCTAAGGAAGCTCTGATTGATTTGAGTGATACAGCTAGTGGAACAGATTTGTTAACTTCACAATTTTCTAAATTTGGTAATAGTAATTAAGTATAGTTTATTTGATTTAATTAAAAAACAAATTATATGCTCCATTAGATGTGGGATCTTCATCATCACAATTACCAAAGGTTAACGATGTTCCACCACCAGCAGGTGTTAAAACTTCTGCTACCCCACAACCAGCAGATGAATTCGATATGTTGGCACAATCTCGTAAACAAAGTTCCGAAATAATAAGGTTGTTTTCATAATTAGTAGAAAAGTTATTTCTTGTTTTCAATCAAATACTTTTTTTTGTTTAGTAAAACTGGTATATTAAAAGACATTCCATCAGTAGATGCAACAGCGGGAAGTGTCGGCTCACCATTCAAAAAACCACCCATGGAGGGGGTAAGTAAAGTAAGCAGACAATCAGGTTTTATTTTATTAAAATTATTTTGGGATTTTACAATTCAAACTAAAAAAACACATTTTTTTAATTTAAATGGCTTATTTTTATTCTCAAATTCAAATTCTTGTTGGGTTTTGTGCTTTTTTGTTTTATATGTCTGCTATAAAATGTAAATTTGCTTGTTTTTTTTTTTATAATTTTTTTTCAATTTTAATTTGAAATAATTTTTAAGTTACAATTTATGGTTTTATTTTTCGCGCGAAGCTACCACCAAAAGAGAGTGAATTCGATGAAATGGAGGCGTGGTTAAGCAATTCTGTAAGTAAGGTGTTTTTAGTGTACATACATATTTAATATTTCTTTGTTAAAATTTTATTGATCACAAAAAATTAATTATTAATAACCCATTAATGCTTCTTTAAATTATGCTTTTTAACATAATTTTTTGTTTTTTTTTTTTTTATCAGTTTTATTTTGTTTTGATACTTTAAAGTATTTTAACAGAACGATTTGTATAAAATTTATCAAAAGATATGTATAGAAAAAGATTAATTTCCCCTTTTCGACTGATTTTTTTAAGAATAAAAAAAAAATTATAAGCAACCCTAACAACAAATTTGATGCATTTTATACAAAAAAATCTGTATTTTTCAGATTGCAGTAGTTCAATAATGTAAAAAACGTAAACAAAATTTTAATATTAAATAAGTAGTCGTTAACAAGAGTTGAGAAGATTTGTTTGATTAAAATATTTTAACCAGCTCTTAAAACGCACAAAAGAAACGGTCTCTCAGATAAAAGTTTCTTTAGCACATAAATACTAATATAATGCTTTTTATTTTGTTTTTTTTTTTTTTTTTGACACAGTATTTGAAAACTAATACTATAAAAAATAAAGTATTTGTTGTTGTTTTCTTGCGAAATTATGCACTTTATTTTGCATTCTTGGTATACTAGTTTTCAAAGTCTTATAAAAGTCTAACTAGTTGACGCAGGATGTAGAATATCTCCTTTCTTTAGAATGGGTGGAACTATTAATCGATTGCTCTCCTTCTTTGGAAACATTCATCACGACAGGTTTCTGTTCTGAGTATCTAGCCTTTAGAAGATCGTTTTACCTTAAGAATCAAATACAAGTTATAAAGTAGATAGCTCATTCAATGTTCAATCCTGATCTTTTACTTTATTCAATATTTTGTTCAACTTATGTATCTTTTTTTACTCAAACAGCATAAATGGGTTAATGAATTGGCATCAAATTTAAATAAATAAATTAATAAATTTAAATTAATAAACAAGAAACACTACTTATTCTTTAAAAATTGCATCAATATGTAATGTATACATATGTATATATATTTTAAGTAGCTGTTGGAATTGTAAAATTTATTTCTATTAACTAATATTCACACTGCTATCATCTAATTTCAAATCATAATCTCCTAACAAAAAACACACTTGCAGCTATTCATCCAATTCATTCATTTGACAACAAAAAATATATATTTCTTATGTACTTTTATTTCTTTTGCTTGCTAGTAGTTTTGTCGAATTATATATTTTTTTTTCTTATTTTATATAAAAATAAATAAATATCTTTTTTTATAAACACAGAAAGAGAATGAAGGACCCGAAGAAACTCTCACTAGTACAGAATTTGACAAATTTCTAGCCGAGAGAGCAGCAGCAGCTGAAAGCCTGCCTTCCGTAGCATCACCCGGCAGCGATGATTCCTCCAACAATAGTCGCAAAAAGAAGTCATCGAAAAAGGAAGATGAAAACCTCCTTGCACTTTGAAGTGATCCTCGTTGATCCTTTCCATAAAATTAAACTTTATATTTAAAAATATTTTTAAAATTAAGTAAACAAAAGATAAAACAAAAAAAAACAAATCAATATGTCTAATCTTATAAAATTATATATTCTATACGTAATACCACACAACTACACCCAATCAATATTATATATATATATATAAATATATTATTATAGCGAGGAGCCATAACCTGTTAGTTGAATATTTTTGACTTAATTTTATACACTTTCTTCTACTAGAACCTTTTTTTTTTTCTTGTTTATATTTATGCAGCTCTTTTTACATAATAATTATTAAATTTAAATATAAAACTTCTTATATTTTTATTTAAAAAAATAATTATTTAAAACATTGTTAATATATTTTTTTTCCTTTTTTTTGTTATTTGATTGTAAAGCAGAATATACGAGTATTGTGTATTAAGAGACAAATTATTGTATGTCATTTGAAACAAAAAATATACTGTATTGTTTATTTTTTGGGCCAATTTGTGTAAATATTCTACTGATGTTGGTAAAAAATTAAAATTTATTTAAGCTAAATACGATAAATAATATTTGTTTTTTTTTTATATTATTTCACTTACATTTTCGAAGATAACATGAATTTGTTGCTTGAAGTTATAAATCTTAAAGTAATTGTGTTCTTGTCTTTATGTTAAAGATCTTTTAAATAATGTTTACATGAGAAGTGGTGAGGTTGCCTGTTACTATTGATTGATTCAATGTGAGCTGCACTACACACGTAAAATCTGGGAAATTTTTATTCGCGATAGTACGAACCAGGTTTTCTCTTTCGTATAAAAAGTACCCATACGCCATACGTCTTTTTTAAGGTCGATTAATACGTCAAACATCTTTTTGCACGAAACTTAGCTTTTATGAAATTATTTACATTTCTTTTTTTATAGGCGTTTAATAATTTACAATAGCAATTTTTTCTATAGAAAATCAGTTTAGAATAGAATTTTTTACACTTGGTTTTTCAATGACCAAGAAAAATTGGTCAAATTTCTTAACGCAACACATGCAAGATATTTAACGTATTTTTAATGCGTTCAAAAGGCAATGGCATACGACATTCCAACACAATCGCGAAGAAGAGGCAAACCTAAAAACTGATAGAGCAACAACAATTGCTTGCTGTTAGGCCTTAGACATGGAATAATTCTAAACCGGGAAGAAATTCAAAATACTCGTACATGAATTTGTTGCTTGAAGTTATAAATCTGAATCTTATAGTAATTGTGTTAGATCTTTTAAATAATGTTTACGTGAGTAGTGGTGAGGTGGCCTGCTTCTATTGATTGATTCAATGTGCACTACACACGTAAAATCCGGGGAATTTTTATTCGCGATAGTACGAACGAGTTTTTCTCTTTCGGGGCAATTCCATGGTAACTCACGTTACATTCACAAAAATTTCCGATACATAAATAATTTTTTTTTTGTTAATTTTAATATAAATTGATACGAAATTACTATCCATGAACGGAGCATAACTATTACTTTCATAATTAACAAAACAAATTTTCTTTAATTTAAGTATTTGCTTGGGATAAATAAAAGTATGATGGTAACTCACGTTACAAAAATCGGACACGAGATTTAAGAGTCCCACAGTATGAAGTTTTTTCTACGAAATTAAGAATCTTAATTTGTTTTAAATGAAGATTCCATACATAAAAAATTACAAACTTTTAATATCAGTGACAAAACGAAACATTTATTCGATATTTCGAGGAAAAATTTTAAAATGTTTAGGTAACTCACGCTACATTATTTTGGTAACTCATGTTACCTGCGATTTGTGGTTCCAAAAGTAAAGAAAAGATGCATTTTCACTCAAGTTTTTTTTAAATCGAATATTGTGTAACGAAGCTTGCTTAAATGTTAATTTATTTTAGCAATCACGAGGGCATATTGTCATGGTCACTATTAGATTCATCCAATTTTCTGTGGGCTTGTTTTTCCGTCATTTTCATGTGAAATTCTTCTGTAGTTGGCAGCTTATGCTTTAAAAATGCTTTAAGATTATTTATTCTCCTTGAATTTAATTTCTATCCATAAGGGAATACAACAAAGAATCTTTTCTTGCAACTTGCATAAAGTGTTACCGTTTTTAAATAGTAATTTGCTATTACAAAAAGTAAAAAAAACTGCATAATTTGTTTAAAATTCGTGTCCACTTTGTCATGGAATTACCCTTCGTATAAAAAAAGTACTCATACGCCATACATGTCTTTTTTAAGGTCGATTAATAAGTCAAACATCTTTTTGCACGAAACTTAGCTCTTATGAAATTAATTACAATTCACTTTCTATAGGCGTTTAATATTATACAATAGCAATTTTTTCTATAGAAAATCAGTTTAAAATAGAATTTTTTACATTTGGTTTTTCAATAACCAAGAAAAATTGCGAAAATAAGAGGCAAACCTAAAAACTCATAGAGGAAACAAATACAACGACAATTGCATGCTGTTAGGCCTTAGACATGGAATAATTCAAAACTGGAAAGAAATTCAAAATACGCGTACAAATTTATTAGTTTTTCAGATCACGGTCGTCTGTTTCGGTCTAATTTGAAAACGATAATCAAAATTGATTCCGTACAGATTAGAAACGGATATTCTGATTTCCACTCGATTTTACTTTTAAGTTTTGCCAAATTTGAGGACAACAAAACATTCTCAAAGTCAGCAAATCATGTATAAAAAATTTGTTAAAATTTATAAATCTCGTGTGTATTTATAATTTCTATTGCTTCCTTTTTATAAATTTAATTTCCTAATTATTAAACATAATCGTACTAAATAAGGCATGTTTTCGTGAATGTTTAGTGACGGCACAGTTTCTATTCTATTTATTAAAGTATGTACTATGTTCGAAGAATGTTATATAAAATTTAAGGTTGTCGTTTGTACTTAAACAACAAAAAACGACTTGCTGAAAGCAAAAATGGAAATTAAGGTAAAGCAATTATCGAACCATAGGGGAGAAGAGGTTGGAGAACTCCGAAGTTAAATTTCTAATTTAACTCAAATTGGCGCCCTCAGAGCAAGTCGCTTTCTTGTCGTTTTAGTAAAAACGACTTACGTGATATTCGGATAAGAGTAGAATTGCGGTACCCTTCAAAACTTATTGCTGGATCATCTGAATTCAAAATATCAAAATTCATTCGTTAATTTGTCGTTTTCCCCAGGTAATGCTGGGAAGTTTTTTGAAATTTAAATTTTTCGCTTTTATGGAATTCTTTAATTTTTAGGGTAACAAAAAAAACGGTTTATGTAATATTGTGAAATAAATAAATACCATTAATAAAGGAGAATGGGCATTTTGTACGTTTCGCGGCCATTAATGAAAATGGTATCAAATGAAAGAAAGTTAATCTAAGGTTAACCTTTTACTATGGACGTTTCGCTGTATTGCATTAAGAGTGTATGATATTGAAATATTAGTATTGTTAATGCATCGTGCAATGTAGTAAAAATTAAATTATATTTTCATTTCAATCATAAAATATGATATTCTGTTATTTTCCATAAGCCTAAATATCGATCTTGAATATTTTTGAAAGAAGAATATTTGTTCTTATAATCGCCGTTACAAGTTTGTCTATAATGAATTACCCCACATAAAAACAGAACCTCGAAAACAGCCCAAATGACGTTTTTTAGCATTTTATAACGGTAATATTTCAAAAACGGAGGCCAATCAAATTTTTTTGAATCCAGATTCGAGTTCAGCACACTGAAAACCTTTAGAAAAGTATATCTTGGTTCTTGTGGCAAAAAAAAAAGTTCAATTTTGTTGACCAGTGTAATGAGAAAATCTATAAAAAGTGTTAAATGCATAAATGCACTCACCAAAATCAATAAGAAACCAGCAAACCAAATAGACGTAATTATCAACAAGAAAAATAAAACAATAATTTCCTATGAACAGCAGCGAATATACGCCTGTTCAAAAAATACATTTTAATTTTTTATTTAAATTATTATATTTGTTTTACAAATAAACCAACATTACTGTTGGCTATACTTAAGCAAGAAAATAGAAAAAAAAAACAAAATTGAATTATAAATTATGCTTCAACAGCCATTCCCAAAACCGAGTTAATACACTCTTCCTTATTAATCAAATGACAAGTCTTATTAACTAGCGCCATCAATTGATTAGTATCCTGTGCCCAATTATTTAATATATCCGATGAAGTCTTCTTTGTTGTGAAATAAACAATCTCTGCCGGACGATCAATTTTAACTCGAATTGTATCAGCATTTGCTAGCTTAGACAAATACTCTTCACATTTGTCAGTTGGCAAAACAAGTAATTCACTCATTCTCTTCAAATAAATCCGAGAATAATAATTCGAGATAATACGAATATTGTGCTCGATTAAACGATCTTTTAACTCAGTTGCACAACGTTTGCCATGCACTGAATTCTCTTGAAAGATAACATTCTCTGTGAGAATAAAACCAAATTCAGCATCAAATGCATCGAAATTAATCAATTCTTTGCACATAAACAAACGGAGAATCTCTTTATAAACAGGAATGTCTTCAAGAGTTTTGTTTTTAGCTAAATGAGCCATCATATCGTTTTGTTCATTGTCATAAGGCGCTAAAATGCAATAGACAACTGCCAATTTAAGCTTTTGCTTTTGATCTTCAATTTGTTCTTTTGTTAATTGAGGTGGCTTTGCAACAACCTCTTCTTCTACTTTCTTCTCCTTTTCTTTCGAAGGAGAACCAGTTGCTGGAGCGGGTTCCTCTTTGTCAGCCTTCACTTCGACTGGTTTTGGATCAGCAATCGCTTGATAATGACGGGAAGTCTTCAAAAACGATGTATCTCGATCGAGACGAATCATCAAGTCGTAAAACTTGACCTTTAGATCCTGCTGCTTGGGATCATCAAAGAATTTAATACTAATTTTCTTAGCAATGATCTGAGTGGAGACATAATCTTCTTTAAGCAAACACAATCGCATTTGCTCCAAAATCAATTCAACCTTTTCCCTTTTATCCATCGAACCATAAGTCTCGACTTGGAGTTCTTCCATTACAGCAGCAGCTCCAGCAATATCTCCTTCGGCTTCTTTAATGTCAGCCAGGATCTTTGTCAATCTGGCTCTTTCAATTTCAACATAAATCTTGCCCTCAGTCACTGACCTCAAAGTATTAATCAAACTCAATTTGACAGCTTTGTTGGGAGTCTTGTCAACATAACTACAACATTCTTGAATCATTTTACTCACAGCTTGTTTGAGTTGAGACCTTCTACGAGCTAAGAGAGTAATGAATTCATTGAGGGCATTCCAATTGCCAGCATTGAAACAAATTTGACAAATTGCAACTAAAACACGAGAGCAGGAAACCATATCGGCACCTAAGCGAGTTTGTTTTTCTAATTGCAACATTGTTTCGATAGCGGCGTGGAATTCATCGGGATTGGATTTGGCCTGGGCGATGGCTTTGGGAATTTTTTCATCGCATGTTGGTTGATAGTCAACTTCCATTTTGGTGATGCGACCGCCGTCAAACATGTAGTTATCCATTGTTGCAAGTGTTTTTTTCTTTTTTCTTGAAAATATGCACAAAAGCTATTCAATACCTGGTAAATATAGTTTATTTATTTTATAAGTTTTATGTAGTTTTTAGATTTGTTTAAAAGAATTAACCTTATTTTTGCAAAGAATACAAAGAATTTTGCCGAATAATGAAGCGAAGTCAGACACTGACGAATGAGAATGATAATTTTTTTTCGTTTCCTTCAAACAAATATGGTGTTGTCTCTTTTTGTTACATTACAGTGGGGTACAGAATATGATGATAGTTATATGGTTGTTTTCTTTTAAAAAGACTTTGGTTTTTGAGGTAGTATATTTGTCCTTTTTTTGTATACGTGATTTATCATGTTGTTTCTTATTTTGTATTTTGATGTCAACAGGGTGATGCTATTCGATTTTTGTGGATGGTATTTGTTGTAGTTTAGACGATGAAACTCTAAGGCGGTAATAACATTGGCCACATTTTCCTCGCTAGCGCAATTTATTTGTTTAAAAGAGTAGCTATACAAATTGTTTTTTTGGACCAAAAAATAAGCTTTCTGCAACATTTTTGTATTTTTTCTACTTCAGGAAGTCATCAGAAAAGCAGATTGAAAATTTTAACTTTTTCACTTTTTGAGCCATACATTGGCTTTAACTACAATGAAAAAGTTGGAAATTTCCAAAAATAAATTTTGCATTTCTTTCTAGCGCTATTTGTTTTTGCAAAAAACTACAACAATTATTTTTAGACCAAAAAATAAGCTTTTTGCATCATTATTTTTAATTTTGTGGTCGAAAAAACTCCCAAAATGAGTTTGAAAATTTTCTTTGCCAAAAGTGGCCGTTGTAGTTATACCTTAAAACACCCAAATATACAGACTACAATTTATTTTACACTTTTGCTATACCATAACCCTATTACAAAAAAATAATACAATGGTGCAAAAATTGTCTGTTGTATTTATATAGTACCTAGTAGAAAAATAAAATTTAGCAATTTTTCAACTTTTTGTTGCACCGGATCGTGATTACCTCTATTGTTTTTCATTTTGCGATCGAAAAACTGTCGCAAAATATATTTAAAATTTTAAACTTTTTGCAAAAGAGAAGTTTACAAAAGTGAAGAACTAATTTTTCTTTCTAACGTGATTTGTTTTTGGGAAAAAAACTACAAAAATGGTTTTTAAAACAAAGAAATAAGCTTTCTGCATCAATTTTGCGGTCAGAAAAACTGTAACAAAATGATTTTGCAATTTTTCACTTTTTGCTAAAGCCTAGTACGCAGCTGAAGCGAAACGAAATTTTCCATACAAAAATAGCGCAACGAAATCTTGGACGAAATTTAATTTATTTTGTTTTAAAACTTATTTTCTGATGTTTTTTCTTGAATTTTGTCATTTTTTGTATTTTTATTATTTTTACTTTGACATAATACTCGATGGTATTTTTTCGGTGACATGTCCGCTGTTGACTTTGGAGACTTTAAAATTTTTCGTTTCGCTTCAGCTGCGTACTACGCTTAACTGGCTGAATACAATGGTGTAGCTGTGGCTGTAGCTTGTAGTACTGTCAAAAGTTTACTGAGGGAAACAACAACAAAAGTTGGCGGCAGCTGAGCAAAAAGTTGAGAATTCTTCAACTTGCTCTACAAGCTACAGCCACAGCTACACCATTGTATTCAGCCAGTAATTCCTTTTTGTAATCGTTATTGCTGAAAACCTTACCCGGCATCAAATGTGTTTTTTATTAGCCCCGTTCGATTGGAGGTGGTAGATCAGTACTACAATTAACACATGATATTCTACTCGAGGAGATAGGATAGAAATGTGTAGTTGTTATAGCTGCGTTCCTTTGGAAATATTTATCTACTTTTTAGTACTTAAAGCTGCTTTGAACTACTTTTTCAGTATAGCAAAGTAGATCAAAGTAGTTTTAAGTACTAAAAAGTAGATAAATATTTCCAAAGGAACGCAGCTTATACTAGATTTTTACTCACGAGTAAACTACCACCTCCAATGGAAAAGGGCTTGGTAGTAGTGCTATAATAGTACTTATAACATCCACTCGACAGCACTGTAATTTGTGGAACTTATTTTTTTTGACAGTTCAAAAATATTTTTGTTTTCGTTGTCATTTTGAGGATATTTCATCATAACTTTTTAAACAAATTTTGTTTCTTTTTGATTTCTCCCAAGGTAATTAAACATTTGCATTTAATTTATCCTAAATAATATAAAAACATGTATTCTTTATTTAAATAAAACATAGTTCCAATGGATCTACCAACACAAACAACAACATTTGTAAATAAAGTCCCACAAACCATACCCGACCAGCATTTCATTCTCAAAACAGAATGGCACACAAATAATATCAATCTACAAATCCTTGATACACACAGATCCAAGGAATGGCAAGGTAATGTTCGCTTCGATGATCTTAAACAATCATCTGAAGAATTAGAAATTCCATATGAAAAATTCTTTGATGAATGTAAAGAAGCATTAACAACAAATGGCGGTGCCAAACATTTTGAATATGTTGTTGAAAATGATAAATTTAATTTAATAAAAAAAGATCAATTCCAAATTCAATATTTGGAACTTGATCTTACGACCAATCCTGAATTGAAATCTGATTTTGGATTGGCAGCTGTTGATTTGATAGCTTCTTTACGAGCAGAATTGTCTCAATGCAAAGAATCCACAAAAGAATTGAATGAAAAATATCAAACGATGGTTAGCACTGTAGAAAAATGCTTGGAAGAGAAGAATCAATTGGAAAAGAATCTTCTCAACAAGTTTGCTTTGCTTTTGAATTCAAAGAAGGACAAAATAGCTGAATTGCAAGATTTGCTTGTCGAAAAGAATAGATTACTTGAAGATGCTGGCATATCTCCTGAGGAAACTACAGGACAACAGGAGAAGAAGAATTCGACGGATTGTGATGCCAATGATAATGATGATGATTTTTTACAACCAACGCAAGTTATGACACAACCTGTTAGCAAAAGTTTACCGAAACGAGTTAAACTAGGAAGTTAAGTAGCGATTCGAGTTGTATCAAATCTATAGAATAGAATAATGACTTAAAAAAATTCAAACTTTAAAGTGTAATTATTTGTATTGTAAAAAATAAAATAAATTATCTGTAAGACCTTTAGTAGATAAATTATTTGAAAGTAAAACAATTTTGATGCATATAAAATATGAATGGGATCATCACTTGATCTGTATCAAGCACGTGGCCATGACACAGAAGAATATGTAGTTGACTTCAGAGCCGGCTTCGTGGGTTCGAGCTCAGAAGGTGCCATGTAGTTCAGTGTTATATGTTCTGTCTCTTCTTTGTCTTTCTGTGTTGTATTTTGTATATTAATGTCTTGTATTGTATCATCCGATGGACTAAGTTTCCCAAGCTGCAGTGCTTCTAGTTTATCTTCGGATTAGATTAAAATATAATGTAATGTGATCTTTATCAGGCATACTCAACTGTTAGTACCCCACTAAAACAGGTAAATGCGAACAAAGCTCTCACAACAACGGACATAGGAGTATTTTCATCAAAAACCTTTCCATCATTATTTTTTATGGTTTTTGTTATTATTTCCATAAACAAAAAATACCAAGACTGGAAACTCGGCGGTCAACTGACGTTTGCCTACAAGCTGCGAGGTATGGTGAATGTCGTGAACCTATCGTTGTGTTCGTGTGCGCTGTGTGGTGAATGTCGTGAATCTATAAATGTGTGCGTGTTAACGTCATTTACCAACGTGGTGGCTTTCACATATATTCACAGACAGCACTGTACACAAAAGGGTTTTGCGGGGAAAGACGTACGAAATTTTCCAGTCTTGGTATTTTTTGTTTATGATTATTTCTGTTAAAAATGAATATTCCTACAAGAAAATACAATATAAACCTAATTTTTGTTATTTTTATTTTTTCGTCAAAAACTCATAAATTTGATTAATGGCCTGTGGACATTATTTTTCTCAAATTTTTCCTCATCCCTGATACGCAATTCTCTGTTTCTTTTCTCTATTCCCCAACCTTAATTAAGATCACCCAACATAAAATACACTAATAACATCAGTAAATTTAATTTTAAAATAAAAAACATTGCATAGTGTAAGGAGTATTTTTATATCAGAAATTGAAAAACTAATTGACACTCAATTCTCTAAAGAGCACGTAAGAGCACCCAATTTTTGTTGCATTGGTTTAAGAAATATATAAACTAATTCATAAGTTTCAATTCACCGCAGAATAACGGGGTATACTTAAACAAAATCATTAAAGTTCATATAATAACTTAACAAAAATAACAAGTTTTTATATACTTGTTCTAAGCCCGAATTGAAATAGATTCGATCTAATATTTCCAAAACTGTATTAATATCGTTAATAAATAACTGAAGAAGAAATCCCCATTTAAATTTTTTTAGATTTATTTGGTGCACAAAATTTTTCAAAATGAACTTGCTGAAATGTCCAACAAAGCTTAGTGCAACCTTGAGCTTCTTTGCAGAAACAGAATACAAAAACATTATGGAAACGACCATGGCCATGTTCTATAATGAGCAAGATTTCAGAGTCCCAGCTTAAGAGCAACTCGGACTCGATTTCAAAGTATAATATTTTTTTGTGAAGCGAGATCTTGAAGAAAATTTGTTTTTTGAATGGAAAATTAATATGTCATTATATTCACACGAAACTTGATGAAAATAAAATTTTGATCAACAAAGCTTTCATATTTCGAATTTGAAACTATCTGATTCACCTCTAGAACATTTTGGAACATTCAAAAGAACCTCATTTTAGAATGGTCTCTTTTGCACTCTTGATCTGTTGATTGATGAACGCAAATGTCTTCAGCAACTCCAATTTAAATCCCAGACTTTCCTTATATATATTTAGTTTTTGATTTTCCGATGTCGGCTCTTTCTTCAACAAATTTCACACCTACCTCAATAAATTTATAAAATCAACGTTAATCCTTTTTAAATGGAGACTTTCTATATTAAAAGAAAAAATAATTTATCTGAAACTAATATATTTTGACTCTCTAATATGAAATGAGCTCGGGAGATACCATGGAATATCAAAACGAGTTTTGTCATATAGAGAGCATTCAATATGAGTTTGATTCCATCCTTGGTAGATTGAGTTCACCATTTATGAGATATATATCGATCAGTTAACTTTTTTTGCATATCATCTTAAAAAAGTTTTGATTTATAACAAGAGGTATCTCATTCTAAACATCATAATTAAGTTAAATGTTAAAATATTTTTTAAAGATACAAAATATATATATATTTTATCAAAAATTCAGTCTTAGGAAATCATAATTCCTATTATGTATGTATCATAATATTACATCCAATATTTCTATTAAATTCTTTTTTTCTTAAATTTTAAATGATTGTTGCTGCAAAATTAGGCACTTATTTAATAATAATATTTATCTGCAAAACTATGCATTTTTTTTTTGTTCATCCTTTCCAAGGAGGCTTACCATTATTAATCGAACGTTGCTGGTTTTTATTTTTACTTCCACTTGTATTCAATTTAGTTTTCGATAAAAGTTCATTTAAATTTTCAATATCTTCCGGTGATTTACTCAAAAGCTAAAAGGAAGATATTTTTGAGTTTCTTATTCAATTGAAAATCAAATTGAAAGTTTTTTACCAATTCAATGTAAGCCTGTAACCGATCCATATGCAATGGTTCTTCTGTTGTTTGATTATTTTGTTGTCGACTTGTTTTTGGTGTTTCAAATTGTTCATTTTCAGCTGTGCTCTGAACATTTTCTAATGAAACTGATTTATTTCCTAAAGCTTGTGGGTTTGAAGAATTCGGACTCGTTAGAATTTCTAATGCTTTCTGCCATTGAACTTCCATAACGCTATGTAGTTTTTCTGCAATATCAGCTCTGTAAAAAATATAGCATTTCGTAAAACTTTAAAATGAACAATCTGTTATATTACCTTCTTGTTTTGTAAGAACTAAGCTTAGCTTCTAGATCAGCGATTTTTTTCGATGCATTTGCTAATTGAATTCGATAGAGTTCTACTTCTTCTTCGTGTTTCTCTTGTAGTAAATTTAGTTCTTGTTCATTCTTTTCATTGATTAACTCCATTTGTTTCATTGCTCGTTCGGCAATTAAACGTTCTCGATCTCGTCCCTCTTGCTTAAGAGTTTCTTCAACTTTATCCAATTGACCTTGGAATTCTTTTAGTTTCTGAGCAACAACAATCTCAAGTTGTTGTTGGTAATGAAGCTTTAACCCCTGACGTTGACTTTCAAGCTTTTTTTGCAATATTCCCTAAAAAGTAATTTGTTTGTGAATCTTAATTTAACATTCAAAATGAATTTACTTCTTTTTCGGTCAATGAAGAAAGTTTTTCATTGAGAGACTTTTTCTGTTCTTCTAAGCTGTCTGCACGATTTTTGTGCTTTTGCATTAATTCTTGTGCTTGCTCTTTATAATTTTTTAGAGTTTCCAATTGGGTTTCCATTTCTTCACAACGGTTAGAAGCCTGTAAACGAATATCAGTAATATGTTGAGTACTAATATTTAAATTGTATTCATTTTTACCTTATCTGCTTTATGCTCAGCCTTCACAAGACGATCTTTCATTTTAGTTAGTTCAGTTGTAGAATACTCTTCAGACTTTTTACAGGAATGTAACATAATTTCTAGTTCCTCAATTTTCTTTTTATACGAACTGGTATTTTCTGACGTTTTTCTAAAATTATCATAAAAAAGGTTCACAGAAAATAATTTCTAAACGGAAAAAGAACTTCGTGTTGATCCATCATTTCTCTCAGTATTTTTGATGTTTGACCGTTTCTAATAATCATAAAATGGTCTAATTGGTAGCAAAGAACTAAAATTTGGAATTTCGCACTAAACCTTCCAAAAAACTGGTGTGTCAGCGTGTTTAGGCTTTTTGAGCTTTACGCTCTTTTTGTAAAAACATGAAGTTTTCTTCACAACCCTTTTAACATTACCAAATCTAGGTAACGCACAGAAATTATAATGTATGGGTTATCAAAACGCATTATTTGACAGTCGTAACCGCAGCGGTTTTGAGGATCTAGAAAATACACTAGCCCAAAAAATTAAAGGAACAAACAAAAATTCTTGATTTTCGATAGGTTGCATCTCAGTGAATATTTGCACAGAAGAATTATTGCACAATGATAAAACAAAAAACATGTGAAAACTAACTTTTCTAGTTAAAAGATTTATGTAAGTATTAAATATTTTTCTTTTAAATGGCATAATCGCACATTATTTTTTTTGTAGAAAAGCCATTTAGCTTCAATTTTCTTATGATTTTTTTTAGACTGGAAAATCGGCCATCAAAGCAAAAACCATAATACCTGACTTTAACTATCAATACCTTAATAACGGATAACTTCATAGAAAACTCAAGGATGCATTTAAAATCTCTATTTAATTCTTAACAAAGAAAATTTCTTTGAGTTTCCTTTGCTAGAATTTGATAGGTCTAAAGGATCGAACTTTTGAGGTAAAGTACAACACCAGATTTTTGCAATTGTAAATGGTTTAGTTCTTATCACTATTACATGAGTAAAATCAAATTCTATTGAGTTTATTTGATAAATATCGTTTAAATTTTAGATATACCAAAGAAAAATTAAAACCTTTTAATATAAGGAAAAGTTTCCAAAAATGGAATGATATGTTTTTTTTTTTCAAAATTTAACTTTTTTCGAAAACTTTTAATTTGTCTGCACCGCGAGTACCAGAAAATAGAAAAAGACATTTCGAGAAAGCTCTTGCGAAATTCTCAAAATATTTATGGTATTTGAGTTCATGGTTCATTATTTGGAATGAGGTGATGCCAGGTCAGGCAAAGTAATTCCTTCACTAAAATTAAGCAAACTCCTTTTTTGTATTATAATAAGTGAGCAGCTTGGGAGCTAGAGCTTATTTTCTTTGTAAAACAGTGAAAAAAAGAGATATTTGAAAGTTTGAGTGTCGGCCCTATTTAGCCTTATCATGCAGCTAGAATTTTGGCTATCTAAAAATCTACAAAGGCTGAAAATTTTATGGGGTTCCCCCGAATAGAATTCCTTAGTTAGCACTGGCGGAGAGTGGAGAAAAGATTCGATCACTAGCTATACGGACATACAGCAAAATCGTCCTGGTCAGAAAGCTTAAAATGCAGTGGAATAAATGGCTAGGAAATGTGGAACGTATGAATACCGATGGTAGACCTTATTTAAGGGGGCGCGCTCAGTTGGAAAGCAAGCTAGCGGGAGAGGCTTGATGACAGATCCACCATGGATTATGAACGCCATCTTAAGTAAATTATTATATGAACTACTTATGCATACATACTAACTAAACTTAAACAAGTATTGAACAAAATAATTAAAAACATGTTTTGTTTTTATACAAACCTAGAACAGTTTTGTAGTTCACTTTCCAATTTTTCATTTTTATCCTGAAATTTTGCTGCCAATCCTAATGCTTGCGCTAGTTCCTTCTGAACTAGTTCATACTTTCCAGCTAAACTTTGATGATCACTTTCTATCTTACTCACTGTGTCTTTCAGTCTTTTGATCTCTTGATTAAGACTGAAAATAAATATTATTTATTATCTTATAAGATAATGACTTATCTTCTAGTAACTTACCTATTATTCTCATTCTGAGCACTTCTCAATGCTTTATCTTTAGCTTTATCAACTTCCAAAGCCACAGAGATTTTTTGCTGATATTCCAGCAACTTACTCTGCAAAGATTGTATTGTTTTCTCTAAATGCATTCGACGATATTGTTCTTCTTTGAGAGTCAAGTTGCCGGGTGCATTTTTGCTCCACATTTCACTTAAACTAACAAGATTCTCATGAACCGGCGCCAGAGTTGGCAAAGGATCATGAAAAGTTCGATCTTCTGGCAATCGAACAAGAACATTTGGCAGAGAAGCCGTGTGTTCAACTTGGTGATGATCACGAATGCCATTTGCACTCCAAGACGAATGGTATTTCCTATCCTCTAAGAAATGATCAATTTCTTTAAGAACTCCATGATACTCTTCACCTCTTCGTGAATTCTCATGCAAGTGATCTTTTGGAGTTGAATGAGTAACTGTACTCACTCGTGGAACTGTCCTTTTCTCACCACCATTGTGATGAGTGCTATTGGATATTGTGGACAAGTCGGATGGTGGAGAGAAATTATTGTGCTCGATGTTTGTTAATCGAGCATTGATATTGGCCAATTCGATTTGTTGTGTGGTTGGAAGGAATTGATGATAGTTTGCTCCACTATTTGCGGATGGTGTTGGTGGTGGAAGTTGTTCCCATTTGGAGGATGACATGTTGCTGTTGCGACTGCTAATGTATTCGTCAGGAAAGCTATCATTCAGTCGGCTATTGGATAGAGTTGTTGATAGGAAAAAATCTGGTGGAATTAATAGCAAAATATCTGTATCATCTGAATCACTCATTTATACAAATATTGGAATAAATGTTTTTATTTTGGTTATTTTGCATTTCAGTGGTTATTTTTTATAAATAAAATCAACAACAAAGAAGACAAGAAAAGCACAACAAAATAAGAACATTTTTATTTGGGGTTCGTGTTGTGCCATAAACAAAAAATACCAAGACTGGAAAATTTCGTACGTCTTTCCCCGCAAAACCCTTTTGTGTACAGTGCTGTCTGTGAATATATGTGAAAGCCACCACGTTGGTAAATGACGTTAACATAAACAAAAAATACCAAGACTGGAAACTCGGCGGTCAACTGACGTTTGCCTACAAGCTGCGAGGTGTGGTGAATGTCGTGAACATATCGTTGTGTTCGTGTCAAATGTGTGGTGAATGTCGTGAACCTATAAATGTGTGCGTGTTAACGTCATTTACCAACGTGGTGGCTTTCACATATATTCACAGACAGCACTGTACACAAAAGGGTTTCGGGGGGAAAGACGTACGAAATTTTCCAGTCTTGGTATTTTTTGTTTATGGACGTTAACACGCACACATTTATAGATTCACGACATTCACCACACAGCGCACACGAACACAACGATAGGTTCACGACATTCACCATACCTCGCAGCTTGTAGGCAAACGTCAGTTGACCGCCGAGTTTCCAGTCTTGGTATTTTTTGTTTATGGTGTTGTGCATAAACAAAAAATACCAAGACTGGAAACTCGGCGGTCAACTGACGTTTGCCTACAAGCTGCGAGGTATGGTGAATGTCGTGAACCTATCGTTGTGTTCGTGTGCGCTGTGTGGTGAATGTCGTGAATCTATAAATGTGTGCGTGTTAACGTCATTTACCAACGTGGTGGCTTTCACATATATTCACAGACAGCACTGTACACAAAAGGGTTTTGCGGGGAAAGACGTACGAAATTTTCCAGTCTTGGTATTTTTTGTTTATGGTGTTGTGCATTTGGCGTTTCTATAAAAAGAACAGGGCTGTTATATGGAAAAATAACACAGTTTTCCAGTTGTTCTAAAACTTTTAATAAAAGTCCTGGATTTATTGTCGTTTTCCAATTGAAACTGAGAGTCTAATCCGAAAATAAAAAAAAAGCATTTCGTGATCGCAATTCTCAAGATCTAGATTCGACGATTTTTCTAGTGACACAAATACACATTTTGGTAGGAATAGCCTGTTTTCACTTGAGCCCAAATGAGATAATTACGCAATTTTCCTCATTTCGAATGTCAAACTCCATAGAAAAAAAAATTGAATTTGAAATCTGAACTGACCTCATTTGCGAAATTATCTCATTGGGATCTAGTGAAAACAGACTGATGGGTTCCCCTTTGAATTTATAGGTGGTGTCGGCTGTAAATTCTTCAGAGGAATTTTGTCATTGGAAATCAATTTAGAATAAAAAATATTTTCAGGAAGTCCAAATTCCTCTAGATATTCACTATAGGGCCCAATGCTATTGAGGGAAGTGAGAAGATTGAATTAATTTTTTTCGATATTTCGTTCAGTTTTCGAAATATAAGTAGACAGTACGAACATCAAGCTAAATTTTAGTTCCCATACAAAATTCTCCTCAAAATTTAGCCAAGCTAAAATTTATTCAAGAATTTCAGCCGAATTTCGCTCAATCCAGATAAAAAAACACATATTCGTATAAGAGAAAACAAAAATAAGAAACATTAAATTCGTTCTTCAAACGAAAACCACATCCTATAGCCGAAAACCGGTTTTTGGAAAAACCGGTTTTCGGTTTTTTGCACAAGATTGGAGAGAAAGGAGAGAAAAAAAAATATGAATCAAATTTTACCAAAAAAAAGCAACTCTTAGAAGAAAATCCCTAAGCTAAGTATTTGGGAACCGACATTTCTTAGTTTGATTTTCTTATAAGAGTTCTAAACTGGTGAGTTGGAGAGGGAATGAAAGTCTTTTGAGAGTTTTTTTTTTGTCTCGCTCGGTTTTTGTTTTTGTTCGACTTTTTTCAGTCGGTTTTTTGAAAAAATATTATAATTTAATATCTATTTAGATAAACAAACAAAATTTCGCGTTAGTTCAATATTATTTTAAAATGACCTTTTTATCACTGCTCTCTATATGGACAAGCCCCAAAGTGGAACGGTTTGCTTCATATAATTTGGAAAGCGAAAGAATTTGTACTGAATTTGTGGTACATTTTCTTTCGTTTTTCAAAAACAATTGATCGTTTTCGAAAAACGCGGTTTTCACAGTTGTCAGAAATTTAAAAACTGTTCTATGGGAGCTACAGTTATAAAAATCTTTTTATCAAAAGGTATCAAAAACATTTGAGGACTTTTTAAGAAAAAAAAAGATATTTTTGTACTTTAAATACTTCTATAAATGTTTTAAAAAAATTTTTATATCAAAACAAATGTCTGTTAAAATTTAATTTGTATAATTTTTATAAGAAAAGAGATACGAATTAAATCATTAATTTATTGTTAGTATTTTTGGTAGGTATAACTATAAATTTATTAATGTATTTTAGTATTAAACGCATGTTTTTATTAGGTGTGTTTTTTTGTTTATCTATATAGATTTTGTGCAAAAAAACGACATCGGGATTTTTGAAATCCATGCAAACATTTGGCACCACTGTACATATACTTTGGCAGCTGTCTGCCAAAAATGTTGCTTTTTTTGTTTTTTTATTTTAACTCCGAAGTGGGAAGGCCATTACATCCATGTTGGATGCAAACAAAAATTTTCATATGGCCATGGCATCCATGTTGGATTCAAAAAAATTGTTTTTTTCACAAAAACCAAAAATTATCTGTATATTCTTAGCTACATTTTAAGACCATGACCATTAACATTAGTTGCGTCGTTCTTGTGTTATAAGCGTTTGAAGGTAGCCATATTGAATTTTTTTTCGATTTTTTAAAAATCAAACGTGAAAGCTTTTTTATTTTTATTTCTAATTTTTCGAAAAAACTTTGGTAATTTTATATACATATCTGTTCAACAATCTTATCAGGATCCATTTAAGACTTTTATCTGAAAAGTGCATTGCGTATATCTCGAGATATTAACATTTCAATGCAACCATGTCAAACAAATTTTTGATTATTTTTTTCTATGAGAGTTTTTTTCAAACCTCGTTTTCTCCGCTTTTTTTTTTGTTAATATTTTCAGATATTTTTGTATGAACACAACAAATAAAGTACCTTGGCACTACTGTTTTTATCGAGAGAAAGTAAAATCTGGATAATTATCTGGATTTTTCAAAAATCTATACAGATAAAGTTTTTGTTGTTTTTAACACGTAAATTGTTTTGATTTCAAAAATCTCGATGTCGTTTTTTTGCACAAAATCTATATAGATAAACAAAAAAACACACCTATTACTAGATCCTGATGATGAGGCAAAAAAGCCCTCGAAATATATCGATACAATAAAAATAAAAATTGCGTTTTTAATGGAATTAAAGAAGCAAAACAAAAAGGTAAAATAAAAAAAAAAAACTTTTACCAAATTGGTATACCTATTAGAGGTACCGTTATTGTTTTGCATAAATATCATCGTAATATCATGTGTGATTGTTGTATCAACTTTTAAAATTAAACGAAATTTTGAACACTCAGTTTTGGAAAAATTTGTATATACACCAGTCTTGCAATGGAGGTTCGAAATTGTGTCATGCTTTCAGTATTGATAATCGGTCCTATCTCGAATTCCTTTCGTATTTGAAATTTGCTGCGACTCCCGAAAAAACAATCACAGAATCCGTTCCTAATGGAAAATTTCATAATAAATCGTCACTACGATCGGATTTTGTGATTAAGTTTTTTTGAGAGTCGTAGAAAATTCTCGATACGAATTATCGAAAACGAATAAAACATAAAACTTTAAATTTCAATCATATGATCAAAAATTCACATAAAATGAATGGAATTCGTAAGTGAGATAAAAGACTGTTTCGAATATTTTGAAATGTAAAAAAAATTAAACTCAATTGAATGAAATGAGATAACAGATAAGTTCATTTCATAATTCTCAATTAAAGTTCAGAGAAAATAGTCCCCCTAAAAATAAAACTCTTTTTAAATGGTATTGAAAATAAATAGGCATTTTACTTTTATTAAATCATTCAATTAGTTTTCTATTTTTTTTTTTATATAAACCTTCAATCGAAGCACCGTTATACCTAAAGAAATATAATAATAATAACCGTAAATGTTTTAGTTTTTTATGTATAATCTTAAAAACTATCTCTATTTTTATAAAATAAAAAAAGAAAAAAAAAAAACAAATAAAATAAAATACAAATTCTCTTTACCATTACTAAAATTATTAAAAAAAAAAACTAAAAACAAAAAAATTATCCTTGTGTATAAAAAAGACAATAAACAATAAGTTCGTGTATATACCTAAGTGCAAGTTTAGTAAAAAATAAATCATAATTTTTTTGTTTTTTTTTTTTCTAACACAATAGTGCATATATGTATTTATGTTGAAAATCTACATTTTTTGTTCGTAGTTAATTATTTTATTATTATTTGTTTGTTTTTTTTGTTCTTTTTCTTCTTTCTAGAAAAATTTGGTAAATTATAAATTTTATAGTTAACAAAAAAACATTTAGGTTCTTATACAAAAGAAATGTGGTTTGTTTTTAATAAAAAAAATACATATTTTTCTTTGAAATTAAATGTCTTAAACTTAATAGATTTGAACTGATATTTACTGATAACTAGAGAAACAAAATAATCACATTCAACATTATTTAACACAACCAAGTAAAAAAATATTTAAATAAAGCAAACAAAAATTAAAAAATTATGTATTTTAAACTTTAAATCGAGTTTGAAGAAGAGTATGAAATCTTTTTTTCTAAAAAAAAAATAAAAATATTTGTGTAGAGAAAGTTATACTAGATAGATAAGAGAGAACGATAAGTTATTTTAAAAAAAATCACAGTTAGTGATAAATCGAATGGAAAGTTTTTGAACTGTATAGATAAATAGTTTTCATTTTTTTTTTTTTGTTAATTAGTAAGAAGGAGAAAAGGATTGAAAGAGATCATATGTATTAAAAATATTTCATCATCATTATCAGAAAGTCTGTCCTAATCAAGTATTTTATCACACTGGAAAACTATTGATATACTCAGGAATGCAAATTCATTATTCCTTGTATGTAGATTGACCAAGGAATGGAACAATCACATCGATCATATTTGGATAAACTAGATATTTGTTGACTTCCTCACAGAGTTTGCTCTCAATTACTTTGGTAATGACACTCCAATCGAAGGTGTGATCACCAACAGTTGGGGTCGCTGATATCCATAGTCTCGGTGGTCCACGGAAACTACAAAAAAAAAGAGTTAAATTATTGATTATTGACTATCAATATGCATTAAATTGAAAAACTTACGCCAACCAGATACGATCTGATGGTGGCGGTGGAATGTTAATTGTTACTCGCCCAACCAGACCTTTCAAATCCACGCGTAAAGTAATATTTGTGCTCATGTTTTCCATTGCTTTTTGAACGTATGACAACTCAGTGGCATACTGGAAGAGATTGGAAGCAGCAATACGATCGACAATTTTGAATAAACGTTTTGCATTGCCAGGTGAAGAATTAAAAAATTGAGTGCTTCAAAAACAGAAATCCATAAATACATCATATTTGCTAAAAAAAAAATCAAAATCTTACTCTGAAGAAGCATTTTCCAATGATCCAATAGTTGGACTACCAGTTTCAGAGCTTGAAGCACCACTACTTTCGGCATCACTGTCATAGATAGCACAATTGGTTAGAACTTCATCAATAAGCTGATCGGTATTGCTAGCAGCTAGCTCAGCTTCGGCAAGTGTTGGTGGCGGTGAACTGCCCATTGGTGGGATACCATTTAGTGGTGATGATCCAATTGGATCAGTTGTAGTTGAAACAACAACTTTTGTATGCTGTCGCTTTAATCGGAGCAAATTAAGTTTAGTTGTTATTGTCATGTGCATAAGGCCTTCGTATGTTAAATCGGCATCAATCCATGTACCACGTTCATCAATAACCGGTTGCGAGACACGATGTATCAATGGTGGGGTATCACCCAAAAATATTTGAGTTATTGATACATCTTCCATAAAACCAGGGAGCTATAATAGTAATCATATATCATACAAAAAATTGACTTATAGAAATTAATATATGAATCCTTACCTTAATGGAACTCAATTTTTTTTGAAGAAAATCTTGAATTTTACTCAAAAGTATTGGATCATTTAAACAACTGAAGAGAACACGTCCAACTAGTACATTGGCCCATACTACACTACCGCATGGGCCAAGGAACAAAGATTGATCAATTCCTTTCCATAGTTCATCTTCTTGGCGTTTTTCACGACGATTCTGTAGAAAGATTTAAAATGTATTAAAAAATAAAACAAATTGTAAGTGTTTGATCATATTTTATTGAAAAACTATTAAAGAGTAATTAAAGGGCCAAGACTTAAAAAAAATCGTAGTTACATAAAATGAGATCTTCAGATAGTACAGAGTAATCTGTATGTTCCAAAAAAGCCAGATTCTAGAATCAGGAAAAATTAATTCAAGAATTTTATAATTGAATTCGACGAGAATTTCAATTTCTCAAAATTCTGTTTTTGTCTTTTTTGATAGTAGTTAAGTTGTTGAATTGGTAAGCGAAGTTTCCATACATTTTTCTGTTACCAAAGATGCATTTTGAACAAAAAAAAAAGATAAAATATAACTCAGGATTAAACGATCTACAAAAGTGGCTAGTGGCTGTAACTTACACCGGTGAAGCAGGACAGGTCACAAAAGACAATTTTTTCATCGGTTTAAATTACAGTTACGTAGATCGTATTTAAACTGTGTAATTTTCTTGTTGAAATAGCAGAAATTACGAGGTTCGAGGTTAAATTGAAAAGATTTTGTTTTTCCGTTTATTTATTTTAACACTGACGACAAAGAATTGCTCAATTATTTCAATTGCAAGTGTTATTTAATTTCGATTTGGATGAGTTGGCACCAAGGCCTTAGTTGAAATTCGTATCATTTGCATGTTGTGCAAATGCACTGTGGTGTATACGTGCTCTATTTTGTATTTTGTATCCAATTTGTGTGTAAATCTGAATATTATTTTGATGCAGGAACATCATCAACAAAGTAAAATAAATAAATTTTTAAAGAAATAAAATTATGAAGCACAAGCTGCATTTTTGCTGTGGATATTTTTAATACATATTATAGCCACAAAAATTAAATTTGTAGCGCTTGAGAAACTTTCGGTGTCACTTCTTATAATTCAATGGTTAAAAACTTTTAAAAAATAAAAACTCAAGTATACGTATTTTAAATGGCAAATCTTCACACGTGGGGGCGGGTATGTATTTAATATTAAGGGCTTATATTTTAAGGGAAATTTTTTCTGAGTATTTTAGACAAGGAGGTGAAAAAAAAAATAGTCGTTAAAAAATTAAATTAAATCTATAAAATAAATAAAAATTATAAATTAAATTAAAAACTAAATAAATGATAAATAAACAACATACTTTGGTTGGGGTTTTTTGTTTCTTCAAATTTGGAGCTTTAAAAACTGGAATGCGTGTTTGATTACAAGCTTTCTACAAATAAATTAATTTAACAAAAAAGAATAAAAAATAAGCAAACAAAATCAAAGAAAACAAACAAAACAAAAATAAGATTAAACAATTACCTGATAACGTGACATAAATCGAATATATTCAATTGGATTGCGTGCTGCACATGTGCTTATAAGTAAACCTTCATAAGTTTCATCACCACAAGATCCTTGCGAATCATTGGGAATTTTTTCCCAATCTGTTGATTCAGCATCAGTTGATTCAGCTTTGTCTGTGGGCGCTGAATTACGTTTTTTAGGTTTGTCAGATTTATCCAGCAGCTTCTCTGATTTTGTTAAATTGTCATTATTTGTATTTGAATCGTCAGCTACAGATGTATCTTCTTTGTTCTAAGTACAACAAATATTGAAAAATACAAAATTAAGATTTAAAAGATTTCTGATAAAGCAATTTGAAGGTTTTGAGAAAAATAAGGTCACAATTTAAAAAAATACAACTTTCGGGTGCGATAGCTTTCTTTCACATTTTTTCTTCAACTAATATTTCATTAATTCAAATTTGTTTAGGGTCAGTCAGAAACGTTTTGTTTTCAACAAACACATTTTTTGAAATTTGGGAACTATCAACTTAACGTATTTTATATTGTGACGAAACTATTAGTTGTTGCTATAAGGGAAAATTAATTGAGAAATAACCTTTTGAGTTTCTGGTAATATTGCAGCTGCTTTAGCAGCAGCTTTTATATCAGCTTCTGATACCATAACAACATTTGGCAAATGAAGATCCTGATCATTGATATCACCCACACTGGCTGCCACAAATCGTCTATACCTGTTAATAACATTTTTGATAAATTAAAAACAAAATTCAATTTTACTATAAATCAAGTCATGTTACCAATCTTCTTTTTCACGATCTCCTCGAGCAAATAGTAAAATTCTTGTTTCATCTCCACAAGGCACTGTCACCTCGGTCAACTCAAGATCTGGGACATTCTCTTGTAATCCCTGTAACTGTAAATCAAACCAAACTCAAAATATAAATAAATTCAATATATTTCTCAAAGATCTCACATCAGCATTTAGAACTGTAGCTGCAAAGTCTAAATCATTTTCTGGTTCAGTTTGACCATTTCTCTCAGAACGGTCATCAATCGATTCGATAGAATTTTGATGTGGAATGCTAGCTGGCGCCAAAGAACTGTCTTTGCCATCAGAACTTTTATTCGATTTAGTTTCCAAGAGTTTCTCATCCAAACTCTTGCTGCTTGAAGGACGCTTAAGTGGCTTTTCTTCTTTGTTATTAACAAAGGTAAATGTATCTTCCGAAGACTGTCCATCGGTGTTTTTAATTATCAATTGCATTGGATACTTTCGACTGAAATATCTCTTTCTTGCCAGACCCCTTGGCAACATTTCAATACGACAACCAAGCAAGTTGAAAGTTCGATGGCGAGTGAAAGTGATAGTTTTCCTATCAATAGCCGGCTCATTCCACATCTGACGTTTGGATACATGAGCTGTTGTATTGGAGATTCTTAACATGGATCCTAGAAACATAAAAGTTAATAAATAAGTGGTTTTTATTGAGCATCCAAAACTTACCATCAAGCTTAACATAAACCGATTTGGTCATGGAAACATGAAAATTCCCTGGATCATAACTATGGATTTCATTCATCCATCCAGTATAAGTTTTTACAGTCTTGTGTTCTTCCACGGCAGGAATTTCACATATTGGCATATTTTTAAAGTCGGGAATTTTAAATGTAGACTTTTCGGGACCATGTGCCGAGACTCGCGCTACAACAACTTGCTGAGCATAATCAAAAATCGAGCTGAAAATCAGCATTACCAGGAGACATGAAAATACACCACGAGCAAAGTCCGGCATGGATGGAATGCAAAGAACAATTAAGAGCATTAAGAATGATAAAAATGGAATACTCTTTAAGCAAACATAAATAGTGTTTAGGTGGGGCTCTGGCTTTGGCACATCCGATCCTGATGAGGAATTATTGTTTCCTTCCACAGGCTTTAACTCATCTGTCCCCTGTATCTTTGTTGTAGAGCTTATATCACCACCTTCTCCGGATTTAGTAAAGCTTTCGATTGGAAGTTCCATAGAACGTTTCTCATGAGATTTATCAGATTCGGGGTTCTTAGTTAATTGAGTGGAAGAGCTTGTTGGAACAACTGGTGGAACCATATCCTCTAGCATCTCTACACCTGATTCGATTTCGACTTCTTTCTTGCCAGCAATTATGCCTTTCTTTTCAACAACTGGGGTTGTTGCTGACGGGTTAGCCGTAGCAGCTACTGCTGCCTCAGCGCCCTCTACTACAGGCTTCTTGCGTTTTCTTAAGAAAGTACTCCGAAGAGATTGACTTGCAGTTGTTGCTGGGGTTCCACCACGATTTGGACTGGGGTCTTTTTTGACACTACCAACGCTACTAGCGCTTCCACTGTTACTACTATTAACTGTTAAAGAAGCTTTTGTTACAGGAATAGGAGCTGGTTGGGTTCGAGATTTGACTTTGGATTTTAAGTGAGCTAATGAGCGCTGTATGCGTGATCGCTCAACATCGCCTTCAAGTAGGATATCAGGTTCAATGTCAGAATCTGAATCACACTTGAAGGCTTCCAATGATAGTTCATCACTAATTGAACTGTTTATTGTGGCATTATCTTGATCTGAATCGGGATCATCTGCTGAAATGAAATTTAATTCAAAATTGATAGACTTAAGGGTAAGACAGTATATAGGGTTACCTTTTGCTAAAAGTGGATTTGTAGTTTTGGATGATTTTATATCTTCCATAGCCTGAGATACTTTTCCTTTAATTAATTTCCATGTTCCAACTGAATTTGATTCGCTTGATGACAATGTTGTCATTGCAGTTGCTGCAGCACTATTTGGTCCTTCTATGCTTCCAGATCTATGCATGGAAATTAATAAATATTTACCAAACATAATTATGGTCACTTAAATAAAACAAAGTTAGATAACCATATAAATTAGTAATTATTAAATTTTTCACTCAGTCGCACGCGTTCTTTCTTTCATATTTTGGTTTGGACTTCTTACCTACAGTAGCTATAAAGTTGCGAAAATTTTAAAATCAAACACATGTATTCAACACATCGTAGTTGAGAAAGATATCGAAAAAATTAAAATAGCTTTTTTGTTGGTAAAATTATGCTTAAGATTAGTCATGATTAAAGAAATTCGTATGTACTTTGATAAGGTTTTAAGGCAGTATCTTATCTTAAGTGGAAGTTGTTTATTTAAAAAATAAGGAACGTGACAAAAAATATGATTACGTTTCTGTTTGTTAGTTTGTTTATTATTTTTTGTGACGAGTCACGAATGCAAAATAAAATGTTTTCCGAAATCTTCAAATTTTATCTGTCTTTCATTTTTTGCATCAACTTCCTTAACCCTTTGAGTGCGAAGCTTTTAAGTGCCATGATATTTCATATTGACTGTCGCACAAAAACGTACGACATGGCAGCCAAAGCCTTACACTTGAAAAACCTAAATCGATAACATTACCGTGATCGTTTGAAAATCAGAATTGTAAGATCAATAAAATTCCCAGGCTTTGATTTCAATTCATTAACAAATTTATTTTGAACTTGGAAACTATTATATGAAAAGTGATGTATGTATGTTAAAAGAAAATGATTTAAATTCATATCTTAAAGAAGATTAAAAATTTTCTGTACGATGATTCATTTTTAAAATATTGCTTTAAAATGAGAGAAGCTGCACAAGCTCCTTAGAAACTGTGATTTTCGTCAAATTTGTTCAGACCATATTTCGGATTCCGGAGGAACAGTTTTTCATGTTCGATTTATATTTTCTTGCTAAAACTTTTTTAACTTTTTCATGAAAACTATTTCGTTTGAGAAGTTTTCCGGATGAAACTGAAACGGTTTTCATTTTGATGCAATTAAATTAAAAACAAAATTTCTTTATGTTCTCCCACAGAACTTTTCGAATTTTGACTTTTTTTTAACGACCGAGATTTAATGGAAATCAATATAACAGCTAAACAAATTTAATTTGGCTTGCTGTAGCTGCTTCTACTTTAATTTGAACGTGTTAACTGAATACACTATACAATCGTTATCGTTAGCAAAATCGAAGTAAAGACCTCGACGGTATTAAAATAGGCCAATCTGCAATGTATTAATATGAGCGATTGGCCTTTTTTGCACAACACCATCGGACAGAATGAGAGGGATTTTAATCTATGCACCAATTTTTTTGCATAGCAAAAATTGAAATTGGTACACTAATGGGTCAATAATACAAAAGCAACTGCTGGATGAAGGTGGAACAGCGACAAATTGATTTAAGTTTAGTTTGACATATTTCCTTCGTCATGGAACCCTTTTTTCACTAGTTCTCAACGACAAGAAAACCTTTTAAAAATATCTCTTTCGCACTATTATTTTACACACCACTGTTGATGTATTTGTATAGCATGTGGTCATAAAGACTTAAAAAAAAATATCAAGATAAATAAATTAGTTTCAGCAGTGTGTATGGCGTATACGTAACATTTTTTTCTATTGAAAAGTATATAAAAATAAGTATATAAAAATTTCTATTGATAAATAAATTAATCAATTTAATTATTGTTTGTATTCAAAAAGTAGTGAAATAATTTAAAGCTGTAAAAATGTCAATGTTAGGGAGGGAGTGGGTTAAAATTCTGACTTTAAAATTCATGTTTTTAAAATTCTGCTTTTTTAACGAAAATTCAAAATTCTTTTTTGCTATTGAATTTCAAAATTCTGCAGTTTTGTAAAACAGAAGTTTGAATAGCAGAATTTTATTAAACAGAATTTTGCAAGTAGAATTTTGAAAAAGACTTTTGACCGCGTAGAATTTCGACTCAACCTTCGGGTTCGCCTAGACCCATCAGCTCCGAATTTGATGATATATTTTGTTTTAAGTCGGTAATTAAAAATTCTTTAAATTTTATAGTTCAACGATTCCGCTGTTAGGTATCCTGTCAGTTGATTGAGGCGAAAAAAAGATTACGAATCATAAACGATCGATTTCATATTCCATAAAAAAGCTATAGAATTTGGTTAAGGCCAGTTTCCATAAAAAAAGCTAGAAGACATCTAAGTTTTTAAGACAGCAGATCAATCATAGCTTTTTAACCAACATAATAAAACAACAGCTTGTAAAGTTATTTCAGAAAAAAATTTATTTAAGTTTAAGATATTTTTTCAATTCTTTTTTTTTTTTGTTTTTTTTTTGGTATAAGTAAATGTTACAAAGTTTATTTTTTTTTTTTTTGCATTTTAATATTTATTTTTTTTCATATAATTTTGTTAAGTATGTCATTTTTTCTTAGTTAAAAAAAAACTTTTTTTTTAATTACTTTTGGTTTTTATATTGATCTTTTTGTTAAAAAGTTTATTCAACAGAATATCTATTGAGGAATCGATTTGCATTTCCTCGCGAAACGAATTCATATTTTTTTCTTTTCTTTTCTTTTATTTATTTATTTATTTTTTTTTTTAATTTATCCTACGAACTATTTCGTAACTTGTTTTTATAATAAATAACGACTTAATGAAATAAAAAAAAAAACAAGAACTAAAGAAATAAATTAAGAAACTACAAAAAATGTTTTACATAATTTGTTTATTGTTGAGACTATAATTCAATTCAAAAAATAAATGAATATAGTTTATTTTAAAATTATTATTGAATTGTTTACATTTTTTTTTTAAATTTTATTTATTACTTTTTTTTTTAATAATATATATTTATTTTATGTATCGTATAAAATATTAAAATATTTTACTATTAAATATTTTGCTAAAAAAAGGAGATTTTAGGAAGAGGTATCTCAAGACCGGGAGAGGCTATAACGACAGGGATTTTTGTTACTTAGAAAAAAAAAATCAATCATATTATACATGAGTGTGTGTAAATACATAAACGAATAATCAAGATGCTAGGCTGTTTTATTTAATTATTTTATCAAGCGCTGGGTTTTTGGAATCTAATTCAATATAACATACAAAAGAGGTTATAGATTTTTTTCTGACGAATTTTATTTGAAAAAAGAAAACCTTTATATTTGCATATTTATATTGTTATTTTGTTGAAGGATATTATTTTAATTTTTTAAAACTTTTTTCGCATTGCGTCATAAGAGCGACAAATAGATTAAAAACGTTTTATAATTAGCACCAGACGCATATTTTGTTCTTTTTTATTAATTAAAAATCTAACTTTGATTGTATTTATAGGAAAAATACAAACATTTACGTGTTTTTTTTTCTTTTTGAATAAAAAAATTCAGCTCGAAAATATTTCAATATTTTTTTTTTTTTGTTTATTTTAATGTGAACATTAAAAACTAATTAGCTTTTGAATTTTATATTCACACCCATCACGGCGCCCTCTCCTTCCTTTTAATTTTTTTAGATTTTCTCATTTTTGTTTTGAATTAATTTTAGCTTTTAGTTTTAATTTAACTTTTTTTTTTGTTTTGTTAAGTTATATCAATTTGACTAATAAAAATTACTTTAAAAAAGAACACTACCTACATTTATGTTTTTTTTTTTTTTGTTTAAAAATTTCATTTTCAATTTCATTTTTTTTTTGTTTATTTAAAAAATTTGTACACTAACAGTCGCTAATAATGACGCAAATTAAAAAAATGCGTACATTTGAAAATTTCTATAAGGAAATAAAGTTTTTATTTTTTTTGTTCTTATTTAATGTTTTATTAATGAAGAACAATAAAACATACAAATGAAAATAAAATTAAAAAAAAAAAAAGATATTGTAACAAAAATATTTTGTATGACAATATTATGGTGTATGTGTGAGTGTTGTACCAATTGGAAATTTATTTTACTGTTTTTTTTGTTTTTAATTTTTTTGCTTCAATTAGGTGTTCTTTTAATTTATGTATTTTATTTTTATTTAGTTTTTGTAGGGAGGAAGATTTATTTATTAAATTTTCTTTTTGTTATTTTTAATTAATTTTTTTTTTATTGAATTTTTATTTAAAGAGATGGAGGATATTGGCTAGGTGAGAGCTAATTGTTTATTTTTTTCATTTTTGCTACGATTTAATTGTGTATTCATTTTTAATATTTTTTTTTCATTTTTGTTTTTTAAATATATATTTTATATAAATAGACTATTAAGGCAAGTATTCCACTAAAGTCAATTAATTATATGTATTATTCTTTTTTTTTTTTTGCTTACGTTCTGAATTGTTTTTTTTTTTTTTAATATTTTTAACCCTTTCTGGACGGTAGCCGTGCCTGTGTATGTGTGTTGTACAAAACAGCAGAAATGTCTGTCAGTATAATGGGCCGGGATGGTTTTTACTCAAAATTTATTTGTTATTTGTATACCAGTTGTTTTACGTGTTTTTCTTTCTTTTTTTTTAATTTTAAAGTTAATTAATTTACTTGACCATAGGTAGGCATGTGGAGTTTGTTTTGCAGTTTTAACCTCCACCCGTCTTGAAAGGATTAACGATTAGAAATAAAAATAAAAACTTCTAAGAAACAAATAAAAAAAAAAATTTAAACCTGATAGGGTGTCGTAGGATTTAAATTAAAACTTCTGGATGGTGTAGATTTTTTGTAGATTGTGTCAGGCAATATTTTGTTTTTTTATGTTACGACAACTGCTAGAATGTTGAATAAGAAGGAACGCACAAAGGACTTCTTTTGGACCAACGCTTATTTCGAAATTCCTTTTCAAGGTATTTCGACACATTACGTTTTTTAAAAACCTTCCACTATGTGTTAGCATATATTTCGGGCATCGCATGTCGCATCCCAATTCCGAATCGGTTCCGTATATCCGGAAAGTTTCGATTTACTTATATGGTACAATGCCCTAATCCGAACCATTAAGAAAAACCAAAAACCGATGTTTTTTTCTATATTTTAAAGTATTGAACAAAAATTACATTCCTGCATGCAAATTTGCTTTAAATCGGTTTATTTGTATATTTTTCGTTTTCAATATCCTTGCATGAAGTTTCAAGAGCTTTAATCTTAAAAATTATATACGAATGCATATACGGTTACTCCCTTTTTTTTCTTAAAGAGACAAAACGTTTATAGTTTTATCTACATAAAACGTGTAAAGAACTTCCAAGATTTTCTTTATAGTGTGTTTTTGTTTCTATTTTCTATTATGATTTTCGACGCACAATGATTCATTTTTTTCGGAAGCCTATCTGAATGCTTACCACGATACAAAAATCGCACATTTCGTAGAAATTGAAGAAAATTTGATTCAAATTTTAAATGAAACGCAAAAATGGTCAGGTAACTTAAAAAACATATTATCAAGTGCATATTTATGTAATTTAGCTTGATTTCAGACTGTATATAATACCTAAAAAAAATTGGATTCTTGTCAAAAGGGGAACGCTAAACAAAATAAGCGCTAAGAACTCGAGAATTTCTGAAATGAGGCTACAGATTTAACCAAAATATTATATCGCCGTAAATTAAGACAAACTTTCTATTGGCCCATAGTTTAGTCGGTCTCTTAATCAGTATGAAAATTTATGAAAGTGCGCACACGACAACGATTAAGTATCAAAAAGTTTGTTTGAAAGAAAAAAAAAAAAAAAAAAAAAAAAATAATTTATTGTGTCCATTGCGGTACTTTTGATATCCAAAACGCAAAACGAGCGACAAACGAAGAACAATCACTTTTGATCTGTGGGGCAAAGTTACCCCTGCAATGCAAAATAATCGTGATGTTACATACACTCAGAACTCAATCGTCTAGCGACAGCGGCTTCGCTGCGTTATTTATTGTTGTTTTGTTTTTATAATCTAGTTTAATTGGGATTTGACTAATGTATTAAAAATAGAAAGTACCCGATTTTATAATCGTTTTTTCTTAGACTACAAGGGAACGGCACAATCTAGACGCGACAGTTGACTTCATGAGTTCCAAAATATCAGACAACAAATCTTTATTCAAGTATATTATTTTAGAGAAGCATTTTATATTGATCATTTTACGTTTAATCTTTCTTAATCGAAACAACCATGCCCTCGACGCAGTCTATTTATTTTCATAAGAACGTCAAACTTTAAACATAAAATAAAATTAATAAACTATTATTTCAAAAAGATTCCTTTTGTTTTTTATTAAAATATAAAAAAAAAAACAATAATGCATAATATTTTAAGGGTCATCCAACAAAGTTTGAATAATGTATTTTTTTTTGTTTTAATTTAATTTGCTTTTTGAAAGCATTGCACTAATAAAAATATAATTTTATGTATATAATGATTCTCTTCTGACACAACCTACTTCTTCATTATAAATTAAAAAAAGGTGGTGTGCTCGATAGGTAGTATTAATATAATTATTTAAAATAAAAAACAAATCTGTGGCAATAAGGAAAAACAACATAAGTCAGGGGGAACATTCTATAAAAAACGAAACGAAAACGATCGTTCGTTTTTGAAAAACGAAAGAAAATTTGTGACAGATACAGAACAAATTCTTTCGTTTTTCAAGTTATATGAATCAAACCTTTCGCACACACGAAAACGTTTGTTCGTTTTCGCCATACAGAATCTCACCCCAGTTTTTACAACTTTTCAGGAGAGCGTTTTGAAAGTTTGGCTTCCCATAAGAAGTCAATGCTAATGTCATTTTTCTTGTACCTGTAATTCATAAGCCGCTTAAGATAAAAATATGAAAAAAATATGGTAGATAGAATCGCTTATTGTGCATCAGATTTTGTGAAAATCTCAATTTCGACATAAGTTGACTTATGTTGTTATTCCTTGTTGCCACAGAAATATCAAATTATAAAAAATAACACACAAATCATCTAATAAAAAAACAATAATGAATAAAAAATTTAAAAAAAAGCTACTCTAAATACAATGTATGTATATATGTAACAAGAAAACAAAATCTTATTTTTATTTTTTTCATGATCATGTTGTTGTTTGCATATATATTTTTTTGTTTAATTTTTTTCATGTTTTTAATACAAATTACAAAATTTTTTCTAATTTAATTTCATTAATATAACTACAGTTTTCATTTTTTTTTTGTTATTTCTTTTGTTTTAATATAATATTCTTTATATTTTTTAAATATATATTCATAAAAAAAAACAAGTAAAATTACTTAATTATGTTTTTAATTAATTTATATTGACAGGTGAAAAAAACGCTATATCATATTTTTTTTTCATAATTATTTTTATTGCACATACATTTATTTATTTTTTTAAACAATATTTGATTTTGTTTATTTTTGTATTAAAATGTTTTATGTTTTATTTTTATGTTCTTGCTTTTTATGATGACATATTTTTTTTTGTTATAATTATTTTTTTGTTTTGCGTTTAATTTTTTAAAAATCAATACAAAATGTCTATATATATATATAAAAAGTTGTCTAGTGTTTGTTATCTTTTTTTTGTTTTTTTTTTTTGGTTGCAATAGTTTACATTTATATTATGTATAATATATAGAAAAATAATAATAAAAACAATGTGTAAAAAAATTAATTAAAGTTCTTCTTTTTCTTGAATAAGAATATATTATGTTTTCTTATCGAATTTTATGATTTTGTTTTAAATAATTAGGAGAACAATAATAATAATAATTAGCTAATACTGAACACAAGCAGTAGGTAATTAGGGCTAATAAATTATTATTTTTTTTCTTGTTTGTTTTAATATAATTTTATATGAGTAAAAAAAAAACATTTTACATCATTCAAGCAATTTTTAATTAAATTGGGAGTGAGAGATAGATTGTGAGTTTCTTTTTTTTATATAAATTAAATCTAATAAAAGAATAATAAAACAAACATCTAGCACCAACTGCATATTGAACTAAAGAAAACAATAATAAGTTAAATAATCAAATTATTTAATAACAAATACATATTTAAAAAAACGAAAAAAAAAATTAATAAAAGTATATCAACTGACAAGATTGCACGTTGTTAGTTTTTTTTTTTTTTATTCTTTGGCTCTGCGAGATATGCTTTAGTGTGGATCTTTGATATTAAAAGTTTAAACAGAGGCATGTTGTGGAACTTAATCGAAAATAGAGGGTATATGGATCAATTTGGATGATTTTTTATGTTCTCAATGAACCTCAGCCAAAATCTCAAGGGCATGTAACATTTTTACTTTGTGGAACATATTTTTAGTTTTTGGATATTATAGTCATATTATATCGTAATCCATAAAGTTTTCAAGGCTATGTTTTTATTTCATCGTCATATTTTGAAAGCAAATATACAAAATGAGTTCCACAAATGTGATTCAAATATTTTTCTTGCTGAAAATCTTGACCCACAAAAATGGGGTAGTTTAATACCAGAAGATTTGTATGTCAACATTTCTAACCATTTCACATTCAAAACATGACATCGATCGATCCATAACCCTCTTATACCTTGAATTCACAATATGTTGATCAAATGCTTAGCAAACGTTGTAAATCAACACAGGTTCTGAACATTTAAACATTTCCACAATATTTAAGCTCAAGTATATCGGGCGGGAATGGTTATCTGTCCGCTACATTTATTTGGAACGTGTTTTGGCGGTGCTGATCAACATAGTGTAGATCCAGGGGCTAATCGTGCATCAGCTACATCAACGACTTTGATAGGATATATGTGTTCTATTGGATCTTCGATCACAAACAATATTTCCAAAGCTTCAATGGGGCGTAACTATTATTTTTTGGGGTCGTCAATGTAGTAAATGAATTGATGTACATAGCTTGATGAGAAACAGGCCCCAGTTTTACATTTATGTTAACCCTTCAAGGGGTATTTTGTGGAACCTAAGTTTTTTGATCCATTTGCGAGGATTTTTTCTCTTCTCAATTACAATATTATTTTTATTGTATTTATTGCACATAACTATTTCTAATATAATTAATTATAAATCTAATATGGGGGTAGCGTAAAATAAATAAATTGAATAATGATATTAATTAAACAAAAAAAAAAAAAAAACGAAAAAATATAAAAAAATCTATTCTCACAATCCACAAAACTCGCACTTTTGTTCTCAGAGGCGTAGAAATATTACAAAAAATTTGCTATGCGCTCTGGTTACTAGCTTGGTTAAGCAGGTGTAATGTTTTTTTTTTTGTTTTTGATATCTACTATAAGAGATTTTTGTTTTGTTTTATAATTTTGGAATTTGATTAAGTTTTGGTGTATGATGTGTGTATATGTGTGTGTGTTGGGTTGTTTGTTTATGTGTATTTTCTTTCTATAAACGTATGACTATTTTTTTTTTTTATATTTTTTTTTATGTTTTATGTTTAATGGTTATTGCGCTGTTTAATTAATTCGTTTCTTGGTTGGTAAAATGGTAACTTTTTTTTGTTTTTGTTTTGGTATTATTTTTTCTGTAGATATATATGTTATATATATATTTTTTAAATATAATTATTATCATGTTGAGAAGAGCGGATATTAAGCTAAAAAAAAATGTTGTTTTTTTTTTTCATTCTTTCTTATTTGTTGTTTTGCATCTTTCTACGTATATCTGCCTCTCGGGGGAAGCTAGCGTTAACACCAGCGAAAGGGCACAGCTCGGGGCCTGTCGGCGCCTTCTTTGACTAGAGGTTTATGATATTCTCGACCGGGACGTGAGTGAATGGCACCCCAACATTGCTCACAATAGTATTGCAGGCAAGTGACATTGGCACAAAAGAAGGGCGCAAATTTGCCACCACAACGTTGTCCCTCGCACTCGTCACACATTTGATCGTCCAGCACGTATGGTTTGACCTCTACTCGCTTGTCGATGTCTCCATGTTGCAGTTGCACAAAGCGTGCCGATATCGCGGCAATGTAGCTCTGTTGGTTAGAGAAGGCCACACGCCCGGCACCTTTGGGATACTTTAGCTCTGGGTCGGTGTCTATGCCAGCATAACAAACACCGCCATACAGATGATCCATGATCATAGCCAATTCAAAAGCTTTAAGAGGGCGTGGCACACCGCCAACGAAAACGGTTTTTCTTGGATCCAACGACATGGTTGCGTCAAGAACATAATCGGCATCAGCTAAACGCCAAGGGCGTATTTGCACTGCCTTGTCTTTGATTGTGGGCGATGACACACAGAGATAGAGTTTCTCATCGTCTGTGATGCACGACTCAATCAACTGTTGCACACTATTTTCATCTTGAAATAAGAGAAAGGCATATCCCTTGGGTGGGAAGTATGATTTCGATTCTGCTTTGTGTGGCCAGTCCACAACCAATGGACCGAATCTCCGAAACGATGTAGTTATTTCGTCCTCGTCAATGTCGGGAGGTAGACCTCCAACAAAAACTTTTCTCGAATATCGGGCAGTCACTTCGGAGCCTTGTGAATGGGGCGATGATCTTGAGGGTGAATTCAGTTTAAGATTGCCTCCACCGTCGATGAAGCTGCCAGCCTCGTCAGATAAATGATCACTAGTGACACTCAATGTCTTGCCACGCAATCGATCGGCAACGGATGCAGCATCCCCGCCAGGGCCAACATTGCCACCACTTGCTGCCGCCACTCCCAAATTTCGCATCATATCATTTAGACTGTGCATATCGATTCCGTTACCGATTTGACAGCGATCTTGATAGCCATGATAGACATTGTCACCACCAGCTCCACCGCCGCCGGCACCTCCATTGCCCACCATTCCCGGTGGCACAACGTCAAGTGAGTAGCCAGGAGTTGGGGATGAGCCTTTGCCGGGAAATGAGATGCTTCGGCGATATTTGTTTGGCGAAATGCTATTCGATATGCCAGGCTGAGATCCATTGAATGGGGAGTTTTCTGGTGGGCATGGGTGATTTGGTGATAGCTGCTGTTGTTTAGCCGATTGTGGCTGCTGTGAAGGTCCTTGTTGTTGCTGCTGCTGTTGTTGTTGTTGCTGTTGTTGTTGTGGTGGTGGTGGCATTGCACTAGGATCAAAAAAGTGTTATTTTTTGTTAAATATATTATTTCTTTAATTAAAATCTAAAGAATTAATTTTTAATATATTTTTTAGAACTAAATACATTTTGAAAATATGTTTGTAGTTTAGTGCAAGGGGTTTTTAGTAAGTTTGTGAATATAAAAAATATAAAGATTTTGGTTTAGAAGTTTATTAAATACAGATAGCAAGACATTATGCCCTATGAGAAGACAGGTTCGACGTCAGACCTGCTGTTCCCACAAAAATTTATAAAGAAGCTACCCAACTCTTGCAGAAGTTGTAAAAAATCTAATATAAGATCTAAGACTTTCTAATAGCATTAACACATCGATGTAATGGGAATATTCAAGTATCTTTTACTTTCGTACCCATGGTGACAAGGCGAATAGTGACTTAATTAGCCAAAAATAACGAGAAGAGAAAATATAAGATTAGCCAACGATAGTCGATTACTTAGCCAGCACGATACTATTGGTATGAATAACTTCGAGCTATTGCACCAGCAATAAATTTTTGTTTAAAATTTTCTATAGATAATGAAAAAAAGTTTGTTCAATTTTTCGAGGTAATAAACATATTTTTTTGGTTTTGATTGAAAATAGTTTCCAATCGGAGAAGCACGGTGGGAATACATGATATTTAATTTTTGACACGTGTTTATACTTTGTGAGATAATGTTTAGGCACTTTTAGAAGTAAATTTCTTAGCACAAGATTTGGAGAAGTTTTTAAACTTGACCCATAAAAAAATTTGTTAATTGGCCCAACAGTCAATAAATATTTGTTTTTTAGAGGGGCATTATCTTAGATGAATTTGATGCTGCGACTTTCATGATGACACTGATATTGAAGAAAGCTGAATTTTTAACTTCGCATAATTACTTATTATAAATAGATAAGAAAGGTAAAAATTGTGAAACATTGCCACATCAAGTTATTAAGGTTTCAATTTCTTAGCCATCCCCCTTACTCACCAGATCTTTCCCCAACAAACTTCTGTTTTTTCTATCTTAATCTTAAAATTGCTTTAAAAAAACAAAGATTTTTACTTTCGTTAAAGCCTATTTTGTTTTGTTAAAAAAAAAAAATCTTCAAAATTTGTATGATTGAAAAGAATTTAAAACTGAACGGTGCAAAATAACTTTGTAAAGAATAATAATGCGTTTTAATTGAATATAAAGAAGAAAAACAAAAAGGTTAAAAATGATAAATTAATTCCCTTTATAGAACTAAAGATGAAGACCAAATAGGATTGTTTCTTGAAGGTGTTAATATTTAGAAAATATTCGATGATATCAAGAAGCGAAATCTACTTTGGAGTAGAAGAATTTCTTTTTGTCCTGAGAGAAACAAAAATGATTCTAGTTCGAGTTCTAAGGATTTGAAGAAATTTCTAAGTTCTAAATAATTTTTAAAGAAAGACCTAAAGAAAAACCGAGAGCCAAAAAGTAGTTTTAATTTGATTTTAGAACTTTGTCAAAAAAGAAAGGCCGTAAGTATTTGTTTTTTTATTTTGGGAATAAAATCAAGAAATGAGCAGCTACTTTACTTAGGCCGTGTGTGAATTGCGTTAAATAGTTAAATCCGTGTTAAATTTTTGACACTATTGAGGTGAAGAAAATAATTTCAAAAAAAGAATTTATTGTTTAAAATTTTGTCTGCCTTTTTTCTGCTATGATACTCCTTTTTAATAAAAAAAAAAAAACAAAACAAAACAAAACCATCTGCAAACAAAATTTAACTCAAATTTAACCAGGTCCCGGAGCCCAATAAATTTTTAACAGCTGAACATTTTTTATTCACCTCAATAGTGTCAAAAATTTTACACGAATTTAACTATTTAACGCAATTCACACACGGCCTTAATTTAAAAAAAAAACTGGAGTAATATTAATTTTTTCTAAATAGAAAAAGCATCTGAACAAATTTTTATAAGTTTTTTGGTAATCAAATTTTGTTATATCCGGCATTGGTTTTGATAAATCTTATATTTGCACGTAACAAAATTGTTAAACGACAGAAGTGAGATAATCTTTTAGTAAAATTGCGGAATGATTGTCGCACAATTTTTTGAAAAAATATATCTAATATAAAAGCATGATCTCAGAAAAAAATCATAACTCAGACGGCAATCGGAATAAAAGAAAACATGTTTCTTTTAAAATATTTCAAAAAATAAAAGCATAACATTCTTCCCGGAAATGCATTTCGAGTCTTAATCTTTTGAAATGGAAAATCGTGTTCAGATCAAATTCAGGTTTCCGTTAAAAGACAGATGATTCCTAACAGAAATATAGTTACAAATTTGTAATAAGTAATCTTAAAGAAAAAATAAATACAAACATATTTTCATATAAGTTTTAGTTGTTAATAGATTTCAATTTTAACCCGCTTCCGCCCAGCGTCACAAATATGCAACGGTGGAGGTTTTGAGATTTTTTTTAAGATTATTTAAATTTTTTTTTTTAATATTTATATTGAGTTTTGTAAAAAAAAAAAAAAAAAAAATAAAAAGCTTTATATTTCCAAAAAATATATGAAAGAAACGAAATTTTCTTAAAGTTAGATCGTAAAGTAGAAAAAAAGAGGACAGCATTACATATATGTTACACTGGGCGTGATCGCAGTTAAGTTTTAAGTAGGAATGTTTTCTTTTTCGTATAATAATAAATTTGACAAAAAAAAAAATAAATAATAATATTTAACATTATACACTTTTTTGTCCTAGTTGTGGTTCTCTGACGGTGTCGATGGTTTTTTTTTTTGTTTCATTATTATTCTCCATGTTAGTTGATTTGTTGTTTTCTTGGTAGTAGTTGATAGTAATAGTTGTTGTTGTAGTGAATGTGTTGAAACTGTTTTTTTTTTTTTATTTAATTTCTTTTTGTTGTTTTTAATAAATTTTGTTGATTCATTAGTTTTTTGTTTAAGCTAGTCACTTGAAGAATAACCAGAATTTACGTGTAAATACAGGTGTGCGTTAAAATATTTATGACAACAAAATTGTTCACATGTAAACAATAGAAACACAACACATAAACAACACCAAAGAATTTTGGCACCTAATTTTATACGCGACACAAAACTTGTATTTGCATTTTTTGTTTTGCTTTAACTAAGCCATAATTATATTAAAAACACCGAATGTATTTTCTTTTGTTTTTGAAAAAAAAAAAGAATAGACTAAAGTAGTATTAGGAAGCAACATAAATAACTTACTTTAAACTGTATTGCGATTGCGACTGCCCAGCGTAACAATTAGGTAACGCAAACACATACAACACTCCACCACGCGCAGCAAGGTGAAATATTTTATTAATAAGGAAACATTTTTTTTCCTTTCTCTTTCTCTCTCTTTCACGGTCACACTTTTCAATTACTTTATCTCTCTCACACACACTAACTTTTTGAACAAATATGTGAACAAAACAAAAAATAAATAAATAAGAATTTATATATTTTATTTAACAAATATTTAAACAAAAAAAACTATTTATGTTCTCGATTATGCATTCATTTTGGGCGGTTTCAATTTATTTGCTTTATTATTTGATAAATTATTTCATGTTATTGTTGTTGCTGCTATGAGTACTTTATAGTAAATTTTATGTAAACTATCGACAGTACTTCATGCTTATCGGAAGCAATACATAAATCATATGAAAAAATAAACTAAGGATCCCACACTTTTTTTTGTTATTGATGACTAAACTGTTTGCAAAGAAAACCAATGAAAACAATTCAAACTGATAATACATAATGTTCCGATTTGCTACTTTCTTAATTTAAACAAAGAAGAATATAATAACAATGACAAACATTAGTATTGTCATCATTGAAATCGCTTTTGTTTGTTTCATATTTAATTGCTTATCAGTTAGTTTATAATTTGAAATATTATTAATAGGTCGAGGTTGTCTATTGTTTGATTTCTGATATGTTGAACACAAAATTTAAGTAGATCAGAATTTCTTATTAACGCCCATTAAAAAGGTCTTTCAGTTTTATTTTTTTTCTTCCTGTTCATAAAACAATAATTTGTTGAAAACGAATTCATGCCCGTGAAGAACAAGAGTTTGTAGATGTTAATTTAGTGGCACTGACTTCTAGTCGAAAAAGGCATGACTACAGACTTTAAATATTATTTTTATAATTAGAATTTATAAATCGAAATGGATGAGAACCTATGTAGTTATAATCTATTTATCAGAATAGGTCGGATTTTATCAAAAACTTCATTTTATTTTACTCGTTACATAATGAGTCCATATTCCTTACAATTTTTTTAATAAGCTTAGATATCAACATTTTTTAAACAACAAGGAATAACATTTCTACTAAAAATTAAGACATTAAAGAAGTTCCTACTTTAGAGTGAAAATATTATGAACATAAGTCAAGGTACACAAAAGGTTAATTCGTAGCAAAAAAGTCATACTTTTTCGAATTTTGTGTGAGGACAAGGTTAAAATCAATTTATTTAAATGGTACATTAAAGAATACTATATAAAATTTGCATGAAGAAATATTAAAAAAGAAATAAGATTATGGTAGCAATTATTCGGACATGTCTCGGAAAAAAGCGAAGACTAGATCATTTGAAACAAAAAAAATTAATTAATGAATTAAATTGTAAAATAAAATATTGTAAAAAAAAAATCAAAACGATCGGTGTAGCAGTTTTGAAGTCTTGTTACGGGACAACCTTTTTGTACTATGTTCGTTCCTTGCTATTATTATCACAAGCGATATACAGTATCTTATGCAAGATGAGGCTCTTGCCATAAAGTTAAGAATATCAAGTTATTCTTCGCTGAAAAAGTAAGAGTATTGGGGCGGTCTGGTAGTTTTCCGGGCATGAATTGCATAGAAACCGTCTTTTAGAGATTTCTATATTATGTTAACGGGTTCGGTTCAATTGTGAAAAATAGAGATATAACAGAAAATGTAAGTTTTTTTTTAATTTTTCAAAAAAGTCTTTGGGCTTTTCTTTTAATTTCTGTTAAGATATCAATATTCATATGAAAAAGGACCATTTTTTTCAATAATTAACAGTACCTATAAATTTTGTTTAATCGCCTTTTCTGAACAGAAGTTAGTCCGGGCTCTTAACGTTAAATTCCCAGAATATCGCTCCTTTTCTCTTTAAGTTTTTGTTTTTCGTTAAATAAGTCCCTTTAACTGAACAAATTTGATGACGTTACGCCGGGATCAAAAACACATGTTTGTGGGTTAAAATCGTAATTAACTTTGATGCTCGGATAATCTCGCACTAAAAAACTGGAGCTTAAAAAATAATTGGATTTGGAACAAGGAATTGGTTAACTATTTAAATTCATAGTTCGGACAGACAGATTTTTGTTTGTGGAACTCAAGCTAATCCTACTAAATTACAAATAAAAATAGAAACAACAATATAAATTACTTTAATCGACCTAATATACAAATTAAAATGCTAGGTAGTTACAAATATTTGTGTTTGGAGTGTACTTCATTTACCGCATTACAATAAATAATATCATAATTCAAATTAAGACAAACTATTTAGTGGTTAGAGAAAAACCACAAAAATTGAATTTTTTTCTTAGTTTCTTAGATTCTTTTTGATAAATCATATAAGTTCATTATCAGCTATGTACATATATAAAAAAAATCTTTCTGATTAAACAGGTACACACGAAATATGTATGAATTTAATTAGGCCACTTTCCTTATCTACCATGTTCTATAATTAGTTTTATGTATATATATGTCAAGTCAAAATGCAGCTATACTTTTTTTTTGTTTTTATCGAGAGAAAAAAACCTCTAATAAGATTGTCAACACACAAAAATAGAAAGTGCATTATTTTTCTTTGAAGAAAAAAAAAGATAAAAATGATGATTTATAAAAAAATCTCAAAACCTTGATAATAGCAAGATGCTTCACACCAAAGCCAACACAAAGCTTAAATATTATTTTTTTTTCTTAATCATGAAATATCAATGCAAAAAATAATAAAAAGAAAAAAAAGTAAAAAAAAAAATTAAGAAGAAAAAAAGCAAAGCTCTCACCAGGAGTGTCGTTGCTTTTAACAAAACTAAAAAGGATGTTTTCATGCTGCACTTCTTCTTATTTTTTCTGTGTTGGCATGTACACAAATAATGGAAGTAGACAAAAATGCACTGCATCAAGTGCAAACATGCAATTACATCAAGTGAGTGTTGTCGTCGTTGTCGTCATAGTCGTCTCGGTACCTTATGTGCCTACATAGGTTTTTTTTGTATGTTCCTATGCCTACAATATAAAGAGAGTACATGACCACCAGGCACTACCAGAAACAAGAAGATGGTTATGAAAAAAAAGAAGAAAAATAAAAAAGAATGCATCATCTAACTCTAGCTCCTTGTATGTACACACAACATACAATTTGAATAAAGAGCAAAATATAATAAAAAAAAAAGTGGAAGGTGGATTCTTTCAGTTTGCTTTTTTTCCTTCTTATTATTACTCAATCAACATTGGTAGTGGTGGTTTGATGGTAGGCACACGGCATGGCACCCCGGAAGTGGGCTTTACTTAAACACCAAAAAAAACCTTCTTCTACCCCCACCCACTCCTTATTGCTCCACCAATTTCTTCTCTTCCTCCAGGTTTTCTAGTCTACTTTGTATCCGATTTGCATGAAAGCATTTTTATTCATATTTTTCTATGTTTGATTTAAGGATAGATGGAATATAAAACGCGAATAGAGAGCCAGCGAATAGAAAAAAAAAAAACATCATCATTTTCTTCGACATACACACACATGTGACATGCGCCCATCTTTGGGCTCCCCCGCAGCAACAACAACAAAAACAACAATAATCATCATCATCATCAAATGATGAATATATAAAAACAATTAAAGAAAAAACAAAACAAATTTATATAAAAAAAATTTCTGATAAGAAAAAAAGTTATAGTTTGGGTACCTTTTGCGGTTGAAGAAATTTCCTTGGAGGAAGTTGTTTCGTGAGTTCACTTCATCTGGCTGCAGAGAAGAAAATGTAGAGAATTGTGAGTGAGTGGCAATGAGATTCAAAAATTGAGATTGATATTTTTTTTTTTTTGCGTGTTTGGAAAACTGAGCAAACTCTAGAACACTTACATTCTGTTGTTGGGGACTGCTTGATAGGGAATCCCCAGCCCCACCTCCTCCACCACCGCCACTGGCGCTGTTGTGAAACGATTGAAATATGTCATCGAGGCTCTCCTCGCCAGCATTAAATCGTACTGTGATTGGGACACTACCTGACGGTGGTTTACTTGAGCCTCCTGGTTTTTCGTTTTTTATAGTGTTTTGATTTTGTATTTATTTTTGAAAGAGAAAAACAAAAAAAAAAAAACGTTTGGAATCTTTCGGAGAAGACAGTTTTTTTTAGGATGACAAAGACGTACCTTTTGGAATTTTAAGTGAATCCATTTTTGCAATGTCACTTGGTGAAGTCTTTTTCATTTCAAAAACAACAACAGATTCTGCCCTAAATTTAGAATTTTAGTACATAGTTTTGTCGGTTGTCGTTGTTTTTGTTGTCATCGTATTGAAATCAAACCAGCGCAGACCAAATTAATTCATTTATCCGCAAGTAAGCAAAGCAGCAGGGAAAAAACATAGTCAAAGTCGCGATGATGAGAAAAAATACCGACGAAGACGACAAAAACGACGACGATGTCACATCACAGCAAGCGAAAGGGGTCATCAACGAATTCACAGAGAGAAGAGAGGTAGCAGAAAAAAAAGAATAACAAAAAAGAAACAAATTAGAAAAAAATACAAAATAATAAAAAAAAATTATTTTAAATGTGATTTAGAAAATTTTTCCTATTTTTCTTTTCTAATTAGGGATAAGCAGCAGCAGCAGCAGCAACAAAAAACACACATACACGCATTTTAGCTTGCTGCTGCTTAAGCTTTTTTTGAGGGCAGCAAGAGAGTTAGGTGCTTTAGTGGGGGATGAAAGATGATGATGATAATGGTTTTGGTTGGTTGGTGTGGAAAGAGAAGAGCGGATTTTCGCAAAGGGGGAGACGGGAGAGAGGATACGTTCCACTTTTCTTTTCTGGTTCTGATTTTTTTCGTTTCTGGTATTTTTTTTTTCAACACACAGGAATTTACCTCGGGATTTTTTTTTCTCTGAATTGAAAAAAAATTTCCTTGTACAGAATTTTTTCAATTTTTTTGGTTTTTCTAAAATTTTTTTATATTTTCAAAAAACACAAAGTTTTTTTTAGAAAAAAAAATTCTCAAATTTTTAGGTAATTTTCTTCTCCATTTTTTTATCACACCATTTTTTTTTCTTTCGTGTTTTTTTTTTTCTTCTGTGTGTTTTCTAGTGTTTTTGCGACATTACAGAGTTTTTTTTTATTTTGTTGATATTTTCTTTTGGAATAAAGTGAATGTTTTATTTGTTAGTTTGGTTTGGATTTTTTGGTAATATTTATTAAAAAAAAGGAATTTTTTCCAACAATCACGCACCACGCACAACTTTAAGTTTTTTGTTGGACGTACACACGAACGATTCGAAGGAAAATTTTTTTGTAGCCCATGGAAGAAGAAAAATCAATCTTTCATATCGTCTCTTTGGTTCGTGTGTTTTCGTTCCGTTTTCCCAATTGGAAGAATTTTTCTTTTCCTCAAAAGTATCTCTGGTTTTGGGACACAATTTTGACAGTTCATTTGAGAGGGGTAATAGTTAGGGAATTGCCAGACTGATGCAAGTTTTATTATTTTTATTTTTGTTAAATTTCGAAAACCAATGCCCATGTTTTGTTACTTTTATCACTGGCGATAAAACATTTGAATGACCTTCATCCATTGAATTTGATCAAAATAAAAGAAATTTCCTTCCAGATCATAATTTCTTACAGCTCGTTTCAAATCAAAAGTCCTGACTCTTGAGTTTATTTTCTCCCTTCCAAGAAAATTGAGAACAAATAAACAAAAAACTCAATTTTGCTTTATTTATGGAAGAAAATGGATTTTAGAGACGTTGAAAAACGTTTATCGCTAGTGGTAAAGTTACAAGACAATTATCTCTTGTACGCCAACGATTTGGTGGTTCTCTCAGAAACTCCATATAACTTGGAACTCATGACTAACTGACTTCTTTCGAACTGTGTTGAATGGAGACTTGAAATTAACAAGGATAAGTCCAAAGTTATGGTGTTTTCAAGATATTCTCTGAATAACAGAACAAGTAGCAAGTCGATATTAGTACATCAATCAAACAATGAATTACAATAAAACGGACCTTTCTAAAATGTACGCTTGCATTCTTAAGCTTCATGCAGATTACTTAGCAAGGATTCTGTCTCAAGGTCACAACCGGAAAATCGACTGACTAAACTAATGCCACTGTACGAATTGCGAAATGCGCAATTAGTAGTTTCCTAAGTGGAATAAGCTGGACAATCAAAGAAGTAACACTTTACAAATTTATTCGAGAAATTTCAGAAATTTCTGTCCGAGATTCATTTATTGAAGAAGCTCAGACTCCCTAATATGTAACTTTTTGCTACTTTCGCATTTGTTCGAAAGTTAATTTCAATTGTATTTCCTAGTCAAACTGCGTATCTTCAATAAGTAATACTAATCTAAATCTTCCCAATAAAACCCAATAAAAGATTTGACATGACATGACTGGAGCTGTATAATTTTCATTTTTTTTTTTTTTTTATAGAATTTCAGAGATCCATATTTTACGAATTCGAACACAAAAATCGAATTGCATAGTCGGGCCCCAGATGTCACAGAGAAGTTTCGATTGCGAGACTTAACTGAAGCAAATTATTTCAAAGATGAAATCATTTACAAGGAAATATCTTTAATATTTGAGACAAGTTTTAACCAATTCTGTTTACTGTATCTAAAGAATTCTGTTTCTATCTTATAAGTGTCTGCATACTAAGATTTATCCTGAATGCCGGAGATATCTAAAAGAATTGAAAAATAATTCGAAAGATTGTATCAACACACTCCCCAGTGCATTATAGAGATAAGTATTCCCTCTTGTGACCTGAGTAAGAAATAAGAAGCATCTATTTTTGTATGGTTATTATAAAGTAAATAGAAGAAAACAAGTAACATTATTGGAACATTGAAAAAAAAAAAAAACGGTGCAACCCAAGTTACCCGACAGTTTAAACATAAAACAATTTAATATTCAACTTTGAAAAACTTAACATACTAGAATATTATGTTTCAAATAAGAATCCATTGATTAATCAACGAAAAAATAAATGAAAATCTAATTCTACTCAATAATTTAATTCGCGATTTTCTTACAAGCACAAAACTCGCATAAAAGACTTAGTTTCAAGAGTCATCTTTTAATGGGATAATAGGGCCCTATTATGACTCGCGAGTTGAACGATTTCGCAAACACTCATGTCGTGGTATTACGATTAGAAAACTTCGACTTTTGAAACGTAATGCAGCCAAAATTAAAAAAAAAACAATGTGTCAACATAATTTCTAAAACTACAATTGGCTTAATATAGGCAAAATAACTGTGATTCGCCAAATATTTCTAGCGATTTTCGATTCATAATAGGGACCATAATCTCTATAGTTTAGAGAAAATATAGGAAGTACAATCACCTCTCACAAAATGTCAGTAATAGATTCAATAAGAAAAAAAAAACGAAGGTGCACATTATGAGGCGACAAACGTTAAAAGAAAATACAGTCGAATTGGGAACCTCCTTTTTTTTGAAGTCAGTTAAAAACTGGAGTTTCTTTTCAATTCAGAATTTATGAACTTAGAAAATATGAAACGTCGACAAAAAAGAAAAAGTTAAATCAAAATACAAACTGTAGCCAACGAAGAAGATAACATTAATTAGAAATTATGATTTTGATTTAAATTTCATTTTTTTTTTTAATAAAATAGATTTTTAGTTACAGAACAAGATCCCATTGAGAACTTTCAACTTCAGTCAGTTGGGCTGGGAAATGATAAAAAAAACTTTTTTTGGACTGAAAACTATCTTTTTTGGTTGTAATTAGCGTTGGAAAAATTCTTTTTTATCTTTTCCTTAGTGCAGATTTACCAATGGGAAAGAAGTAGAAAAGCGCCATGAGGCCTTTATAATATAATAAATTATTTATGAAAAAAGAATATCTGGCAGTGCTTTAGCAACAAAAATTCCCCTACTTAATGGGTCTGCTATGGAAATAGAAATATATAAAATTCGGAACGAATGGAACCAACAAGAAGGAATCAACGAGAATGAAATCTTTTCTTTTTTTGTTGCGAAATAATTGGAATATGGGTTAATTGGATATTATGTGTTCACTTAATGCAAATTTTTATCTAAAAATAACAAATTTATTTACCTCGAATGTTTATTATACCTTTTATGCAGAAAATTTACTTAATTTTAGTTAAAAAAAACAACAAATATTCACTTTTTTTCAACACAACGGAACTCTTTTTATTTCCTTCGACTATGACGTTCTTTCCGTGTGTGGTTAGTATGTGATTTCGATACTGCACAAGTCAGCTGATTTGACATTTGGTGGTGGTGCATGTACACCAATGGAATGGAAACACTTGGGACATTTATTTTGGGACGGAATATTTTTCAATGAAAGCATTCAACATGATTTAATATGATTTAATAATATTTTATTTATTAACTTACCCCATTTTTAAAACCAATTGGTTATTTTATGGATTAATTAAATAATTGAAATGGTATTTGTATTTTTATTTACCCGTAAACCGTAATAAATTTTAAACAAATATTTTTTTGAAATCAACTTTTCTCTGATGTTGTTTTTGATATAGGTAATGCGAGATTGAAATAGGAAATTAAAAAAAAAAAACATTTATTATATTTTTTATGTTTGAATAATTTGGCTATGATTTTTTTTTAAATTTCAACTAAAGTACAAAACAGTATACAGTTGAATCTTACAAGAAATTATGTAGCATGTTATTTATTAACTTTTAACGATATTATCTGATAGTTATTTAACGGTTAAACACTTTTGAGTGCTTTGAATTTCAAATTCTCTATAGAAAAGAAGGCACTGAATGCAAAACAAAAGTACTTGGCAATCTACACTGGAAGCCAAAAAAATAGATCTACCTATACTATTAAAAAAATTATAATTTTATATTTGGTTTGAGAATTTTCTAGAATTGAAGGAAAGAACAGAAAATATGGATTTATTAGTTAATATGAAAAGGTAAAATTGACAATACAAAGTACATAATGTAGGTATGTATTTATTTTTTTAAATTTTGTTTTGATCTAAAAGATGTATAATCTTAATATTAAGTTCCAATATTTGATCAATAAATACTAAATATTAAAAAATACAATCAAACAAGGGTTCAAACTCGGAATGAATACTAATAGAAATTTGGTGTTATTCAATGTCTTCGTTTAACTCAGCTCAAAAGTCTAGACAAATATCATTATCCGTAAGTCATCATTTTCAAGGTCAAACTGCGAGATCGAAACGTACAAAATAAGCAAAAATTTCAAAGTGCTTGCTTTGAATAAAAAACATGTACCTATTGCTGCAAATAAGGCCGCACTTTTGAAATAAGAAAAATATTTTTTGGTCCGTTAGTAACAGTACTTACTTGCCATAGAACCAAATTCTTAATGTAAACGACACAACCGATTTCAATGAAAATTTTGTAATAAAAGGTTTATATTGATATTAAAATAAAGAAAACTTAAAAAAAAATATTTTTGAATTTTTAAAAAAAGTTAATTTTTTTTTTGGAAATCATTTTTTTAGAGTTATTTAATGAATTGTATGTGTCAATCTTTAAATACGAGAGTAACTCGCAATTCAAAGTGAAATAAAATTTGCACGACTGGGTCGCACGAACTTGCTCTTAGGGTGCAAGTTCCTTTAATTTTTAAGGCTATAGAAGTTTGGTAAATGTAGGTACCTATATAAAAAAAAAAAAATAATAAAATAAAAAAAAAACATAAAATTCGTTTTTTAAAAAAATAAAATAAAATCTGAAATCAAATTGCCCTCCAAAATAAGTATGCAGTGTCATTTGATATATTAAGGTGCATTTAAAAAAAAAAAATTCAAAATCGTTATAGCCGTTTTTTAAAAAACTATTTTTTTATAAATAATTTTTTGGAAAAAAAGTTAAAAAAAAAATTGGTATGCCATTTTGTAGAAATCACTGATCAACATTTAAAAACAAAATTTCAAAAAAATTCAATGTCCCGTTTTCGAAAATTTGATTTTTCAAAAAAAAAATTTAAATTTTTTTTTTAAATCCAAAAATTAATTTTTTCAAAATCTTATCTTTGGCTTATATTAAAATTATATAAATGCTTTCTTACAAAAAGTTTCGTTAAAATCGAATAAGTAGTTTCGGAGCAAATCGAATTTAAAAATAAAAACGGTTCTATGACAGGTACCGTTAATAAATGATTTTCAAAATAAAATTTTTTATTAAAAGATAGACCTTCTTTTAAAACTTTTATTTGAATTTTTTTAACAAAATCGTTGGAGCCGTTTTTGAGATATTTTAATTTTACTAAAATCGTTATATGACAGGTACCGTTATTTTTGGTCCAAAAAAATTAATTCGAAAAATCCCTCTGGAGAGTCGTCAAATAATGCTACATACCAAGTTTGACATCAATCGGTCGATCCGTATAGGCTGTAGCTTCGTTTACAGACAGAAAGACGGACTTCCGGGACCCACTTTTTTGGCATTCTCTATCATCGTAATGTCATGGAAAAATGTTATCTCAACTGTTTTTTTTTTGTAAGAATGTATAACTTGATATTATAGTACCTATATCGCAAGTAAAAATGTTTGGGGGTACCAATCATTGTACCCGTTACGCTATGGTGTTTTCCATTGAACCAAATTGGACAGTTTTGAAAACTTAAAACGAAATTATATTTACCTATGGAAAAAGATAATGGAAAGAATTCGTTGTTTTTTATTAATTCTTGTTTACTGTCTTATTTTTTGGAAAATTGAAATGGGGTCCTGGGCACAGGCCCCGTGTGCCCTTATGGTGAAGAACTATGTAGGTATTGTGTAAGCCTCTTTTTCATCTGATAACCTGTAATATCAAACTTACCGAAAACCCTTTCAAAGTAGTTATGCTACAGTTTACTGAAACCAAATTTTGCTTGCATTGAAAAAAAAAAAAAAACATTATCTAAGAAAAAGTTTGGATTTTTTGAGAGAGGGGGGAAATTTAAGGTTTTTCATTTAAAAAACATCCTATAATTTATTTTTTCTATAATAACATGCCTCAAAAAAACTAAAAAAAATCTCATGTGTCTTATTTTCAAGATCAACTCAGGTTAGATGAGATTTAAAAAATTGAAAAACTACGCAAACTTCAACATTTAAGAACTCAAAGAAACGAACGATATAATGTAAATAAAATAAATAAAATGACGTAAATAAAAAGCTAAAAACCATGGGTACCTAGCTTTGTAAAAATTAAAATAAAGTAAACAACAGTTAGGATGCTTTCAATGAAATGAACATTCCATAGAACCATTTTCTTGGTTTCTGGACTTTGCTTTTAACGACTTAACCGATTCAACGAACACTTTTAATTCTTTTTTAAAATTTCTTTTAAGATAAATTATATTAAAATTATGAATGGTATAAAAAATTTAATATTCTAAACAGCTTTTACCATAAGAGCAATTAACGTTTGACCCAGTCGTGCATTTTATTTCTAAAGCCTAGTACGCAGCTGAAGCGAAACGAGAAATTTTGAAATCTCCAAAGTCAACAGCGAATATGTTATAACGAAAAAAATACCATCGGGTATTTTTTTGAAAACAAATTTTTTTTTTTTTAGCGGTATATTCCATTTTGTAGCAATTCATCAACACCAAAAACCAAAATTTCCTAATTTTGAATACTTGATTTCTTTTTTGGACTAAGGTAGAAAGATGCTGGATATGGATTTGAAAGAAATGCTAAACAGTCACTTAAACAAAATGTAAATCACCTGAAGTCAACTTAATATAAAAGTATTATACTGATTCAAAGTGTCTACTAATATTTCTGTTTCGTATCTTCGATCAAAATTAAAAGAGCAAGGCCAAACCTCTAATTACTACTATATTACTATTTAAAGTAAGTTTAACAGTATTATGTCACATTGGACTTCTTTACCGCTCTAATGACTTAAACCTTAAATACAGTAATAAAGACTTTTTTTTTTAGATTGTCACATACTCGTCATAAAATATTTAATTATATTGATCTGCATCAATGCATCTCATTTGAATATTGACTTTAACATCGAATTTTAATGATAGTATCATAAAAACTGTGACTGTGATTAGAACTAAAAGAAATTTATATTAAAGAATTATAAAATCAATAAAATGGTAACAGTAGCAAGTTTAAAAGAGGATTCCTCTTGGACTAGCTATGAGAGAATGTCAGATAAACGGACTAAAGGATGGTTTCTTGTTGATTCGCCAAAAGATGTCGCTCTTGTCGTTTCACTTTATCTCTTGATGGTGTGGTTGGGCCCAAGGCTTATGAAAAAGTAAAAAAGTTCATAAACTTAGAAACAAAAATACATATACGAGTTTTTTTTTATCTCAGGAAAAAACCATTTAATTTGAAAGGAGTTCTAATTGCATACAACTTTATAATGATGCTTGTAAACTTCTTAATACTGAAAGATCTCTTGGTTGGAAGTTCAAGACTTAATTATAAGTATCTTTGCCATCGAAGTGACCTCGAATTCCATCCTGAAGAAATAAGGGTAACTTTTTGATTGACTGTGATTTTAACAACTTTTTTAATGTTATTAATTTTAAGGTCATGAATGCAATGTGGTGGTTTTACATTTCAAAAGCCTTGGAATTCACTGATACGTTGTTTTTCATTTTGCGAAAGAAAACTGATCAATTGAGCTTACTGCATGTCTATCATCATAGCACAATGTTTCCAATTTGTTGGTCGTCAATCAAATGGTATCCAAGTGGAGCAGGTGAGTTTGAGTAGCAATATACTCAAGAGCTAAAAGATTGACATATTAATGAGTGTTATTTTTAGCTGTGCGCTTACCTATGCTCAATTGTTTTGTTCACGTGGTTATGTATTTCTATTATGGGCTAAGTGCTATTGGGCCAAGTGTCAAAAAGATGTTATGGTGGAAAAGATATTTAACTGTATTACAATTGGTATGTATATTAATAACAAAAACAAGTATTGATAGTTATAAGTTAACTTGTGAAATTAATTTTAGATACAATTTGTTATATCTTTATTTTGGTCTTTGCAATCATTGATAAGAGGCTGCAATCATCCTGCCTGGATTGATGTAACAAATATTCTTTATATGTGTTCATTTATATTTTTATTTGGTAGATTTTATTTTTATAGTTATTCAAGTAATAAGAAAATTAAAGTATGATTAGAATAAAAATATTTTACAATAATTTCAATTAATTTTGATGTTCATATCTTCAGTTTATTAAATAAAATATGTGTTGGAGCAATAAATAAGCTCAAATCGTCTTAATTTTGATAGGTAATTTTGTACCATTAAATTATAATTTTTTTTTTATAATTATTAAATTTGCGAAAAATAAAATTATTCCACTTTCAAAATTGTTCAATTAAATAGATTTCACATTATTTTATTTAAAAAAATAACCATTGCACCTAAAAGTACCGAAAAAGATACATTCTTCTCAAATTTGTATCATGAATTGATCCAGAATAACTTTTTGCATTATATTTATTTATAAAACTTGAACAAATAAAATCATATAAAAAAACATTTGAGACCTTTCACAGTGAAAAGCTGAGGAAATTCATAAGAAATATTTTTAAAAATATTAAGGGCCGATTTTTCAATAGCCAGATAAAGGCTTATTCCTACGAATAAAATTTTTTTTATGTTGACATTCATTCTTCTGATTTAAAAATCAGGGCTTAGTAATATTTAAATATTTCAATTTAAAAACCATCCAAAACAAGTACCAATTTTTCAGACATTTTTTAGTGAAAAATTGTTAAAAAAAAAATTAAACTAATTTTAAAGCAACTTTTATATTCGTACACACCAGAAAAAAAATGAGTATTCCAATTATACGTTATAATGTAAATTAGGTTCACTGTGGCGTATGCGTTATATATTTTTTTTTCATATTAAAGAACTCAAACAAACTCAAATGCTTTCATGGTACTTACCTTTGTAATGTTTGTTTTTAAAAATCATAATTTCATTAATATTTTTACAACTTTCTTTTCTCAATATATATGATGAACTTTTTTTCGTCTTCCGTTGACTCGGCGCTATTATTTAATATATCGTCGACGTTTCGGGCGTGGTTACACCCTTCTTCAGGATTAATATTTTAAAATTAATAAATTATAAGATGTTTCTTAAAATTTTTCTTATCTTCTGATGTGGAGTATCTTTTTGTTTTGCAAATATTTCAAAATTCTTAAATTTAAGTCTTAAAAAAGACATTTAAACTTTAAACTAACCGAATTTCAACATAATGAAATTAAAATTCGATTAAATAAAATTCAAAATAATATAATACTCGTATATTAATAAATTGCTAACGAGAAATTACGAAATCAAAAAAACGGTTCAACCAATAATAAAGTTCCGAAAATTTGTTTCATGACCAATGTATCGTCTTATTTGCTTGAGTACACACAGCAATTTTAATCAAATTAGGAAGAGCCATTTTTGCACACAAACTTTAATATTTTTGTTAAATGACGGGTAGTACTGTTAGTTTTGGTTCTAAAAAAAAATTCAAATAGCTATCTAAGGAACCATTGAAAACTGTTAATTACCATGTTTAAAGAGAATTTTCATAAAAAATATGAATACCAAATCAATTTTCGACAGGATCTTATAAATAAAATATTTATTTTCACAGTTTGAGTCACTCAAAACCTTAGGACTTTTAGATTCAGTTGGGGTTAGTGCGCGCACTTTTCACTTTAAGGCGAAATTGTGAAGATTCTGTAAGAGATATCAGCATAATGTTTTGTAGATTTGATAAACCTATACTTTGGGAACATGAAAACACAGAAAAAAAGTTTTTTGGTTTAAATATTTCATATGATTAAAAACAAAAACCAAATGAAGTCGAAGTGCGCACTCTTGCCCCAAAGTCAGCGTAAGATCGCGCAAAATCTTGGGTAAGAGCGCGCACATAATTTTAATAGGAATCTTGACCGTTTATGGCAACTAAATGTCTTAAAACCTAATGTTATACTTAGCTAAACAAAACTTTATTTCAAAACTTTCAAGTTTTTACTAAAATGAATGAAAATGTTAATGAAAAAACAAATTAAGTTCAAATACAAAAACTTAAACTTTATTTATAGAACAAAACAAACAAAAAAATATTTCGAATTAAATTAGAAGATTACGGCCCTTCTTTTTTGGAATTCATGAATAACAGCCTTTGTTTTTCAAAATTCAAGTTTCAAATGTTTCTGACCGTTACTCTCATGTAACATTTTTTTAAAAATTCGTAAAAAATATTAAATTAAACAATTTTTTAGGTTACGATGGCTTAATTGAAAGATAATAATACCTAGTTACAGAATTATTACAAAGAGTTAGTCAAATATCATACCTTTAATTTTTTATCGAGAAAGGGACTGAAATTCACATTTTTTTTTTGCAAAAAAAAAAATTTTTATATATGGTCATAATTTTGAAAAAAAGATATAAAAAATGTTAATGCAGAAAGTGTTTTGTTTTTTTGCTTAGAAGAAGTAACATACATTATAGTTTCAAAAAAAGTTATTTTCTCAGTTCTCCGACCTTTTCTGCTGGTCATAGGCAGTGCATGTTACTTGCATGTAACATGAAAAAAAAAACACATTTGTTTTGCCATTTTTTATTTTGGAAAATAACTTTATGTTATTCATATTTCTTAGTTGTGATGTTTTTGACCCGATAATACCGAAAAAACATTTTTAAATATTGATTTTCATAGCTTGGGTTCGAAAGGGTTAAAACAAAATGGAGCTGAGCACACAATCGCGAAGGTCATCACTTATTGACGTCTTACTAAGCGCTGGTTTCCTCATTTTTCGTTTTAATTTTTTTTTGGACACAACTCGAGAAATAAGCACTGCACTAAGATCTTACCCCAAATGACTCTACCAAGCATTTATTGATTACTTTGATACGATTTCAGAAAGTTAATGAAAAAAATAGAAAAAATTGTCAACTTTATATTTGTGGGTAAATTTGGTTCACTGTGGTGTATGCGTAATATTTTTTTATAAATTTATATAGAACTTTATACATAATTAATGAGTTAATGAATAAAAAACGGTTAAATTTTCTGGAGTTAGACTTAAAGGTCTTATTTTTTAAATAATTCGGAGCTGTAATTTCCCACTTTCATGCTGCAGACTCATAAACATACTTCAAATTGATAGCTATGGGATAAGATTTTTCTCTCACATTTTTATGACATTTAGTAGATGTATTTTCTCCTTGCTGAAATAATGCATTAATCGGATACAAACTATCAAACTTTTACCTTTTTGAACTATAAGTGCAAAACAGAAAAAAAAAAATTGCTGCAACCAAATTAAAATTAATCTAGATATGATTTAAATGTCCTCAAGTTGTAATTTTCCTGTGTGAAAACTAACCAAAAGCAGTTTCTCTGTATGTGATTTAATATGATAAATATTTAATTTAATAAAAGTTCAAGGTCATCACACATAGACATTTTTTTGTTAGGTTTGTTTGTTTTTCCTTTTTTTTTTCAAAAATAAACCCGCATATCCAAAATCATCTCTGCAAAGTCCTATTTAACATTGAAATTCCCCAAAGCATTGAATGTTCGAGAGCTAAGCTAAAAGTATATGTGAAGAAATTTAATGTAAAATCCTCATGATGATGTCTGATGTCTCCTGCTGTCGCCACAGCCACATTTGTTGGTAAGGTGATATGCTTCGGCTTCCCATTCCTGTGTGCACTAAAGCATTGCAGTAAAAGGTAAAAAAAAGGAACTCCCTATCCTAACTTCCCATCATCGAATGTTTTTAGCTTCTGAAAGTTAAAACTTGAAGTCGGTAAGAGAAGAGCAAAAAAGTATAGTGATGGCATTATTAGGACATGGAATTGATTTCGCTTTTTAACATGCAAAGGATATGACATGAAGTATCGTAAGTAGGTGTATGTTCATACCTACACGAATAAGAGACAAGGAATATTTTTTTTGGGAATCTTTTTCTTTATCCATGAAAAGAATATGCTTCAAAGTTTAGGTATTTGAAATTTACACACATATTCTACCTTGAAGATGATCCTTTATGGTTGTTGTAGCAGGAGTAGGTAATCCTTGAGTGCGGTAGTGGTTTTGGTTTACATGAGCTGTAAAAAAATTGGATTTCAATACAATAAAATGGCATTTTGATTTGAAAAGAAATGTTTTAATGTTGTTTATTTGAATGAATGTAAAGTAATACGCGTTTATAGATACAAAAAATGTAAAAAACAAGTAGGATTCCAGACAGTTAAGAAATGCGTGTTTGGGATTTGATTCTTGATGCTGAAAATACTTAAGTTTTTACGTCTTTGATGGGAAATTTGGAGTATACCTTTACTGTATAAATGTATAATGCACTTTTATATGAAGCATTTGAAAGTGTTAATAGAAATGTTCCCATTTTGTTCAATGGAGAAAATAAAATCACTTATTTTTATTTTTTTTTCTGTATTGCAGATTACATCACCGTAGTGAAAAGCTTTTTTTTAAGGTTGTAATCAACTATTTGCCAGAAAAATCCGTTGATTTTACTGGGAAAACCCTTCGTTTTTAAGGAGACATCTCGTGAGTGTACCGGAAAAATCAACTGCCTCCTCTAGTAAATTTGACGGCTTAAAGTCGTCTCGAATTGTCCACGAGTAAGATAAGTTTTGATAGTGTTTTTGTGAAATAGATATTTTCGACTCTTTTTCACTCGATTTTTCAGCTGATCAAGATTTCTAGGAGTTTGTTTTCCTTTTTTGTCTTCGTAAGTAATCATGACGTTTGATGAACTAATTATTTTCCACCAAAAATCTGTACACAGTTTTAAGAATTTTCTACAGTAATTTCAACTCTTTTTTAACACCTTTGATATATTAAAGATAATGACCCGAAAATACAATTCTTAACAATAAAAAAAAAAAAAAAAAAAAAAAAAAAAATGAATCAACCAAATCAGTTAAGCCGTTTTCGTGTTTTTGCATAAAAACTCATATACATATTGATTTAACACTGTTTCATTTTTTTTGTAAAAACAACAAAAATAAACATTTTGAAAATAAATACATTATGTGCATAAATATAAAATAAAAATATACATATATACAAAATACGAAAAACTTAAATTTAAAAAAAACTATAGCTGTGTTTTTTTGGTAACTCAGTAGGTACTTAGCTCAGTAAAATTTTACACGGGAAAGAACAACAAATGATTGCTAAGGATAAACGAAATTTTTTATTTGTTGATCTACAGCCGTGTTTAACACTTGCAGAAAAAAATTCGAAGTAGATTTGAAGAAAAAATGGAAGTAGATTGAAAAAAATCGAAGTAGATTTCAAAATATTCTTTTCTTTATAAAAAATCAATATTAAAAAAAATAATTCTATTATATGTATTTATTTAAGTTAAATAATTTAATTAGTAAAAAAAACTAAAACCAAAAAATTTTATTCTTTCAAACTACATATTTTTGTCATAAATATATTTTTATACATTGTTTTATTAGTAGAGTAACTAAAGCAAATTATTAGGGAACCCGGCCGAACAGCTCTGATTTTGACGATTTTTTTTTTCAAACGTAGGTAATTAAAAATACTTTAAAGTCTATAGATTAAAAATTGCCGGTGTTGCCGTATTGTTTTTTTTTTAAATAAAAATTATTTTTTTTTTAACAAAACCATTTTTTTTGCTTAAATTTTATAAAACAAATGATAGCAAAAGATTCTCTAGGTAATTTAAGGAAAATATATAAAAAGCAGTAAGGGACAATCTTCCAACGTTTAAGCGATAAATGCAATTTTCTAACATTCTGACCTCAAACACAAAAAAAATATTTTGAAAACAACGGCAACACCTACAATATTTTAAAATACATCTCTTAAATTTAAATCCACTAAATTTAATCAAGACTTTTTGAAAAAATGGTCTTCAAACTCAGAATTAAAAAAAAAAATGTTATTAGAAAAATTTAAAATGACTTTTTTCCAAACTTTTCTAATAAAATATGAATTTATTTAAAAAAAATTTTTGGCCATAAATATTATCAGTTGAAATTCGAAGCAAAAAAGGTAAAATATATCACACTTTTGAAAAAAAAAATGAAAAATTACTTCAATTTCAATGGTTTTTTTTTTTATTAAAACTGAATTTTTGCATTGAAATAATTAATTTTCTCAAAGACTGTGGTAAATAGGAACTTTAAATTTTTGCTATTTAACTTTCAACAGTAAGGGTTATTAAATGAATAAAAAATAATTTTATGTTTAGATGTTGAACTTAAAAAAAAAAATAAGTTACATTTTTTTTCAAAACTTTTATTAAAAAAAGTTCTTCGAAAATGAAATACTTTTTAATTTTTTTCATAAACCGTAATACATATTGACATTTCCTTTTATAATTTGAAATCATAATAAATGCGGCCAAAAAAATTTGAAAATAAATGCATTTTATATTACGACCAAGTTTAAAAAACGACATATTAAAATTTTTTCAATAATTTTTTTTTACAAAACCTGAGTTCAATTACCATTCTTTCAAAAGCCGTTCATTCAATTAACTTAATTTTAATTTTACATATATGACTAAGCTTCTAGCTTTTAGAAAATGTATATTTGAATATTGTAGGTGTTGCCGTTGTGTTCAAATATTTTTTTGTGTTTGAAGTCAATTAATAAGAAAATTGCATCTATCGCTTGAACTATGGAAGATTGTCCCTCACTCCCATATATTTTTTTTCCTTGAATTTCCTTGACAATCTTTTGGCATCAATTAATTTATGAAATTTAAGAAAAATTTTTGAAAAAAATTTGTTTTTGTTCACAAAAATCTTCAAATAAATTTAAAAAATCAAAACGGCAACACCGGCAATTTTTAATCTATAGACTTTAAAGTATTTTTAACTACCGACGTTTGAAAAAAAAAAGATCATCAAAATCTAAGCTGTTCGACCGGGTTCCCTAATATTGCCAATTTTTGAGCTTTAGTTACTCCACTATTATAACAATTTTTAGTCAAATATTTAGTTTTCTGAAAAAAAGAAGTAGAATTGGCCTATATTTTTTGATAACTTGAAGAAGATTGGAACAGAGATTTTTAAATGAAGTAGATTTCGATATTTTTGTGATGGTGCGAGGTAGGAAGTAGATTTTAATTTTTTTGAAAAAAAAGTAGATCTACTTCAATTGAAGTAAATTCATTCATTTTGACCCTTTAATAATAAAGGATTATTTAATAATAAATAAAATTAATCGTTTGTTGTTGTTGTTTACAATATAAAATGTTTAGTCAGTAAAATACTGAGTTCCAATAAAACACGCCTCATATTTACCATTACTATATGAAGAACTTATTTATCGAGGTTGGATCAGTTGTTTGAAAGGAGGTAAAAAAACTGCTCCAAATAAAAAATGAAGTTATTTTTATGACAAGGTTTAACTTAAGGAAAAGATTTTAAAAATTACTCTTGGATTGAAATGTGTAGTTTCAAACAAATTTGAAACACAAAGTGCGAATTAATATCACTGATAGACAAAATAACAATTCTGAATATTATGTTGTTTATACTGCCCTCATATTGACATGCATTTTACCTTGAAATATTTCTATAACCATTAATTTTAATAAACATAACTTCTAAACAAAATTAAAAAACATAATTGAAATTATTTGTAACTTTAAAGCTCAACTAAAATAAAAAACTTTATAAGGCCCTTGTGGGTATCTCTTAAAATGCTAAAAGTAAACTTTGTTTTTCAGGATATTTTCTCTTTGCCATCTGAGCTTTACTCCGAAAAAGTTTGGATAAAATGGATATAGCTATTTTTTAGCTTTTACTCCATTTTTTGAGCAAAGAGAAATTATTCCTTAGTAATATATATAGCAAAGCAAGGGATATTTTCTCTTTTAAATCATTTATTCAATTAATGTTACTCTTTTTGTAACAATAAAAGCTTAAATTTTAATGTCAGTTTATTACCATAACCACTAGGCAAAAATCATTACCTAGGACAACATAAACTAACAATTTGAAAAATATGTTACATTCAGTTCTTTAAACTTTGTATAAGGGATGAAGATTTTATTGAAGAATTAGGTTGAACTTGATTACCTACAGCAAAATTATAAGACATCTGTTGACTGAACTGACTAAAGGGGAAGAAGAAATAAAAAAAAAATCCTTGTATACAATAATCTCTATCTTGACATTCGAAGGTCGAATCTTACAATTCGCACTTTCTGAGAAACGATTGAGGCAATTTGAATTTATTTGTAGATTATATTTAAATATGAAAAGATTTTAGGATTTTCAAGGAATTCTTGATAAAATTGAGAAAAGAATAAATTGAAATTGAGTTGCATTCCAGATGAAAGAACTTAAACCCAGTTGAAAAATGTTAAGCAGCTAAACGGATTAAAAGTTGTAACTTAAGTTCAAAATTAAAGGGAAATTTGTGTTCGTGTTCATGTTTAACAAGGGACAGTAGTTGTGGTTAAGTTAAAGGTTGATCAGATTTAGATCCAGTGGTTTTGTCTTCACTTCTTAATTAGTAACGTCAGGTTTCTTTTGAACAACAAAAAAAGAAAAAGTATTTAACTAAATGAGTTCAAATAATTCCACTTACTTTTATCCTTTCAAATTTTTAAAAAGCTTTAAAAAAACTAATAAAGAATTTCCCATGAGAGAAACACATAATTTAGCATAAATTAAATTCTATTTTTAATCCTAATAAATTAAAGCTGATCACTTTGAATTATTAAGAGTCACCTTAATTTCCCACTAAAATGAAATTATTCAACGAATATTTAGAAAATTACTCAACACTATTATACTCCTCTGTGGTTCATAGACAAATTCCAACTTTTTAATTTAATTAAAATCAGCATATGCTCTTAGTTCCTAAATGACTGTAATATGCTCTGTTGCATAGTTATACAAATGTATATAGATATTCTAATACATATTAAAAACAAAAGTTTTCCAAAAACGTATGCATAATCAAATGAATTTGAAAGTGCATGTTTCAATTATAAATTTGTCGCTAATTTTCCAAAACAGCATTTTAACAATAAAGGTTCTCTATATGTAACGTTGTGTGGTGGTCGGTTGGATGATTTTGTTACCTTTCGATGGTCAACTAAAAAGAGAGGATTGAGGAGATGGAAAATGCAGTTGTTTTATTTAAATTTGTTTTGGAGAAATAATTTTTGAATATCATTTTGGATTCAGAATGATTTCAATAATCTCATATCAATATTAAATAGGATTTTAAGTTTTGTTTGACTATGATGCAACTGAGTATAAAAGATAGAGAAATTAATTGTATTGTTAACAAAAACCTTGAAATGTCAGTTTAAGGTTTTAAGAGCTTAAGAACTTTTGAACAATTTATTTATTAAAGATACGACTACAAACATGATGGGCAAAATAGGACAATTTAACAATTGCAAATGCATTAGTTGTTTCATTATTTTATTTCTTTCAAATATGAGATTTTTGTTTTATAGAAATAAAGTCATAATTTGATATATTAAAGGTCTACTACCTTAATACAACAAGACTTTGGACTTACGTTTGCATTCGCATTTATACCTATTGGATTTTTAGTTTGCATTTGTGTTTGCATTTGCATTTGCATTTGCATTTGCATTTGCATTTGCATTTGCATTTGCATTTGCATTTGCATTTGCATTTGCATTTGCATTTGCATTTGCATTTGCATTTGCATTTGCATTTGCATTTGCATTTGCATTTGCATTTGCATTTGCATTTGCATTTGCATTTGCATTTGTATTTGCATTTGCAATTGCATTTGCATTTGCATTTGTATTTGCATTTGCATTTGCATTTGCATTTGCATTTGCATTTGCATTTGCATTTTCATTTGCATTTGCAAATTTTAAAAACATCAACTTTCGGTTCAATTTTATTATTTTTCAATCAAAACATGACTCAGTTCAAGTTGTAACATAAAGTAATTTTAAGGTAAAACAAAAATACAACAATCCCAACAAATACACACGGTAATGTTTTATTCAAAAGTTGTTGAGAGAAAAAAAAAGAGCGAGATAGAAGAGCTCATCATCAGAGTAAGCGATCTAGTAGATGTTCTATATATCTGCGAAATATAAAACCATCCAATTCACCTTTAGCCTTCAACTTAATACATTTTCGAGCTCATTTCAAATGCAAAGAAAAAATTTTACAACTCATGAATTTCCACTGAGTTTTCTTGTTTTTCTTTAGTTTTTTTTTTCTGCAGCAACTTTTTTCTTCTTTTGAAATCAACTTTTCTCGCGTTATAAAGAAATCCTGGTGCAACTTGCTGTACCGCACAAGGAACACATTGGAGCTATATATAAGTTCTTTTTACTGTGAAAACTGCCACCGTCTGACATGGAGAGAAACTACCTCACCTGGATATAGGTAGTCTCTTGCGCGACAAAAATATTTATTGCATCAAAACCTCATATGTGGCAGGACGAAAAGAATAGATATTCTGAAGGGATATACAATAAATCCTAGATTTCCTCCTGCTGGCGTTCTTCAAAAAATAAAAAAAAACACACACACCACAACCCTCGCGACAAAATTTATTTCAAAAGTTGCATGTGGGTGCAACAGCTCTCTTTGGCGCTACGGTAACGTAGAGCGAGTTGCGTTCCAAAAAAAAACAACAACACAAAAAAATACCGAACACAAAATTGAACGACAAAGTAAGAATGTGAATTAGAAAAATAAATGCCCAGGTGGGTTGACTGGCATATGGTTATAGCGTAGGTGAGAAAGGAATCAAACGCTGTTTCCCTTGTGGGCGAAATATATATTCATTCGAGTGCCTCCAGTACGTGAGTAGGTTCATGTGTGAGTGTGTTAGGAACGAATATATGAATTTCCTGAAACGGAAATGTGACAAAGTCACACCGCTAGCGTTGCAAAAGTTTTTTACGCGGATTTATTTATTTTTTACCTCTTTTTGTGGTTTGAGTCTTGGGTGGCATGCATGGCGAACTTCAAAATGAAGAATTTATTTCGTCGTATTCCCTGTTTATGTGTAGGTTTTAGCTATATCCTTGATGAAAGGAAAGGGCAAGGCAACAACCAACTCTCTGCTGGTCTATCGTTTGGCAAATTCCTTACATGCTACATGCAACATGCATATGTGAACACACATTTGATGGTTTTATTGCTTTGTTGCAGTTTATGTCAAAGAGGATTTTTTCCCCATTTTCTGCTTTGGGTCGCTCTGGATTAAGTGTATATCTACGGGTGAGTTATTTTAAGGACCCTACCTAATACAGAAGTTTGTCACCTTCAGTAAGGGTCCCAAGAGAGGCAATTGACTGTTTGGTATGTCATAAATTTATAGTTGGTATATATAAATAAATTTATATGTGTATTTGAAGTAGCCCACATTGAAGTCCTTTTACGTCAACAGCAATGTTCTTTTAAGCAATAAATTTATCCGCACAAGCTGTTCACACTTGTATATGTATGTTGTTTTCAGCAACAACAAAAATATGGTTTCGTTATATGTATGTTGTTGACCAATGCAATGGTCCATGAATATATAAACACAAGGAAAAGCACTTAACATATGGAACTGAACTCAAGCGATATATAAAATACGAAAAGGACGAACAACGCAACGAGAAATATAAGAAGAACGAGAAGAGATATTTCCACAAAATGTCATCCACAGGAAACAAGTACCTGCACACAAACATTTTCACAATGTTGTTTCCGTTTTGGTTTTTTTTTTTTCCATTTTATTTTTGTTTTTTATTTTTTAATTCAACTAGTGAAGATGGGATACTCTAGGTTGAATCTGTCCACTTGGTGATTTACTGTTTTATTCACACAAGAAATGAAATTGTATTTACGACGCACCACGTAAAAATATATAGCCTTATAAAAATTATACAATATACATCACACTATTTACGTGGTTGGGGTGTACTTAAATTTTAATAAGACATAGAGAATGTTAAATTTAAGACATTTTTAAATTTAATAAACTTTTTTTAAAGACACTATTTAATGCATAATGTAGATTCATTGTTTTTCATAGTCGTTATTTGTCGCAGAAAAATTGTTGAGTAATCTGTGACATGCAGTTTGACTTTGGAGAAGGAGAAGCATTATCCAAAAACGAAACCTAGGAGAAGTATTGCCATTCCATAGAACATATAAAGGATTTTTGTCATGCTAAGCACAGTTTTATCGAGAGGACATTCCAATTCCCCGTTTCTTAAACAGCCTTACGGATCCTGGACAATACCTCCTAAGTCCTTCGAACTACTGATAACTACTTACTTTCCGGGTGAGAGGAAAGCACCTCTGAAGTTAACATAAATCCCACTTTGCTGTGAATTACTGCACGGTTAAAAATTCTGTCGTATAGCTTTTAATAAAACCTTTGGAATTATGCCTTTTTCAAAACAAAAATTATTAGTTTTTAATATTGATTTTATTACACAGTTTTTTAATAATTTTTTTTATTAATTTCAAATACAAAAAAATAAAATGAAGTATTGTATCAGCTTGTTCAGTCGGTTGTCGTGTTGTGGTATCTTCCAAGCAAAACTCAGACACAAAAGGATATTTTAAAATAGTAGTTTTATTGAACAAACGAAGATTAAATGATTTACAAAGTTTGGTACTACTTCTATTGAAAGTGTATTATTATGTTGTTCCTACCCTTTGCTATTATGCGGTTGGTGTTCCAAAGTTATTACAGAAGGCGTAAAGAAACACTGTAATAATACTTTCAGAAAAGAAAGCCAAGGATAAGAAGCGGTAAGTGTTACCTCTGTAATATCTTGACTCTTTTCTGGTCAAGTCAAAAGTGATTTAATTCTAATTTTGGCTCTCCTTTTATAGCAAGAAACCATTGTTAATTATTTAAAAAATAGGAGGCTTTGAAATTTAGAAAAAATATAAATAATAATAATAATATAATCAAAGGCGACATTGATTTCAAACTTTTATAAAATAAAATATAAAAAGGCGGTACTGAATGATAACAACAATAATGTTTTGTTACAGTATTAGTTTTAAAATACAAAATATTAAAATGTAATCAAAAGTACTGAAATATAGAAAAATTTAAATTAAAAACTAATTCCTCTACTCCTAAATTATAACTCTATTTGGTTAAGAATTGAAATTAAATAGTGCTATTCTTTTTTTTAATAAAAAAATTCAAATTTTAATCAAACTATTAAAAACGTAAACGAAAATGGAAGCCATTTTAAAAAAGAAATACATTTTTTTGTGCCTGGATTAGGCGTTAAAAATGTTCTGATAAAAAATAAAAACTTTGAATTTGCACTATTTTGAAGGCGCTTTGTGTTTTTTCTTATAAAAATGTATGAATTACTGACAAACTTTGATCGGCAATAAAATTTAACTCCAAATTGTTTGTGAAAAATAGTGATAATAATATCACCATTATTATATTTATGATGAATAATCACGTTCAGAAAAGTTATGTTTCATTTAAAAGAATTAAGAAAGAAAATACTTAAAATAATAAAAAAGAAAAACAAAGAAATATCAATAAACTAAAACTTATAGCAGACCCTTGGCTTGAAAAAAATATTAAAAGGCTGCCTTCTCCTTAATCATGTGCCCAAGTGTGGTCTTCATTCCCGAAAACGGATTGCTTCTAGTTTACCGCCGAATCCGAACGGCTAAGCAGAGATGCACTTTGCCATGAAATTGGTACTTTTGGAGGCTTTGTCAATTCCTCGCAATAGCCCAAATAACATTTTGTGGTTAGAAAGCGGAAAATAAACCGGATATTTACTCTGGTTATTTAACGGATAAGTTACTAAACTCGTTAAATAAACGTATTTAAGACGTTCCAGAAACGTCTCCACAACCGAAAATGGTCAGTTATTTTTTAACTTCGTCTAAATCGGGTTTTTAAAAAACCCACTTTTTTCTACAAATACTGGGTTTTTAAAAACCTAATTTTCACGGTTATTAAATAACTGTTTATTTTTAGTCAAAGAAAAACTTGAAATAAACCATTTACGGCTATTTTATAACCGTTTACAAACCGTTATTATACAGTTTAAAAAAAACCTGTACTGAGTTGTTTGACGGTTTTTTTTATAACCGTTTTACTACGGTTATTATAAAACCTGTAATTAACGTTATTACAGGTTTTTTTGAAACCTGTAATATAACAAGTTCTTTTAAAACCTGTATTAAACGTTAATTTACGGTTTTTTTTATAACCTCTTACCTATAGGTTTTTATAAAACCTCTAATAAACGTTATTTGACGGTTTTTTTATAACCGTTTTCTTCCCGTTTTTTTTAAAACCTGTAATAAACGTTGTACAGGTTTTTATAAAACCTATAACAAACGTTATTTGACGGTTTTTTTTATAACCGCTTACCTATAGGTTTCTATAAAACCTGTAATAAACGTTATTTAACGGTTTTTTTTATAACCGTTTTCTTCCAGTTTTTTTAAAACCTGTAATAAACGTTGTACAGGTTTTTATAAAACCTATAACAAACGTTATTTGACGGTTTTTTTTATAACCGCTTACCTATAGGTTTCTATAAAACCTGTAAATAACTTCGTACAGGTTCTTATAAAACCTGTAATAAACGTTACTTCACAGCTTTTTTATAACCGGTTATTTACAGATTTTAAAAAACCTATAAAATGTTTGCTTACCAACATGCTGCAAACCATAAGATTCTTCCCAGCTGAAAATTTAATATTTGAAATAAGAACGCTGAAATTTAAGTTTAGTGAAACATTATTTAATGAAGTAAAACTAAAACTAAAACTTAAAGTAAAAGTAAAACTAAAACTAAAAATAAAAAATAGCTTAACTTAATTATGTTGTGGATTGCCCGTCAGAGGCAGAGGAGCTGGTGTTGGAACTGTAATGAGAAAAATGTTAACTTAAATGTTGATTATAATTTTATTTTTTAACTTACGTGGACGGTTTTCCCATTCGAAATGGGGCTTGCTTCAAAAAGCCTTTAAAAAATGAAGCACCCTCAGCTTCACTATAAGTGGGGTACCTTGATCGGACCGCTTCCAATATAGTTTTATACAGGAATTTGTATTGGCTGAAACTTTTTTTGGCATTAGTCCCCAGCCAAGAATGTTCTGCCAGTAGTGGATCCGTAAAAATGCACTTGCAAATAGTGCGGATCGTTTTCATTCCGTTGGCCCCCCCATAGGAGCTCAACTTACGGACCTGAAAGAAAACAAAAATATGTTTTAAGATGTCGTTTTTTAAACTTTTTCGTAATATAAAATGCATTTATTTTCAAATATTTTTGGCCGCATTTATTATGATTTGAAATTATAAAAGAAAATGTCAATATGTATTACGGTTTATGAAAAAAATTAAAAAGAATTTCATTTTCGAAGAACTTTTTTTAATAAAAGTTTTGAAAAAAAATGTATCCTATTTTTTTTCAAAGTTCAACATCTAAACATAAAATTATTTTTTATTTATTTAATAACCCTTACTGTTGAAAGTTAAATAGCAAAAATTTAAAGTTCTTATTTACCAAAGTCTTTTAGAAAATTAATTATTTGGATGCAAAAATTCAGTTTTTATCAAAAAAAAAAACCAATTGAAATTGAAGTTATTTTTAATTGTTTTTTCAAAAGTGTGATATATATTACCTTTTCTGCTTCGGAATTCAACTGATAATATTTATTAGAAAAAGTTTGGAAAAAAGTCATTTTTAATTTTTTTAATAAATTTTTTTTTTAATTCTGAGTTTGAGGACCATTTTTTCAAAAACTCTTAATTAAATTTAGTGAATTTAAATTTAAGATAAGCTTCTGGCTTTGTAAAAATGTATTTTAAAATATTGTAGGTGTTGCCGTTGTTTTATAAATATTTTTTTTGTGTTTGAAGTCGGATTGTGAGAAAATTGCATATTTCGTATATTTTGGTAATTACCAATTTTTTTTTGAATGCTGCATTTTGATGGAGTTTTTCCTCGATTTCCTCAATTTGTTGGACAGAGGTAAGTGGGAAAATTTCATCCAGTTGCAGTTCCTCATCCACTTCCTCTGCATTCTCTTTTGCAATTTTGGACGCCAACAAATTGACCGAAACTTCGGACTTCGCCATGAATGCCTCCAGCATTCCTTGCATGGCCTGCACCTTCACCTCAGTGGAACGCTGTCTTTCCAAAATTTCGTCTATTTTGGACGACAGTTCCTTGAATTGGGTACTGGTGCTGGGGCCTATAAACAATTAAAAATAAGAGTTATAGTAATATACAAAAAAAAGTAATACGGTTAGTGAAAGAACTAATATGCTATCTCAGCTGTTACTAAGAGGGACTGGGGTTTATCCTATTCAAATAACATTGGATAAACCCCAGTCTAAGATAAGCTGGAGTTTAAAAACGACTTTGAAAATTGTACTAGTGCTAAAATACATTTTTTACCTTCAAACGTGTATAAGTCGGAAATGACATTAGTGATGGTAACATCTTCATTTGGGGGGGTGAACGAGGAAACGTCTTGAAAATGAGAAGTAAGTATGACAAAATTAGTAACTTTGTTCCCATGTTTATACATTTTAAACTTACCAGAATTAGGAATCAAAGTTGACATCAATTTGTTCATATCTGTCATGTATTCCGAAGAATTGGTGTCGATGGTCACTTCTTCCGTATTTTCTTCAGAAGAAGACAAATACTCGGCATCCTTTTCCTTCTGAACTGCTTCCTCCCAGGAACCTTAAAAGGAAATACATGTTTTGTCGTAAATATAAGTGGCATGAAAGGGATACAAGAAAATATTTGTTCAAAAGGTGAAGCGGCTTAAGACCGGCCGAACAGCTCAGATTTTGACGATTTTTTTTCAAACGTAGGCAATTAAAAATGCTTTAAAGTCTATAGATTAAAAATTGCCGATGTTACCGTATTGTTTTTTAAAATTACAATTAAATTTTTTTTGAACACAACCATTTTTTTTCTTAAATTTCATAAAACAAATGATAGCAAAAGATTCTCTAGGTTATTTAAGGAAAAAAAATATAAGGGAGTAAGGGACAATCTTCCATCGTTTAAGAGATAAATGCAATTTTCTCATAATCTGACTTTAAACACAAAAAAAATATTTTGAAAACAACGGCAACACCTACAATATTTTAAAATACATTTTTAAAAAGCCAGAAGCTCATTCTTATCTCCTAAATTTAAATCCACTAAATTTAATCAAGAGTTTTTGAAAAAAATTTCAATTTCAATGGGTTTTTTTTATAAAAACTGAATTTTTGCTTTGAAATAATTAATTTTCTCAAAGACTTTGGTAAATAAGAACTTTAAATTTTTGCTATTTAACTTTCAACAATAAGGGCTATTGACTGAAGAAAAAATGACTTTATATTTAGATGTTGAACTTTAAAAAACAAATAAGTAAAATTTTTTTTCAAAACTTCTATTAAAAAAAGTTCTTCGAAAATGAAATACTTTTTAATTTTTTTCATAAACCGTAATACATATTGACATTTTCTTTTATAATTTCAAATCGTAATAAATGTGGTCAGAAAAATTTGAAAATAAATGCATTTTATATTACGAAAAAGTTTAAAAAACGACATCTTAAAATTTCTTCAATAATTTTTTTTTTTCAAAAATCTGAGTTCAGATACCATTCTTTCAAAAGCTCTTAATTCAATTAACTTAATTTTAATTTTACAAATATGACTAAGTTTCTAGCTTTTTAAAAATGTATATTTAAATGTTGTAGGTGGCGCCTTTTCGTTCACGCGCGCTCTCGTGAACGAAGCGAAAAAGGGTTGCTGTGAGTTTTGTTATTGCACCCGCTCGCAAAAACACCTGCTGGTCGAAAATTTTTTTTTAAGGCGCCATTGTTCTTCGCGAAAAAAAGGTCGCTGTTTTATTGTTTTATCGCTGTACACTTATTGATCTTGTATCGAACACACAAGAACAACAAGTCGACCGTCGGTCGCGGGTGGCGCTTTGTTCAAGCGCGCTGTCTTGGACGACGTAAAAAAAAGGTCGCGGTTTTATTGTTTTATTGTTGTACAGTACACTTATTGATTTTGTCAACGAAGTGAAGTGAAAAAAGGTCGATGTTTTATTGTTTTATTGCTCTTGTATCGATCACACAAGATCAACATGTCGATTGTAGTCGTGGGCGCCGCGCCGTGACGCCTTTTCGTTCACGCACGCTGTCGTGAACGAAGAGAAAAAGGGTTGCTGTGAGTTTTGCTATTGCACCCGCTCGCAAAAACACCTGCTAGTCGTGTTTTAAGGCGCCATTGTTCTTCGCGAAATTTGCGATATTGTTTTGCAAATTGGCTGATGCTGAATTGCACTCGATGACAATGTAATGTGTTTATATAAGAAAGACCGGTCTAAAAAACTTTAATTTCTGTAATAAATCTCATTGTGTAGAATATTATGAAGCGTTATTCAAATATAAAAATATTGAAAGGCCATAACCGCGATTACTTTAAGTATATGAAAGGGGACCTAAAGTGTATCAAAATTAACGTAACTAAGCTGTCAAAAATAGGCCCCCAGGATAAACTGCTTTAAGTTTAGATACGAATAAAATTTTACTTGGAGAAAAGTGGTCTAAGTGAACTTAATAAAAATAAAATAAAAAAGATGTAGTTAAACTTGTATCTTACCGATGTCATCAAATATTAATTTGCATGCTATGCTTTGCCAATCATCCGATGCTGTGATGCAATTTTTCCGACCGCAAATGGAATCTTTCTTGGACTTTGGCCATAATAGCTTCGTTCCATCGATGACCCAATTTTTGGGAACTGCCGTCACGAACTTCCCTTCATCTTCGAGCGTCTCCACAACACAATACATTTTGATTAACAATGTACTAATGGAAAAAAAACAGATTCAGTGTTTGGTAAAGTTATTTTGAAAAATTTAGAGGAAATATTTTCTATGTTATAAAAATTAGGCAAATTTTCTTCTTCATTTGATTTATAAACGCTTAAAAATTTAGAATAGAACGGTTTTTCGTAAAAATTTTGTTTTTGTTTTAAGCTTGAACCATAGATAACTGGGATGCCATGTCGATATGTTGCAAACTCCATTCTAACAATTTCTTCTGAGTTTGTTAAGAAGTAACTATCTGCAAGTGACGACTTCAAAACAAAATGTTGAAGCTGAATTGCTCTATAGATTCCAGCACAGTGTTTAATTTTGCATATTTTATTCCTATCTTTCATATAAAGCATAGGAGTTTTGTTTTCATCTACATCAATTAGATCTACATTCTCAAAATCTTCGATAATCCTATTTGCAATTTGTTCCAGGGGTCTGTTTCCAGATCTTATTCGACGTTTTAAATATTGTAAACGATTTTCATATTTGAAAGCACTTATATTATCTAAAGGTCCATGGTATTTAACATCATCTACGACATGATATAAATTGTGAACGTTATAACTTATGTTTTCAGCTCCATAGATACTAGAAAAGTTATATATGAATGATTTGAACAGACTCTGTGCGACATCAACAAAAACTTGTTTATTTTTACTCAAACATATTGAAACAGCACAGTGTAGTTCCATAAAATTGGCATATACTTCTTCATGAGTTTCATTTTGCAAAACAACCGGACCTAAGTACAACAAAAACATACGAAATTCAGTGGCCTTCCAAAAGCTTATCACATCAAGTCCACGAGGTGTTCTATTGAAGTCGCATGGAACATATTTTCGTAGTGATACTAAGGTCTTAGAGATTCTCTCAATGTTTTTTGCCGAGAATTTTGTTTTAAGGGTTCTATTCTTAATCCATGTAACCAACAATTTTTTCATGACACCTAAGCACAACAAGTGCATGTAATCTAGAGGAAAATTCATAATAATATCTATTGGAAGTTTTTCTAATGGAGATGGTTGCGTATGATGATCTTCGTGTATCCCAGCCCGGAAAGAATCATTCGTGCGAAGTGATTTTGATAGGTTTGGAAAACACATTTGGTGAGATTTGTAATTATAATCCCCTTCTACATTACATCTTTCACAAGCAAAATAACCATTATGCCCTTTGATTCCTTTTAAATAAGAACGAGCGGGGGCGTCACAGATGAAATTCCTGATTTTAAAACTTATTTTTTTGGAACCAATGTTCAAATCATCAATGTTAACAGCCTCCTCAAGAAATAATCGCAGAAATTCATTAACACTTGAAGGTTTTGCCATTCCGTAGTAAACACCTATTACTAGCGGCGGCACACGAAAACCATCTGGTGAACACAAAATAGGCCAAAATTGGCCCTTTGAACTTTTGCTAACAGGAATCCCATCAATATTAAAGTCCAAGAATATTACTGTTTGACATGTCTGAACACTTTCAAAAACCTTAGTAAGAGCGCGAACCAAACCGAAATGCCAGTATCTACCAGGTGGAACTTCGATAAAAATTTTCTCAAGGGAAACGCGAGTTTGTAATAATGTTCGAGGGTCTAATGGCAAATAAGGATGAGAATTATGCAAAATGTTAAGCAAATCACGCAAGCAAATATTCGATATGTTATGCTGAATAGCCCATAATACTAAGTTTTTTTTTAAATTTTCTGGAATAGCTTCAAAATTAGTTGAGACAGCGACACAATTGTTTCCAGAATTTTCACTGTCACTTTCATGTTCAGAAATAATATTCGATAGGTGTTGCAACTCTTCAAATTTCGTGTTAGAAAAACCTTGTTCACAATTAGCACTTATTTCATTTTCCGAAAGGTGTTGCTGCACTTCAAATAACCTCTTGCTAAGAAAAACTTGTTCAAGATTTTTAATTCTTTCTTTTTCACGCATTTCTAATATTATTTTTTTAACTTTTCTTTTAAAAGTAGTTCTACTACAAATTTTATTTTTAATGATAGAATACATTTTTATTATAGTGATTTTATCAACAGTCAAGCTTGGAATAATAACGCGGAATGAGAAAGACAAATGAAAAGACGCGCTAAGTTATCTGTATGCCTACTCTCAAGTTATTTTTCAAACTCAGAAGTTATTTTCCAAACTCAGAAGATATTTTTCAAACTCAGAAGTTATTTTCTAAACTCAGAAGATATTTTTCAAACTCAGAAGTTATTTTCTAAACTCAGAAGATATTTTTCAAACTCAGAAGTTATTTTCTAAACTCAGAAGATATTTTTCAAACTCAGAAGTTATTTTCCAAACTCAAAAGATATTTTTCAAACTCAGAAGTTATTTTCCAAACTCAGAAGATATTTTTCAAACTCAGAAGTTATTTTTTATACTCTGAAGTTATTTATTAAACAATATTTAATATTTAACCCTTCGCTCCCGGAAAAAAATACAAATATCTTGAAAAAAAGTTTTGATATTTTCTAACAACACACTAAAATGAAAAAAATAATGATTGTACTAGTAATAACATTGTATAAGGAATGTTTTGAGCTGAGAGTACAAAAGGAAAAGTCCATTTTGTAGTAAAAAAAACTAACAAAGTAATTAATAGGTGGTATCATGCTGAAACCACTAGGAAGCAAAGGGTTAAAATAAATTATAAACAAATAACAATATTTAAAATAAATTATAAACAAATAACTTACCTCTTAATAATTTTTCACAGACAGATATTTTTTTTTATTTAATTTATATTTTTTCACAAAAACTTTCTCGCACAATAACTTGCTACCACCAGCCACAAAAGAATACTGAGAGATCTGAGAAAAATGAGAGACAAAAATATGATGGGCGACGCGCGACGCTCGAGTATGGTGAATGTGTATGTGTGGAGAGTTGTTGGTTAGTTGAAATTGGGTTGGAACTTAGTTGAAAAATTGCCAGGGTTGTTAAAAGGTAAATAACGAGTTGATTAAAAACTTATACGTACTTATAGTAGTTATTTAAAATCTTACTTTAAGCTTAGGATTTATAATGGATTAATTTTAAACCAATAAACAACTTTCATTGTAAAAAGTCAGTAATTTAAAATCTCGTTTCAAACTTAAGGTCAAATTTGGTTAATTTCTAGTCTATAAATAGCTTTTTGCGTAAAAAAGGAGTTATTTAAATACTTACTTGAAACTTGTAATGAAAATTTGGTTATTTTTTAGCCCATAAAAGACAAAAATAAAGAAGTTAATTAGAAACTCACCTTGAACTTAAGATTTATAATGGGTTAATTTTAAACCAATAAACAACTTTAATGGTAAAAAGTCAGTAATTTAAAATCTCGTTTCAAACTTAAGGTCAAATTTGGTTAATTTCTAGTCTATAAATAGCTTTTTGTGTAAAAAAGGAGTTATTTAAATACTTACTTGAAACTTGTAATGAAAATTTGGTTATTTTTTAGCCCATAAAAGACAAAAATAAAGAAGTTAATTAGAAACTCACCTTAAACTTAGGTTCTATAATGGGTTAATTTTAAACCAATAAACAACTTCCATCTTAAAGTGAGTAATTTAAAAACTCGTTTCAAACTATAGATAAAATTTGGTTAATTTATAACCTATAAATAACTTTTTGGGTAAAAAAAGAGTTATTAAAATACTTACTTAAAACTTTGGGATCAGATTTGGTTAAATTCTAACTTAAAAAAAAACTTTTTGTGCGAAAAAAAAAGTTATTAAAATACTTACTTCAAACTTGGAGCCAAAATTTGGTTATTTTTTAACCCTTAAAACACAAAACTAGAAGTTATTTAAAAACTTATTTATGACTTTGTGTCAAAAACGAGTTATTTAAATACTTTTCCGAAACTTTTGAAGAAATTTGGTTATTTTAAAACCAACTTCAAACTGAGGTTATAATTTAACCAAAAAAATTGGGTTGAAAAAATAACAAGAATGTAACCTGGGTTTAATAAAAGTAAATAAATAGCCAAAATATTTCCTTAGTTTAAAAATGGAATTTTTTAAACTAATTTATGACTAAAAAGTTTATTTTACGTATAATTTTAACCCAAAACAAACCTTCGAAAATACTGGGTTTTTTTTCTAACCTAAAATTAACCACAGACTTTTAACAACCCGTTTATAGCCGCTTTTTGACCGCGGTTATTTGCAGTTATTTTATAACTTTGGTTATTTTGTAACCGAGGTTTGAAATTGTTACTTGGGAGGAATCGTACCCATTGTCAGTCACTAACCATTTTGCCACGGAGCACTACTATCTATTTATGTAATACATAACAGTAAAATATAAACTCAATTAAAATAATAATTTTAAATTGAAATTTAACACATATGAAATGTATTCTGCCAGTACATTAACAAAACCATACTTTTAAATATATTTAAAGAAAAGCTACTCTGAAACCATAGGTCAAGTGCAAATCCACTTTACCGAACTTTTGAGCGTTTAAAATTCCTGAAAATCATATTATCACCTTTAAACACGCAATATTCACTTTAACAGCTTTGTCAGTATAAACTTTGAAAATTTACATTCTATACTCCCACACACAAAAACCTATTTGTATTTATGCATTAACAATCCTTGAATACAAAAAAAAAAAATCGATTATATGCACGCAAAGCGATTTTTATTATACTTTGCCATTTATGAAGTTTTATTTTTATTTACTTCTTTTTCCTCTTTTCTTTTTTTTTGCAAAGTCCTTTCATTGCCAATAAAATCAATTTGATTGCTGTTAACTTCTGTGCTTTTACACCCTTAAATGGTCATAATCGCAACCAAACGGCATCGACACGACGTCGGATATAAAAAGGGTTTCGTATTTTCCGTTTATTTGTTATTATCAAGCTCTTGATGTTTCATTTCCTTTTTGTATATATGTAAGTTCATAACAGAAACAAAAATCCGTTTAATTAAAGTACTTTGAGTGAAATGTATAAAAATGAATGAAGGAATTCATGATATAAAAAAATATTTAATCAACATTGAAATGCTTATTTAATTACTGTTTATTATGTATAAATTTATGGATAATAATGAATTGAGGAATTTTGTATTTTTCCATTTCAAGGAATATTTGTATGCACATTCCAAGTAGTTTTTTGTTGTTCATCTTGAAACCAAAAAAATATGTTGATCAGTCGTGGATAAGCTCCTTTTACAGAGTAAACGGTGCATAATACATGTTGTACTTATCTTCAACGATTTTAAAGAAAAAAAGTAGAATAAATAATTAAAATAAAATAAGTATGTATGGCGTATGAGTAATTTTTTTTTTCAATTTAAGCAGAAACTTTTTTAAATGAAAATTTTTTAGGTCCCGATTTTATCCAAAGCGAAGAAGATTGAATAGCAGAGTTCAAAATTTTTCATTTTATAAGTTTTGGATGCGTAGTTTTGAATTTATTGGGTTTGGAATTTTACAAAATTTCGTTTAACACAATCAGACCAAAAAAAAAATAATTCTTATGTCTTCACTTTAATGAATAAATTACGAAGATACTAATTGTCTCATTAAAACAAAAAACCTCCAACTTAAAATTCAAGCTTTTGTATACAAAATAACGAAGGAAAAAACCTTTATTTTTTTTTTTCCTAGAAAACACAACAACACACGTTTTCTCATTAAGTCCTGATTTCTTTCAAACAATCTATGTATTTCAAGATACGTGCATATAACCTCAGCGTAAAAGAACACTAGCCCTGGTTGGACTGCAAGAGGCCAACAACATACCCTTGCATACTTATAGACTTGTAGCAAAGATTTTAGGTATGCAGTCTTTTTCAACCTAGAAGAGTTCCTACGCCAAACACAGAGGGTCTTCTTTCCGAGGTTTTCCCCAGAAAAAAAGAAGGAAATGTTGTAGGAGACATATGTGGCTATGTGCAGCGTTCGTTCATATAATGTCCTTTTTCTCAATGCTGATGGTGTACCTCTATATTTTCTATACCCTACCCTTGCCTGCTTTACCATACTACCATACACCAGCACAGAATGAAAGAAATTCCCTTTAAACTATTGTGTTGTATCATTTCATGCAAGAGCTTACCTACTACTCCTTTTATAAGGAAGCAGAGGAAAATTTTATACCCTTTTGGCTTTTTATGTTCTTTATGTCTGTTATGCTCTAATGCGGTATATTTACACATCAGGGTCGAGCATATAGTTCGTTGATTTATTGAAAACGTAGGTTCCTTAACAAAAAAAAAAAAGGAGAAATAAACACTGAAAAGCGTGGGTGCAGTTGAAATGATGGAAAAACAAGAGCTTACCCTAGGTTTTTTTTTTGCAACAACAACAAAAACTGGAAGAAGGTTACTGTACTTGAGAGTTAAAACTGGGTGTTTTAGAATTAACTTTTCAGAGAGTAATGAAAATATTATTTTATAACGACTAAGTTTGATGATATGATATTTTGTCTTTAGAGAGCAACATATTTGATTTAACGTAATGACAAATAGCCTATAACCTGCGGATAACCAAGGTGTTTCTAATGAAACTTCTTTTGTCCAGATATGATAAGTAGTTTGGAAGTTATGAGGGAATGAATGAGCGTTAAATTTATATTATTTTTTTCAAACTATTGAAATGAGCACATCCCTCGACTGAAAAGTTCTTAAAAAAAGTTTAAAATCGAAGTCAAAATAGGTATTTCTGAAACACACTGTTTTTGAACTAAAAAAATTACTCTTTCGCATAATGACATGAAAGGACACAGCAAAGATGTTGCTGATGTATAAGCTTAGGCAACTAATACTTTTCTCAATAGAAAAATTTTCAAAGAATCATGATTTTTGTTTTTTTTTTGTTTTTGCGGCGTTCCTCCTTTCTCGTTGATGGCCTGCAATACCGAAACCAGACCAGAAAATGATGATACTATATTTCTAAAAGCTTCGTTCCTTTCTATTACTCATTACTTGATTTTATGGACACCATGTTCTTAATTAACGTATACGAAGCGCAGCCAATTTTCTTTATTCTTGTTCATAGCACACAATATCGACATATCAAAAACAAAACCGAGAAGACTCTATATAGAAGACATATGAGGCTATAAGGCATCGTAAAAGTAAAAATGATGGGTTTTTTCTCGTAACCAACTTTCGGTCTACATATCTTTTAGAGAGAGCTCTTAGTTATATAGAAACTTTTCATTCATATTGAGAGGGCGAGTTGCTTTGCTGAATGTGGTACCTATACAATACCGAGTATTATGTCGAATTGGAATTGGAATGCAAATAGACCTGTTGTAGCCGTATAAGATGAGGTAATAAATCGAGAATGGTTATATTGTGAAAGATAGAGAGAGCAATGGGATCAAGTAGAAAGTATTGATTTACTGTATAAAATTACCTTGGGCAAGTCTTTGAAAAAAAATTTATAGGGCTTATATATTGAGGAAATTAACCACTTTATCTATTTGAGTATTGGAATGAGGGATTTTTTTTCTGTCGATTCTTTGGTTTGTCGTAGCCTTGAGAATTTAATTAGGAAAAATAGATAAGTACCTGGTAGAAATATAAAAACCAACAAAAAAATGTTGATTGCATAATTTTTTAAAAGCTTTTTGTGAATTTTTTTTGTTTAGTAAAAATGCATTTTGCAAATTCACTTAACAGTTAGATAATTTCGCATTTTTGCTTTAAAAAAACTTAATGCGTTTACTAGAAAAACATTTGGTATTTATCTCAATAATAATAATAATAATATAGCTTTTTATGGAGTTCAGTAGTATATAGAATTTGTATTACAAAAACCAATCTTCTTCTTCTTTATCTCAACAATATCAATTTGCCATTAACAGCGAGGTGCTGCCAAATTATTCTATTTTTGATAAGATTGCCATCAGCCACGTTCACTAATAGTACTTTAAAACAATTTTTTTTTTCGTGATAACGTCTTATAAATCGATGAACCATGGCAGCATCCACGAAAAAGTGACGCCATTTTTTCCCATTCCACCTGAAATTTTTAGCAGTGCGCAAAAATTTCAATTAAAAATTAAAGATAAACTATTGGAGATACAAAAATCTTCTATAGCTGTTTTGAAAGATAATTACCTAAAATTGAATAGTAATGAAGGAAATTCAATCATTTAATAGGGTAAATAGGGGTAAAAAAAATTGCAAAAAAGTGGCTATTTTCTAAACGCAACGTTGTAAAAAGATGAATTTTATTTAAATAGATAAATAAATTTATTGTAAGGCTGACAATGATATTGGAAAAATACCCTAAAACACCTGTAGAGATTTGTTACCCATGACCAGTGTCCAGTGTGAGAAGTACCATAGTCTCAGTTTGAAATTTCGACATGGTTGGCTTTAAAAAATTCTTACTTTTTTTGTAGGCTTTGTAGAAATATTATTGAAGCATCATATGAAAGGTGAAATAATAAGCTTTCACATGATATAAAATTTAATATAGGTTGTCATAGAAAAAAATTGTTTTAATAGAGTAAGAAGATAAAAATATAATATGTTTTTGCTTTTTTTGATGAAAATAGATTAAGTTCAAAAAATTCTAGCTCTTTTTGCAGATGTCATATATATACATAATCGATATAAATAAAAAATTTGAGCTGTATCATGTGATACAAAATTTATAATGGGTTGAAATAGAAAAAAATGGATTTAATGGTGTGAGAACATAAAAATATGTGATTTTTGTTGCTTTTTTTTTGATGAAAATGATTGTTTTCAATAAATTATAACTATACCTTATACGCATTGTAAAAATTTTAGAATGGCTTTATTCTTTAGGAAAAGCTTTTCAATGGTGTAATGTTTTGAAGGCTTTTTATATTGAAAAATTGATATAATGAGATATGAGAATAGAAAAAAGGTATTTTTTAGCTCTTTCTTTAAAATTATGATAGGATTCAAAAAGTTATTCCGTTTTTCTACAAGACATACAGATATATGTAAATATGTAAGGTCTTAATTTTTAGTTTAAGTACCTACTTTACTATAAGATTATAAATTTTTTTATAAGAAAGTTGACAAATAAATAATTTTTTTAAAAGAAAAGCACATAACCTGTTTTCTTATAATGCTATCACGTAAAATCATCGTCCGTAAACCGGCTTTACAAACAACCACATTTTTAATATTTCATTTAAAATTTTTGCATACACAACTTATCAATTAATTTAATTTTTAAAATTTTTTTATGAATAGGATAATATTCTTTATTATTCAAAACTTTTATTGATCGAGAAACAGATCACTATGAAACATTTTAAATAAAAATTTAAATTACAATAGATCCCTGAAACAAGAAATCATGCAGATGTTCAGGTTTCTAGCAAAAAACCACTGAAATTATCCAATTTTACTTGTGGTAAGGTTTACTATTTTAGTTGTAATATTGATTAAAAAAATAGCTACATATTTCATTCCTACTTTTTTGAAATTCCTTTAATTTGCACTAAAAAAAGTACGTACTTTTAAACTTTATTGAACCCCATTAGGTCACTATTTCAATTAAGGTTCATTTTCTTGCCACCGCAACAAAAGAAAAAAAAGAGCCCTAAATCTTGACAATTTAAATTGCCAATGCATTATCCTCCACTTCATTTTCAGTGTATTTCCTTCCACTATAGTAGAGTCGGCTTCAATATAAAACTTTTCCTCGCCCGATAGTGTACCTTAATAAATTTTCTTCCAAGAGTTACTCAAGTCCAATAAATAGATTAACAAGTATTGTGTTGGGTTAGAATAGAAATAAAATACAAACAAAAAAATAGAGAAGAGAAAGGAACAAAAAAACTTTCATAGTACATTAGAATCAGTTCTAAAGAATGTTGGCTAGTGAAGTGAAGCTACGCGAATGAAGAAAAGTTATAAATTTTATATTCTTTTTACCCTCAAATAGGTACTATACCTACCTTTATTTACTACACTCAGGAATCTGGCCAAAAGATATACTTACCTTTGATCCATGTGCACCACCAAGTAAAATTCCAACAAACTGTTCACACAAAAAAAATTCCATTTCGACAAAGACTGAAACAAGAGCGAATTCGAAATTCCATGGAAGGCCCCCCAAAAGTCGTTAAAAGTGAAGAAAGTTGAAAATGAAAAGGTTCTTGAAGATCTATTTTATATTGGTATGCTATAATTGGAGACTAAAAAGTATTGAATCTTTTCGACCTCAAAGGAATACGAAGAAGAAAATCTGAGTATTCAAAAGTACGTTCTAAAAAGTAAGAAACAAGGAAATAGTTAATAATAGTTGATGATTTTTGCCTCTAGAGTGGGCCATAGTCAATTTCGTTCAATATCAAATAGGCTATAACTAGCGTATAAGCAAGACGCTTTAAACGATACCTCATTTGTCAAATTATGATAAATAGTTTAGAAGCTTTAATGCCACATATGAACATACATACCCGTTTAACACATAAACCTCCTCTGATCATAAGTATCTTTCGAAATATTTGAATTAAAAGAAAACTCTCCGTATTTTAGCAGACTTTTAATTTCTGTAGTTTCACTCAGTATTTGAAAGAATATTACAAATTTTTCGAAAAAAAATGTTTGAAAACTTCGAAATTGCATTCAGGCCTTAAAAGCCAGGAAATCCTTCCTCTAATTTATTGGAGTGTGTCTGCACTATTTCCTGTTGCTCACGTAACCTTTCGCGTAGAAAATAACTCGAAAGAGTGTATACTTCTATCTGGCAAAAGTTCACTTTAAGAACAAACCTCCCAAAGGCGGTTGGTTGGTTGGTATCTTATATGGAACTTACTTAACTTGTTCTTACAGTACTCTCAAGTCCAGAGGCTAAAAGAAAAGAAGCAAAGGGCAGCGTATAGTTCTTTGTTTGCTACAATCACAGCAATATTAATTTGTTGTTGGAAAAGAAAAAGAAGAAGAAGAAGTAGGTACATAGAATAAAATTTGCTGTAAAATAGGAAAATGTTCGGTGGAATACGTTGTTTTTTTTTTTGGCGTTTATTTACACTTCAGGTTGGTCTCGTTCGAACTTTTCGATCAAATGGGAAAAGTTTTCCGCATATAGTTGCCAAATGAAAAAACAAAAAAAAAAAGCTATAGCAATGATGATGATACGTTTGGGAAAGGGGAACGGAGTTGAATAACTAGCAAAGAACAGAGATGGTCGATGTTTCAAAAATAAACAATCATCCTTATCCATGCAATTGTAGCTCTAAGAACAACAAGAGTAGAAGTTCAATGAGACCAAACAAACAGAAACCCTTTTAATGTTGTTGGAAGGAAGATTGTGAGGTAGAAAGTTCAGAGAAGACTTGTAGAAAATTTTCTTGGAAAGAAAACCTTATCGATGGCTTGATTGTACCTTATTGAGAAGTTAACAAGACTTAAAGTTTACATAATGATATGTTTTTCTTTTCTTTATGGAAGTACAAGCTCGTGTAAACATTGTCTACAACGAGATTAAAATAATTACTAAGAAGATTGTTATGTTATTAACAAAGCTTAAAAAAGAAGTTTTGTTTTAAATATTCGTGATTGAAACCTTGCCTTGGTTGTAAATTCTTTTGTTTTTATGTGGCAGAGTAATATTCTTTAAAAGCAAACAATTGACAATAAAAGTTATTGTTAGAAATTTAAGATTGTTTTGGAAGTGCGACATGGGCGACATAGCGACATGGCGACATGGCGACATAGCGACATGGCGACATACCTTTAAACTCAGAGCTGACACCTGCTTAAAAAAAAACCACAATTTCACTATTCAGAATTGTTAGTCTTACCTTATTTAACCTTGAGAAACAAATACACATAGATCTAAAATAAAAATCTTCTTTGTCCAAAAATAAATATTTGATTTGAAATTAGATAGCCCATCGAATGTTCTGATATCAAATTTCATTAATTTCTATATTCTATATTAATTAGATCAAACTTTCCCCTTTGCTATGGAGACTTATATTTTCTTATCTTATCTACAATTTATTACTCCAGAAAGATAACGATGGTATAACAAACAAACAGACAAATCAATATATTGTAATACTCTCATAATGAAATTTGTATATATCAAAGCAATAAGTTATCATTTAGCAATCGATCACGATTTATGATTTCCTTCGTACTAACAATACAATTCTTAAAAAATTAATTTATCAGTTCTGTTTCGAATGCAGTGCAGTGTTGACAAACAAATAAAATACTAAAAAAATAATAAATAATTTGTTTAAAGTGCAAAACTATAATGCCAAATTATGGAGGTTTCCATCGATCTTGGATCCAAAATCATAATAAATATAAAACCCAGTGCAATTCTTTGTCTGCTGGTAATATTTTTTTATTTTATTTTTACAAAATAAACTCGTATGTTTTGAAATTTTGAAAAAGTGTTTCCTCCTTTTAAGCAATTTGTCTTATCAAAGTGAAGTGTTAACTTATTGAAAAGTAAACAATTTTCAAAAACCTTTTAGTTTGAGTCTCGAGTAGTTGATGGGTTATCTTATATTCCTGGGCGTAGATAATTATGTATATCAATTCATTATGTAGGTAAAAATTTCGAAAAAAAAAAATACTAGATAAGGTTTTATAAGGCAGACCAAAAAGCATATGGTAATTTTCAAATTGAAAGTGTTTCCTAAAAGCGGTAAATTCTAATTTGGATTTAGGATTCAAACTTCAATAAAATACATATGTTTGTATATTTTTTTTTTGACAATGTTATCAATATTATTGTTTATTAATTCTGAAAATAAAATTTAATCAGTTGAAAAAATAAGCTATACTATAAACAATCAATAATCGAATTCATAAATAGTAAAATAACAATATTTACACTAGTGCATTGAAGTACATAAATCAAGTAGATATAAAAATAGAGAAAGACTTACCAGGAAAACTTTAATTTATCTATTTAATTTGTTCTTGGAAAATAGGTATAAAAGTTTGATGATACTACAACTCTTCGCCATTTGTTTTATGTCTCACATAAGGATTCTGAAAAGCCTATGTTACGTTACTTACACAAATATAACCAAGTAAATTTATTTTTAAAGGTTTCTTCAAGGAAGATTCTCTCTAGTAATAGTAATTTATGAATTGTCGTTTCCAATGTCAATTTACCAAATATGTTCGAATTTATTTTAAAGTTTTTACTTTTATTTAATTAAAATTGAACTAAATGGGCGTGGGAGAAGTAAAATTCAATTTTGAATCGAGTTTCTAGGTCTCATATATGTATCATAACAGGGGGCAAAAGATTTATACTTCCTCTTTGGAATTCCCAACTTTGTTCGATTGAATCACGGGATAGTCATGTTCAATTGTTCACTCAATCACTTTTGCTGAAAAAAAATATTATGAAAGGCTGCTGCCTATAAAGTAAATAAACTTTAAATATATCGATAAAATACAGTTAAAAAAAGTTAAACCCTTTGGGCATGCCTATGCAGGCTTGTTAAGGGTTTATCAATCGACTATTGATAGTTTTGAACTAGTGAATGCACTCTTAATCTGTGAACGCAGGTGCTTTTAAAACAATGACCAAACTGTCAATTTAAAATCATAGCTACTAGTACAGTACCTAAAGTCAACATTTTCTTCATATTAAGCAAGCTCATGAGGATGTTAAAAGATAAATTAAAATTTATTTACCTACATATTGTAAGGATCATAATGTGCTACAATTATCTTATTGTAAAATGTACGCATTCCTTAATCTCCTAGGTCTGTGCACTTGCATTTGCATATTAACTTATTCATTTTGAATCATAAATGAACATTATAAAAGATTATAAAATCATACGTCATCAATCGAAAGATGACACAGTTTTTATGTACAACGAGATTATGACTCGATATCGATAAGAATGAGAATATGTAAAATTATGATAAGTTCACTTGTAATAAAGCTTAAGTCGAGTAAAGAAGTCTGCCTTTTACTTAATCCTCTGGTCATCTTACAATATTTTCGAGTCGTTAAAGGCAGCTTTACAATAGCGTTTACAAAAATTTTCAATCGTAATTCTCATCTCAGTATACAATAAATTCATATAGTCTAGTGAAAAAATTGAACCCGAATGTTTGTTCCTGCATTTTTCTGTGCCCGTGGGATAATATCTTGTTCAAAATGACAAGATTATTGCTGCAGTTCAAGAGTTCTCAAGAATTTGGTTGCGATTAGACTAATACTTACCGATTTTTTGAAAAAGCTGATATTTTGACACGTGAATTTTCGATTGAAAATTAGGGTGTTTTTTTTTTATATTAAGTTAAAATAAGGGTAAACAATTAATATTTTAAATCAAATAAATTACTGTGTATTTGGGACATGATAAGGTAAGTTTTCACCAAATTTTGTAGAAAAAAACATTTTTTTTTAAAAAGATAAAAACAAAAAACCAAAAACCCGGTTTTTTGAATTTTTCACATAATTTTTGAGGTTATGTGAAAAAATTATTATTACATAAGTTGTAGATCTTTTTATTACCTACAACTTTGTGATACAACTTTTTTCCATAGGATTTGTAGTTTTGCCGGAAATCGAGATATACCATTTTTTACCATTAAAAACTCAATCCCCCCACTTCCCGAACTCGGCTCGCCCGTAATTTATTTTTCCTTTCATTTTTATCATATTAACCTCCTTTTCCAATGGGTTTCATCCTACTATGATTTTTTTTGGTTTCAAAAATTATCGACCCTGGGCTATTTTTCAAGTTAACTGCGTTATTTGAAAGGATTTGTTTGAAGTTCACAAATTAAGCGTTTTTTCTGTAACATCTGAATAGCCACACCGCATTTACCTACTATAACTAAAGCAAAAGTTATATGAAAATTTTTTGAAAGAATAGAATTTTGAGTTATTTTTTAAAGTTAATTAAATAATTTAACAGCGCCCCCTACTATTTGAATTAATTCAAAAATACGAATTTTTAAGGAATTCTTAAGAAATTTCAATTAACGTTGCCCTTGTGCCCTCGAGGCCACTATTTGACGTCTCTTCCTTAGCATAATACTTCCTTCATAAACAAAATGCACTTACTAACTCTTACCGTTCCATTTAAAAGTGTTCTTACAATGTTTTTATGTGTCAGCTATGTGTTTCGCGTCGGTATCCTGATGGTAAATGATTTGTAAGTGTTCAAAAACATTGTAGGACATTGTTAATATTGGTTATTGGACACAAGATATAACCCAAATACTAGGTATGCTTAGAAAAACAACCACAAATAAAACTTTATAAAAAACTATAGCTATCTCGAAAACGTATCCATTTTTTAAAATGTGATTTCGAAGGTTAGGAAGTGTTCATTTTGAAAATGGGTGTAAGTGTTTTACAATACGCAAGTTGACAAGAAATTCAATGAGATAGAAAAAACACTATAGTTAAAGTTTCCTATACACAGATCCAAAAAGAAAATGCTTTTCAAGAAATGTTAGTAAAACTAGTTGATGTAAAACCTCACAGTAGAAAATTTTATCGATACTGGAGTCAATCTTCCTTTTTCAAGAAGATTGCAAGAACTTTTAACATTCAACTCGGTAGGATTTTTAGAAAACTGTTAGGCTCATCAAACTATAGCTGAGTGTAAGTTTTTGATAAAATGAATATCAGTTAGATAAGTGGTTTTCTGAAAGTCAAGCAAACAAATCAAAGGAGAATGGGCATTTTGGACGTTGAGCGGCCATCAATGAAATTGGTATCAAATGAAAGAATTATAACCTAGGAAAAACTTTTACTATGGACGTTTCGCTGTATTGCGTTTAGAATGCAAGATAATGCAGTATTAGTATTGTTAATGCATTGTTTAATGTATGAAGGACAAATTGATTCATATTTTAATTTCGAACATAAAATATGATGCTCTGTCATTTTCCCTGAGTCTGAAGACATTAATCTTGAAAATACGACCAATACAACTCATAATATAAGATTTTTAAGACAACCACTTCAAGATTTTGTTCGAAAGTTTTCAAACAATTCAAACTAACAAAAAATTAAACAACGAGACTCTCAAAATGCTTATAGTTTGGGTTGTAGTGGTTGGATATTCAAGATAAAGGTCTTCAGACTCAGGGAAAATGACAGAGTATCATATTTTGCACTTGAAATACACAATTAAGTTATAACATTGAGGCAATATATATAAAGTGTTAAATGCAAAAATGCATTTTATCCGTTTTTGAAGTACGTCACAAGGAAAAAAATTTCTGCACAATATTAGTAAACCTTAATTACATCAAAAAATAAAAATTTCATTCCTGGCCGCGTAACGTCCACGTTCTATACAAACTTGCCCATTCTCCTTTGAAAAAGTTTTATTAAAGTTGGCCCCAATTTTGCTCAGTACAATTTCTGCATTTTATGTTCACAAAATGTTCCTAACAGAAGCTCTCTCTATACATGCCTACATTTTCTTTTTGTTTTATTTTTCTTTATAGCATGGATGATTTTCATTTCTGGTGGCATGAAAATAGCTTGGGCGATTTATGAACAACCCCTGGTTAAATCTCACAATTCAATTTTTGGACTAATTCATACAACAATATCATGGTTTATTGGAGTAATCGTAGGAACAAAATTTGCCACAATGTTTGTACAAAGATTTTCAAAAAATGTTGCTAATGTGAGTAAATATTTATTGTATAAGAAAAAAAGCTATATAAATGTTTTTTTTTTTTTTTTTCAGTGTATCAGCGGAGTTTTGGTGATCATTAGCGGTTCAGTTTTTACATTCTTCCGTGATCCCTGCATTGGTGTTATCGTTGGACGTTACATAGATGGCTGTGCATTTGGAATAACCATACTTCAAGCAATAGTAACTGGTGGAGAGGTTTCAACTCGCCTTCTTCGTGGAACGGTTCTATCAACCGAACGTGTATTTCTTTGGGTTGGAATCTTTGGACAAATCTGTTTGAGTACGATATATTTTGACAAAGCAAATCATCAAAATGATTTTATAACCGAAGATCAAATTCATGGTATTGTGTCAATTATTTTGGGACTACTATCTCTCATCTGCACAGCAATGTTTGCTATTGAATCTCCTGTCTATTTACATATTAACCATCGAGAGTCAGAGTCAATAAGATCATTAATGAAACTGCAACAAAGTAAACACCCTACAAATGACATTTTCGAAATCTTCGATGATAATAAACTCTGGATTAGAGAAAATGCAGAACAAAGTTTCCAGGAAGAAATTCAAAATGGAATGTTGGTATTTCTAAAGCTAGTTTTTCTACGATCGCTGGTTTCTCTGGCACTGTCACTGCCGTTTCATTGGGCATTTCATTTATGTAGCCGAATGGCGTTCGATTCGAATATGCTTTTGGTGGGCTATGGATTCTTAGGACTTCTTGGAAGTGTTTTAAGTGTTCTATTCATGGATACTATTGGGCGTCGGTTAACAGCTTCATTTTCATTATGTATCGGTGGAACTTTGCTCTTCGCTATTGCCGGGACATTTTTGGAATTCGAAACAACCATTGACCTTGCAGATAAAATGAAAGTCGTAACAATTTTGTTACTTGTCTATCAATTTATCAATGCTTTTGGATTAGCTCCCGCTACAACAATTTATATGTCTGAGGCATTTGCTCTTCCATTGAAATCATGTTTTATTGCTGGAATAATTGTCGTTGATAATTTGATTCAGGTGATCACTTGTGTTTTAGCTTTCAATATGACAGTTGATTATTCGGCCTTTTTCTTCACTGTTGGAGTGCTGAATTGTGTTGGAGGGCTTGTGGTGGTATTTTGGTTACCAGAAACTAAGAAATTAACTTTGAGGGAATGTTATCATAGATTCTCAAGATCGGGAGATGTTACTTGAGATTAGTGCGATGCTTTTAGAGTATTATTAATTTGTAATTAAGAATCTTGAATGAATTTCATCATATCTAACATAAACATAAAAATATATACAAAATGTGCCATTTATTTATATAAACATATTAAATTTAAGACTTTATAACATAAACTTAATTTACTAATAAATATTAACTATTGCAACTTATTGGAAAGTTTAATTTGACTTTTGCATTTCTTGAAATCGACTTAGAAAGATACAGGCTAATAAACAGTTACAATTTCAGAAGCTTAAAGAAAACGCCAATATTGGATTTGCTGTGTCTTAAAAGTTGTTTGTATTTCTTTAAGTTTTTCATTCTGCCTAGCTTTGTATCTTTTGTTCTTAAAGCTACTTAACCAAATTAATTTCCATTACAATTTTTGTTTTTCGACAGCAAAATTTCAAAAGTTTCACTAACATCCCATAGAAACTAACATGTGAAACTTATACGTTAAAATTGAAAGTTTCAAAATTCAATAAGCAAAAGTTGTAGTTAATGTTTCAATCCTTAAATTAAATTTACTTTCATATTCATTCCGTAAAAGTTTATTCATACGTGAAATGTCACAATTTTCTATGTTTTTCAATTAGCTTAAAGAAAAATACTCCCTTTCCATTTTCATTATGCAGATGTAGGGCACCAAATTTGTCTATAAATATCATAGGTAGAGGCTGACAAAAGTATGTAGGTACTTACCTTTAGAAAACAGAATATATTTCCAAATATATGTACATGTATTCTGCTGAAATAGACACTTTTTGTTTCATGAAAATTAAATGCCATTTTTTTTTTTGTAAGAAGCCCATGTTTGCGGAAATTTCAGCTTTTCAACTTATGAATTGAAATTAATTTGAAGGTGGAATAATTTGAATTCATATTTATGTAGGTACCTAAGGCCTTGAAATCTTGGCATAAAAGGCAGAGATAAGACTATGCAAATTTTAATTTTAGGTGTATGGTGTTATTTATAAATGAAACCGTATCTTTTAAAGACAATTTTATTTGCGTATGTAAACAATACGCTTTATTTTAATTTTTTTAGCAAGGACAGAATTTCATTAGTTAAACTTTAGTTAAATTTAAAAAGTTATTATTAATAGTATTTATCTTCAATTTTTAATTTTACTTTCTTGTTTACAATAATTCAAACATTTTTACTGTAATTTTTTCCTATCACACACTTGTAACAAGAAAAAATACAAAATATTCTTTTTGTTTGACATTAAATGATATTAAGGCCCAATTTATTCACTCTCCATTATATGTATTTAAAATCGCCATTAAAAATGATAAAAAAGTCAAATAACACACGAATTTTAAAATTTCCTATTTTTATTGGCGACTTTAAATTTAATGAAGTGTAAATAAATTGGCCAGTAATTTATTTTTAAAATATGTGCATAGTTAGTTTTTGTTTCATAAAAAAAGGTGATACCGTTTGAACTTTTTTAAAACTTATGTTTGTTACATTTTGAATTAAATTAAAAATTTATTTATAGTGTTTTTAATCCGTTGAATACATTATTTCTTTTAAAGTCCATAAAATTAATGTTTTTAATTTTTCTTTTTTCACTGCGATAGTTCTCTCATAAAATAGATTCCAAAAATTTCAATCAGATTCTCATATTGGGTCACTGTGGCGTATGCGTAACGTTTTTTTGTTTTTTATTGAAAACAAACTTAAAGTTACTGTAGTTTAAAATTAATGAACCTCATTTAGCTCGTCTTGCGGTGAGGGGTTATAGGCTAGACAAATTAATAGTTTCAAGGTCATTGAAAGAGTTGCCAATAAAATTTTGTTGACAGCATTTTTGCAGTTTGTTTTTCATTTAAATTAAGCCACCAAAATACATTTAATTTACATAGTCGAACCCCCAGGTCAGAACTTTATTTTATTTTTGTGTGGCTGTGTCCTGCGTCATCGTAAGTTGAAAATTCCTAAAGCAAAACAAAATTTTTTGTTTTTTTTTTCCTCCGTTTTAAGAAAAGTTGAAGTGTATAAGTCAATTTTTTGTAACACAATAATGTTGTAAACTATTAAGAATATTTAATTTAATTATTGTTCCTGTGAATTAACTTTATGGAAAATTTACATTTTTACTATTGTTTAAAATTGCCATATTAGAGAGCTAAATTATATGATTTTATAAATAAATCATATAATTTAGGGTTTAAGGGTTTAATATTTTTTTGAATCTCAAATCTGGTCCGATAATCTTAAGGAATCATTTCATGTTTTATACTCTTTCTAATGACTGTTTTTAGACCCTATATTCTTCCATAAGAATCCAACAAAAACAAATAAAATATTTTCACATATTAAAAGACTGAAAGACTTTCTTTCCATATTTTTTCTCATCAATAAATAACTTAAAAGAAAAATAAATTGATTTGTATCCTACCAGAAAATATTGAAATATGTTTCCTTGAATTGTGACCAAACTAAAATGTATAAAGTAACCCACAACTCTTACACTACATGCCGCTAACAACAAAAAAATACATAAATGTACACATATTGAAAAAAAAAGTAAAAAACATTCAAACTTTTACTACACACAAAAAGATGAAAGGACGACAAACTTTTCTGTCGCTAAAATTCCAATTCTCTATGTGTGCAAATTCCTACTTGATAGCAATGGGGGGGTTTATTTCAACTTTATTGCCAATCGAAATGTGATTTTTTGAATTTATTCATTTCAGAAGAGATGTTGTGCAGGAGATAGCGCATAGACACAATAACTGCCATCACGAAATTCCTTTCAAGGACACATACACACACAATATTGCTTTTTTGAAAAAGAAAAATCTTAATGCGAAATAAAACTGCACAGAATGTCTATGAATTTATATGAATGTAGCAGACAGGTAGGCATTTTTATTGTTATTGTCACTGCAGGTGACATAAACATCAAACCATAATCGCAGGAGAAAAAGATTATTATGAAATGATTTTGAAATTTATGTATAAAATTGAGATTTCAATAGCTCACGTCGGACGACATTTGTCGGTGGTAAATGTTGTGTTCGTTTTTAAAGGATTGAAAAAAAAAAAAAAATGGAATGAATAAAGTAATCGTGATCGAAAATTAAAATAGAGATGCAATTTGATTTCATATGGTCATGTGTAGTTCTTTGGAAAAAAGGCATTCAAAAATATTAATCCAGGTACTTTTAGTATTTATCTGAGATAAATTAAGGGGGGAAATCCCTCTGAAATTTTTTATTTTTCCATTATTTTTTTGTTGCGTAGTAAATTAATTTATTAACTGAAGAAACTATTTTCAGTAGTCTTAGCATTAAATGAAGCCTCAAAAGTCCCTAGATAGTCCCTAAGCCCAGGCCCTCCGAACCTACCACAGTACGAAAACGAAAACTTTTTAAACGCATTTTTCTCGAAACGCGTTTTTTTCCGCGCCGTGCCGTGCAATGTAACTCAAAAACTAATGAAACTATCGACTTAAAATAAATTCGTTAATTTATTGGCCATTACATGAACCTAAAAGTTCAATAAAATTTTTACAATAAATATTTTTTTTTAACAATTTGTTTATAAATAAACATTGTGTTTGTTTCGTTTTTTTGGTCTCTAATTTTTATTTTACACTTTTTTTTTTCTAAATTTAGGTTCATGCAATGCGTATAAATAGGTATATTTTATTGGAAAAAAAATTTGTTTTTAATTATAAATAATTTTGTGTTTGCACGGCGCAAACTCGAGGCGTCAACTTTAAAGAGCTGTATAGCCGCTTAGAAAAATTGTGTTAATACTTCATAATGTCAATAATATCATATACTTTTCCAAATTTCAATAAATACTTTCGGTTTTCCAAAAAAAATATTGAAAAAGCTGTCGTCCAGAGGGATTTCCCCCCTCAATATGATAACTTAAAAGCTTTTAATATTGACATCAATACCACCAGGATCTAAGCCACTGATAAGATTTCCTGGGAGAGGTTTAACTTTTCTAAGTCAAGTCATAGAACTTGTTCTTTCAATACATTACGTGCAAACATTATCCCATAGTTCGTATAGGTATCGCATAATCTTTACTTAAAGTTTAAACTGAAACTTTTACCACATTTTCAATACAAAACTTTTTACTTAATGGAAAATAAAAACATAGGGTGGATATAAAGTCTTTGTAAAAGTAGTTTTTTTGCTGATGACATAACACATTCTACTATCTACACTATATACAAATTGATAAAGTAAAATCCATTTTTCTTATTAGATGCACTTTGATGTACGCCATTTCACGTTATCCATAATGAGATATTCCTGGATATGTGCTCTCAAAAAGGATTTCACACTTTTGTTTTTTCGTTTTTCACCCTCTTATATTATGTAGATAAAAATTTCCAACAAAAAATAAAAAAAGAAGAAATTGCACCTATTTCCAATTTTGACTTTTAAGTAAAAAGAGAAAAACCATTAAGGTAATGAAAATCTCTTCCACCATCCTATCGTCCTGTTTGTGCAAGCAGGGCATGTGTGTTTTTAGTTAAAAATGACATCAGAAGAGACAGAGAGTATAAAGGAAGAAAATGCATATAGATGAAACAGAAAGTTAGCGTAATGGCAATAGACATCAGCATCAGCTTCAGCATCATATAGCATATAACGTAGGTACGTGATTATTACACCTAGCTCATAATGACACCTAATGATTGTTTGCGGTTTGTACTTTGAAACCACATACACATTATATTCTGATATATAAAATGTCAATTATTGAGGTAAAGTGTCAAGCATGTAAATCGATGTTTTAAAGTTGTTGAACGCAGTTAACTTAACATATAAAAATCAATGTTTGTTTACAATTGACTCTAAAATCGTAGGCCCGATTATGGAAAAACTTTAGGAAGTTATTCTAAGTTAAATTTGATGTTTTTTTTAACTTGTTATCTGTTTTCGTGTTTTAAAAACTGTGCTACTATAGTCAAAGTATGCCATTTGATGTTTTCTATAAAAAGGAAATTTTAGAAAAAAAAATTGTGAAAATCGTTAAGGCGGTTTTTTTTTTAAATACATTTTTATACAAACATATGTACAATATAAAAATTTTCTAACATTTTCCAAAAAAAAAAAATATGGTATGCCATTTTTAAGAAGTTATTATTCAACACATTAAAATGAAATTTCTAAAAAAATTCATCAAAAAATTGATTTTTCAAAAAAATTATATGAAATATTTTTTTAAAAATACAAAAATGTGTTTTTTGAAAATAAAACCATTACTTTAACGTTTGTGTACAAAAATGTTTAACTATGTCGTTACCGAGAAATTAATAAATAAAAAAAAAAAGATGAAAAAAAGTTTTTTCTTAATTGTATCATAAACAAATAATTTTATTTTTAAAAGAACTGCTGTTATTTTTTTTGCTAAGGTCGCTTTTTTGTAATTAAAGGGTTAAGTACAAGTAGTGTCCTAAGGTAAATTTTCAATTAAATGTCATTATTTTTAAAGAATAGAATATATCGCCAATTTGGAGCGATATTTTTTGAGAAACTATTTAAAATTTCGTAATAATTCATGTTTCATGAAATTCTCCTAAAATTAAAATTATTCTCAAAATGAAAAAAAAAGTAATTACCTACCTAATTTCTGAAATAGTGCAAATTTAAAAAAATTTAAAAATTTCCTTACAAATTATTGGAGCGAAATGGCTTAACTATTTTTAAATGCTTCTTTCAACTAAATTTAAATGTAACTTATAATCAAGTCATTTTCCATATTATGGACCTTGTACCTCGCCACACAGAAAGGAAAAGCGGTACAAATCATCTCTCTGAAGTAAAAAATTTTCGCTTGATGTTGCATTTTTTTTATTAGCAAATAATTTCTAGAATCAGGAAATGAAATCCGTTTAAAAACAGAAAATTCATAGGCCTGGAGATTTTTGCTCATTGAGACAAACATAAAAAAATATATTTTTTCCCCAAAAACGTGTGGTTTGATCGCCATTTTGAAAAATGCGTTTTTGCGATTTTCTCGGTTTCTGATTATCATAAAAAAAGTAAAATTTTCGGAGTTCTTCGAGATATTTATATTGCATAATTTCTTATAATAACTTTAGTCCAACTCTAGATTTCCTTAATTTTTGTTTGTTAAGTTTTTTGTTCGCCCAAAACTGTTTAAGTTATAACCTGATAATATTTATTTAGTTACAATGATAAAACTGTTAACAACAAAAAAACAAAAATCAAAAACACACTTCAGCTGACGACAAATATGCGAGTTATATTTGCGAGTTATATTTGCAATATAAAAAAAAAAAAAACATTTAAAAAAAATTAATTTTTTTAAAAGATTTTCAGAATTTCTTACCATTTTGTAATTTTTTTTATGGATCGAAATTTTTTTTCAATGAAAAAAAAAGTTACGCATACACCATAGTGACCCGTTGAGTTTAACTGCAAATTACAATATAGTGAATTTTGTTCCATTGACACTAATAGCCAATAGATTTATTTTTGTAAGTTCAAAACTTTAAAAAGTATAAAGTTGGAAGGCTTAGAATCCTTTAAGCAGCTTCTGTCCATAAGTTAAGCCCTTTTACTAAAAAAAACTACTTAAAAATGAAAGAAAAAATTGTATTGTTTTTTATTTTATTTGATTAAAAAAAACACATATTCAATAGTATAGGTATAACGATTATAATATATTTTTACAAAAATTATGTATGTATGTACGTTGTACGAGTATGTTACATATTAGATATTTTAACACAATTTTACATTTATTTTAGAAAAAAAAAAACTACAAAAAGATATCTTTTTTAAGCATTTCCAAGATTAATATAAACTCTCCTCTTAAACATTGCCAAGGCTTCTCTCAAAGTTGTTTGTTTAGTTTCAGGCATTGTAAAATAGAAAATAAATGCAAAAATAAATTGAAAAGCCGCCAAAACATAAGCAAAATTAGAAGTCGAATCAATTCTTGTCTGAGTACAAACAATAATCTGAGCAATATTTTCCACAATAATTGATATCAATATAAAATATGGCTTCACAGACAAAGAGAATGCTTCACTCAAATAACATGTACTTGCAGGTCCAACAAGTCCAGATAGAAATTGATAAATAACTAAGAACGCAATTATTGTACTCAATGTGTTGTCTGATATGGCTGAAGAGCTTGAAAATAACGTTCCAATACCTAGCAAAAATATACTGCCAATAAGAAGTCCAATTGCACAAACTATTTTTCTTCCAAGACGATCTATAGTCCAAACTGAAATCGTTACACCAAGTAATCGCATGAAAACAAACCAAAAGGGATTTGGATCATTGGGAAAATCATTCAATGCCGAAACAAATAGAAATCCCCAAGTAAGTGGGAGTGAGAATGACAATGTTACAATTACACGAAGCATGATTATCTTGATCAAAGGTATCCAACTATTTGAGATGTTATCGACTCTTCCTCTGGACACATCTTCCTCGAATAGAGCTTTACTTTCATTCAATAGTTCATGAGTCTCATTGGTTATTGTTCCAGGCATTTGTAATTGTCGAATAACATTTAGAGCTTCTGTTTCATTATTTTTTCGCAAATGAAATATTGGAGACTCAATTGTTGTGAGAAATGTAAATATCAAAGCTATCAGTCCATAAATTATGGAAGTGATTCCATGAGCTAGATTACTTTGCGTGGCAAGTTTCCATCCGTTTATGAAGAGTGCCATAAGCATAGCACCAATAACGAGACTACTTTGCTCAAAACTCAAAACACGACCTCTGTAATACTTTACAGACTGTTCAGAACCAGCTAAAATAGCTGGTATTAAAGTCAAACCAACAGCTATACCGTCACAGTAGCGAGCTACGATTAGCCATGATGTATTTGCAGCCAAAGCAGTGTACATGATTCCTTTAATGATGACCAAAAGTGATGCAGTCATCTTAAATATAATAAAAAAAATATAGTATTTACGATATTTAAAATGAAAAAAAAACTTACGTTGAACGCCATCTTTGTAACATTTTTAGCTAAAAGCGCAGATACACAGGCACCGATTATGACGGCAATGAACCAACAGTATTGAGTATGTGTTCCATAGTCGGCTATGGGTCCAATGCCGACACTCAACGAAAGACCTAAGCCCCCCGAAAGACATATCAACGATGCTGAAAGAAAAATTTAAATATTTTGTTAATCCTCAAATAAAAAAAAAAAGAATGACTGGTACCAAAAAAGTGGAAAAGCTGATAAATGCACCACAATTAAAATTTTCAAGCAAACCAACAATATTATAAGTACTTGAACCAGTTCCCGTACCAGAACTAGCACTCGTAATTGTACTGTACTTCAAAAGTATTAGTACTTAAACTTGGAAAAATCCCAAAAAACAAAAAATACTTATTTCTAGCAGAGTCACCCTATCGGTCGTCGCGTCTCACAGTGGTACCTTGATGCTTTTTTGATGTGAAAAATAATTTGCACAGTCTTTTCTTGACGAAAAGTACAATAATTCAAAATGGTGGACAAAATATTCTTTTAAATAGTATTTTCTTTTTCAAAACAGTATTTTTTAAGTACAAAATTTAGCTAAATTTACATCAAATAGATGTTTAATCTTCAAAATAGGTATAGCAAAAACTTAAAGTAATAAAAAATGTGCAAATTAGTAAAACATACTTTTACACCTTTTATTTTGGTGAATTTTTTTTTTTATTAACAACAATTTTATAATAGTTTCCTTTGTATTTTTTTTTATAAAATTTATTATTTTTGCTTAGAATTGTTTCCAACTATGTTTCAAAGTAAAGATTAATAAATATGAAATAATAAATACAATAAATAATATAAATAAAAATAAAACAAAAATGCATTTGGTAACCCTTTTCCTGATAGAGAAATTAAAATTAAAAAAAAAAAAACTGAATTTGTACTAAATTGAGTTTAGAGATTTTTTAGAGAAGAAATTGGAAATTTATTTCTTAGACCAAAATTAACGGTGAGGAAAACTATATTTTTTTCATAAAAAGCTTAACGATTTTAATTGCAAGAAACCTGAGATTTTTGGCAAAATGAAGTATTGTAAATAAAAAAACTTTTTGAAGTGAAAAATTCTTTAGTATCGAAGTGATTTGAAACATGATGAAACGAAAAAGCGACAGGAAAAATCAATTGATTATAACTTCTTTGTTTTAATAGATAGATCAATGAAATTTATACTGTAGTGTAGACAGATAATTAAATAAACTATAATTGTGCAAAATTTTAATTAATTTAATATTCAAAATTTTTGAGATAACGGTGGAAAGATGTTCTTTTTCAAAATACGCTATATATTTTGATCTAGAATACATACAAATTTGATTTAACTTTAATACGCATGCTGATAGTATTACCTTTTATTTGATATATCACACATAACGGTACTTGCCCTACAAGTTACACAATCTTAAATTAAAAAAAAAACTTGAAAAATACCTCAAATCATCTGTGTATCTGTTGCTACCAGTGTAGAAAGTATCGTAATTTAAGTTTGAAAGTTCGACATGGTTGTTTTTAAAAAAATCTTACTTTTTTTGTAGGCATTGTAGAAAAACAATTGAAGCGTAATATAAAAGGTGAAATAATAAGCTTTCAGATGATATACAATTTATTATAGGTTGTCATTTAAAAAAATTGATTTAAAGGTGTTAGAAAAGAAAAAAAATGATTTGTTGCTTTTTGATGAAAACTGATTGGGTTCAAAAAATTCTAGCTCTTTTTGTGGATGTTGTATAGTCGATATAAATATTTTGAGCTGAAATAATAAACTTTCAGGTGATATTATAGGTTGTCATATACAAAAATGGATTTTAAGGTGATGATTTTTTAAGGTTTCACTTCTACCACGTGTGAATTGCACACATGATTGTTTTTGTTTTAACCATTTTCAACGCTACCTCACAGTTTTCTTGTTTTCTGTCTTTTTCCTAAATGACTCAATAATTTTGAAACACAATTTTCAAAAAAAAAAAATGTATACCTAGAGTTAAAACTGATTTTTTTTTAAATTGGCGTATGAATTGTTTTAAAATTTAGTTATTTATGTCGAAAAATAATTTCGAATGAAATAATTTATTCATCAAAAAATAAATGGTTCCAACAATTTTCAAAAATTTGTAGAAACAAATTTTTTGTACTAGAAATAAAATATCACACTTAATTTTAATCTCGAAACCGTTTAAAAAGATGTTTTGTAATTTTCAAATTAATTCAAAAATATTTTTTTTATATACATATTCTTATATACAAAACTTTTGCGTTCCTGGAATGTTTTTATCTCTTAAAGCAAGTATGTGCAACGCAGTCATGCATTTTAGTCGTTAACTACGTGTGACTCAATTATAACACACAATTACTTGTAAGTAAGGGTTCAAAAAATTAATTTAAAAATAGCTTTGATGCAATTTTTAGTAATAGCCGCCGCGCCGGCTATATTATTATCTACAAACAATGAAAAAGTTGCCGGTTAAAAAATCTGTTTGATATCAAAACATTTTTTGTTTTCATAAATTTTATCAATTAAAGAATTCACCGGCACACAAAAAAAAAAAAGTGTCATGTACCAGGAACCAGACCTATCTTTCTATATGTTTTTAGGCACGCGGAATCCGAATTTGAAGTCCGTTTGGCCCCATCACCCTCCAGTTTTGAGCTGTGAGTGCATTTTGTTTGAATTTGTATGACTTTTTTGGAGTTTTTTGCATTTTTCTCATAACTGAAGGGTGACCGGGCAAAACGGACTTGAAAATCGGATTCAGCGGTCCCAAAAACATATAGAAAGATAGGTCTGCTTCCTGGTACATGAAACTTTTTTTTTTGTGTGCCGGGTATGACAGCGACATGTCGCGACAGTGCTAGCACACAAAAAAAAAGTTGTATGAACCAGAAACCAGACCTATCTTTCTATATGTTTTTGGGGCCGCTGAATCCGAATTTCAAGTCCGTTTTGCCCGGTCACCTTTCAGTTTTGAGAAAAGTGTAAAAAAGACCCCAAAAACTACCTTTTTTTGAGTTTTTTGCATATTACTCAAAACTGGAGGGTGACAGGGCCAAACGGACTTGAAATTCGGATTCAGCGGGTCCAAAAACATATGGAAAGATAGGTCTGGTTCCTGGTACATGACACTTTTTTTTTTGTGTGCCGGTGTTATTTTCTTTTTGTGGGAATCACCCTATATAGAAGAAAATACATTTTTAACCCTACAATTGTATTGGTCAATCAATGTATTTATTTATTGCATGACTGATTGAGTGAGTAAGTGAGTGATTAATTATTTGATGAGAAGAGATAAAGTTTTTTGTTTTATTTATTTAAACAGCTAAAATGATTACAAAATAAAAACCCCCTTTTTCTCTTAAACAGAATTAAATTATTTTTTTTGTCTCTAACCTGCTGTAAGGGAAGTCGATTGTGGCTTGTTCCTTTGTATATCTTGATACCAAGTGTAATTTGGAGTCACATATGGAGTTTGTATTGAGCCATATCCCGTTGGTACCGAAGCCGGTTGAGGTTGGTTATCTGATTGCGGCTGTTGTGGTGGAGGACGTCCGCCAGATAAACTGTCATTTTCTGTAGGTTGACTCATACTCAAAGAGTATTATTATTATTATTACTCATGCACTTTGTTCACTGTCTAAAACCGAATAAAAAAAAAAACACTCAATAAAAATAGATCTTTTTTGTTTTGCAAAAGTTTAAAACTAACAAACAAAGATATTTTTTTTAAATATCTGTGTAGGTTTAGTTTTTTTGGGTCTTATTACATAGAGTCTTGTAATCCAAAGACGAAGAGCTTACAGTTGTACGTCTTACCGGGTAAGAGAAATACTGTTTACTATATTATTTGCAAATTGCAATGCAACAGAGAAAATGATAATATAAAAAATGTATACACATAAAACTCAGCGTAAGCAGATTAAACATTAATGTCACGATCAGTGTTGCCAATTTTTTTGTTTTTATATTTTTATGTGTCTTGAATTGGAACGCACTGAGAAAAAGGAATACCTATTATAAAAGTTGAGTATGTAAATATTTATAACATTTCAATACAAGTTATTCATTCTAATTACGAAATTTCTTAAGCTTCCACCTAGAGTTATATGTATTTTTGGGGAGAGTCCGATAACTTAGGCGACAAGAATTGGTAATAGTTTTTTTTTCAGCCCTTCTTACTATGAGAGCGTTGGGTCTTTCTCCCTCCGTTTAGGCGGGAAGGTCAATTTTCTTAAAATTGGCCTATTAAAAAATATTATTAAAAAACAACGGCAAAACTTACAGTTATCAATGATACCTTTTTCAAATAACAGAATTTTATACTAAATTCTTATTTTGAAATCAAGTTTATATCAATTGTTTTCGAAATAAACGATTTCAAAGTCAAAATTTGTTTAAAAAAAAAACCATATTGAATACTATTTTTTCAAGACGGTGAATTTCAATACCAAATTGATCGATGTAGAATGTAGAAAACTGCCCCAATTAATTTGTTTGAGAAAATTAAAAAATAAAAAAAAATGCTTTTTTAGCAGATTTTTATTTTCTCGGCAGTTTTCGCCAATGTCAACAGCTTTTTAACTAAAAAGTATCGCGTCTCTCCCGATTATTTCGAAAACAATTGATTTAATAACTTGATTTAAAAATAAGCATTTCGTGTATAATTCTGGCCTTTGAAAAAGGTATTATTCATTCCGTATCTAAGTGTTGCCATTGTTTTGTAGGATTTTTTTAATCAAATTGTTACAAAAAAAAGTAATAAAAGGTCATTTTATGCGTTCCTGAAATATTTTTTTTTTGTAAGACGCTTTTACCTGTTTAGACCCAATTTATGCACTCGCTATCAACTTGCAACAACAACAGAAAACTGTCAAAACGCATACATTTTTTTAAAAATTTCGAATTTAAATTAAATCGAATGTGAATAAATTGGGCATTAAAATATATTTGAGGAATTTTTAAAATAAGTTCTTTATTTTTTTTAAATTCGTTTTCATACCAATATCAAAAATCAAATAGTATCTAAGTCATCGCTTTTTCATCATATATAATAGATCTATTGTCTATTTGATACGAAAAGTCTCACATATCACACTCTATATCATATAAAAAGTGGATTAAACACCTTTTTGGTTGTAAGGGTTACATTTTTTAAATTCCATTGAATGTGTTGAAAGTATTTTGCTTTGACTTGAAACAGTTTTGTTGTGATAAGTATTAGAGCCAACATTTACGTTACCATATAGTCGTAACTTTATAAGCTAAGTTTTTAATTGCAAAGTACTTTTCACATAAAGCAAAGTTTAAGGTTTACCTTCAAAAGTTATGACTAGGCAGTGATAGTTTCTCGAAGACTTGTTTAAGTTAGCTAATTATTATTTTGAACAAGCAACAATCTTAAGCTTAAAATGTATTCAGTGTTAGTGTTAATATCATTGAACCAAAGCATACATCTCCTTATCATTATTGTGTTACAACGGCAACACTTTTTCAAAGCGATAACGAAAATCGAAACTTTTTTTTTAAATCCCATGCACCAAAGCTCGTCATTGGTCGCACCCAAATCAATGTTATCAGAGAAAAAAAAATATGTGTGTGCCCTTAAAGTGGTGTGTGACAAATATTTAAAACAAAAATTAAAAATGTCATTGAAAAATATTTGAATTTAAAAAAAAAAAAAAAACATTATTTTTTAACTATTTTAAGCCAACGAAAATGATGAGTGACTTTTCTAAAGGAGATAAAATCAAGTTTATGTTTTTTTTTCAGAATATTGAAGAAAAAAAAAAAGAAACTGATAGAAGCTACACTATTTTTTTGTACGAGATATCTTAAAGTTTATCCCTTTGGTTGAATTTCATTTTTCATGAGAATAAAGTACAAATTCGTGGAAAACTATAATGAGTTATAAATAGAACACAATTTAGGTATATAAAAACGAATAGAATATAACCCAAATTTTAATTCAATTGCTTACAAATCACGGTAACATTGTGTTCTTTCTTGGTAACGAACGGGCAGTTCTCAAAATATCTCGTATACGGCGTTAATCTAGAAAATTATTCCCAAAGTAATGAGTTTTCACCTTAATTCCAATCCCAATTAATACTTATTTCCCATACTCTTTAAATAATTAAAAATAGATAGAATAAAATCTTATTTACTCTGCGTTACATACAACGGCAAAACTTACAGTTATCAATGATACCTTTTTCAAATAACAGAATTTTATACTAAATTCTTATTTTGAAATCAAGTTTATATCAATTGTTTTCGAAATAAACGATTTCAAAGTCAAAATTTGTTTAAAAAAAAAACCATATTGAATACTATTTTTTCAAGACGGTGAATTTCAATACCAAATTGATCGATGTAGAATGTAGAAAACTGCCCCAATTAATTTGTTTGAGAAAATTAAAAAATAAAAAAAAATGCTTTTTTAGCAGATTTTTATTTTCTCGGCAGTTTTCGCCAATGTCAACAGCTTTTTAACTAAAAAGTATCGCGTCTCTCCCGATTATTTCGAAAACAATTGATTTAATAACTTGATTTAAAAATAAGCATTTCGTGTATAATTCTGGCCTTTGAAAAAGGTATTATTCATTCCGTATCTAAGTGTTGCCATTGTTTTGTAGGATTTTTTTAATCAAATTGTTACAAAAAAAAGTAATAAAAGGTCATTTTATGCGTTCCTGAAATATTTTTTTTTTGTAAGACGCTTTTACCTGTTTAGACCCAATTTATGCACTCGCTATCAACTTGCAACAACAACAGAAAACTGTCAAAACGCATACATTTTTTTAAAAATTTCGAATTTAAATTAAATCGAATGTGAATAAATTGGGCATTAAAATATATTTGAGGAATTTTTAAAATAAGTTCTTTATTTTTTTTAAATTCGTTTTCATACCAATATCAAAAATCAAATAGTATCTAAGTCATCGCTTTTTCATCATATATAATAGATCTATTGTCTATTTGATACGAAAAGTCTCACATATCACACTCTATATCATATAAAAAGTGGATTAAACACCTTTTTGGTTGTAAGGGTTACATTTTTTAAATTCCATTGAATGTGTTGAAAGTATTTTGCTTTGACTTGAAACAGTTTTGTTGTGATAAGTATTAGAGCCAACATTTACGTTACCATATAGTCGTAACTTTATAAGCTAAGTTTTTAATTGCAAAGTACTTTTCACATAAAGCAAAGTTTAAGGTTTACCTTCAAAAGTTATGACTAGGCAGTGATAGTTTCTCGAAGACTTGTTTAAGTTAGCTAATTATTATTTTGAACAAGCAACAATCTTAAGCTTAAAATGTATTCAGTGTTAGTGTTAATATCATTGAACCAAAGCATACATCTCCTTATCATTATTGTGTTACAACGGCAACACTTTTTCAAAGCGATAACGAAAATCGAAACTTTTTTTTTAAATCCCATGCACCAAAGCTCGTCATTGGTCGCACCCAAATCAATGTTATCAGAGAAAAAAAAATATGTGTGTGCCCTTAAAGTGGTGTGTGACAAATATTTAAAACAAAAATTAAAAATGTCATTGAAAAATATTTGAATTTAAAAAAAAAAAAAAAACATTATTTTTTAACTATTTTAAGCCAACGAAAATGATGAGTGACTTTTCTAAAGGAGATAAAATCAAGTTTATGTTTTTTTTTCAGAATATTGAAGAAAAAAAAAAAGAAACTGATAGAAGCTACACTATTTTTTTGTACGAGATATCTTAAAGTTTATCCCTTTGGTTGAATTTCATTTTTCATGAGAATAAAGTACAAATTCGTGGAAAACTATAATGAGTTATAAATAGAACACAATTTAGGTATATAAAAACGAATAGAATATAACCCAAATTTTAATTCAATTGCTTACAAATCACGGTAACATTGTGTTCTTTCTTGGTAACGAACGGGCAGTTCTCAAAATATCTCGTATACGGCGTTAATCTAGAAAATTATTCCCAAAGTAATGAGTTTTCACCTTAATTCCAATCCCAATTAATACTTATTTCCCATACTCTTTAAATAATTAAAAATAGATAGAATAAAATCTTATTTACTCTGCGTTACATGTGAGAACAAACTTAAAGTAACTATTGTTTCATTTTTCGACTTGTTTTAACATTTTAAATAAGTAATAGCCATTGGTCAAAATGAAATAAATTTATTATCTTTTAAGTTACTGAAAGGGATGCGATTGTTTATTGCGTGACCACTGAGTTACCAGATTTTTGAGATAAGTATTAAGGTTACCTATTCTTATACCTATAGAGTTTTTGTGCTAACAATTTCGACGGTGATAACATTTTTGCGCTTTGTTTTAAAATAAAGTTCATATTTACTATTTAACACGTTACTGCTCCACTGTGTTAATATAAAGAATAAATTGATCAAGCAGTTGTTTTAGATCTATTTTTAAGTTATTCAATGCAATAAATTTCATAAAAATAAATTGAATTCAGATTATTGTTGAGTGCGTTACTATATAAATTATCATTCTTTTATGACAATTTACCTAAACAAAAACTTGGTATTAAAGTTATATAATTTAACTTGAAATCTTTTTATATTTTGTTTTCCAATCTAGTAACATAAACCTTATGAAAGTTATATTGGCAGGTAAGATATTACTCTATATTAATAATTACCCACTGCGTTACTTTATGTCACTAATTTCGTATATAAGAACTTCTGACTTTATTTGGGCTTCCAATATTACTTAAAAAAGTTGATGCGCTTCTAAATCTTCCTCCGTTTTTAGGAAATTACTTAGACCATTCCAGGGTTAACTTTTTTTCTGATGGATAATCCAATTGGGATAAGTCTTAGAATTTTGATTTTTCAAAAAAATTTAATACTTTAAAATTAATTTTATTTATATAAAAATACAATGACACTAACGAAACAAACAACATTTTATTTTAACTTAAATAAAAACTTTAATAAAAAAAATTCGTTACACAATTACTATAAAAATAATAATAATTTAACTTCTTCCAGGAAATATAGGTTCAAACATTTTCAAGGCATTGCGCAAAGTGGTTTGCCTAGTTTCTGGCATTGTAATATAGAAAACAATTGCATAAATAATTTGCATTATTCCCAAAGTGTAACTAAATGTTGTAACGTTTAAATTTGATATCGTACAACAAACGATGATTTGAAGAAGATTTTCACACAAAATTACAGCACAAATGAAATAAGGTTTAACCGATACAGAAAAAGCCTCAGATAAATAGCAGGTACTTGCTGAAGCCATAGCTCCAGAGAATAACTGATAGAACATAATCAAGTATAACGTTATATTTGCGTTATTCTTATTAAAAGTGTTTAAATCTAAAATGCCAATTACAATAAGAAGTATACCACCACCAAGTACTGCAATTGTACTGGGTAACTTGCGCCCAATAGTGTCCAAGGAAAATATTGAAATTACGACTCCAATCATGCGCATTAGTATGTACAAATAAGAATAGTAACTAACAGTGTAGTTCCCAAGATTAGGAAACGTAGCCATAATAATTGCTGAGTAGAATAAAGCTGTCATTGGTAAAAATGAAGACATTGTTACAAAGCAACGGAATAGAATTAACTTAATCATTGGTATTAAACTGTTGGAGATATTAGCAGACTCTCCTCTATTCTCATCTTCTCTCAATAATGCTTTACTCTCATTCAACAATGAATACGTCTCGTCAGTAACAATTTTAGGCTTCTGAAGTCTGCGTAAAACATTAAGTGCTTCATTGTCATTGTTTTGGCGTAGATGAAATACTGGCGATTCGATGGTAAGGAAGAATGTACTAATTAAAGTTACTAGACCGAAACATGTTGCGAGAATTCCATAAAAAAAATTTGGATATGGATTCCAACTATTATTTAAGACAAATATATTTATAATTGCACCAGAAACAAGACCTGTTTGCTCAACAGTTAGGTGCATTCCTCGGAATCTCTTTACCGATTGCTCTGATCCAGCGATAATAATTGAAATTAAAGTCAATCCAAACGCAATGCCATCGAAATAACGAGCAAAAACAAGTGCTGTATAGCTATCGCTAACAATGAATATAATTCCATTTAAAACTACAAGTACCGATGCAACAATCTGTAAAAAGAATAAAATAAAAAGTTTTAATTTTAATAATTTATGATTTTTGTTTACTTTGAAAAATGAAAAAACTTACATCGAATAAACGTCTTTTTATCTTATGAACTAAGATAGCGGATATACAAGCTCCAATTATGACACCAAAAAACCAACACACTTGAATGTGCGATCCTACTGTAAATCCTCCAAAGCCAATACTTGATGCCCAGCTCATGCCACCCGAAACGAAAATAACAGATGCTGAAAATATATATAAAATAAAATTCAAAAAACTTAAAAAAAAAACATAAAACAATTTAAATTAAAAACAAAATATGTTCAAAAACTAAAACAAGACTAGTTCAAAACTTTTCCTTTCAAGATGACACAGTTTTAAAGTACATTGCATAGCCTATAACTAGGGGATAAGCAAGATGTTTCCAAAAATACCTCATTTTTCAAATTATGATAAGAAAATAAGAAGTTAATGGGGAAGATATACTTAAACATACCGCTTACATATTTAACCCTCCTTTAAGGGAAAGGCAAGATGAAGGTAAGAAAATAAGCTAGGTACTTAAAAAAAGTACTGGATTTTAGAGTTCAACCATTAACATTACTGGGCCCTTGAACAAATTATTTGTTTACATTGTACCCCAGAAAAATTAAACGCATTTTTGAGGGCCAATTATAAATTGCATTATTAACTTTAATTAAAAAAGCTGCATATTTTTTTTTATTTCTGAATTTCTCCTAAACGATCTAGCTGATTTCAACCAAAATTTGTACACAAAATCATAACATAAAAATTTTACAAAATTTTCAAAAAACACATTTTTGGATTTTTAAAAAAATATTCAGGTACCTAAATATTTTTTTTGAAAAATCGATTTTTTTAAACGGGTTGATTAATTTTATAAAAATGAAATAAATTATTTTTATTAAAACTTGTAAAGCTATATAAAAAAATATTTTTTTGTAAATAACTTAAATGATTTTAATTTTTTTAATTTCCTTTCTATACAAAACAAATTACATATCTAGTTTTGGGGAAAGGATCATAACGACCATATTATTCACTCTGGATTAAGTTTGAATTAAAATGAAATTTAAATCCACTCACTTCAATCTGAATTTAATAAATCCAAGGATTAAATTTTTTTTTGTTCATATTAATTAACCAAACAAAAATTATGTGATTATTCAATAAATTAAGTATAATTTGCATTTATCTTTTTGTTTTTCTTTTCAAAATACTTGACAAAACAACTGAACACTGTGAAAATGAATTTTACATCTGGATTTATAAACTTAAACAGAACTCCAGAGAGCAGTTTAAATTTTTTTTGGATTTAACGAGATTCGATTTAAAAAAATTGGATTTAAGATTGGATTCAAGAAGTGAATACTATGGATTTGGAATTATTTTTGACACTTAAATTTCTAAACATCCAGATTCCAGATGTATTACTTAAACTAATAGTATGGCCGTAAGGGTTTTTAATTGATTTGGAACTAGGGATGGGAAAAACCGGCCGGTTTAAACCGGTTTCGTTTTTTTTGCTTCGGTTAACCGGTTTTTTCGGTTTTTTTTGTCCTCGGGGTTTAAACCGGTTTTTACATAAAAAACCGAAAAACCGAAAAAAAAACGACTGAAAAAAAACATCCAACAAAAAAAGATCCGACGAGACAAAAAACTGAAAACCCTCAAAACATTCTTTCCCAATTTCTTTCTTACCACATAATTATACATTTTCATTCATATTCAGCTTTAAAAATTCCTCAAAACTCCTATAAGAGTGAGTTAAGAACTCTTAGGGCCAATTTATTGAGCCTCTATTAAATTTTGAAATTTGTCGTTTTAGTTTAAAGCTTTGTTAATCTATATTGACGTCTTTAAGTTTCCATCATTAAAAATTCATTTAATTAACTCTGCTTTAGTTAAAGTCTTTACATTTAATGGAAACTTTAAATTTAAAACTCCATTAAAAATATCCCAGGATTATTTTTCGAAAAATTAAACTGTCAAAAGCTACATTTTGTGTCAAATAAAATATATTTAAATTTGAAGGATAAACAATATAAAAAACACAAAAATGATGGCCCGTAAGCAGCTAAACGCCAGGCAAAACCCATAGACGGTGTTACGATATACCAGTGGAAACCAAAGGCTGAAAATATTGTAATTTTTCAGATGATTAGGATTACGCAGAATCTCAACCCTGATTAGTTTCACTAGTCGTGTAAATATTCTCTGTGCTCTTCTGCGCTCTGTGAAGTGGATAAGAAATGCATTTATTTCTTTAAAAATCTCAAATAAAGTGTTGTTCATTTAACCCTCATACCCATAGTTTCAAAAATTTCTGGCAAGCCTATAAATATATTCTTGTCTGGCGAGAGAGATATGCCAGTAGTGGCCAAAACCTGAAGCAACTCATCCGTATAACGTACATGTCGTTTGAACTAAAAAAACACAAAAACAACTTGTTCTGTAAGCCAAAGTTACCAATTACCAAACGTTGGTCTTATTAAATTGATTGAACACATTTTCACCATCCCATTTTTCCATATTCATGCATGTTTTATTTATTTTTAATTGTTAACTGACACTGAAACTTTGTTTAATTAAATAATAAATGAAATAACATTTGACGCTAATGGAGAGTGAATAAATAGAAATCCTGTTTAAAACCTCCATTTGCTCTAAAATTCCCTCTTAAAAGGTCGAATTTGGTGTTTTAACTAAAACGACTTTTAAATTTAGTGCTCAACTAGTAAATGATGCCAAACTTCAAAAAAATCCTTAAAAGAGACTGAATTTAACGAATTTAGTTTTTAATTTTAAAATTCCCTTTTTTAATGGCAATTTAAGTTTAATGGAGAGTCAATAAATTGGGCCTTATAACAAAATCAAACTAAAAAAAGCTTTGCTCAGGGATTTTCCTCGAAAAGTTTATTTTTTGGTTGACAAATTAGGTTTAATTTTGTTTTTTATGTCAAATCAAGAAAAAAAAACCGAAAACCGGTTTTTCTTCATTTGCATATGCAATCAGCCAGTAACCATCACGCTGGTCAGATATAGAATGCTTTGTTTATCAGCAATCAACTAAAACTTCACAAAATAACTCTAATATAAAATCAAATGAAGAATTACACTTTCGAAGAATTAGCTTGTCCCTGTTTCTTAACAGGCATTTAGATAAAGAACGTTCTTACAGAAGAAGTATATTTTTCCCATCAAAAATAAGCTAGAAATACAATACACTTCACTTTAGTTCATAAAAGCTCTAATAGAATCAACACAACTCTTTTAAAAGGAATTTAGTATGGTTGGCAGCAAACGTGCTTAACACTTCTGTGTGTTGTAAGCTTATCAATTACCATTCACTTTGTAAACACCATAATATGAAATTAATTACTACGTATTATGTACTGTATATGAATTTTCTTAAAATAAATTATTACCTGCAGATAAGGAATTCGATTGTGGTTTATTTTTTTGTGAATCCTTAAACCAGCTTAAACGTGGTGGTTCTGCTTGTCCATAGTTGGTTTCAATCCTTACTTGAGTCGTATTATTTTCCCAAACGGGTGCAGGAAGTCCGTCGGTTCGTTTGTCAGAAGATTGTGATTGATTCATATTTGAATAAATCAATCTTCTAGAGTCGTAAAATTATAAAATATTTAAATAATTGTACTTTCAACCTTATTTATTCAAAAAATTAATTTTTTTAATAAACAAGCAAAGACTGATAGCAATGCTTTAACTACGACAAGGTGTTGATTACTGATTTCCCATGGTGTTTATTATTAGCTTTAATATCAATATTGGTGAAAAGATATCGAAAAGTTCTAGCTATACAAAAACATCAAGTCAAGTGCGATTTTTCCATGAAATTATAATAATGTACGATTAGATTTTTATCATAGATAAGAAATCAATAAATTAAAATTTAGTTGCAGTTTCCGTTTTTATACATAAATATTTTATTCATGAATCATAAACTTAAAATATACCAAGTTACATGGTATAATATAGATCAAAGGGGGGTTTTTATTAAAACAAAGACTGCATTACAGGGTGATTAACTCGAAATGAAGCCATTTGTGCATTACTCTAAAATGGAATTTTTAAAAACTAAAAAAAAAAATGAAATTTAGACGTTACGGAAAACCGACGGAGTTATGAATACCAGAGTTATGCGCGAAAAAGTTACGCGCGTTACGAAAAAAGTTACGAAAAACCGAAGTTATGAATGACCGAAGTTATGAAAGACCGAAGTTACGAAAAACCGAAGTTATGAAAAACCAGAGCTATGAGCACCAAAGCTATGAAACGTGGTTCTGGGGTTGGCAACCATTGAGATGGAGGATATACAGGATGAACGTACCAAATACCTAGAGCGTATAGGTTGAGTCAAAGCAAGAAAAAAATTGGGTATGGGACCGGGGTGTCTAATCTTCGGTTTTTCCTAACTTCGGTCTTTCATAACTTCGGTCTTTCATAACTTCGGTTTTTCGTAACTTCGGTTTTGCGTAACTTTGACGCGCGTATCCTTGTCGCGCATAACTCTGGTATTCATAACTCCGTTACAATTTCCGAGGGAATATCATCATTCAAAACCTCCCCCCCCACTTAGTAAGGGGTCTGGATAATCCGAATCTGACCCACCTGACAAACCTTGTCTAAACTAAGTTCAGATAAACATAGACATTTTTGCCGGAGAATTTCGTAATTTTACTGGAGCAACTCATGATTTCCCCTAGGTTACTAGTCAATTTACCATGTAAAACGCGTCATTTTACCTGAGCGATCCATAATTTTACTGAGGAAACCCCTGATTTTACCGAGAAAACTCGTGAATTTACTAGGGCAACATTGTCATTTTCTTCCGTTGTATTTCGGGTATATACAGCTGTCCCGATTCTCCTTTGCAGCTCCGGCTTGTAAGGTTTGTACTCAGGTACACAGGTGTTTCTTAGCTCTTATTATATTGAAGCAGGGATTTCGTTGTAACGGCCTAGCGGAGATTCAACACTTTGGATGTGACAACTCTGTTGGTTTCTTTGGCAATCTTGCTATTGCCGCTGGTTCTATATAGGGGAAGTGGGGGCAAGACCGCCCACTTAGTGTTTGACTGTCTTAAAAACCAATAAAAAACATCTTTTAAATAGAATACAGTTTTTATTCATTAAGTGTCAAAAATATAACTGACTTTTCACGATATAACGATAACAATTTGATGAAAAATCACAAAATTTACAGTAACTCTTCGGGGTCTTAACCAAAATTGCTAAAACTTACAGACGTGATCGATCGTACCAAAGGGCACCTATTTTTGCAAGTGTTGCCAATTTTACTTTTTTCATACAACACAGTACGAAAACCGTCTTGCCCCCATAGGCGGTCTTGCCCCCACTTCCCCTACTTGCATTTGGCTTAAAAAGTTATTCGAAACAGGATCAGGAAAGTAAAATGATATGCTGATCTCTTGCGATTTAAGTTGCCTAATGTAGTAAATATTAACGGTATTTATTTAAATTAACCATGGTCTGAATATCTGTGCTACTAACAGATACTGGTCCTAACTTCGAGCAAAAAGATTAGCTAAAAATAAGCGGATTCTATATTAAATTAGGCGGAATTCTGCATGATGTTGTTTTGCCAAGAAGACTTCCTCTTTAAATCAAGAGGAAAATTTTCTTAATTTCTTGAATGCACTAATAAAAAAAAGAGTCTACTTAATTTAAAAAAAATCTTTTTATTTTTATGTGGAGACATTTTAATAAAAATAATTTGTCTTCACAATTTCGTTCGTAATTTATTTATTCTTTATTCCTTATTCCATAATTTTTGAGAGCTTCGTGCAAGAAAAAAATTAAAACAACCAACAATTTTTTTTATTTCTTGAATTTTAACACTTTATTAACAACTAAAAAATAACAAAAAAATTTTATGTTGTTGGTTGAAACTTTTTGAACGCATCACGCAAAGTAGTTTTCTTAGTTTCTGGCATAATGCAAAAGAAAAGAATTCCATAAATTATGTGCAATGCACTCAGAGTAAAACAAAAAGTTTCTGTTGAAAATTCTGATATCAAATAATTTGAAGTGACAATTTGAAGAATGTTTTCAGAGACAATTGCAACCAAAATGAAAAAAGGTTTTACAGAAACTGAAAAGGCTTCACTCAAATAGCAAGTACTTGCTGGAGCAATAATACCAGATAGTAATTTATAGATGAGAAGAAAGTATATTCTTGCTTTTTCAACACTCATAGCAATTACAAAGAATATTACACCACATATAAGTAATGCCAATGCACTTGGTATCCTGCGTCCAATAGTGTCCAAGGAAAACCATGAAATCAGGCCTCCAATCAATGGCATCAATAGAAACATGTAATAAAAGGTGTAGGAGAAGTTGTTACTTTGTGCAATAACATTTCCATAAGCTATGAAGAACGTGAGAAACATTGGAAGAATTGAAGACATCGAAACAAAGCAACGGAAAAGTATCATTTTTATCATTGGTATCCAGCTCCTACGAATATTAACTGACAATCCTCTATTTAAATCTTCTGCGAGTAGTGACTTGTTCTCAGCAAGCAATACGTAAGTTTCATCCGTGATAATCTTGTGCCTCTGAAGTCTGCGTAAAACATGCACTGCTTCAAACTCTTTATTTTTGCGCAAATAAAATACTGGAGATTCGAGGGTTAAGATAACTGCAGAACCAAAAGCCAGTATACCACAAAATAATGAACAAACTCCTTCTAGCTGAATCTGTCCAACAACTGAACTCAGGAGAGCACCAACAGAGAGACCAATATGTTCAACACAAAGATTCATTCCTCTGAATCTTTTCACCGATTGTTCAGATCCATTCAAAATAGTTGGAATCAGAGTGTAGCCAATAGCGATTCCATTAAAATAACGAGCCGCAATAGTCGCTGAAACGCTTCCTCTTTTTGTGGTGTATAGAATTCCGTTTGCCATTATAAATAATGATGCAACAATCTATAGAAAAGATGATGAGAATACAAAATTTTTGTATTTAAAAAATTAATACTTATTTCTTTAAAAACAAACTTACATAAAATGAACGCTTTGGGACCTTATTAACCAAGATAGCAGATATGCAAGATCCAATTATGATGCCAATGAACCAACAAATTTGAGCATGTGATCCGGGTAATATAAGCCCATAAGTAATACTCGACATCGCACTGAAGCCACCAGAAATGAAAATAAAAAATGCTAAAAAAATCAAAATGAAAGTTCAACTTTAAACTCTTGTTCAATGTTTTTTTTTGGTTAAAGTTAAAATAAAAAATTGTTTCAATTTTGTTTGCGATAAATTGGAACCAAATTTATCAAAACGTAGTGGTTTACTAACAAAATATAGTAATGTCCGATAAACGACCTGATTTTGGTGAAGATCCGTACATTTACCTATTGAACCTGTCAATAAATCCAAAGTCTTTGATACAGAAAAGGGAAGTGAGGAATTGCAAACTGTGAAATTATGTAGACCCCAGGAAATAATACCCGAAAAGAAAAAATGAAATAAGACCCCAAATTTGAGTACTTTTTCTTAATGAAACTATGTCCCAACTAAGTTCCCAACGAAATGTAAAAATGTCCCAAAAATAAATGAAAGAAGGCACCAACTTCTTTTGATTTCGCCCGATTTTCCTTCTATTCTGTTACTCTATGATGGTTTGCAGCGCGATCTTTGAATTGAAAAGCATTAGTTAGAAACAGAATTGCTAAAATAATGGATTTTGTGTCCACAATAAGCGATACCTTACCAGCTCTTGATCCTTTATTAGTAGATTTTCACAAAACTTTTTGTGAAAGACAGGCCCCAAAACGTTTTTAAAATAAAATTAAATTAAGCCCCGAAAATTGTGTTGGGGCCTTATTCCATCGGAGTCCTATTTCATAATGAAATTATGCCCCAAAAAGAAAAATGAAATAAAGCTAAAAAAAAAAGAAATAACTCACCGTTTAAGAAATATTGTTGTTGTTTTGTGTGTGTTTTATTTACCTTATTTCATTTTATTTTTGGGGACTTATTCTGTTTCGCGGAGCCAGCAGCTTCAAGCTTGGTTTTCATCCTACCAAAATTACTAAGCTACATCTGATTAATCCTTACCAATGTCTTGGATCATAGAGCTGTATTGATGTTTAGAAAGATTTAACAGAAGATTTTCTAGCTGAAGAAAATACCTTAATTACTTCAAACTAAACTACAGAAACACATCGATAAGTGAGTCATTATCAATAATTCTGGCTGCTGGGAATAACAACGCACTTGTTGACTTATAGGAAACTGTTTTCGATGCCCTTGGGAACCAGGACCAGTGAAAGACTGCGCGGAATAGATTCCGTGTGAATCTAGGGTATTTACCATCATAAACTGAGGCTACGGAAGCGGTTTTAAAGGATCTGCCGAAAAGGTCTTAACAGCAGGAGCTGCTGAAAGCATTGTAGCACGTCGATAAATCCCAATACATGAAGAAACTAGAAGCTATACGAGTATCAAACCAAGACCAGGTGCATTGAAGAAAATTAATCGCTTTTTCGTGCTATGACCCAGGATTTCTGAAAGTATTAGTTAATCCCATTCAGCTAGCCCAGTCGTGTTGGGAAGATGCTAGGTTCAGCGATAACAATCAACCCAGAGGAGCAAGAATGCGAAGGAGGTACCCGACCAACAAGGGGCACCAAGAAAAAAAAAGTCTTTTGTCCAATCCGCCAAAAAAATGTCTTCAAAATCAAGAAAGTCTAAGATCACACATCACACAGTCTTCTTTCAGCGTGAAATTGCTTCAGAGCTTCCGTGAAACTCTCCAAACAGACGAAATACATATAGAAGTCCACTAAATTAATGTCGTTTTCTATTGACGAATCTCAGAATGAGATTTGTGAATTTGACAGCTGAAAGGGGAGGTGAAGAGGGGAAATAGTGGACAAATCTCAGATTTCATGATCTATTTGCGTCTTGAGATTCAAAAAAATGACAAAAAAAATGAATCTGAGATTCAAGAATCTGATTCTGGATTTTTATCAAGATTCACGCATACAAACACACGCACTTTCACACACACTCCTCTATTTGACATTTGTCTGAACATTTGTTGTTGTTTTATTTTTTTTATACGCACAGATTTCGCATACAATTACAAAACTAGATTTCATATTCTATTTGCAGTGGAAAATCTGAGAATTTTACACAAAAATCTCAAAAGTCAATAGAAAACGACATAAGTGTCCTTTGCCGACAAACTACATCTGGAACTTGCGACAAACTATCGAAACTGCTGAAATGCACCCAGATTACTAAAGTGGAAGAATTGTCCAAAAGCGAAACCTCATTTTTCTATGAAAAAGTTGTAATTGATGTCAAAAGACAATTTACAATGTATAGTTTTATAACACAATAATTGTCTAATTAGTATTATTTACCTGATATCAAAGAACCACTTTGTCGTATATTTCTTAGAAAATCTGTAAACCATCCAAAATTCGGTTCCACATAAATCCGTTGTGTGTATCCATAGTTTACTTGATTCCCGGTTTGAATTGGAATAGTGTAAAAGTCACATTGAGGTGGTTCTGAAATTATAACTCTCCTGTTGTCGGTAGTTGACATTGTTGAAGGTTGTGATTGATTCATATTTCAACAATCACTTTGAAATTAGTAAGTTAATAAAAAAAATACATAAATGTTAAAAAAAAAATCTTTTAATTTATTATAATTTTTAATAGGTACATATTTGTAAAAAAAAAGTCTTATACAAATGACAGCAAAGTTGCTACTGTGACTTTATTTACTGATTATTCGTACACGCTGGTTTATTCATATCAATTTAGTTAGCAGTTATCTGAAGGCCAAAAGACTTGTCAAGTATTTTCTTTCCCAAAAGCTAAGATTGAAAACTTTGATAACTTGATTATTGATTTAAAAAAAAAATACCAGTTAAAAAAAATCAATTCCGTGAAATCTAATTATGAAAATTCTTTTGATAAATAAATAGATTTTATACATTTATACGATTAGTTTTAGGATACCATGAATCATAAAATCAAAATTTTATTTTAATAATAATACTCGTAGGTATATTTATTGCTTTAAAAAAAAATTATCCATTTTGGCTATAAGAAATTTTAATTTTCATAATCTTAAGATTATTGTATTAGTTTTAGAGCGGGCGGCCACTGCAGAAACGCTCAACTCATCGAGCTAAAGAAAATTTGAAATGGGAAGTGAAAGAGGGCTATTAGTAGTTACGAAAACCACAGGTCTTCCCGTTCGCATCCTGGCACGATTGGCGTGGTAAAGTGCATCGTGCATCTCATAGAGTTAAAAGACAATATTGGTGTCAAATTAAAGGTGCTATTGTAAGCTATTAAAATTCAGAGGTCTTCCGGGCGAAAGTCTGGCAGTTTTGTCATGCAGCCCGTTTTAAGGTTAGAAGCGATAAAAGTGAGTTTTTTCATAAAGTCTTGTTTTTTGGTATTTTGGTGGATGAGTTAAGGAGTTTTTTCACTATAAAATAAAAATAAGAGTTATTAGCATTTAAATATAAAACGATGTTTTGAAAAAAGCTTGATAGTTTATTAACAATGACCCAAAGTATATGCAAAACTACGAATAATTCACGAAAAAGTCTCAAATAATACGCTGCGCCCCTTACAACTTATCGAATTAAAAGGCGACTTTAATTTCAAATTAAAGCTTATAATGTCTTTTTTTGAAAACCAGAGGTCTTCCAAGCCAAAAATTTCAAGTTAGGTCACGCAGCTTGTTTTAAGGTTAGGAGCGATTTTCACTTAAAACGTTCAAGCAGGCTGGGGGGTGAAATGACAAGATGTGGCTTGGAAGACCTCTGGTTTTCAAAAAAAGACATTATTAGCTTTAATTTGAAATTAAATTCGCCTTTTAATTCGGTAAGTTGTAAGGGGCGCAGCGTATTATTTGAGACTTTTTCGTGAATTATTCGTAGTTTTGCATATACTTTGGGTCATTGCTAATAAACTATCAAGCTTTTTCCAAAACATCGTTTTATATTTAAATGCTAATAACTCTTATTTTTATTTTATAGTGAAAAAACTCCTTAACTCATCCACCAAAATACCAAAAAACAAGACTTTATGAAAAAACTCACTTTTATCGCTTCTAACCTTAAAACGGGCTGCATGACAAAACTGCCAGACTTTCGCCCGGAAGACCTCTGAATTTTGATAGCTGACAATAGCACCTTTAATTTGACACCAATATTGTCTTTTAACTCTATGAGATGCACGATGCACTTTACCACGCCAATCGTGCCAGGATGCGAACGGGAAGACCTGTGGTTTTCGTAACTACTAATAGCCCTCTTTCACTTCCCATTTGAAATTTTCTTTAGCTCGATGAGTTGAGCGTTTCTGCAGTGGCCGCCCGGACTATTTTATGAGTGTCTTAGTTTTAGTTCAGATAGTCTTAGAACCAGATAAGCTGTTATCGTGAGTTTTTCGAACTTTTTTTTGGCTTTTATATTCTAAAAAAAATTCATTGATTTATTATAAAAAGTTTTGTACCAACAGAGCTGTGCTTATGGGTTTTTCCCCAACACACAGTTATCACAGGTTTTTCTTCTTCTTTCTTTAATTCGGCACTGTTATGATATCGATGTCCAGGGGATCAAAACTCTCCCACGTATCTACTTTATACTAGTTATCCGAGAGTGACGTCCATCAGGTTGAGCTCAGAATTCGGCGGCAGGCCTCCCAGTTCCATTTCTTAGGTCAACTAAATGTTGGTGTTTTTGCATTTGTTTGTAACAGGAGTTTTTAGAAAAAAGTATGTAGAAAAAAGTTTACAAGCCCCAAATAAAAATTGGGTACAGGGCCCCCAAAGGGCTAGCTAAGCCACTGGCTTTGAGAAATAACGGTAAACCTAAGAGAACAGTAGGCTTCATGGATTTTTCTGATAATAATACAAAATAATAAAAATTGAAAACAAAATTAGATTTTCGAAGAAAAATGAAGTTCTCGAGAAAAATGAAATTTTTGAAAAAATTAATTTTTGAAGCAAAATAAAATTTTAGGAGAAAAATGAAATTTTGGAAGAAAAATGAAATTTTGGAAGAAAATAAAATTTTTGAAAAAAAAAAAAAAATAAATACAAATTTTGACAACGAAAATAAAATTTTTGAAAAAAAGTAAATCAAATTTTTGAAATAAATAAAATTTTCGAAGAAAAATTAAAAATTAAGTTCGTTAAGCAAAATTAAATCAATTAAATCAAATTTCGGAAGAAAGTCTAAATTTTTTGAAGAAAAAATTAAATTTTGAAAGTTTAGCAAAATGAAGTTTTTGAATAAAAAAAATAGGTTTTTGAAGAAAAATTTAATTTTTTAAGAAAAAATCAATTTTTTGAAAAACAAAATTAAAATTTTTTGAAAAAAAATTAGATTTCTGAAGAACATTTGAATTTTTCAAGAAAAAATTAAATTTTGAAGAACAAAATTTTTGAGGCAAAATAGGATTTTTTGAGAAAAATTAAATTTTTGTAGAAAACTTATATTTTTTTTTAATTTGGCCTAGATAGGAACTGAAACCATAGAAATGGTTAGGTACAATCTTAATGGAGAATGCGCAAAGAAAAGATAACAAAAAAAAATTAAAATGCGAGAACACTTTCATTAATAAAATAACACGTTTATTTAAATCTATATTTACAGTTTGTGCATTTATTTTTTATATATTTTAAATAACTTAAAATCTAAACTTCACTGCCATCTGCGTCTCTCTCTTCATCGTCATCATCATCATCATCATCGGAAATATTTATGACAAATATCCTTTGAAATAATTTCAAAGCTTCACGCAATGTAGTTTGCATGGTTTCTGGCATAGTGAAGAAGTAAACAATAGCATAAACTACTTGCATACCTCCCAAAGCACAAGCATAGTTAGAAATTGAATTATTTGATACCATCAAACAGATGATTACTTGCAAAACATTTTCAGCAATAACAGAAGCCAATATGAAATATGGCTTCACAGATACGGAGTAAGCTTCACTTAAATAGCAAGTACTGCTGGGGGCCATAATACCCGATAGCAACTGATAGACCAACAATAAAAATACTGCTGGTTGGATGTAAGCATAAGGCGTATTCCAGAAGCTCGAAGCAAGCCATCCGACTATGAAAAGACTAACACCACCAAAAAGTAGTGCCAGAGCACTTGGTATTCTACGTCCCAAGGTGTCCAAGAAAAATAACGAAAACGTTACTCCAATTAATCGAAATAATATGTAGACGTAGGGACTCATTGGAATTCCATTTCTCGAACTTAACGAAGTGGCCAATAGGAATGTGAATGTAAGAGGGAAAGATATCGACATTGAAACCATGCACCGAAACAGAGTAACCTTAATCATTGGTATCCAACCTTTGGAAATATTCTTCGATTCCCTGTTCATATCTTCTTGCAACAAAGCTTTGTGTTCATTTAATAAAGCGTATGTCTCATGAGTTACAATATTTGGCCTCTGAAGTTGGCGTAAGGCATCAACGGCTGCTTCATCTTCATATTCCTTACGCAAAAGTTGTACAGGTGATTCGATTGTTAAAGTAAATGTAAAGATTAAGGCCAGAACACCATAAATTAAGCCCAAACTTCCATGGACAAGATTGATTTTACGATCACCCCAATTATCCCAGTAAATCATTTTTACTAGAGCACCAGCAGCAAGACCGATTTGTTCAACACTCAGAACTAAACCTCTGAATCTTTTTACCGATTGTTCAGATCCAGCTAGAATTGCTGGGATCAGTGTCAAGCCAAATGCAATACCATCACAATATCGTGCTGAAGTAATTGTCGAGTTACTTTCTGAGGCAGTCATGTAGAAGATCGCACCTATGATGACAAAAACTGATGCGACAAGCTGAAAATGGAATAAAATACAAAATTAAATTTAGTTACGAAATTTGTGTTAAACTTCAAGAACTTACATTAAATATTCTTTTTGAGACTTTCTCTACCAATGATGTGGATATGCAAGATCCAATGATAACAGCAATAAACCAAGAAACTTGGTTATGTGTTCTGTAGTTGTTTTGTGATCCAAAACCAATACTCGATACTAAATTCATTCCACCCGAAGCGAAGATTAATGTTGCTGAAAATAGAAAAAAAAAAATACCATGAATGTTAAGATAAGCTAAACTAAAAACAACATTTTCTCGGTTTAATTAAATAAAATTTAACAGTTCTTAAAAAATTGGAAAAAAGGTTTTGGCTAGTTCGAAGGTTCCTTTTTTGAGCTTAAGTTCTCCCGAGTTCAAAAGCCTTTCTTTGTGTTGACCATTAAAGCAACATTTTCACTTTTTCAAAAACATTTACTATCTCTTTAATAGACTTAAAAAATTAACCACTGGTCAAGGTATTTCAAGTAGATATATTTATTGTTAATCAGGGTGTGCTCCAAGGGTCAGTTAAGGGACCACTCCTTTTCTCGCTATTTCTTATCGATCTTCCAGATATTGTTCATAGCTATCACATTCACATGTATGCAGATAATGTTTCGCTTTATATTGTTAGAGAATTAGGATTGATGGATGTTTACATTGTCCGGGTAAACGAAGATCTTATGAATATTTAAAAGTCTTCACTTAAAATTAATTACTACCAAACCCATCAAAAACTCTTAGTATGATTTGTTCGAAAACAGAATGTAAAATGTAAAAGTTTGGAAATAATAGAAAGTTACGCTTTTTTTGCAACCAAATAAAGGTTATTATAAAATTTATCAGGCTTGGCTTGGCTTGCAACACGACCTTTTTTTAGATTGGGAAGCTTGATATGTAGCTATTTGATTCTTTTCAAAATTCATTGAATTAGAAGGAGACATAACTTCGACGCAAATGATTTCGAAAACACTCAAGTCTCTATTACATAATGACTCAAGAGTCAAGAGTCAAGACTCGTGTTTTTCGAGTGCGAACGTATGGAATTTCGAAGAAATTCATGACATTGATTCAGAGTGTAATAATTACCTTTTTGAATCACATTTTCGTTTATTATGCAAAGCACATTTATTACAATTGTAGGTATAGCCTAGCGTACAAATCACAATTAATTGGCATTTCATTTCAAATTATACATAGTTGACTAGTTGATTAGTCTAGTCATAATAATTTCAATTTTAAATGAAGTGTTACCGTTAAACAAATTTGAATTAATTTTGTCATTAGCTTAATTGATTTTTAACTGTGACTAAGATCACTTGCATATTCATTGGCACATATTTGCAGCTGAGAATAATAAGATCGTTCGTCGAAAGAGTTCAATTTTTCCATTTTTATACAAAGAGCATGATTTTTTAAGTGTATTTAAATACTGTACGTACATAATGTACGATATTTCATACAATTTATCAATTTATGAGCAAAAAATTGATCGACCAACCATTATGTGATGTGCATGGCTAAGTATCTAACCTAAATAAGTCAGCCCTTACATCCTAAGGTTTTTGGTTGGTAGTGAAGGACAAAGTTTGTAATAATCAAAAAAAAAAAATCGTCAAGGAAAATAATCGTAGAAAATGTACATTTCGACTTATTAGATTTTTGAAATCTGTGACAGAAAGTTAGAAAGTGAAGCCACTGAAATAATGACCTTTAACCCAGAGCCGGTTTTAGGAGGGGGGGGCAGCCTGGGCCTTCGCCCAGGGGTGCAAGAATTGAGGGGCGCCGCAGGTGCCCCGAACTTTTACAAAAGTTATATAAATAACGAAGTCTTTCCAATCGATGTTTTATTTTTTTTTACATTCACAAAGGCGCCCCAATTTGTTTCTATTTTACATTTTCAACGGCGCTCGTATTGTTTGTCCTAAACTTTTTGAAGAATGAAGGCGCCCCCCCAATTTTGGGTTAATTTATTTGGCTTCCGGAAGGACAATGGTGTCCAAAATCTTCGTTCATCTTTGAAGAACAAGGCGCCCCAATTTCTTTTGAAAGACTAAAGCAATCCTAATATTCCTCCTACCAATTTAATTTTTACAAAGGTGCCCCTATAGTAATGAATAAGGAAAGAGAAGGGAGACGGACAGAATCCCGAAATTAAAAATCCAGAAAGCCCAAAATCCAGAAAACCCTAAATTCCGAAAACCCAAAAACACAAAATCCCGAAAACCCACAATCCCAAAATCCCGAAAACCCAAAATCCAGAAATGCCAAAATTCACAGCTTCTCCATTTCTCATAAAAACTACGTTTGTGTGTGAGAATAAAAAAATAGGTCTGTTCGTTGTTCCCCCCTCCAGGGCACTCTAACTCATTTCAATTAACTGTGAAAAAATCAGAATTTCTCGGGTTTTCATTTTACATCGAACACCTCAGAGCTTTAGTTTCATCAGCGAACATCTAAAACACAGAGGAAATAACTCTGGTTGAAAAAGGAGCTACAAAAAACGCTTGACAACGAATTCGGAGCGACCCAGAGTGCCCTAGAGCTCACAACGAACAAACCTTATACTTATAAAGGTATGTTGTTTTCGATTGGCCGTCCGGAAGCGCCTGGAATCATTAAGAAGCGTGCTGCAAGTTTTTTATTCTCCTAGTGAAAAAAACAAAACACAATATTTGATTTTTCACCAATACAGATATTAAATTTTAGAATTGGGTGGAAGCGATTCAAAGTTTTTTATTGTATTCAGAATGAGTGAATCATTGAGTGATTCCAATCGAAAACGACATTAATGTACCTAGTTGAAAAAGTTTTTGAAAAAATATTGTTCAAATAAGACCAACTGTACCTAATCTTTAAATGTGTTTAAACAAAAAAGTCAGAGATAAAGGTAGTCTTGTCAATTTAGCCTAAATGACATGAATAATTAATTTTTTTTTTAAGTTAACCTTTTTAAGTTAATACACTGCACATTTTTAATAAATGCATTAACAAGTATATGAGAGGTAAGACATAATCTGCTATTGCTTTTTTTCGTGATTTAAAAAAATTGTTTTTAGATGAATTTTTTTTTAGAGGCGCCACTTGCAATCTTGCCCAGGGGCGCACGGTTGTCCAAAATGACTTATCTCGTTGCAAAAATCATAACTTTTGAACGGATTGAGTTAGCGGTACAATTTTTTTTTTTATTTGAAGGACATTTCTAGGGCTGTTATACCAATGAATTTCAATAAAATTATTTCACAGGGTGTTTCGGAATCATCGGCCAAAAACAGATTTTCTTTAAAAAAAAAGTTTAAATTAAAATTGGTATGCCATTTTGTAGAAATCACTAATCCACATTTAAAAACAAAATTTCAAAAAAATACAATGTCCCGTTTTCGAAAATTTTATTTTTCAAAAAAAAATTTCAAAATTTTTTTAAAAATCCAAAAATTATTTTTTTTGAAATTTTATTTTTGGCTTATATTTGAGTTATATAAGTGCTTCTTCACAAAAAGTTTCGTTGAAATCGAATAAGCCGTTTTGGAGAATATCGGATTTGAAAAAAAAACGGTTTTATGGCAGGTACCGTAAAAAATCCATTCGGTTCCATTCATTAAGCCGAATAGGGTATGTGTACCAATCAATTGTTGATTCAAAATAAAAATATTTAGCTGCGCATGCTTGCGCACTGCCGAGATTTTGTACTTTGAAAAAAAATGAAGGCAGAAGGAACAAATTTTCTTTAAAAAAAATGTTTAAATTAAAATTGGTATGCCATTTTGTAGAAATCACTTATCCACATCTAAAAACAAAATTTCAAAAAAATACAATGTCCCGTTTTCGAAAATTTTATTTTTCAAAAAAAAATTTCAAAATTTTTTTAAAAATCCAAAAATTATTTTTTTTGAAATTTTATTTTTGGCTTATATTTGAGTTATATAAGTGCTTCTTCAAAAAAAGTTTCGTTGAAATCGAATAAGCCGTTTCGGAGAATATCGGATTTAAAAAAAACCGTTCTATGGCAGGTACCGTTAATAATGATTTTCCAAAAAAATTTTTTTCATTAGAAGATAGACCTTGTTTTCAAACTTACATTTGAATTTTTTAAACAAAATCGTTGGAGCCGTTTTTGAGCAATTACAGCTTTACTGAAATTGGTGTATGACAAGTACCGTTATTTTTGGCCCAAAAAAATTAATTCCAAAAACACCTCTGGAGGGTCTCCAAAAAATGCTACATACCAAATTTGAAGTCAATCGGTCCATCCGTTTAGGATGTAGATCCTTATACAGACAGACAGACAGACGGACTTCCGGGACCAACTTTTTTGGCATTCTCTATAATCGTAATATCATGGAAAAGTGTAATCTGAACTTTTTTTAGATGTGAATTAGTGATTTCTACAAAATGGCATACCAATTTTAATTTAAATATTTTTTTTTTTAAGAAAATCGGTTTTCGGCCGATGATTCCTAAACACCCTGTAAAACAATTTTCTTGAAATTCATTGGTGTAACAGCCCTGGAAATTTCCTTCAAATTAAAAAAAAAACTGTACCGCTACCTCAATCCGTTCAAAAGTTATGATTTTTGCAACGAGATAAGTCATTTTGGACAACAGTGGGGCGCCGGCAGTGCTTAAACCGGCACTGCTTTAACTTTTTATATATCGACTTCCAAAAGCAAAAAGAGACTAGCAGTATTATATGCATTACGATTTGAGACCCAACTGGAAAATTTGGTATATTTTCAATTTTTTAGACCCAATGTGCAGACTCATTTTTTAACGCATGACGGAGCTATTTGATTCAATTGGAATCAACTAAAGAGGGGTGACGATGCGGTGTTTGGGGAACATGCAGGTCTTTTTTCCCCTAGAGTCACTGCACTGCACGAGTGGTTAAATATTATCAGCAGATTGACGAAGCGTCACGACACTTGTGTATGATTTGTAGAATCAAATGGAGTAAAAAACCGGATGTGTGTACGGGGTCTTAAGGTTTGCACCCCTTTTAGTTTGAGTTCTTTTTCAGATTTAACTGTAAACATTTCAGAAACAAAAATTATAATAAACAAAACAGCAATAAATAAAAGGAGGGATTAGAGCTGAAGTGCGAACCAAGTCACACAAAATGAATTCGGAGATATAACGAGTTAAAGTAGGTAAAAACGTTTGCATTGAATGTTATGGTGAATATTTTTTTCGAACAAATAAAAATTTGAATCGAAAGACTTTTGGATCAAACTAATGAAAGACTTAGAGTCAAACCTTGCGCAGATTTTGGCACTAGATTTGGTCCATATCAGCTGTAAAACCTACAAATAAATTGTGTAAGAACACACAACTAATTTCAAGTTTTGGAAAAATATGCTCAAACGTTTTAAACATTAAAAATCGGTATTTTTATGCATGTCTCGAAAACCTAGGGTGATACACAATTTTGATTACAAACACTTTCGGAACAGTAGGTATGATTATGATTTAGTTTAAAGATGGTAAAAAAACAATTTTTTATAGTAAATACAATATTTCACACAAAAATTGTGTTATACATATATTTTTCTAATTTGAGTTATATACATATGTGCAATTTGCCTGACCCAAATTTGGGTAATTGAAATAAATGTCCAGTTTTATAAATTCATTAAAACAAACGAACAACTAAAACTTTTGTACTTTATTTAAACATATTTCCGTTTTTTTCAGTTAAAAACACCTAAAATTTAATAAAAATCATAAAAAAAAATAATTATAACAATTTGTTTGGAGTATTCAAAATAGATTTTTGCCGAACCTTAGACCTACCTGATATGCACAAAAAATTATATAACAATCGTTTCAAAAAAATTTGTTGGCCCACTCTAATGGTTTTGCAATTTTGGCTGTAGCTAAATATAGATACAGACGGACTGACAGACAGATTTAAGTAAACAAATGCATTTATAATTTACTTAGTTTTTTTTTTTTTTAGTTTATTTGCCCTTTTTTGATTTATTTATTTTATTTTTCAATGGTTTTTGTTTTAATTTATTGATTTATTAATCATTCGGAAACTAAAAAAAAATTATGATAAGTATATGATTTGATAATCTGATCATTTTCAAAGCTGAATCATAAAAATAAAAAAAAATTAGACCACCCTAACCATTGTGTGTGAAAAATAGATTTTGGCCGAATACACTGGTCAACAAGGTTTTTGCCACAAGAACCAAAATATACTTTTCTAGTAATTTTTGGGGTGCTGAATCCGAATCTGAAGACAGAAAAGTTTGATTGGCCTTCGTTTTTGAAATATTACCGTTAGAAAATGCCAAAAAACGTAATTTTGGCTGTTTTCGAGGTTATGTTTTTATGTGGAGTAATTCATTGTGAATTAATTTGTAACGGTGCCTATAAGAGCTAGTTTTATTCTTTCAAAAAATGTTTAAATATTTCCGATATCTCTTTTATTGCCCGAGATATTTAAAATTTAAGTAGCGGTCTTTGAATCAGAAACAACACTGGCCAACCAAATTAAACTTTTTTTGTCACAAGAATCAAAATATACTTTTCTAAAGGTTTTTGGGTTGCTGAACTCGAATCCATAGTCAGAAAAATTCTATTAGCCTTCGGTCTTGAAATATTACCGTTATAAAATGCAAAAAACGGATTTTTTTTATAACGGTTATATTTCAAGAACGGAGGCCAATAGAATTTTTCGGATTGCGGATTTGAGTTCAGCAACTCGAAAACCTTCAGAAAAATATATTTTGGTTCTTGTGACAAAAATTCTGTGACCAGTGACTTATACTTTAGATTAGGTTTAGTTTCTCTTTGGCTTATTAAATGAAACTTAAGATATCTTGAGCAATAAAAGAGATATCGGGAAAATTTAAACAGTTTTTGAAAGAAGAATGTATGTTGTTATAATAACCGTTACAAATTTGTTTATAATGAATTACCCCACATCAAAACAGAATCTCGAAAACAGCCAAAATTACGTTTTTTAGCATTTTATAACGGTAATATTTAAAAAACGTATAGTATGACCTTTTTAACCTTCCCTGGATTTCCAAAAATAATTCAAGACCAAAATGAGGAAAATCTGTCAAGCCGTTCTCGAGTTTTAGCGAGACTAACGAACAGCATTTAATTTTTATATACAATAGATATAATTAATATATTATAGGTATAATATCATATAAAACTTTCATATTTTATTTATTTATTTATATACATTCTGAGCAAATGCCATATTATTTTTTCAAATGAAACTTATCTTTCAATTTTGTAATTTTTATATTTTAATAAATTATAGATTATACTCTATCATGACTAAGAAATTGGAAAACCCCAATAGAATTCTGAATTGTATTACAATCCATACTTGATTAAAAATATATCCAATATCTATGAATTTTTCTTGACGCATTAATTTATTACTGGCGGCATTTTTACAAGATAAAATTATTTGAACTTAGTGTCATCTTTTCAAATTAATGATCAGATCATTGTTCTACTTTTTTTCACAATATCAGACTACCCATACAATTTTAAGCTATGAAGGTTAATTTATAAATAATTATTCTATAGCCTCATATTTACTGTAGGCTTGAGTAGTTGACGAATATTAAGAAAAACGAAAATTTATAATTTTTCTTTTTTTTTTTCAATAACCTGAAATTGAATAAAATTGCATCAAATGACAAAAAAAATCATAGGTGATAAGAAAAATTAACAAATTAGCTTGTAATTCAATAGATACTTTTATATGTATATCTCATCTAGCATTCTGATCATACACACAACAAGATCCTCAAATGAACAAAAACTTGCGCCAAAACATAAATTCACCTTAAATCTAAATAAAATCATAGCGTCTCGTTTAAAGTAAATTCTTTAGATCTTTTATGATCAAAGCACGTAAAAAAAAAATATTATGTCTCATCATTTCTGAGAAAAACAAAACACAAAAAAAAAACTAAAAAACTTAAAATGTAAAAATATGTGTCAGTAAGGAGAAAAGCTTGGGTTTGTCTTTATATTAACAAAAGATTCAAGCTATTTGTTATTCTCATTAATTCCGACGAATTTACATATACCTACGTAATAAAAATACATACATAAATCATGTTTTTATTAGTGTTGGATTTTTTTTTTTTTTTTAATTTTTACCTGCAGCTAATGAATGTGATTGAGGATTATTCCTACGTGCATCCTCACACCAGCCAAGGCGTCGACGAGACGCACTTTGTCTTCGTCTTTGTCCATAAACTGCTTCATATCCTGCCTGAGGTGGTTTCGCTTTAAATTCTAATTTCGATTCAGGAAGTTTTTCTATTACTTTGTCTACTACATCAATTGCTGACTCTTTCGTCTGACTCATGTTAATGTTAAATGTTTAACTTTTGTTTGAGACTACTTGATTGAGATTCACTTGTTATAAATAATAATTTAATATGCAACATATGCAATAGTATCACAATTTCGACTATTTACAATTTATTTTGAATAAACATTTTGAGATTCGAGGGAAAATTTAAGTTATATAAAAATTAACAAACAACAAACAAGAAAAGAGCTAAAGAGCAACAACTTCCAATTTAGAACCTTTCGAAGTAAATGAATGAGACACACTACTCCATACCTTACAAAAAAGATCTTATTGATACTCAATCCAACTCGAATACCAGTGTTGCTACTTAACTAGAATTAGATATCTATACCTAATGATCTTTTAGAAGAATCAAACCTATTTAAGCGGTCGAAGGTGAAATCAAACCTTTTTTGACGTTGAAGCATAGAATTTTATTGTTTTGCTTTTATTTTGGGCGCCATTTGATACAAAGTAATTGTTGTTGTTTTTCTCACGTTGGGCGCCATTTAAAACAAAATTAGTATGATTCTTGTTGTTTTTCTCACGTTGGGCGCCATTTGATACAAAGTAAGTAAGACTCTTCTTGTTTTTTTTTTTTCTCAAGTTGGGCACCATTTTAAACAAAGTTTAAAAGTTGTTTTCTGACGTTGGGTGCCATTTAATAAAAATTAAGTAAGACATTTTGTTTTTTTCACGTTGGGCGTCATTTAAAATAAAGTTAATAAGACTGTTATTATTTTAAACGTTGGGCACCATTTAATGCAAAGTAAATAAGGCTCTTGGTCTTTTTTCTATTGTTGGGCGCCATTTGATACAGAGGTTGCTTTGTACTAGATCGGGATCATGTAAAATTAATTAAGGTATAATAAATAGTTTCTTCATTTAAAATAAAGTGGCATCACTTTTTTCTCTTAAAAATATCTGAATACATTTGAATTCATTAATTTATGAAGACAACAACTTTCCCCAATCCCCTCCCCACATTTTTTTTTTTGTGTAAAATTTAACCAATAGGCCATACCAATATTATTGCCGGGCAAGAAACCAACACATAGTAGTGTAGTGGCGTGGCAATGTGTATTTAGGGTATGCAATGCACACTGAACTGCATATTGAGTTGTTTGTTCTTGGCGAGAGAACAGACAAATTGTGTGTTGTTTACAAAAAACGCATCTATGACATCATTATAAGCAAAATGTATCTTAATAATGAACACCAACACCAAAAGGCCAGATGATTCATTTAGGAATTTGAGTTGAGTATCAAAGTTATGGGAAAAATGTAAAGTTATAATTTTAGATGAACTTTATAAAAACGCCAACACTGGGAATTAAAGTTAGGTAGGAGAAATTAATTATTGCCTTTTAATGTGAAATACAAACGAGAGATATTAAATACCTTTACTTTAACGATGAATATCTACTCATAATTTTTGTATGACGTCGTATGTCGATAAAAGAATTTGTAGGTAAATAAAGTTTCAAGCCAAACTTTAAAAGAGGTGTGTCTGTGTAGCGTTATTTTAGTACATAAGGTGGTCAGTCTTGTATCCAAAGCAAGAAGCGAGATGTAAATGGTTTTTTATTCTCTTCTACTCGATTTCTTCTTCTCGATCGTTAATCGTTATTGGAAATAAGTTACGATAAAATGTGTGATAAGTCTAACAAAAATATATCGATCGTCACCGGTACAAAGGGTAATTTTTGCATAATAATTGAATTATCTACATTATTGATAATAATAAATATTAATTTTTGTTGAAAGAAAACCTACTCTAAGTCTGAAGCTCTCAAGATGACTTCTAGTTTGTTATGAGATGACTGCTGACCAACCACATATTTTTAAAATGTTTAAACCTATTATCCGGGACATATCTGGGACACGTCCGGGACATGTCCGGGACACGTCCGGGACATGTCCGGGACATGTCCGGGAACTGTCCGGGACACGTCCGGGACATGTACGGGACACGTCCGGGACATGTCCGGGACACGTACGGGACACGTCCGGGACACGTCCGGGACATGTCCGGGACACGTCCGGGACATGTCCGGGACACGTCCGGGACATGTCCGGGACACGTCCGGGACATGTCCGGGACATGTCCGGGACACGTCCGGGACATGTCCGGGACATGTTTGGGACATGTCCGGGACACGTCCGGGACATGTCCGGGACACGTCCGGGACATGTCCCGGATATGTCCCGGACGTGTCCCGGACATGTCTCGGACGTGTCCCGGACATGTCCCGGACATGTCCCGGACGTGTCCCGTACATGTCCCGGACGTGTCCCGGACATGTCCCGTACGTGTCCCGGACATGTCCCGGACATGTCCCGGACATGTCCCGGACAAGTCCCGGACATGTCCCGGACATGTCCCGGACATGTCCCGGACGTGTCCCGGACATGTCCCGGACGTGTCCCGGACATTTCCCGGACGTGTCCCGGACGTGTCCCGGACATGTCCCGGACGTGTCCCGGACATGTCCCGGACGTGTCCCGGACATGTCCCGGATGTGTCCCGGACGTGTCCCGGACATGTCCCGGACATGTCCCGGACGTGTCCCGGACATGTCCCGGACGTGTCCCAGACATGTCCCGGACGTGTCCCAGACATGTCCCGGACGTGTCCCGGACATGTCCCGGACGTGTCCCGGACATGTCCCGGACGTGTCCCGGACATGTCCCGGACGTGTCCCGGACATGTCCCGGACGTGTCCCGGACATATCCCGGACGTGTCCCATACGTGTCCCGGACATGTCCCGGACGTGTCCCGGACATGTCCCGGACGTGTCCCGGACATGTCCCGGACGTGTCCCGGACATGTCCCGGACATGTCCCGGACGTGTCCCGGACGTGTCCCGGACATGTCCCGGACGTGTCCCGGAAATGTCCCGGACGTGTCCCGGACATGTCCCGGACGTATCCCGGACATGTCCCGGACGTATCCCGGACATGTCCCGGACGTGTCCCGGACATGTCCCATACGTGTCCCGTACATGTCCCGGACGTGTCCCGGACATGTCCCGGACGTGTCCCGGACATGTCCCGGACATGTCCCGGACGTGTCCCGTACATGTCCCGGACGTGTCCCGGACATGTCCCGGACATGTCCCGGACATGTCCCGGACGTGTCCCGTACGTGTCCCGGACATGTCCCGGACATGTCCCGGACATGTCCCGGACATGTCCCGGACGTGTCCCGGACGTGTCCCGGACATGTCCCGGACATGTCCCGGACGTGTCCCGGACATGTCCCGGACGTGTCCCGGACATGTCCCGGACGTGTCCCGGACATGTCCCGGACGTGTCCCGGACATGTCCCGGACGTGTCCCGGACATGTCCCGGACGTGTCCCAGACATGTCCCAAACATGTCCCGGACATGTCCCGGACATGTCCCGGACGTGTCCCGGACATGTCCCGGACGTGTCCCGGACATGTCCCGGACGTGTCCCGGACATGTCCCGGACGTGTCCCGGACATGTCCCGGACGTGTCCCGGATGTGTCCCGGACATGTCCCAAACATGTCCCGGACATGTCCCGGACATGTCCCGGACGTGTCCCGGACATGTCCCGGACGTGTCCCGGACATGTCCCGGACATGTCCCGGACATGTCCCGGACATGTCCCGGACATGTCCCGGACGTATCCCGGACATGTCCCGGACGTATCCCGGACATGTCCCGGACGTGTCCCGGACATGTCCCGGACGTGTCCCGGACATGTCTCGGACGTGTCCCGGACATGTCCCGGACGTGTCCCGGACATGTCCCGGACGTGTCCCGGACATGTCCCGGACGTGTCCCGGACATGTCCCAAACATGTCCCGGACATGTCCCGGACATGTCCCGGACGTGTCCCGGACATGTCCCGGACGTGTCCCGGACATGTCCCGGACGTGTCCCGGACATGTCCCGGACGTGTCCCGGACATGTCCCGGACGTATCCCGGACATGTCCCGGACGTGTCCCGGACATGTCCCGGACGTGTCCCGGACATGTCCCGGACGTGTCCCGGACATGTCCCGGACGTGTCCCGGACATGTCCCGGACATGTCCCGGACGTGTCCCGGACATGTCCCGGACGTGTCCCGGACATGTCCCGGACATGTCCCGGACGTGTCCCGGACATGTCCCGGACGTGTGCCGGACATGTCCCGGACGTGTCCCGGACATGTCCCGGACGTGTCCAGGACGTGTCCCGTACGTGTCCCGGACATGTCCCGGACGTGTCCCGTACATGTCCCGGACGTGTCCCGGACAGTTCCCGGACATGTCCCGGACGTGTCCCGGACATGTCCCGGACGTGTCCCGGACATGTCCTGGACGTGTCCCGGACATGTCCTGGACGTGTCCCGGACATGTCCTGGACGTGTCCCGGACATGTCCCGGACATGTCCCGGACGTGTCCTCCATGTGTCCCGTACATGTCCCGGACGTGTCCCGGACATGTCCCGGACGTGTCCCGGACGTGTCCCGGACATGTCCCGGACGTGTCCCGGACATGTCCCGGACGTTTCCCGGACATGTTCCGGACGTGTCCCGTACGTGTCCCGGACATGTCCCGGACGTGTCCCGGACATGTCCCGGACGTGTCCCGGACGTGTCCCGGACAGGTCCCGGACAGTTCCCGGACATGTCCCGGACGTGTCCCGGACATGTCCCGGACGTGTCCTCCACATGTCTCGGACGTGTCCTCCACATGTCCCGGACGTGTCCTCCACATGTCCCGGACGTGTCCCGGACATGTCCCGGACGTGTCCCGGACATGTCCCGTTCACCATTAAACAGAATTTTGATCCTATAGAAAATTTAAATACAATAATCTAACCCGCTAACTAAATTCTATTGTTTTGGATACACAAATTTTCCAAAAAAAAAGATATTGCATTTTACTTTTTTTTAAGAGAGTTTCAAAATAGACCGAGAGTAGGAAGCTGATTTCTTGAGTGAGATGTAACCGATTCATATTAACATTACATGGAAATCCATATATAGCTATAACAAACATGTAAGTCTTCCGGCTTGTAACGGGGCGGCGCTGATTCCGAAAAAAGTTCAATAACAGTGCAGATTTTTTAAAACGACTAGACACCAAAAAAATTGCTGGAATTACAAAAGATCTTCCATCTCTGATACCAAAAATATAAATTATAAAATTATCAATGTTAAAATGAATCCATCTGCCCATAAGAAATCCATTCAAATTCTACTGATTTTTCACATTTCAATTGCATTTTCCCGACAGAAGGTCACGACCACGAATGGTCATTTGATACAAATGTTTTGAATTCAGGGATTAATGAACTTTGTAGTACCAAAAATGTTTTTACCGACTTCCAAAAAGGAGGAGGTATTCAATTCGTGAACCAATTTTGATAATTCTTTTTGTATTGCAGTGTGGTCCCATTTCAATTTAGTTCAGTGCTAGCTATAGCAACTATGAGAAAAACCATAAAGCCCAGTTTTGATCCATAGAAGGCGGTTTTTTTTGTTGATAAAAATGATTTTAAGTAATTCTGAATGAATGGAGACATTTTTCCATAGGAGAAAAGGAGAAGTACCTAGCATAGTACATAACTGAATATGCTAAATATTATGAAATCTTTGAATTAGCTTGTGCTCCAGGGTTCCTAATAAAACTAATCAAAACAGAAGATATATATTTCATAACCTTGAATAATAGTCAACAAAAATTTTGTTTGTCTCATCTTTTATTGGAAAAAAATAATCTTGAATTTAATTACATAAAATTGGTTAATATAAAAATGAAAAAGTCTTAAACAGCCAATGCATCATTCTGAGTTTCATGACTCAATTGTGTCTGCAAATTGGAAAGTTTATTCTTCAACACCTGCACTCCCATAATAACAATATTCTCCGGTTTCAACGCACCAGCTGCTTCAACATTATAAAAGAATTTATTCGGTTTAATCTTCCAATTGTAAGGAGCCTCATACTGATCATCATCCAGCTCAGTGTGTTCACTCTTTGGCCATTCATCTGGCTTTGGATATAAAGTGTGTCTCATTGCATTGTCTGGATCATATTCAAAGCAAACGCCACAAGTTGGATTCCATTTGGCATGTTCCTTGCCGAATCCTTTCTTAGCATAAGCCCTTAATTTCAATTCTTGTCCTTTGCGCAATTTAATGAGAAGAATTTCGTCAGTATTCTCTCCATATTCGTTGTCTTCGTCGTTTTGCAAACGAGAAGTGACTGGGAGCACTTTCTGATTGCTAGACTTTAAATCTGCAGTTGTAACGTGACGTGTTTGTTCTTCGGCACATTTAACATCGAGAGTAAACTCGACACTGCATTCGGGACAGAAATCCAAGCAAACACATTCACGAGTGTATTGAAGACGTTCGACAACTTCATCGGATATTAATGGAATGAGTCCGATGCGATGGGCAAGGAATTCATCAGATAATACAGTGGAGTTGGCTTCTAATTGAACCCAATCGATAGCTAGAGTTGGTGTTTCGGCAATGAAGACACGCCGCAAGCTGTTGGCCACCGACAAGTCGGTGTCTTCGACGACGAATTTCACATTGTCGTCGGTTAATTCGGTTATGGTTACCGATGGAGTGTTGGCATAGGGCATTTTGTATTTATATTATTTATTTATTTACTTTGTATATTTTTTTAACTTTCAAGCACTAAATAAATAATTAATTTTAATAGTTTAACACGAAGTTTTTATACGACCGCCAGTTTTTCGTTTTCTTTTTTTTATGTGTCAAAATAGAAACGTCAAACAAAGCGGTTTCAGGAACATAGAAAAATGAACGTATTCAGTAGAGGAAAGTGAAACATAGAATGATGAACGTATTCAGTGCAGAAACATTGATTTTTTGTCATTGAACATAAATGGACCCTGAACCAGTGCTAAAATTCAACTTTTCCCTGTTCCGTAACTCAATCACTGGCGATAAACGCTTTTCCAACGTCCAATCCATTTTCTTTAATAAATAAAGCAAATTTTTTTCAAATTAAGATTTTATGAATTGAGAAATTATAATTTTGAATGAAATTTCTTTTATTTTGAAGAGATATATTGGAGTTTAAGGTCATTCAAATATTTTATCGCCAGTCATAAAAGTTACAGAATATGGGCACTGGACATTTTTTTCTTTCAAAGAGATTGTGTTAACGGTTTATCCATTTTAATTCCCTTATTTCTTGTTTAAGCCTAGTACGCAGCTAATATTCTGGTGTTTTTAAATATTTTTTTTTAGAAAATCCAACTACTGAGACGCTTTTGTATAAAAATGTTTCGTCTAAATCATCCGAAATCCAGAAAAGAGTTCTATGAGAGGTGCCGTGATGGTCCAAATAAATTTTGTTTTATTTCTAAAATTGGATCTTATTTGCTTAAGTCCACAGTTTTTTTTAATCAAAATCTACTTCTTGATCAAGAAGTAATTAATAATTAGTGTACTAGAGAAATGCATAAACACCCAGAGAAAAAAAATTAGTCATATAAACAGCCCTATCCTGCTATTCGATTCACGTGAATCGAAATATTTCATGGCTTTTTTTACGTCAAACTGGCTTTGAAAAGCATATAACTTTTGAAATCAATGCGTTCTGTCCGTCTGTCTTAGCAATTCCAAAGAAACAAAATTTCTTAAATTTAATGTTGTCCCTCATTTAAAGATTTCTTATTTTAGACTTTCACGTGAATCGAATGGCAGAATAGGGCCGATAGTTATTTTTGATTAACTATTTTCATCATTAACCTATTAGATATATAATAGGTCAATGATTTTCATAGTTAAAATCAGGATGACTATTTTAAATTATTAAAAATTTCTGACTATTTAAATAGTCAGATATGCAAAAACTATGGGACTATAATGCATTTTGTTTTAAAGTAGGAGGAGAGGACCTTGCTTCACAGGCAATCCCGCCGGAGCGGGGAGCGGAAAATATTCCGATTTCTGGTATAACTACAACGGCCACTTTTTGCAAAAAGTGAAAATTTTCCAACTCATTTTGTGAAAGTTTTTTGTTTTGGTGTAAAAAAACAATTTTTGTAGTTTTTTCCAAACAAAAATTGCGCTAGAAAGAAAAAAAATACGTGCACTTCGAAAGAGCAAAATAAAATGATTTTATAATAAATCGGCCCTATTCTGCTATTCGATTCACGTGAAGCTCAAAAATAAGAGGCGTTTAAAAGGCGGTAAAAACTATACTTAGAAATTTTTTTTTTCTTTAGAGTTTCTAAAACCGGCAGAAACAACACTTTGCTGTCGAAAACTAGAAGTTTTTCAAAGCCAATTTCTTGTTATAAAGGAAGGGAATCTTTCGACTCACGTGAATCGAATAGCAGAATAGGGCCGAATATAAAATTTTCATGTTCATAATTCATAATGAAGTGATACGTTGCGTTTTGCGTAGGTATACAATATCGTCATCACAAGTAGTTCGGTTTTTATCATAGACACCCAGTTATTTGAAATATTCACACTTGGGAAGCACTAATCCATTCAAATAAATGTCAGAAAAAGGCCTGTGTGAATCAGAAAATGGGCATCATAGGTATACTGTATTTTTCGCGCTTATGAATCTTTACTTCTGATGGGACCATCGTCACTTCAAGCAAAGAACTGTAGTAAAGAGTAGATGACTGAAGACGCTTCCTTGGTGTACCCCTAATGTGATTTCGAATTCTTCGGTGACTCCAGCTGCACATCTTACTGTAGTAACTGATGCGTCATACATATCCATTATTATCTGCACTTAGTTTTCTGGAATTCATATTTGGCTCATCAACAAGCTGAATAAATTGGTTTGAGTTGAGTCTTGATCTTGGCTTTTAGAATAGCGAAGCTTAAGATAAATTGTGTAGGATTTTAGTGCAAGAATAATAAAGAATATTCCTTTGAAGTTTGAATGCAATCAAAAAGTTTTTTTTCCATGATTATCTTTCATTAAAATTTTAATATTATAATAATAATTGTATTAAGGTAATGTATGTATGGTTGTGTATGTGCTGTGCATTAACTTAAAGTAAAAAAAATGAGAGTTTTTTATTATATTTGCAATACTTTTTTTTGATTAATTCTAATTTTTTTCCCTTTCGGTGGAACTAATAAAAGGATCTAAACACATTGGATCCAAACTACCAAATTCTCTACGTTTTTTCTTCTCAGCGAGAGTTGGTTGTGGAAATATTTGACTTGTTTTCTTTTCAATACTCTCATGGAGCTTCTTTGTGTCGGTATCTCCTTGTGTGGTATTGGCCATGTTTATGAGACTCTATGAAGTAAGAAGAATAGTCAAGTAAATAGTAAAAACGAGAGGAATATAGAGGAACTTACTTCGAATTCCTGACCAAGGTATTCCTTCGATTCTGTGTTCAGTTCCGGAGTTGGATTCCCGAGCATGACATCGCCAAGGAATCTGTATATTTTTCTGTGAAACCATTTGAATTAAAGGCTTGAAAGGTTTTTGAGAAAAATGGACACTTACTGAAAATCAACTCCTCCATTGTCTTTTGGATTTGGATGGTGTTCCATGTCGGCTATAGCAATCATAATCAGAGCACTCTCATATTTAGCCTCGTGATTGAAATTCTTGGATTTGTAATACTCCAGCCAGCTGTTGATGTTTTTGTAGCAAACAGAGTTGCATTCTTCATGGACATGATCTTGTGCAGCTTTTTGCTTTTCATTTACAAACTCTGTAAGACGCCAAAAAACTTTAGAGCTTCCCTGAGCCATTTAATGGACAAAATGGATTATACTCACTTGCAGCATCTTCAGGAGAAATTTTTGTATTTTTAGTTGCATTGGCACAACTTTTGGGATCACATCCATTGTCTTTTAAGTGATTCATTATCATTTTACGATTGTACTGTGTTAAAGGTTTGCCTTCGGAAGAATTGCGGGATTTTTTCTTCGAAGAACCCGGTTTTTCTTGTGGTTTTTCGACAGCTGGAATTGCTGTTGGTGATTCTGGAGATAATTTTGATTGTGGTAAATCAGACATTTTTTTATGGGCAAGAAATTTGTATTTTTTAATAAATTTTTATAAAAAAATTAATTAATTTTTGCTAGTTTTCTTTTTTTGTTTGATGTTTGGTGGGCGAAACAAGGAGTTGTTTGTTTTTTTTTCATTTGTTTCGACACTGACGTGTGAAATGTCATTTTTTGTTCTTATTGGAAATTGGGTTTGTTTGGTTAGAAAATTTTGTTTGGTGAACGATATTTTATAAAATTGAACAAAGCTAGATTGTCTTGGTTTACATTGGACTATTTTTACGATGACGATTTTTAAAGACGCGTTATACGAATAAAATTTATTTCAGCTGTCAGTTTAATCAATTGTATTGGGATTCTGTTTTTAGAATAAAGGATATTTAATTTTTAGAAATTTCCATATAAGTGATTTCTTTTTTTTTCATGCAACGGTGATAAATCTGGCAAAGTGGTAAATGTGTCAAAATGTTATATGGTGTGGATCTGTTTGCTTACCATATTTACCATTTTACCAGGTCTACGGTTTACCAATTGTTTACACCGTTGCTTGAATTCCCCTTTTATAAAATAGGTTTAAATTTAAACGAAGGTGATTGTTTTAACCCTAATTTAAACGAATTGACACATGACCTCTAACATAAAAAGAGTGAAATGTGCTTTCATGAAACGGTGTAAAATCTGTGTAAAACTGGTAAACGTGGTAAAGTGGTAAATGTGTCAAAATTTTTTATGGATTTGATATTTTGTTTACCACGTTTACCAATTTAACAGATTTACTCAAATTTTACACCGTTGCATGATGAATACCTCTTATTATGTAATTAGTTTGTAAAAGATAGTCTTTTAATCAATCTCCGTATAAATTAATGCCGAATTTTTACGAGTCGATTTTTCGACGTTAGACGAATCGTGTGACTAAGGGCCAGTTGTACAAATATTTAACCCGTGGATCAGCAAGTTTTATCTCTTGAAATCGGTAGTAAAGTTGATGTTTGGCACTTGTTCAAGGTTCATATATGTAAAAATAGCCACATCCACACGGAGAAAAAATAAGGTATGAACCACCTTATTTCTGGTATATTTAACTTTAATGTAAAGTTTAAATAGGGATGACTCCCCAATAAAATGGAATTTACCTTACTTTTCTAGTAAATTTATAGCTTATGATTAACTTTACAGTAAAGCCTTTTTTGTATGAATTTCTAATAGAAATTACTAGAAAGTTAGGTACATATTTAATCTTACTATAAGGCTGAAAATACTGATTTTTAAAGTAAATTGAACTTCTCTATGGAGGGTATATAATTTAGTTACAGATTGGATCAAATAGAGTCAATTTCATTTTTATTGATGACATTTTTCTAAATAAAATTGTATGCATTTATCTTACAAAAATTAACATAAAAAAGTTGATTTTTGTAATTATTGAAAAGCATAACTATAGGTAACACGTACTTAATCCTCAAAGCTATTTAGAAGTAAGTAACGTATGACCCTGTTATATTTTTCAATAATTACAAAAATCACCTTTTTTTATTTTAATTAATTTTTGTAAGATAAATGCATACAATTTTATTTAGACAAATATCATCAACAAAAATTAAATTGACTTTATTTGATCCAATTGTTTGCAAATTCTTTATGAATTAATGTAATTATCCCGCACTCGTCACCTAAAAGCTTTGACAAAAAATAAAAATTAAACACAAATGGAGAACAAATGGCGCACTTTTCAATGACAGCTTTAAGAGTTTTTTCTGTGTATCGAGGGCACTGATCTCTATTGGGGAAAATTCCTAGAATTCAGTATTATTATTACTTTAGTGTAAGGTAAAACTTATTCAAAGAATAGCTAAATTTGTAAAATATGTTTTACTAGAATCTTAAAGTGAAAAGATTCATACACTTTTTTGGTTGAAGGTATATTTGACTCTACGTAAAGAAAATATTGCTACTCGTAAGGTATATACTACTTTATTTTGTTCACCATAATTTTCTTGTAAAAATTACTTTACTGATCCAAGAAATGTTCAATACGTGAGGTAAATTTTACTCAAAATCTAGGGCTTTTTACTTTAATTACCTTACTAGTCATATGGAGTATAAAATACTAGATTCATTTTTCTCCGTGCATGCTTGAACCGAGGTTGATCCGCAGCTAATCCTCCGAAATCGGCGGGTAAAATTCCTGAACCAGGGCTGACCCGCGTTTGTACAACTGGCACTAAAGTTACAATCCCCATAGAAAAATTCTAGTCGACATTAGCCGTGCGACATATTAGCCGTTTTTATTATTCCACTTGATCCATATAGATCATTAATTAACGCGTATTACATCAACTACAAGAGATCTTGCTTTTCATCAGGATCACGATTTGTGATCCTGATGCAAGAAAGCAAGATCACGATTTGCGATCCTGATGAAAAGCAAGATCACGATTCGTGATCCTGATGAAAAGAAAGATCTCATGTAGTTGTTGTAATACGCATCAATTAATGATCTGTATGGATCAAGTGGTATAATAAAAAACGGCTATTCCCAACTAACAATTTTGCTTCTATAAAGCTTTATAAAAGCAAAATTGTTTGTAGGGTTGTGTGACTTGACTCGTGAAAAATCGGCATAACTTATATTACTAAAAACTTTTTTTAAAACAGTATTTGAAGTATTTCTTCTAGATCACTTGAAGCCTAGTACACAGATCGAAATAAATTTAGCTCCAATATAAAATTATCTATACCTAAGTGCCAGTTGTACAAACATGGATCAGCCTTGGTTCAGGAATTTAACCCGCCGATTTCGGTGGATTAGCTGCGGGTCAACCTCGGTTCAAGCATGCATGTGGCTATTTTTACATATATGGACCTTGAACAAGTGCTAAACCTCATCTTTACTACCGATTTCGGAAGATAAAAGCTACTGATCCACGGATTAAATTTTTGTACAACTGGCCCTAAGAATTAAAACCGATTTGTGCGCAGATTCCACAGTTCACATAAAAAGGCAATATCTTCCAAACTGACATTGGTCGCCAAATTGTCAAAACTTGACATTTTCGTATGAACTAACTAAAAATTTTTCTTAAAAAGTTTGGGTATTTTATGAATACATGCGGTAAGGGTTAAAAAGTAAAAAAAAACTGCAAAAAAAGTGCAAAAATGAAAAATTTCAAACTTTTTTTTGATAGTTGTTTTCTACTTCCAGTCTGTTAAATTGTCAAAAATATGCGGAAAGCTCAATTTTTTGTTTAATAGGTACCTACTCTTTTTCAACAAACAATTTTTTCAGTTTAATTGAAAAAAACATCCTTTCACCCATGATCTTTTTTATTCTTGACCATAGAAATATTTTAACTAATTTTTTTTAAACCTACCATTATTTTAACAGGGTGTTTTGGTACTTGTTGCACAACGTTCTTTCTCCCGTAAAAACAACAAACTTTCACCAAAAATATTCCGATGCACTCTTTTGGTTCTTATTTCAAATAAAACGTTCATGTAGAGTTTCATCACAGTACCACAATGGGAAGTGGGTTTTATGAAAATATGTACCTGTTGCACTGAATACAGTAATTTCTTTAAAAGAACTTTTATAGTCACTTGGAATTGACGTATAAATTTGGTTTTAATTTTGTTAGATTTTGCATACAAATAAATTTGTTCTGGCATTTAAATAATCTCTCAAGATCAATTATGTAGTTTAAGAGATAAAGCTCAACCTTAAACTGCATTTTTTTGATGATATTGGTCAAACCCCAAATGGGATTCTTTGGAACACCAATAAAAATGCTGTATAGTATTTTTTTCCGGGTAAAGGCCCTTTCTTTCATGTCTAAATTCCATGGCTTAGTTTAACCTTTTGAATATTAAAATTTGTTTTAAAAGTGTTAACAAATACTCACAAGAAAATTCAAAATCTGCAAGGACAGGACTTTTATAAACGACCCTTACACAATCAGTATTAATTTTTTTTAATATTTTAATTGGCGTTTTTGAACGCGACATTTAAAAAATAGATGCAAATATACCTGCCTATATGGTATCGAATTAAATTGCTCTTTTGGAATGACCTCATGAACCTCTCTTATCTTTTCAAAACAACACTCCACAGCTTAAAAATTACGTCATTTTTTTATTATTAAAATAATTACAGTCAGCGTCATAAAACTGCCTACATTTACATTTAAGAATTGACTTCTAAAGAGGATTAAAACACCTAATTTTGTTTGGATAGCTCAGCTAGATGTTTCCATAATAGCATCCATTTAAGTTTCGTGGAGTTTAAAGTTATTTTGATTAATTCTTTTAATCTGTTTCCTTTACTTTTTAAGGACCTATTTTTCATAAAAAAAAATTTAGCTCATACACCTGATAGAGTAGAATACAAAACGAACGATTTAAGTCAAAATGTTAAATGTGAACTTTTTATTGACTCTGACTGTATCTACTGGGTTTTCCCAGCTTTTAAATTGTAGTATCTTGTGAACAGTTCAGCTTAATGTTATTAAAACTACTTTATCTATAATAAAACCACAATATTTGCATCAACTTTTCAATCATAGTGACCTCAATGCAATTGTAGTTTTGAAACTTGTTTTATATTGTATGCATTTTTAATAATTTATCAAGAAATTGATAACTCAACTGTAAGAGTGGTCATGTGCGATAATACCGAGTTCATAATTTACTTTTGTTTATGATGTCGTTTCATAACACAATTTAAATGATCCATTTAACACTTTTAACATTGTTAAAAAATTTATATTTATCAATTCAACGCTTCATTTTTCTACGCAAATTCAAATATTTGATGTTACGAAAGTCTTGAGATGTAATTTCTTACCTGTCTATTTTGCTTGAAAAAAAGCTTGTTTACATTTTCAAACCTGGTCATTTGGTCATTTTCAAAACAAATAACATCTCTACATTCGATATATTCACACCCAATAAGATATTCCAAAAGCTCGCGCTGATATTGAATTCCAAGAAAAATATCTAGATATCGCTATATCGTTAACAAATTCTAAGAATCAGCTTGTCGTGCTTCGACCTAATCCAAGTCATTTCTCCATCAATATTTTGCACTCTTCAGAAAATGCACTTTTGTTTATCTTACCATAGCTCTGCTCACAAGTCGTCAAAGCTCTTTTGCGTATCGTCGTCGAATGATGATAATTGAGCGAGTCAAGTAAAATTCCGGCTGTTTGTGGAATTCCCTATAAAGCTGGTAAAGTTGTTTGCTCCATGAGACTTCTCAGTGTGTATCTAAATTGATATCGAGTCGGACGATACTTTATAACTCCTCCTGAGGAAGTTTGTTATTTTTTTGAGAACTTTACTTGTGAAGTAAGGACGCGTTAAAAAGTTGATAAAAACATGTACGACCAGAATATGCATCCAATGTCCTCCGCGGCAAGTAATGCCCTGATGAGCTTACAAAATCGCGGTGCAACTAATTCAGCTAATACGGCAGGAGGAGCGTCAGCAACTGCAGGAAATGTTGCTACTCCACAAAATCTCTTTGCCAATCCTGCCATACAGCCATCAAGTGTTATCAATTTGTCAAATTCGAGTGACGTCGTGATCGGTCCAATGACCCAATATCAAGGACCAGTTACCATTTATCAGTATATGGATGCTACAGTTGAAGCTAGATCTATGCAAGCAAATGGTGGTGGTGGTGGGTATTAAAGAATTTTTAAGTGTTTACACGGGAATGTGATTTTAAATTTAGAAACACAAAACTATTTGATCGGTCGGTGGAAGTAAATTTGTTTACTTATTCGATCATTTGTTTGCACAAAAGATATAAAATTGCCATGATCATCGCACATTACTTTAGATTTGATGATAGAGATTGACCTTGTACCATTCAAGGTGATGTATTCAAAATATGTAGTGATTCAGTGATTAAATTTAAATTTGATCACCTCAAATAAAAATGATTTTTTGTAAAAAGCTTCATTCTTTTTAACTCTCATCTTATTACAATTATTAAGGGCTTAAATTAAAAGCTTATTAATAATATTTTCCATTGCTTAATTATAATTTTAATTATATCCGACTTATGAATTCTACTTAAAAAAATTAAAAAAAAAAAACAAGAAAACAACTTTAACACTGTGATTTTAGAAGCTTTTAAGTTTGTTTAAACTAAAGCTTTGGATTTAATTGTTGTATACCTGTTCTCACAGAGCTTATAACCAATAACCAGGTATTAAAATTCTCATGTTTTTTTGTTTGTTTTGTTTTTACAAAACACTATTTTGCTCTCTTCTGTCACCTATCATTTGCATTTTAACAAAGTGCTATTAATCACATGTAATTTCTCTTAAATTGCAACAAGTTGTCTTGTTTAAGATGAATATAAATTATTATGGAGTTACATATATTTGTTCAGTTTTATCTCCAGAAAATCTAACATTATATGTTTTAAAAAAAGGTATTATCCGATGTCTTTGATATGTAAACCTTAACTTTATAAATCAAATAAAAGAATATTTAAAAATTTTATTTTAGTAAAAGATAATTCTAATGTCCTCTTCAAAATAGTATACCGGTGGGAAATTGTGCCTGCCTAACAATAGTTTTCGTTTTTAAAAAAGCATTTTAAAGAACTTTGAAGACCAATAAAAAATACATGATCAAGTTACTTCAGTGCTTATACCAACACAATCTTGTTTGGTTAACCTGACTATATTTTCCCAAAATAAAGCCAAGTTGAAATTTCTTCGGCCATATGTACTAAATTATAACAAAACTATCGCAAATTACAATATATCATTTCGAAATTCGAAATGAGCTAATTTGCGAAATTGTCTCATTTAGGCTGTAGTGAAAACAGGCTATTAGTATTGTTGTTCTTAGTCCTTGTTAAGGCCATTGTGCCACAAGTCAATTTATTTTTGTTTTAATTTTAATCTTATGTTAATTTTAGCGTAGTGGCCGTAGCTATGTAAAACTTGGCAGAACTTTTAAGGCAATATTGTTAATTTTATCATTGCTTTCAGCAAGATATTGCCGCGATTTAAAAGGAATTCGATAAGAAACGAAAAAATATATAAAATTTCTTTTTATTATTACCGGGTCAAATGATTTTGACCACAAAATAAGCATGCTATTAGGTTTCTTGTATAAAAAGGAATTTTTTTAAATAAAAAATTGAAAATCATTTAAGCAGTTTTTTTTAAATCAGTAACTTTTAATATCTTTTGTACATATGAACCTAGGTACATATGTACAATATTAAAATTTTAAAACATTTTTCAGAAAAATGGTGGTATGCAATTTTTAAGAAAATATTAACCAACACTTAAAAAAAAAGTTTACAAAAAAAAGTTTGGAAACAAAATTTAATGTTTTTTAAAAATCCAAAAGTTTTAATGTTAGAATAATCACAAATCTGATTTATTTCATTATTCACAACAATTTTAATTAAAATATTGGTGATGAAATGAAATAAGCCAAAAATTTGGTATTTTTAAGTTTTTAAAAGAGAATTAGGCTTAATTCTCAGTTTGGCTTTATTACCTTTCATTTGATAATAAATAATTGGACTAAGGTCTTCGAGCCCTTCCCGCCAAATTATCGTAAGCAACATGACGCTTACGATGTTTTTGGTTATAGTAAAATCTTAATTATCTTTCATTCTTAGACTTATTGGAGACAATTTTGATTTTAATGTTTTTTTGAACAATTGTTGATAAAATTAACACACAAAAATATATATCTTATTCGTTCTTAGTGTTGCAAAAATACGATTCTTTGTTGTTATTAATTCAAAATTAAACTACGATAATTTGGTGGCATGGACTCGATAAACACTTTAACTAATTTTTAGAAACTTTTTGCATAAAATGCACCGTGCTAACCGTGTAGTACGCGTTTTTTTGCGTACTACACGGTTAGCATATTTCTTTCGAAACTGCGAAATTGGTTTTACACTGCTGGAATATATTGTAACAACGTACTTAATTAAATGAACGACTTAGTCACACGTACTTGCTCTTGTAGTTACGAGTATGTCAAGACTTTCAAAGCGAACATTCATTAAAAAGTAATTTTAATTTAATCTTTACAAAATTTTTTAATACTTTTTTGCAAAAAATAGTATTTCAGCTACTTATTTTTAATTTTATGAAAACAGTTGAGTCGTTAAGGAAGCGTTTAAAAGTCAAAAATGAAGAAAACGGTTCTACCGCAGGTAGGTACCGTTGATAACGTTTTAAAAAATATTTTTTTTTTCTCTAGAATCACGAAAAGAAAGATTTTTTTTCAGGAACCGTTAATTTTGTACTTAAAAATATAATACCAATTTTGTCCATGGAGAATCTTACAAATCTTTGTTTCTATATAGGTACATCAGACAGACTGACAGAGCGACAGACAGAAAGACAGAATAGTGGTACCTATTTTTTTTTTGCATTTTCTACCAACGTTGTACCATTTCTGATTGTTATCTCCAATTCTATTTTTTAACGAAAACTAGCTACAAATATCAAAGTAAAATTAATTCTTAAATAATTGAATTTTTCATGGTGCGGTTATACATTTGCAAAACTCTATATCAACTCAAAGAGATAAAAAACGCTGAAAACGAATATAATTAATTTGGTCACTCGGGCGTATACGTACTTTTTAAATATTTTTTTGCACCTATACAAACCACAATTCTATTTAATTTTGCGTATTACTAACAAATTGGTCAATGCAAGTTTGCTAAGACATAACCTTAGGAAAAAACGTAAACACATAAAACATACTATGATAAAACTGAAGATGTGGCAAACAAAGTAGAACAGTAAAAAATAGCAAAATAAAAATTGGAACAAAATTCTAAATTTAATAATCATTTTTATCAAAAAAAAAAAAACAAAACCGACTTTCATGGATCAAAACTGTTTTTTTTTTTGGTTTTTCTCATGGTTTCTATTAATATAACTGGACGAAATTGAAATGGGACCACACTGCAGGCACCAGCTTTCCAATACAAAAAGAATTATCAAAATTGGTTAACTTAGTACAAAGTTATGCGGTAACAAATATAAAAAAAAAAAAATACAGACGAACTGAATACCTCCTTCTTTTAGGAAGTCGGTAAAAATATAATTAGAACTCGCCCAATATTTATGGTAAATTTTAATTAATCAATTTAAAAAAATTGTATGAACACATACGTTGTGCCGATTTTTTGTTTTCCTTTATCACCTACAATATAATATTTTAAAGTACATTATCATTTTTGATTAAATTTAATGCATACAATACTAGACAACTAATTTTTCAATGCAATTTTTCTCAAGAAAAGTTCAGCAACCTTTATCAAATTGAACAATTCTATATACTCACTGACTGTCATCACTTTTCTTTCTTGACATCTGTGATTGTATGTATAAGGTCTTATCAATTGTACTTTGTGTATAGGTAACTATTATTTGTTCTGTTTACTTAATTGATTTTAAGTGTACATATCCGGAAAACAAAATACAAAAAAAAAAAAAAACTGAATGCGTACAAATGGGACATCATTGTATCGCTTCCTATATTATTTCCAACAAGCTGCTGTTTGAATTATTAATTTACAATAAAATATTCTGTGAGTGAGTGAAACTTAATGTGGGTAATAAGTCTAGAAACTAAAAATAAATCTAAAGCTATTTATAAAATTGAAAAAAAAAAAAAAAAAATAGTAATAAATAATCACTCAATTACAAATGAGTATAATTTAATACATATTTTGTCTCCCTTAAATGATTTGACCTAACAATTAAATTACAAGCAGATTGATAACTTTGAGGTTAAGTTAATTTAATATTGAGAGTATTGATTTCATTCACGAAGAATGATCGAAAGTTATAACATAGGCAAAGATAATTTGATCACTTTTTTAACAATGTTATATTGAGGTCTTCCGAAATTCTTAAGGGGGGAAAACCCTCTGGAATTTTTTTATTTTTTCATTATTAATTTTTTGCCTAAAAATCATTTATCAACCGAAGAAACTATTTTAGTGGTGTTAGCCTCAAATGAAGCCTCAAAAGTCCCCAGATAGTCCTGAAACCCATGGGTTCCGAGCCTACCACAGTACAAAAATGAAAACTTTAAACGAATTTTTCTCGAAACACGTTTTTTTCCGCGCCGTGCAACGTAACTCAAAAACTAATGAAGCTATCGACTTAAAATAAAGTGCAAATTACTCGTTAACTCATTGGTCATTGCATGAACCTAAAAGTTTAATATAATTTTCACAATAAATATTTTTTTTTAACAATTTGTTTATAAAAAAACATTGTGTTTTTTCGTTATTTTGGTCTCTAATTTTTATTTTACACTTTTTTTTTCAAAACTTAGGTTCATGCAATGCGTATAAATATATTTTAATGGAAAAAAAATTCTCCTTTGATTATAAATAATTAACTATACCTGGGCATTGCACGGCGCAAATGCGAGGCATCAACTTTAAACGGCTGTAGAGCCGCCATTTTGTTTTTTTATTACTTCAAAAAAATTGTATTAACACTTCATGATGTCAATAATATCATGTATTTTTCCAAACTTTAATTAATGCTTTCAGTATTCCAAAAAAAAATCTTGAAAAACCCGTCGTCCAGAGGGATTTCCCCCCTTAAGCTGTGTCAAGATTAAGAAATCTGATTTTAATGATCTTATCAAGTCGCTTTAAGAGGGTTTAACCTTCAAATTTTTTGAGCCTTAGATAAACTGCTAACACTTTTCATTCTTTTTTTCCAAAAAACTAATGTTCGTCATAAGTTTGCAAAAGATACAAAATTTTAAATCGAATTTAGAGACCGAAGAAAATTGAACTTTCAAAACTCAAATTAAAATTTGATATCCCAGTCACGTAACCAACAAAAAAGTGTCGTCACTGTCACAATTCGTGGATCATTAAGCTCGTCAAACAGATTAAGTTCTACTCCCTCTTGCCTTCACTACAAAAAAAAAAGTAAAAAAAAAATACAAAAGTAATAAAAGTATATTGTAGTAGTCAACCACGATTCACCTCATTTACGATTGCACAGTATACGACTACGAATCGAGCTTATATGGCACACATTATCGTGGTGCGCCGCGCGAACACATCATATTACTAATCATTTTTGCTCCTATAAAGAACAAAACTAATTTTTTGAACTCGCGAAGATTTTTTTAAGAATTCCTCAGACATCATGTTCTTTTCCTTTTTAAAGTGACCATAATAAAATTTTGGAAAGTCCAAAAAATAATTTAGAATTGCGTCGGAATTATGACGTTAAATAAAAATTTAAGAACAGACAAGCTATGACTGATTTAAAGCATCTGTACTTAAGTTAAATCGTGGCAGTGTAAATTAAGTGTTGTACAAATTAACTCACATCATTTTTGTGAGTAGATATATTTGAGTCAACAATTAATTGACTTAAATAAGTCTGTGTGTCGCTTTTTTCGAGTTGGATAACAAGTTTTTATGTTTGTTAAAAAAAAAATTCCTTGACTAAGAATAAAATTGATCAAAACGGGTAAAGGTGTTTTGTTGTTGACATTTTTTGCAAAAAGGCGTTTCGGTTTCTTTCAACTTATTTATTGAATTCTAAAAATAATAAACAAAAGAAATTATAAAAATCGTGTTGTGTATTAAAAATTGTATGAAAGATACTTTTTGAAATGAAGCTTTTGTTAAAAGTCAATTCGGAGAAAAGGCGAAATAATCAACGTAACAGGAGCCCACAGCCTCCACCAAGAGAACGTATGTGTATTTAGTAATTAAATATTTTTTTAAATTATTTAAACCCCACAAAAAGCTAAAAATAATTCTAAAATCAGTCATTAAGATAATACTTGAAAGCCAATTGTAATCAAGTTTTTGTATACCTAAGGGTGGTTTTATATATGCATACATTATGTATTAATCTACTACCCAGAGGACTTTCTGTATGTAAAGTAAACGAGTTTGCTGGAGATAAAAAAACTAAAAACAATTATTATTATTCATTTATTACTTGTAGTTAAAAATATAAATTTCTAATGTTCTTTTTCCAGTAAATATTGATTGTGATTCATATGCAAGGTTATAAGAAATCTAGCTGTTTTTTTTTAAACATCAATATTGTATATGAAAATAAAAGTCATCCCTGGATTGTTGATAATAATAATAATAAAGAAAATGTTTAATACTCTCACAAAATGATTCATGTTTACAGTCTACATACACACCCAAGTTTACTTAAGTTTTTATTTACTTGACTAAAAAAAAAGGGAGACTTGATCTGACATCAGCAGTTCTTTGTGGTAATAAGTAGTTTTGTCTGCGTTTTTTTAACTTATGATATAGGAACTATTATAGGGCTAGTTAAGGATTTGTAAAAAAATTGAGCTCAAGATTACCATGACACATTCATTACGATGATGTTAAAAAGTTGGGTATCGCAGAATATGCTGGCCCGAATTAAAACCACTTTTGTAATTTCTCACTTTCTTGAAAACAACTCAAGAGATTTTAATAAAAAAATTTACAAAATTCACAATTTTTGTTTTGTTCTTAAGAATGGAGAAAAAATTCTTTTAACGTTTGAAATTTTGTATGCACTAAAATTTATGCTTTATAAAACTATTTTAGCAAATTATCTTACAACTACTGTTCATTTTTGGATATCATAAACATCTATGTATGTAAATGTCTTTTTTTTGATTATGTATTTTAAAAATGTTTGATATTTCTTATCAAATTTCTTATAATAGATATTTAATTAAAATTCTTATATAATATAATTCCGAACAGCCAGTAAGTGCGACACATTAGTGCAATTTATTTTTATTTCAATATGTGCAAAGTTTTTGTGTGTTTACTTATAGTTTTATGTATGTACATATGAAGAATTTATTGAAGTTGATGTTTGTTTTCAAAGGAAGGGGATAATTCCAATATAAATTGCAAAATTTTTAAAATTTACCAGACGACAAATATTTTAACTGGCTTAACCTTTTCAATGCTAATAAATGATTTTGTGGATATGTTAGCCTTAAGCTTGTGGGTTCATGATTGTTTTATGTTTTTCGTGAATTTGTAGTAAGGTCTCTTTTGATTCCTTATTAAATCAAAGATTGTTGCACAACGATCAATATCATTCCTTTTTTAACTAAGAAAACTAAGTTGATATAAGAAAATAAGAGACCTATTCTAAAAAAAAAAAACATTTCTGTAGTTTGGTTTAACTTTTTTTTTAAGAGAAGTCTGTTTGGCGAAAGATGAATCCAGTTGAAATGTATGTAGACGTAGAGTTTATAAAATATGAGATGAATCATCAATCATACCTAAGCAATTATCGCTCAGTGATAAATCAAAAATTATTTAAACAATTCTTTTTAAGTATAAGCTTCTAGATAACACCTTGTTTTAGCTTCTATTCTTATCGGCAGCTGCGTCTTGTTTTTGTAAGGCGTGTAAACGCCAACTGCGGATACGGATAGAAATGCCAAAAAAACACAGCTATAGTCTATGTTTTCATTGAAAGCCTGTATTGTGACAGGATAATTATATTGGTGATCAAAACAAAACCTCCGATTTTCGTTTAGTAATCATGTTTAGTGATCATCAGGCATTAGTTGATTACTTTAGTTAATGAAAATTTAATATTTTTTAAGAATATGAAGAAGAATGCTAAAAGTTGGGTTTTTGGAAAAGTGGATACATATGACGTCATCATCATATCAAACCAAACCCATTCAATTACGTTTTGTAGTTAGGTTCGCAAAGTTGTTTTTAGCAATAAAAACAAACTCGTGTTAAAGTATTGTTTCATGCACCATGCTGTAACATTTTCTGTGCACGCCGTCAAAATTATTCAACAGTTAATGTGAACTGAATATATTTTGTACTTTAACCCTCTGTAGGCGCACCTCTTCTTTGCGAATTTGGTTTATAATTTTTCAATTCGCTAGAACTTCTTTCGGTCTCACTATTTTATAGAGAATCATGTATGAAATTGATGTAGAATTTTCTGAGGAATTCGAATATTATATTCACAATCCCACAAAAATGTATTTTCACCCTTATAAAGACACTTTTTTGTGATCACTTTTTATTTTTGCCCTGCCAAATTCGCAAACGTGTGCTGACAGAGGGTTAAACAGTAAAATGTTTTAAACTCTGCTTTAGGAAGCTTAGATACATATATTTATGGTATAATCGACTGAATGTTACAATATAGGGAAAAAAAAATTTAACAATTTGTCGGTCCTGCAATATTGTATTTTGAGAAAGAAAACGCCAGATTGTTATATAAATATGTATGTATTTTGTGTATGTATTTTGTATTTGGAAATTCCTATATTTGACCTGGGTAACTTGAGAAAAAAAGATCGGCTCTTGCATATTGTTCATACAAGTGATGAGCCCACAATTGAGGACTTGCACTAAAATGGGGCAAGTTCAAATATAACTTTTGGTCGGAAATAAAAAAAAGTCATTCATTATTTTTTCACAAACGTTTAAAAATTACGTTTCTTTTAACCCTCTGTAGGCCCACCTCTTTTTTGTGACGTGATAGGCACACGGGTGCGAATTTGATTTATACTTTTTCATGTCGCTAGAACTTTTTTCGGTCACAATATTTTATAGAGAATCAAGTATGAAATTGATGTAGAATATTACGAGGAATTCGAATATTGTATTCACAATTCCGAAAAAAAATATTTTCACCCTTATAAAGATACTTTTTTGTGACCACTTTTTTGAAAAATCGTAGTTTTTTTATTTTTGTCCTGCCAAATTCGCACCCGTGTACCGACAGAGGGTTAATGAGGTTAAATAAAACATATTAGTAATAACTGCTATTTTTATTTTTTTAGTGCTCTCCAAATCTCATTTACACTATAGATTAAGAAAAATATTTTCAGTGTGCTTAAGAAATTGCATATTTTCCAGTACAGGAAAGAATTAATTTAATCAATTTATTATTTGCATTCTGATTCTGATCAAAAAACTTGTGTTATGAAATGTTTGCCAAAACTTAATTAACTGTTTTATCTTTGTCTTCTTTACAGGTATCACAAATAATCGTCACACAGCCACTGCAACCTCAATTCAAACAATATCAACATCAACTAAAATCCTATTTGCATTTGTACTGATTGTTCTTATAATAATTGGATTTATAGCCTACTTAGAATTACGTCATAACAGAAGAAATGATGATAAAAGGGAAATTCTATTTGGAAATAACTACGACACAGGCACATGTAAGTTTAAAAATTAAAAAAATATTCTTCAAAAGAATTGAAGCCAAATTGTTAGTAAATATATTTTGTGGCAGCACTGTTTTTATTCACATACCTACTTTCAAATGAAAATTACAAATTTTTGCAATTAAAATATTATTTTAAGTATCTCAGTTCCGAACTTAGGAAATGGACATCTTGTAGTCGATAGAGAACAATGGGGTACATCGGAGCAAGCTAAAAACCTAACACATCCTTTACGCCATCCAATTCCTTATGTGATGATAACGCACGTTGGTGTGCAATCAACTCCATGCTTTACCATTTACAAATGTTCCATAAAAATGAGAACCCTTCAAGATTCCTCAATTGCCGAAAAAGGATTGCCTGATATCTCTTCTAATTTCTATGTAAGTTTTCATTAGAAACAATTTGGGACATGAGAAATCTATAATGTCTTTTTGCATTCTATTTAAGGTTGGTAACGATGGAAACATTTACGTTGGACGGGGCTGGGACTATGCCAATACATATGCCAATAATTCACTATCAGTCACCTTCATGGGTGATTATATTCGTCATATTCCAGATGAGAAACAAATCGATGCCGTAAGGTATCTACTTGCATATGGAATAACCAATAAGCACTTGGCAATCGATTATAAATTGGTGGCACAAAATCAGGTAAAAATTCATATAGAAATCAGAGAGAAAATTTAAATTTACTGACGTAAATAATTTCATTTCAAATTCTATTCATTAGACAAAATCAACACGAAGCCCTGGTTTAAATGTTTATAAGGAGATAATCAAATTTCCACACTGGTATCCATGCGGAATGGATGGCAATCCGGGTTGTGGAGTTGAACTTGGTATGTCAGGGACTTGGAATGGTACAATGTAGAGAAACCTTGATTATACAATGAGTTTATTATATAAATGTCATTGAATAAATTTTAAACGTGATTATAATTTGTAAATATTAGAATAAGTTTTAAAAAATAATTGAATGTATTTTTTTTTTTTTTGTTAAAAATTCATTGTATGAAATATTATTGAAATGCCCATATTTCTTAATTAAACAATTTGAATAATTTAGAGTTCAGAAAAATTATTTCTAAAGTAAGCTTTTATTAATTTATATAAAAGGCAGTTTCTTATTAAAACCCCAAACGACTGATCCTAAGCATACACAATATTATGATTTTTATTTGTATTATTTTTAAGTATTGTTAGAAGTAAGGAACAAAAAAAAATAAACATTTTATAAACAAACCAAATGGATGTTGTATTTTATTTAAATATACATAACACTTTTTAAAAATTAAAAAGGTTACGATTTTGAATTCAACAGTACATTTAGTAAACGTTTTAACCCTTTAAAATTGATCAAAAAGTCAAAAAAAAATGGTTAATGCCGGAAATGGAACCTGACTGTCAGTCGAGCACCTTACCCTTACACGGTGATCTTGAAGAAGACGCGGCAGGTTTAACAAAAATGGACCCCAAAAGTGATGATTCACGATTGTTCGGACTGATTTCAGGATTCTAAATATGTAAATTTCAAAATCGTACCTGATTCCTTTTTTGAGTTATAAGCATTTTTGTTTACACGGGAGGGCATTTTAACTTAGAATGGGGAAAAAATTGTCAAAAAAAACATCGAAAAAAGACATTTTGGTTTTGTATATGTTTTTCGAAAGCTATAATATTGTTCTTGAACTAAGTTTTTTAATTTAAGTTGGTTGAACAAATATGTTCTGAGAAATTTAATTTCAAAAACATAATTTTAGAAAATTTTTTTTTTTTCCATATTTTTTTAAATAAAAGGTTTTTTACATAATTCAATGGTATTATAAATTTCTAGTCGAAAACAAAAAAACCACATGCTTATAAGTATTTTAGTTTTTGAGATTGGAGGAAAAATGTATCGCATCCCCAGAATTTTTTTTTTTTTCATCCTAGGCTATTGATTATGTCATTCAGAAAGGAACTAAGACGTTCACGGGTTTGTATTGCAGGAATCGTTCAATGGGTTATAAGAGAAGATAAAACCGCGGAGTGCTATTAAATGAGAGAGTGGAAATTGAAGATAAGGGTGGAATAGCCCCTTTTTTGGTTTTTTCAATATATCTCATAGGCCGAGCAAAATTTTGATATATTGCATTTAAAACTTTTGTACAGAATTAAATTCCCTATAAGAATAATGTTTTTTAAAAATTGAAACAGCCGAAACAATGATGAAAAAAATATCAAAAAATTCGTTTTTTTTTAGTTTTTTTGCCCTTTTTTTTTTATTTTTGACCTATGGCGGTACCCACTGTGCATTGGTTCGAAAAGCGAAAATTTGCAAACGCATTTTTGTATAGTTTTCCGGACTGTTTTGCAAAAATTTGAAGTAAACCAGACCGAAATGCAATGCTGAAACCTCGATTTTGCAGCTGGACTAGTTTTCTACAAAATCGGGAATGTAAGCGATTCGTTTCGGTTTAGGTTATTTCAAAATCTGCAAAAAAAAATTTAAATTTTGCAAAACGCTAAAATCCTTGTTAAATTCAACCCATCGAAATAGGTAAACGTTGACTTTAAAGTAAGATTCTGGATTTGAAATTCTTATTTAATTACTTCTGTCAACTCATCAAAAGAGCGCTTCGTTATGTTCCTGCTTTTATTTCTGAAAACATGTGGCACTTCCATGAGACATGTCTTATGAAAAATTTCAAATGAGACATTTCTCATGAGACACGTCCAATGACGAATGTCTTATGATAAATGTCTCGAGATAAATGTCTCGAGATAAATGTCTCGAGATAAATGCCTCATGATAAATTTCGCATGATACATGTCTCATGATAAATGTCTCGAGATAAATGTCTCGAGATAAATGTCTCATTATAAATGTAATGTAATGTAATCTCATGATGAATGTCTCATTTATCTATCGACATTTATCGATCCCCATTTATCTATCCACATTTATCTATCGACATTTATCTATCGACATTTATCGATCCCCATTTATCTATCCACATTTTTATCTATCCACATTTATCTATCGACATTTATCGATCCCCATTTATATATCCACATTTATCTATCCACATTTATCTATCGACATTTATCGATCCACATTTATCTATCCACATTCATCTATCCACATTTATCTATCCACATTTATCTATCCACATTTATCTATCCACATTTATCTATCGACATTTATCTATCCACATTTATCGATCCCCATTTATATATCCACATTTATCTATCGACATTTATCGATCCCCATTTATATATCCATATTTATCTATCCACATTTATCTATCGACATTTATCGATCCTCATTTATCTATCCACATTTATCTATCGACATTTATCTATCGACATTTATCGATCCCCATTTATCTATCCACATTTATCTATCGACATTTATCGATCCCCATTTATATATCCACATTTATCTATCCGCATTTATCTATCGACATTTATCTATCCACATTTATCTATCCACATTTATCTATCCACATTTATCGATCCACATTTATCTATCGACATTTATCGATCCACATTTATCTATCCACATTTATCGATCCACATTTATCTATCCACATTTATAGATTCCCATTTATCTATCGACATTTATCTATCGACATTTATCTATCGACATTTATCTATCCACATTTATCCATCCACATTAATCGATCCACATTTATCTATCCACATTTATCGATCCACATTTATCTATCCACATTTATCGATCCACATTTATCTATCCACATTTATCGATTCAAATTAATCCATCGACATTTATCTATCGACATTTATCTATCCACATTTATCTATCCACATTTATCTATCGACATTTATCTATCCACATTTATCGATCCACATTTATCTATCGACATTTATCTATCCACATTTATCTATCCACATTTATCTATCCACATTTATCGATCCACATTTATCTATCGACATTTATCGATCCACATTTATCTATCCACATTAATCGATCCACATCTATCTATCCACATTTATCGATCCACATTTATCTATCCACATTTATCGATCCACATTTATCTATCCACATTTATCTATCGACATTTATCTATCCACATTTATCGATTCCCATTTATCTATCGACATTTATCTATCCACATTTATCGATCCACATTTATCTATCCACATTTATCTATCCACATTTATCTATCGACATTTATCTATCGACATTTATCTATCCACATTTATCCATCCACATTAATCGATCCACATTTATCTATCCACATTAATCGATCCACATCTATCTATCCACATTTATCGATCCACATTTATCTATCCACATTTATCGATCCACATTTATCTATCCACATTTATCTATCGACATTTATCTATCCACATTTATCGATTCCCATTTATCTATCGACATTTATCTATCCACATTTATCGATCCACATTTATCTATCCACATTTATCTATCCACATTTATCCATCCACATTTATCTATCCACATTTATCTATCGACATTTATCGATCGACATTTATCGATCCACATTTATCTATCCACATTTATCCATAGACATTTATCGATCGACATTTATCGATCCACATTTATCTATCCACATTTATCCATAGACATTTATCGATCCACATTTATCTATCCACATTTATCGATCCCCATTTATCTATCCACATTTATCTATCGACATTTATCGATCGACATTTATCGATCCACATTTATCTATCCACATTTATCCATAGACATTTATCGATCCACATTTATCTATCCACATTTATCGATCCACATTTATCTATCGACATTTATCTATCCACATTTATCGATTCCCATTTATCTATCGACATTTATCTATCCACATTTATCGATCCACATTTATCTATCCACATTTATCTATCCACATTTATCCATCCACATTTATCTATCGACATTTATCGATCCACATTTATCTATCCACATTTATCTATCCACATTTATCTATCCACATTTATCTATCGACATTTATCTATCCACATTTATCGATTCCCATTTATCTATCGACATTTATCTATCCACATTTATCGATCCACATTTATCTATCCACATTTATCTATCCACATTTATCTATCCACATTTATCGATCCCCATTTATCTATCCACATTTATCTATCGACATTTATCGATCGACATTTATCGATCCACATTTATCTATCCACATTTATCTATCGACATTTATCGATCCACATTTATCTATCCACATTTATCTATCCACATTTATCTATCCACATTTATCGATCCACATTTATCTATCGACATTTATCGATCCACATTTATCTATCCACATTAATCTATCCACATTTATCGATCCACATTTATCTATCCACATTTATCTATCCACATTTATCTATCCACATTTATCGATCCACATTTATCTATCGACATTTATCGATCCACATTTATCTATCCACATTAATCTATCCACATTTATCGATCCACATTTATCTATCCACATTTATCGATCCACATTTATCTATCCACATTTATCTATCGACATTTATCTATCCACATTTATCGATTCCCATTTATCTATCGACATTTATCTATCCACATTTATCGATCCACATTTATCTATCCACATTTATCTATCCACATTTATCTATCCACATTTATCGATCCCCATTTATCTATCCACATTTATCTATCCACATTTATCGATCGACATTTATCGATCCACATTTATCTATCCACATTTATCCATAGACATTTATCGATCCACATTTATCTATCGACATTTATCGATCCACATTTATCGATCCACATTTATCTATCGACATTTATCTATCCACATTTATCGATTCCCATTTATCTATCGACATTTATCTATCCACATTTATCGATCCACATTTATCTATCCACATTTATCTATCCACATTTATCCATCCACATTTATCTATCGACATTTATCGATCCACATTTATCTATCCACATTTATCTATCCACATTTATCCATCCACATTTATCTATCGACATTTATCGATCCACATTTATCTATCCCCATTTATCTATCCACATTTATCGATCCACATTTATCTATCCACATTTGTCGATCCACATTTATCTATCGATCCACATTTATCTATCGATCCACATTTGTCGATCCACATTTATCTATCGATCCACGGAAAAAGTAAAATTTATGATCCACATTTATGTCGATAGATAAATGTGGATAGATAAATGTGGATCGATAAATGTGGATCGATAAATGTGGATAGATAAATGTGGATAGATAAATGTCGATAGATAAATGTCGATGGATAAATGGGAATCGATAAATGTGGATAGATAAATGTGGATCGATAAATGTGGATAGATAAATGTGGATCGATAAATGTGGATAGATAAATGTGGATCGATTAATGTGGATGGAAAAATGTGGATAGATAAATGTCGATAGATAAATGTCGATAGATAAATGGGAATCGATAAATGTGGATAGATAAATGTGGATCGATAAATGTCGATGGATAAATGTGGATAGATAAATGTGGATCGATAAATGTGGATCGATAAATGTGGATAGATAAATGTGGATAGATAAATGTGGATCGATAAATGTGGATAGATAAATGTGGATAGATAAATGTGGATAGATAAATGTGGATAGATAAATGTGGATAGATAAATGTCGATAGATAAATGTGGATAGATAAATGTGGATAGATAAATGGGGATCGATAAATGTCGATAGATAAATGTCGATAGATAAATGTGGATAGATAAATGTCGATGGATAAATGTAGATAGATAAATGTGGATAGATAAATGTCGATAGATAAATGTCTCTAGATAAATGTTGATAGATAAATGTGGATGGATAAATATGGGGATCGATAAATGTCGATAGATAAATGTGGATAGATAAATGGGGATCGATAAATGTCGATAGATAAATGTGGATAGATAATTGGGGATCGATAAATGTGGATAGATAAATGTGGATAGATAAATGTGGATAGATAAATGGGGATCGATAAATGTCGATAGATAAATGTCGATAGATAAATGTGGATCGATAAATGTCGATAGATAAATGTGGATCGATAAATGTCGATAGATAAATGGGGATCGATAAATGTGGATAGATAAATGTGGATCGATAAATGTGGATAGATAAATGTGGATAGATAAATGTGGATCGATAAATGTGAATAGATAAATGTGGATCGATAAATGTGGATAGATAAATGTGGATCGATAAATGTGGATAGATAAATGTGGATCGATTAATGTGGATGGAAAAATGTGGATAGATAAATGTCGATAGATAAATGTCGATAGATAAATGGGAATCGATAAATGTGGATAGATAAATGTGGATCGATAAATGTCGATGGATAAATGTGGATAGATAAATGTGGATCGATAAATGTGGATCGATAAATGTGGATAGATAAATGTGGATAGATAAATGTGGATCGATAAATGTGGATAGATAAATGTGGATAGATAAATGTGGATAGATAAATGTGGATAGATAAATGTGGATAGATAAATGTCGATAGATAAATGTGGATAGATAAATGTGGATAGATAAATGGGGATCGATAAATGTCGATAGATAAATGTCGATAGATAAATGTGGATAGATAAATGTCGATGGATAAATGTAGATAGATAAATGTGGATAGATAAATGTCGATAGATAAATGTCTCTAGATAAATGTTGATAGATAAATGTGGATGGATAAATATGGGGATCGATAAATGTCGATGGATAAATGTGGATAGATAAATGTGGATCGATAAATGTGAATAGATAAATGTGGATCGATAAATGTGGATAGATAAATGTGGATAGATAAATGTCGATAGATAAATGTGGATAGATAAATGTCGATAGATAAATGTGGATAGATAAATGTGGATAGATAAATGGGGATCGATAAATGTCGATAGATAAATGTCGATAGATAAATGTGGATAGATAAATGTCGATAGATAAATGTCGATGGATAAATGTAGATGGATAAATGTGGATAGATAAATGTCGATAGATATATGTCGATAGATAAATGTCGATAGATAAATGTGGATAGATAAATATGGGGATCGATAAATGTCGATAGATAAATGTGGATAGATAAATGGGGATCGATAAATGTCGATAGATAAATGTCGATAGATAAATGTCGATAGATAAATGTCGATAGATAAATGTGGATAGATAAATATGGGGATCGATAAATGTCGATAGATAAATGTGGATAGATAAATGGGGATCGATAAATGTCGATAGATAAATGTGGATAGATAAATGGGGATCGATAAATGTGGATAGATAAATGTGGATAGATAAATGGGGATCGATAAATGTCGATAGATAAATGTGGATCGATAAATGTGGATCGATAAATGTGGATAGATAAATGGGGATCGATAAATGTCGATAGATAAATGTCGATAGATAAATGTGGATAGATAAATGTGGATAGATAAATGTGAATAGATAAATGTCGATAGATAAATGAGACATTTATCGTGAGACATTTATCGTGAGACATTTATCGAGAGACATTTATCGTGAGACATTTATTTGGCTTGGGTAACTATTTCAACAATTCATATTTTAGAAAATTTCAGGAACAAAATTCAATGGCGGAAAGTTCTACAATAAATAACATTCGTACAATATACGAAAAGAGCTGTACAATGTACGAATGAATCAAAAAAGCATTAGTAAATACTACAAATTATTCGTACAATGTACGAATGGGAATATAAATCTACTAATAGTATTCGTACAATGTACGCTTGATTTTCTACGAATACTAATAAAATATTCGTAAAAGTACTAATATACGTTCATTTTACTAATAATATTCGTGGCTGAAAACCACGAATAAAATTCGTAGAATTTACGCAGTTATGAGTAATATTTACACATGAAATTTTTTGAGTGTACCAATAGCTGACTGTCGATGTTAACTCGTCGACGACCACAGCCAAACTGAATATTGTGAGTGGTGTATGGCCCTATTTATAGCAAAATATGATCCTCCCGCAGAAATATTTAATTCTATTTACTTCTTTGTTTTTGTTTCGTAGTAGGTACACTCCGCCCCTGGGTTTTAAGTTTTTTTTTTTTTCTTGATAGACAAAGTCAGATTGGTAGGGTTTCAGAGCCATCCGTTGCTAGTTTTGTGTGGCATGATTCTGGAAGTTGGACCCTCCAGAAACTTTTTTAATTATAAAGATTAATTACGAGTAAAAAAATTTTAAACTAAGTAATAAAGTAGGTACGATAATCGGAAGTAGGCTAAAATTGATTTGGGGTAATTCGACTTCCCAATACCCCTCCTCTATTAATCAAGTTTTATTTGAGGTTTATAGATTTATGTGAATTTTTTTTATAAACGTCTTGTGCTCTGGTCTCATGGGGGCCCCTATAATTCGGGGGCCCTGTTACATTGATACAGCTGATACAGCAGCAGCTACGCCTCTGCATTTCAATTTACCTTTCAATTTATTAAATTTATTATGTGGAATCTTGGTATTTGGATTCAGCACGAAGGACCATGAAGAGTTTGTAAAAAAATCAGATAAGAAAAGCGATATCTTCCCTAGATCCAAATTTTTGGTTTGAGACTTTATTGGTTATGGTTCAACAGATTAAAGTATTTTTTTTTTAAATAAAAAGTCACAGCAGTCTAACCTAAAAAAAAGAGGCTTGGAAAAAAAGGTGTTGAAATAGTAATACAAACTAATTTAATTCAAATAACTTCTATTTTATTCTGTTTATAACACACTGATATTTTCTGTCATAATAGTGATGAAACAAATTTAATTCTACAAATAAGATAAAAAAAAGACTGTTAATCAAATACTGAGAATTGGCATTCCTGTTTTAAAAATACTAACGTACACGTTTGACGTATCCACATCCTCTTTTTTATAGACTTTACACTCAAAACAAACGAGCTGTTTTTTTTACTTAATAAATATTCTAAAAAAAGTGTACAAGTAAAATTTAAAAAATTCTTCCAAGACGGTTTTTTTTAAAACTGTAGGCATCCAATTCCAACCCAAAAAAAAAAAATGCATGCCCTGACTAAACCCCTAATTCTAGAAAAATGGTTTATACCTTTTTGAAAACGGTTTTTAATGTAGACCAAGAGGGTTAAATTTTTTTCTCATTTGAAGTAGGTATATGTTGACTTATGATTCCATTTTTTTTAACCTCTTCAAATATATTAACTTTAAGGCTATATCTAAAAAAATGGCCACATAAGTCAACATAATATATGTGTTGAATAAATATTAAATACCATATTCTTATTTCAGTAAGAACTGGTGCAAATTATTTAATTAACTTCTCTCAGCAATCACTTTCATGTCAATCAATTAAACCATTTAAATACAATTATAGTTTAAGCCGACTAATAAAATGATCTACTCAGTTTTAAAATCGTTTGCTCATCGATTGAATACAGAAGTTAATTAACTGTTTTGTTGTATTACAATGATTTTGTTGTGTGGCCAAACAATTATTTTTTTTTAAACTAAATTAAAGGAATTGTGAAGCATTTATAACAATTCTCAATGTGAATTATTTGTATGAATAAAGGAGACTTGATTTTAATTATGTATTTAACAAAAGTCGCTCATAAAAGTCACGTATTACCTAACAAAACCACAGAAAATTAAAAAAAAAAAAAAATTGTGAAGCCAAGTTTCATTTGGTTTATTTTTATATTTGAAAAAAATGTTTTGCATACAAATATTTGCACGCTGATGCCAATGGTGTTTATTTGATATGCTCATGACAAAACGCATGTGCTTATTGACTTAAAGGCCAAATTTTGCACTAGAAACAGGCGACAAAGATTTATGCAGATAGTTTTTATATAAAAAAAATGCGGTTTGAATACGTTCATTTATATCTCAATTATTAAGTTAAAACATAAAATACAAAGTAATAGTTTTTCATATAGAGGTCTTACAATTTGTAAGTTTATTGAACTCTTTCAAAAAAGTACCTTTATAGGACTGTTATTCCAATTTTAGAAAATTAAATTAAACTGTGCTTTTTCACATAAGCTCAGTGTGGACTTATTTCCCACTAAAGAGGATGAAAGTAATAAATAAAATTCTTATAAAAGAACAAAACTGTATCGGAAGAAAAACACAGTAAGATTAGCATCTTATAGAGATGACTACTTTCAAAAATTGGTTTCGAAAATTTCCATAGAACCTTTAACTTATAAATATTTATGTATTTAAAAAAATTATAATACTTTAATTAACACAAATTCGTAATCGAATTGTGACACATGAATGTGAGTAAGTTTAAGCTTTATCTTTAAGTTGACGTAAACGCCTCTGTTTCTGTTTTCTGTACCACCATCATAATCATCATCATGCCAGAATCGCATGCTGATACCGATATACAAAATGCAACCTTATATTAACTTTGTTAACTTCGCAGCTGGATAAACTTGTTGCGGCACATGTTGGCAATAATTATAAATATCACGAAGCCGGTAAAAGCGCGCATATTAATTATAATTTTTTCCACTGATATCTAGGGGCGAATGAACGAAAAAACAGAGCTTTTTTTGTTTTTGCGAAAAAAGTAATAAGGTGAGACATCGATTTCGATTTATTTATCGTTCGGAAGCAATATTAAAGTCTGGAAGAAAGAAAATTATAATGAAATTGAATAAAGAATTAATTAAGCAATTGCGGTTAGTTAGTTATTTATTCATTTAGGCAAAGTATCTAATATTTAGTCAAGATTTTTAAGAATCACGATTTAAGGTTTGGAAGAAGTTGTTAAGTTGAGGCAGGTTAAATTTTTTATTAAAAAATGAACGAAGTATAGAGAAAAAATAATATTCTTGTTCATAAGGTAGTTAAACATGTAAATTTATCCCTATAAGTGAATAAGCAGTGAATCACTTTTAGGTAGAGTTACGTAAGAACGTAAGTACATATATGTATGTATGTATGTATGTATGTTTATATGGACATAAAGATGTTTCTGGGAACTTGTATCCTCTCAATTGATAAATAAATAAAAATATAAGCTTTTAAAATGTCTAAAAAATATCCAGGATTTATATATATTTTTTTTATTGTTTTGGTTTTATGAAGTCATCATATCTATACTGAAAAAAACGAATTAATAAAACAAGTAAATGAGGAAACATAACCATAGAATTGTATTGGTTTTCAGGCAATATTCGTTTTAAAAACAAAGGGAGACGGACAGAATCCCGAAATCCAAAATCCAGAAAGACCAAAATCCAGAAAACCCTAAATCCCGAAAACCCCAAATCCCGAAAACCCAAAATCCCGAAAACCCAAGATCCCGAAAACCCAAAATCCCGAAAACCCAGAATCCCGAAAACCCAAAATCCCGAAAACCCAGAATCCCGAAAAACCAAAATCCCGAAAACCCAAAATCCAGAAAGGCCAAAATCCCGAAAAAAAAACAGAAAAAATAAAAAACTCTTCAAAACTGTGTTTCACTGAAATTTTAACTTAAACATAAAATTAAAACCAATTAAAAACAATTATTATAAGTTAAATATTAAAACTCATAATTCTTGTGATTTTAGTTCAACGATTTTCCAACTTAACTCAATCATTACAAAACACTGCTGAAATCACAATACCTAAGAACTTGAAATCATGTAAAAAGAGATATTAACGGAATCATAAACTTATATTGTTTTTTACGTAATAACACCTTAATTTCACACTTAGTACCTATTGTTTTGGAAACCGAAATCCCGAAAAATTATATAAAATGAAAAATTTGCGCAAATTTTTCATTTTATATAATTTTTCGGGATTTCGGGATCCCATTCGGGATTTTGGGTTTTCGGGATTCTGGGTTTTCGGGATTCTGGGTTTTCGGGATTTTGGGTTTTCGGGATTTTGGGTTTTCGGGATTCTGGGTTTTCGGGATTTTGGGTTTTCGGGATTTTGGGTTTTCGGGATTTTGGGTTTTCGGGATTTGGGGTTTTCGGGATTTTGGGTTTTCGGGATTTCGGTTTTCGGAATTTTGTCCCCAATCCAAAAACAAACTGTCAGAAAAAAATCTGGGATAGAAGAGATTAGAGCAGCACAAGTTTGTAAATACTGCCAGAAAAAGAAAGAACAGAAAAGTTAAATTTCGTATTTAGCAAGATTGACAGTTGTCTAAATCATTTGCAAAATTTCAAATTCAAAAATCATTTCTTTAAATGATTTCTTGCTAAAATAAATGATTTTCTAGCACTTTTAATATTCCCGTAATTTTTTTTTTAAGAAATTCACTTTTTTTTTTATATTATTTTCTTTTATTTTTGTCACAATCAAACAAACAGCTGACAATTGACACTTTTCACTCACTTGCTCTACCCTAAAAGTAGAAGCAGATAAACTTGAAATTTTCTGTGCTGAAAAGCTTCATGAAGCATAAAATGACAGATTATAGAACTAGTTGGGGCGAGTTTTTTCTCATGAAACACAAAAACTTGTACTTTTCGGATCTTTTCTGTTCTTTTCTGGGCGGATCAAATTCATTAAACAGACCTAATAATGTAAATTCAAACACCGATGTTACAGTTCGAAAAACAAACAGTTATCAGACTTTGGAATGACTTCAAGCCCAAAAAAAAAGTTTTAAGAGGTAGCCCAAACTTTTCTCAATCCACTTGAAAATCTTTAAAAAGGGTTCCTATTAACCAAAATAGAAAAGTTATTTTTCACATAAATGGCTGTAACGATTTTGATGAAAAAAAAACTGTGGGTTATTTGAACCATTTTAACAGTACCTGTCATAGAATCGTTTTCTTGATTTCTGACTTTCTTCTAACTGACTGAACTGATTTTAACGATTTTTTTTACAAAAAAGCGTTTAAGAAGCTGTACCGAGGAATTTTTTTTTTGTAATACATATAAGAAACCATTTGAAAACAAACTGTTTTAACGATTGTTACAAAATTTCTTAAAATTAAATGGCATTCAATCAAACTCTTATTTTTCTTTTTTTTTATTTCTTTTAAAATTTGCTTTATTTTTTATTTAGTAAGAACGTGACGTGTGACCCAGTCATGCATTTTATTTTTGTTTTGTATTGAGAATACTTAAAAAAACAAACCCTGATTACAAAGAATCAGATAAATCTAAAGGGATCAACTGAAACCCTTCTTTAATAAATTTATCAATGTAACCCTTACTGTGAAAAGGACCTCCTTCATAGTAAAAATAAACGACCAGAAAAGGTAAGCTGCTTATTATTATCTATCTAACAAAAGAAAAATATTCTTTACAAAAAAATATTGCGCATACGCCCGAGTGACCGACTCTGTTTCAACTTTGTAACAACAATTTTTTGGCTTCTTTATTGAGTGATCTATGCTATTTTGGATTGCTGACGTCATTTTAAGGACAATTTAAATGAATTCAGGTAAAAAGGAGTTTAAACAGTTTTGTATAAAACGTGGAAGATTCGCGGCCAAGAATGATTTTAATGAACTAATGAAACGTATTTTTGTTTCTTAAAAGTTTATATTGATTTTCTAAATATTTTAGTCTATGAAGTGTAAAAGTAAATTATTCTATATCATTTTCTTTGAGTCTGAAGAACTTAACCTTGAAAATCCGACCAATAAAGCTCAAGTTACTAGCTTTTTAAGCCTACAATTTCGAATTTTTTTGAAATAATTAATTCCTAATTTTACTTTTTTTTGCAACGCGCTTAGAACGTGTACCTATTATACAAAATTTTCAAGTTATTGAAATGTTGTCAGAAACAAAAATGCAACGAAAAAATACCAAGCAAATATTTTAAAGAATTTATTGTGTTTAATATCTTGTTTAGACATTTTTACAACATTTTTTTAGCTCCATTTAGTAGTTCCATGGAATCGAAACCCATGTCAAATGAGAGATGCAAATTGCTCATACCAATAGTTATTAGATTTTATTTTATGAGTTCCCACATTTTTTCGTAAAGGTATTTCTTTTTTATGTTTACTTTTTAATTAACATTTTTGCACCTTTTGTTCTATAGCTCAACGAGAAAATATTTCTTTTTTTCTCAAAAACTTGAAATGCATTAAAAAAAACATTAAAACTATTTTTTAGTTTTTAAAATTTTGGAAAAGACTGAATGGTACAAAAAAGCTAAAATTTTCAAAATACCAAATGTCACCATTGGAAAAAATCAACATTCCAATTTTACCACCTTAACAAACGCAATGAACACCAATTTCAATGCAAATTTATATATGAAAGTGAAGTTAAAAATAAATATTTTTTATAGCCAGACAAAAACGAATTCTCAACCTGTCGTCATCAAACGCGTCCATATTAAACGAGAACAAGCTAATCCAAAAACTCCCAACAACATTCTCTTCTCTATTTTTTGATTAAACATTTTATTTAAGATACCTGTTCACCTGGTTCAAGTCGATCGATGTACAAAGTCAACAGCTTTATAATTTTTATATATTTCACCTGCATATCTTTTGTGACGAGCTGGAAAAAAAGCTCATCGTATAACACGAACATTATTACATTATTGATGCCAAAGTGCGAGTTTTTTAAGCTTTTTGTTTTATACTTTTGTGTTACTCTTCATACAAAAATCTTTAAATGCAAGCGATTTTTACGCTCATATTTTGTTTGGTAGATTAATACGAATTTAGTTGATCGTGACAAACCGCTGAGTAACACGCAAGTTGAAGTGATGCATCTTAAAACATTTCCATAGTTTAAACAAAAATAATATAAATAAAAAAGCTTTTCTTGTGATAAAAGCTTTAAAATAATTCAAAGATTAACAATCTTGTTATTTTCCTAAATTACATGAGATTAAAAACCAATTTTATTCGTTTTCTTTCTCTTCATTCAGAAAGTATCTGGAATTTCCAAATGAAGTAGAAAACTAGGGAGATAAGTGTCACACCGGTAGAAAATAAAAAACAAAACAAAAACCAATAAAACTGTGCTATCGAAAATTTTTGTTTAGAGACGAATTTTTGTTTATAAAGTTTAACCTTGACTAAGCTATTGATTCATTCGGATTTGGTCTTTTAGACAGAAAACTGCTAACGAACTTTGAGTCCGCCCATCAGAAAGTCTTATCAGTCGATTAGGTTAGATTTTGTTATAGGTACATGATGTTTGTATTCAAGTAATGTTTAAGTGTGTGAGTGATTAAGTAAAAAATGACCAAAAAACTATATGCAAGTGAAATGAACATACCACATCAATCTGATAGTGGTAACTCATCACATAATCATCATCACAATCATAAAATGTCAAATCCCGAACTTTGTGCAACTATCAATATAGAAAATGTTATAAAAATCAATCAAGATGGAACTCTACAATCAACAACAAAAGTAAATGAAATCAATAATAAACAATCATCATCCCTTGAATCACCTACCCCATCGTTACGCAGTACAAGTATATCAATTTCATCGATAGAATCCGATGCGTTATCAAGTATTATCGATTCCGATGTCGATGAGTATGAGGATACCAAAACTGGGTGTATGTTGAAAAAACTCGGTCAACAAACTGCAAATCCCCCGCCACTTGATATCAATCAAGTACTAAATAAAAATTCTGAAATTGGTGTACTGATAAGTCAACAAATTGAACGTGATGTTGTTGGTAGTTCGACATCGACGTCGAATGGTCCTCAAGTTGCTAGTTTATCGATAGATAATTCAACAGATGTGACGTTTGGTAGTAAAAGATATTTACATGGACCTGTTACAATTCAGCAGATATTGGTTGAAAAACCGAATGGACAAAATTTTGGAAGAACTAATCCGGCGTTTGAATGTTCTAATGGCCGAACGGATAATAATAACAAGCCGAGAATACCATCAGAATGTGGTGAGTTTTTTTGCAAAGTTATAATTAGAATTGTTATCAGGCAACTTTTTAGGAATAACAACAAAGTATTTCTTTGTTGTGCATTTTTGTTGATTTATATTTTATAGCGTAGGTCAAGTTATCGTTTAAAGTGCTTTAATATAGTTCAAGTGTTTGATAAAATACAAAACAATTTTTGAAAGTCTAGCGCTTCTGGAGGGTAGTGAATGATAAGAAGTGATAGCTTAATTAGTCAAGTTATATGTTAACTTCAAGGCTTCAATAGAAACTTGTTTTTGGCAGAAATGACCAGTTTTGAAATTTTAACCTTTGAAATCAGAAATGAAAGACATCTTCTTATCAAAATTAACAAAAAATGAGGTCTTCAAACTAGATTAGTGGAATTCAGAGTTGAAAATATTAATAATGCCAAAACTAGTTTAAAGGCCAGTCAATTAAAGTGCCTGATATTGGAAACTTAAATGTCACTAAAATGTGCACTACATCACCCTTCTTGAACTTAAGTGGTGTAGTTAACCTGTTAGTTGGTTAAAAAATAATCAACTTTAGGTTAGCTTGATTCAAGATAGTGACACATATGCTTACAATGATCACTCTTGTAGAAAATGATACTTAATAGTCTGATATAGCAGACATCACTTAACCACAATCTGTGATATCAAACGTCACTTAACCACAATATGAATCACTCAAACATCAGTTAAACATCACTAATAAGTGACTTACGGAAATTGGATCTCACTATCTCTTCTTGAATTCGAAACAAAAAGCGATTTCTATTAGATTTTTCCTGTAGGCTTTAAGGTTCTGAAATATCTAAGTGAATCGTATTAACGGTTTTTAAATTTGCTAGCTGAAGCTTATTTCATTAGAGTAAATCTTACTTAATTTTGTACAATTCAATTGGTTGGAAAATCAGGTATTCATTCAATGATTTTTTATCGATTTAAACCACCTTATCGCCTTAACCACCTTTTTTGTTTGGGTTCATGTAACTTTTATATTTTATGTTTTTACGTTCATTTCCAAGTAAAACTTTTTTTTAAGAACATCAATTTAGTAAGGAAAACCACTTAAGATTAGGGGTCTATTAAAGCGTTTTAAAATTATTTTTTAAAAATTGTTGTAGCTTGCATGATTGCTGAAAATAAGACAAAATACGTTGTACAGATTTTTTCATTCAAAAAGGAATGCTTTCCTCAATTTTTCAACGCTTTAAGCTAAATTCTCATACAAAATTAGCTAAAATATTTCTACCACCTCCAAAGAAACGGGACTACTGAAAAATATATACAAAATAAACAGAGCTAATATTTACGTGTCATAATAGTTCTGTTTGGATACTGCCTAAAACAGAAACAGTTGAACTTTTTTTCAACATTTGTAACCCAATTCCTGTTTGGATACTTTACAATTGTGTAGTTTTTCACCAAAGAGAGCACTCGCAAGAGAACATGCACCTCGGCCCTTTTTGCGAATTTCAACCCGAAAAATTCCTTCGGAAAAAATATGAGTTAAAAAACCAAATTACAAACAAGAAAGAAATAAAAGCATTTGTATACAAGCGATTGTGAATGTGTTGTAAAATATTCATAATTTTTAGTAAAATTTTGTGAATTTTGTTAGAAATGTATAATGTTTTCTCAAGTTTATTGAATTAAGTCCTTTAATTGCTTTTAACATTCAAGCTTTTAAAATTAAACAACAAAATTTGCTTACATTAGAAAGTAGCTTAAATGCAATGGTAGATGTCAGACTTTTCCATAAATTTTCTTTCCATTAATTTCACCCCCACTCTTTTAAGTTTGACTAGTTTCATATTTTTGTCCAAAAAGAACCCAAACGGAGCTAATGATATAGCAAAAACAAAACATATTTATTTTAGTGTCAAAATGGCTACTCAATTGTAAATTTTATTCGTTTATAACTAATTACTTAACTAATTTAAACAACAACTCCAGAAAGTTCCACGTGATTTCTAATTTGACTGAACTAAAAGTTTTTTTTAATAAATTTGTCCCCTATATCTACATTTTGAGGCAGGTTATGATTCTACACACTATATCAAGGTTCGACAAGTAAATCCCATTTAATTCTAATATACCTGCATAAAAATTGTTTATAAACAATAATAAAAATTATCAATTCTTGATATTTTTATGAAATACAACTTGAAAGATAATAATAAATGGTTTATTTTACCATTTTTTTTAAGAAACATATTGCCTAAAGCAAATATATCGATTATCTTTAAGTTAATTAACATTTATTTAAAATTTTTGTCTTCCACACGCGCTTTATCTATAACTCAATAATGAATCAAAAGATATAACGTCTTTGTATCGTTTGTTTGCCTTGATCAACATAAAAATTTATTAATTGATTGATTAGGTGTGTTTGATTTGTTTAAAGTTCAAACTTTAAGTCGCGTCATAACGTTTTACTAACAGACGTCAGTTTTTTAGATTGTTTCATGTTATTATGATAATTTTACACACAAAACTATTTAAAACCATGGCTTAAATACGTCATGACCTTAAACAGATTAAATTAAAATGTATTAACCTAAATTATTGGATATGAGAAATTTTTGAATGACGCAGTGTCTGTGAATAAATATAACTACTTGCCGATGGTGGCTCGTGTTCTTATATTTTGTCTGTTTTGACAGCTAACGCGTTTTATTTAAATTAAAAAAAAAAAAATAAAACCTCTTTTTGTTTAAAGAATGTATCATTTATGAATTCATAAATATTTTAAGTATAGTTCTCACCTGGCATAATTTTTAAAGAAGTAATACTTCTTTTGGCTCCTTATAAAAAGTAAAACTTAAAATTTAGCGACCATTTTGAAATTTAGTTGTGTTTTTTTTTTTATTGACAGACATTAGGTCTTTTCGTTTTTTTTTTATTTTCTATTATTAAATAAGTTCTGTTTGTTAACCCATTCGGTTGTTTTAAGCCTTCACATAAGCAAATGATAAAGAAGTATAACTTCAAACGCGTGTACAAGTACGCTTGATACGTACTTTTAAATACGTTTTCTGATCCCACTAAATATTGCTAGTTTGAATTTTAAACAACTTCGTAGCTCATTCTTAAGCATTACATTATGCCATAAAATAAATAAGTGACTAATGACTTCTAAAAATCCTTGATACTTTCAGGATAAATTCATGATACTTCTCGGCGAAATCCGTGATACTTGGGTATTGGAGAAATCTCTGAATATTACTGAAACAATCCGTGATAATACTTACCGAAATAATTTGTGATAGTTGTTGGAGCAATGATACTAACAGTGAAATTCGTGATAGTTACCACAGGAATTAATATATATTTACTGGAGAAAGCCGTGATGGAACAATTTTTGGCATCATGCTATTTTTATCGGATAAAAAATAACCAAAAGCTGTAAACACTCCCGTAACAGAATAATATAAACAGTATTTTTTGGAGGGATAGTCAGAAATAGACAAAGCTTATTGAAATGATGCGAGTGATTAAAAAATAAATTTTAATAAAGAAGAATTTGGGTATTAACTTTAGTTAGTTTAGACCCGTTTGCTGAATCAAAACTAAAACATCTTTACATAAATCCTTATATTTTATTTGTTTTTTATGTTGAACTTTATATGTAATTATTTTATTTATTACCTTCTTTGTTTTGCTTCTTTTAGTTCAGATTATTAAAAACGCATCTTTTTACTTTAGAAAATTATTTATTTTTTTGCCTATATATTTCGAGGTCTTACTTGCCTCATCTTCAGGGTCATTGAAATATTTTTGAAAAAATATGAACAATTTTCTAAAAAGTTATTTCGACATTTAAAACAATTGAAAAATCAAACATTAATTTCTTCTGCGTAAACTGTCACATATGGATTTATGTTGAACTTAAATGCTTAAGTTTCGATTCAACAAACGGCTCTAAGTGACTTAATTTATAAAGCTTATTAAATTGGAAGTAAATCTGTTGCACTTATTTCATTTTTAGGAAAACAAATAAAAACAAAAATTCAGGGCACTCCCAACTTTGCTGAAAAATAAGTTCTAGATTTCTGCGCCACCTGCCTTATTTATTATTACATGTATTTCATGAGTTGGGTACAAACAATTATTGTTAATAAATCCAATTGAAACCTGTTTTATATTTGTTTAACATGAAATCACTAATTTTGATGTGACGCATGTCACTAGGCATTTCAAAACCTTGTCATAAAATTGCAATACCCTTTGATAGTATGCACTATGATTCTTAATAGGTATTATTCAGTAAAGTGTCGTCTTCAAATGTTGCAAGTATGAAAGCTAGATAAACTTATTAGGAATTTATTCGTCTGTTTCTATATAATATTACGATACTTATGAATTTTTCTTAATTTAAATAAAATATTTCTTTTTTATTCATTCCAGAAACACTAAGAGACAATGCCCCACCATCGTCGCAATTTCATAAGAAATTTCTTAATAATAAGGTTGCAATAATAACTGCAATAATTGTTATCTTAACAACTCTTATTGGAGTAATTCTTATATCAGTAACATTTTACTTTATTTATAACAATGTCCCAGAAAGTAAGTTCATTTATAACAATTTTTTATTCGTTTCATTACTAATTTATTTCTTTTTTTTCTTTTCAGGTGAAATTCAAGAATATTCAGGAATGATATCGAGAGATGATTGGGTTGCACAACCTCCTAATCTGCCATTGGATGATTTGGAAACTCCTGTGTCTCGAGTAATTATCGCTCATACATCAACACAAAATTGCTCAACAAAGGTATAAATAACCCAAAATCAATAATAATTTTGTTAATAAGAAAAATTGTTATTCTTGCAGGCAATGTGTATTTTTCGCACAAGATTCATTCAAACTTTCAATATGGAGTCGAGATCGTACGATGACATACGGTATAATTTCCTAGTTGGTGGAGATGGAAATGTCTATGTTGGACGGGGTTGGAATAAAGTTGGTGCTCATACAAAAGGCTATAATGATCATAGTATAGGCATTGCATTAATTGGAACTTTTAATAAATGGACTCCTCCTGAAAACCAGTTAAATGCTACAAAATGGCTACTTAACGAAGGTGTAAGACTGAATAAACTTGTTCCAGATTATAAAGTCTATGGAAGTAGACAATTGGACTTTTCTGATGGTCCTGGCGAAGCGTTGTATAATATAATAACAAAATGGCCAAATTGGTCAGATGTATCAAATAATGTGTAATGTGCCAGTTTATATTTTTTAAACTTACAAATTAAATTATCCTTAAATTTAAAATTAAAAATGTTTTTAGGAATAATAGAAAATTAAGAAACAGTATTTTTGTGATATCTACATTTATGTCTAAGCTCAAAATTCATTTATGCCAGCAATAATTCATTAAAATTTGTTGTAATTTTTCAAAATCACTAGTTTAATGAACGTTTAAAAAAATAAATTAAGAATAGTCTTAAAGATAATTTCTTTTTTGTTCATGGAATGAGTTAAAATATTATGGTAAGCAGTTTTACATGTTTGGAGTGTACTTTATCCATTTAATATTACCAGTTCAGGAAAGAATTAGAAGAAAGGTCTTCATTCCACAAATAAAACAAGAGAATACGCTTGTATTAATATTCCATGCAGAACTTTCTTAAGAATACTTTATTTTCACCAAAAAAAAAAATGGTGTAAATTAAGCTGTAAATAGTAAAACGATTTTTCATTCACAATATTCAAAACTGTTTGAGTTTCACTGCATGCCGATAAAAAAACCTAAGGATATTCTCTTTAGTGACGCCATTTAATGATATTTTTGTATGAACACTTTTGTCTGAATTTCAATTGATATTGCAAAAAAAAAAAACACATAAAAGCTTCAAAATGGACTTTAAAATGAGAATTTTACAAATAAAGTAAAAAAACTTAAATCCGATTTCAATTGATTTAAGTTCCAAGTCATTTTAAAGTTAAACTTGATTGACGTTTCTAACAAAAAGAATTCCAAGCGGATTAAATTAAATAAAAGACACATGTTCAACCCAGGTATTATTTTCAAAATTTAGTTTTTGAAGGAAGCTGATTGTATTGCTGGTGTTTCAAAATTCTGTATAATTTTGTTCGATGCTGTATAGTCATAATAATGTACTTTAAAATATCGTATATTCAGAATCCACTAACTTAAAATTCTGTCTTAGTAAAATACTGTATTATAATGCTGTGTTTCAAAGTTTTGTATTTGAAAATTCTGTATTTTGAAAAATATAGTGATACAAAAAATACTGTAGTTTTGCTGTTTTGTAGTAAAATTTATACGATAACTAATTCTTGAAAAAATTATTTTTTCTGTATTTTATTTGCTGTAAAAAAGCTAAAAAATCGTTTTGAAAGTGCGCACATTTTTACTTATAAAAACGATTTTTCTGCCTTCATTTTAAAATACAGAATTTAGAAATACTTAATTTCTTATTAAAGGCTTGACCACGTGCGGTAGCGGTATGAACAAAATTCCAAAATGGAACTGCAATATTCAGCAGTGGAAATTTGTTCATACTGTTCCCCGTACCGCTACCGCATACACTTTCGGTGTGGTCAAGCCTGAAGGCAATTTATATACATATAAACACAGAATTTTGAAATACATATAATATTTTGAGTACAGTATTTTGACACTTACAGTATTTCGACCTCAACCCCTTTTTGAACTATTTAAAATCAATATAACAGCCCAGTCATTTTAGTCATTTTTAACCTCAATCTGCGGAAAAATTCCTACTGGGCTGAATTTTGGTATACAGCTTAACGACGGCTTTGTTGTGAAGATGTGAAAAATCGACATTGATATCGTGTCGGCGTTAAGAGTTATAGGGGTCAAAAGGTCACGAAAAGTTGTTCGCAAATGTCTCGTTACCTATTGATCGGAGGTCATTAGAGGTTATTATAAAAATTGATCGTCTTGAAATTATCTAAAGATTCGTTCTTCAAATACCTAAAAAATAAAGCAACTTCGCCTGGTCCAGATAAAAAAAAATTTGTTCAGCGCAGAACAAAACGAAGAAACGAAGAAACGAAGAACTCGTCAATTCGGGGTTTTTAAAAAACCGTCTCGAAAAATACTGTTTTCTTCAATTCCGTCTTTCAAAATCTCCACTCCCTACTGACTTTGCTACTTGTTTTTAATAATATTAAGCGTGTTTTTTCTACAACTCAGTAGCTACTCATTTTTTTATTTTATTCGAAAAACAATAAAAACAAATACTTACTTGTGTAATTTTTATTATTGTTTTGCGAATAAAATCAAAAATGAGTAGCAACTGAGTAATAGAAAAAACACGCCTATTGAAAAAAATTATTCGATCTCGACAAAGTTGATGAGTATTTGAAAACCATTTGGACTTTAAAAATAGGTATACACTCTTATGTGAGATTTTTTATCAAAAACCTAGTAAGTTCGAGTTGAAATAGTGCAAACTATAAAGTAAGCATAAAACTATAATTTTGCATTGCAGTCTTGCTTATTGTTATATTTTAATTTAAATGAACTTATTGTAAAGCTTGGAATTTCAGTTTTAATTTTAACTTAAAAGCTTATCCTGGTACAACAATTTGCTATCAATGATCACCCACAAAAGCCAAAGCCACACAATATTGATTAACGACACTTTGCTATTTCAATAATGAGATTAATGATGAATTAAAAGGCGGGGGTTTGGAAATTTGCAAAAAAAATGTGCTATACCTACACAATATTTTGTGTAAAACACAATAATTGTTAGGTTTCTATCTAGAGATATTTACATACGTTATAATGAAATTAATGGTCATAGAATTAAAATTATAACACCCCCTAAAAAATTTGATTCGCTTGTGAAAATAATTTATTTATTATTGTTTGACTTTTCTTTGTTTTATTATGAATGAATGATACGGAGTTTATTGAACAAGTGCGTGCAAGGCGATAATATTTTATCAAAGTGTTTTCTTTTTGTCATTTCAATGAGATACATAGATACTTTTTTATATGACTAAAATAATTGTTATCAATGCAAATGGTTGTGGAGCTAATTAAGTACATCATTATTGCGATGAAAAAATATAATTATTTTTATTTTACACTAGAAAGATTAACTTTATATTTATTTGGCTTTAATATAAATTGATGTGAGATCAGTTTTACTATCTCGACTACAAATATTTGTGGCTCAGTTTGGTTTTAATTTTTGATACTTCTTAAAAATTTCTTGTTTTTGAAACTGGACAAACTCAACCTCTACGGTGATTTTTACCAAAGAAGTTTTAACAAGGTTCTCATTATGTTCTTAATTTAATAACTAAACGAGTAATAACGGGTTAAAAAACAAACAATGACTAATCTTTTATTAAAAAAATCAAAGGTGTTTCCCACAAAAAAGAAAAAAAACTAATAAATGAGTCAGAAAAGGTATTATTACCAAAAATTTGACAGCGAAAACGTAAAACAAATACCAGCGTGCCAAATAACTCCCTTGAACTAAATAATGTGAAGGCGGCACGTGGAAGAATTATGATCGCCCAATATTAAGGTCATAATAACGCCGAGCAAAGAAGAATATTATTTAAAAGTACGCCTTTAAGCCAACATCAACATTTAACGATCATAGCACGTGGAAGTACCTACATAAAGTTTAAAGCATTGGGTCTCATAAATTTAAATAGAAGAGTTCAGTTTAAGAAAACTACTGTCACCACTGTTGTTGGCATTAAATTCTGAAGTCCTGTAAATCTATTGGTTGTTTGAAAAATCTACTATTTATTTCAATTCTTCAAAAGAATAAAATTGGGAAAACGTAATTCAACGCAGTGATGTAACAAACTCGTTCCAATAGCGAAGTTATTATGTAGGTAGGCAGATTCTAAACATCGCAATTTAAAACAATTTATTTTCAAACCATTTTATAATAATAAATCCTACTTGTGTTGTATTTGAAACTAATAATAAAAAAAAAAAAATCAAATAAATTATGGATTTTCATTTAAAAAAAACCTGATTTTTTACAACCCACCAGAAGTAACACCACATGTAAGAAACAACTATGTTGATTTTATGCTTAAAACGCAACATTCCAAACAATATCTATGTGAAAAATATCAAGGCAATTCTACTATATTTTTTTTTTCAAACCACCCCAGTTTGATAAATTGTTTTCCTGTAATGAAGTTATGTTAAATCACTCGAATCCAACAAATAATTGTTCAATTATGTTAATTTTAAAATAACAAATTAATCAGATTGTTTTTTTTTTATCCAAATTACCATTATGTAAATGTTAAAAAAAAGCAAAACAAAATTGCATAAGAAATTTAATAACCAATAAAAATAAGTAAAATAGATTTATAGTACTTACTTTACAAAACCCTCATAACTATTAAGTTATTCTTAATGAAAATCTAATTACATATTTTTCTTAATGAAAATTTAAATACAAGTACTAAATACCTCCAGGCTATAATATTCTTTTCTCTGATTGTTTTTAAGCTTTTTTAATGATTTTTCAATGTAAATATTTTTTTTAGCAACAAAACTATAACCGCTTTTTGTTGTTTAAATGAAGAAATGAAAAAAAAAAAACAAGTTTCACCTGAATATAAAGTCGAAAAGTATATTTATACACTTAACAGATAATAAACATGATTTCAATATTATTTTTTCACAAGTGTTTGTGTATTCAAGTCATAGCTTAAAGCACCTGACTATGTTGTTGAAAACGACTTCTATTTATTTTAAGAGTTCATGGAACTGAAAAAAAAAATTAAAGAAGCAGGCAAAAGAAAATGCAGCCTGGGTTGCACATGCTTGCTCTTTAACATAAATTAATTGTTAAACATAAACAATTTTTATCTATTAAAATTCTGAATGTTAAATGTTTTTGAATCTGCAAAACTGTATTTAAGTGTTTTTTTTTTATTAAAACTGGTTTAAGTCCACTTTTGGAACAATATGAGTTAATGATTAATTTAGAAAGATATTTCCATCCTCTCATTATTACTCACAAGGCCAAAACAGCATTGATATATAATATCGAAAATTGACAATTTTTTTTATGGAATCTCGTATATTTCGTCAAAGGCTGAACCAATTTTTTTGCAAAATTTATAGACCGATATTTATTAAATGTATTCAAACTTTCAAAAAAAATATTTCGCATGTTTCGTATGTTTCGTTACTTTCGTTACTTTCGCATGCTTCGTATGTTTCGTACATTTCGTATATTTCATGTATTTGATACGTTTCGTATGTTTTTTAGGGGGTAAAAAATTGAAAAAAAAAAACAAAAAACAAAAAGCATTTGTATAATCTAAGCTACATTTTAAGGCCATAAACATTAAAATTAGTTGCGGCGTTCTCATGTAATAAGAGTTTGAAGGTGGCTATATTGAATTTTTTTTTAATCAAACATGGAAACTTTTTTGAATTTTTTCCTAATTTTTCGACAAAACATTGGTAATTTAATGTTTATATTGTTTCAGTAATCTTATCACAATTCTTTAAAGACCTTTTTTTGAAAAGTACATCGTGTAGATCTCGGAATATTAACACTTTAATACAACCATGTCAAACAATTTTTCATTTATTTTTTCTTCGAGAGTGATTTTCAAACCTCGTTTTCTCTGCTTGTTTTTTGTGTTGAAAATTTTGCACTGAAAATAAACAAATTTTTTGAAAAACCAAAATATTTTTGTACATTATTAAGTTACATTTCAAGACCATTTACACATACGCCATAAACACATTGGTTGCGCACGGGCATATTTTGGCCAGATTGAGTAAATACCAAAACGTCTCTCTTGATATTTCTATATAAATTATAGATAACACAACGATTTATTGATCCTTGGCAATAATGTTTTTATCGAGACAAAAGTGAACTTCAGATAATTATCTGGAGTTAGCATTATATGACTACGGTAACGATACCGATACGAGATGCGAAATGCGACAAATTGTGTGTATCACTTTGTTTCGTATTTCATAAATCGGATTTAGTATTGAAATTGGAATCGCGTCGTTACTCGTATGTTTCGTTACTTCAGTATCCAGTAACGAAACATACGAGTAACGATACTGTTTAGAAAGTAACGTTTCGTTACTCGTTACTGAAGTGAATACCCGCATTTTAGTAACGAATACATACGATTTGCTACAGCTCTAATACCTACTTAATATCTAAAAGTTCAGAGAGTGATCAAAAAGTATCAATTTATTCAGACGAATTGAATAAATTTGAATTGACCATTAAGATATTTCAATAAAACAAAAAGTTACGTATACGCCACAGTGACTCTATAAAAGTGTGAAGCGTTTATTAAATTTGCAACATCAGCCGATAAAGTGCCATTTATCCTTGGAACAGTTCCTTAAACTTTGGTTAACTAATGGAATCATATCATCTTTGTTGAAATATTCACTGACTTGTTTTAGTCAGTCAAGTTTAAAAATAGGCTTGGAACCAACTCATAAGTTTGTCGTTTCTGATTCTGATAAATTGTTATATAGATGATATTTTTGTGCTACCGCCTTTACTATAAAAGGAGCTTTAAAAGGTAACTTCTAACCACAGGTTGAACCAATTAAATTTTAAAGGTTTATGTTATTATTTTATTTTTTTTTTCTGATCCACTACTTCTACCTAAAACATCGATGTATCTGAAGTATGAGAGTGGATTCACCACCACTGCAGGAAGAACAAATCAGTTTGTTTTGATCGTTCGTAGGGTTCTGTTAAAAATTGTGTGCTTCAGTTTAAGGCTTGTTCAAAATTTTCAAAACATTTTCTATAGATTGAGACAGCTTTTTTTTATTTTTTTTTTGAAAAATAAAAATATCAATAGCAAACAAACTAAGTAAACAAATTAAAAACAAAAGCTTTTTCGAGTTTCATTGTTGTTTAAAAAAAAGCTTCCATTGCTGGAGTTTCTAGTTGAAGTGCTCTGAAAATATCGGATAATTTTTTGCTCATATTAGCATCTGCCGAATTGAAGCTAAAATCTCAAAAGTGTTTTTATCTGTTACTTGAATTTTATCTGCTTCATTAAATTAAATTAAATTAAATTTTCTTGGAAAAACTGAAAGAGAAAAAATAAAAAAACTTAAAACACCCCTCTTCGAAGACAGGTTTATAACTTTTTGTTTTTCTAAGTATTTGTGAGAATTTTATCTGTGTTTAAATAAACTGGCCCCGCGGCAACCGTGTTATCAATATTGTGGAAATATTTCACACAGTTTAGTTAAGAGCTTGGCACGTATCTGAATGCAAGTTAACATTGCATTTCCATCAAAGTCCAACTATATTTAAATTGACCCTTATTAATAACAAAGAAATATGCAACCCTCTATCCCATAGACTGTTTGTTAGTGTGTGTTTGTGTATATTAATTATTCGCGATATGTATTATTTGTATTGTTGAAAAAATGAATTTCAAAGATGACAAAGTTGATAATCAATCCGATAATAGTGCCGCATCAGCAGATTCGGGAGTGATTTTCAATGACAGATTAATGTCCGGCGGTGGCGGTGATAAAACTCATTGCAATATCGATATTAGTACACGTGTTGAATGTGATAAAAATTCAAATGCAAAAAATTCCACAATAAACATTGAAAATATTATAAATTTTGCTAAAAATGTTAGTCCGACGAATAAGGAATCAACAGCGAAAAAAGCCACGCCTTCGTCTTTATCGTCGTCGTCGTGTTCGGCGGCATCTTCCCTCCGTAGTACACGTATATCGATAACATCGATACATTCAGATGCATCGTCGAGTGTTATCGATTCAGATTGTGATGTTGATGATTTCGAGGATTCAAATAGAAACTTTACAATTACAAAACTTGGAAATCAAACATCATGTTTGCCGGGAGATGGTAAAAGTATACCAAATATTGGAAACAATGATGGATTGGTGTTGCTACAACAGCGTGTTGAAATGGAACACAATGGAATGGATATTTTAGCTATGGCATCGTCACCAATTACCACTGGCAATGCTCAAATGGCATTTACTAATTCATCAGATATTACAATTGGCCAAAGAAACTATTATCAAGGACCAGTGACGATACAACAGTTTTTGATCGAAAATCGAAACCAGGAAGGTATTTGTCTTCAGGGAAATGATAATCCTGGTTTTGAGAATGACAGTTCGAATGTTGATAAAAAACTGTCAAACGATCAGAGTAAGTTTAATTTTAGTTACGAAGTTTAGACGAGTATGATAGAATTAAGGAACACAGAGAATTTTCTAATTATCATTTGTTGGTCAGAATTGTTTGGAATATTGGGAAAAAACAAGAACTAACCACTTCTAGGCATCTTGTAAAAGCCCCTAACTCCTCGTTTCATTTTTATTTTTTCTAACAAATTGATCATATTTAAAATGATATACGTATGCATTCTTACTATGAAGGTTCAAAGATCATTTTATTTGAAAGTAGAACGTGATCGGAAGCTATCATTATCGGAGATAGTACCTTTTGAAGTATCTCTATTGAAATAAAAAACTAGTCCATCGATTTAAAAGTGTTTCTACATTCATATTCAAGCAATTGGAACTAGAAATTGCATAACAACTCATGACTGAAGCAGGCTTGCCAGATGCTAAGATATCTCTAACTTGTATCCGTACAATTTGATTGTACGATTATATATTTTGACATTTACATTTTTTTTCTCCAATAGAAAGAAGTACCTACAGACATTTTATTACAAAAAAAAACTCTGGGTGCACTAATTTCTGCATTTTCTTTTAGTCGTGCAATCGAACGCGCCTATTTTCTATTCAAAGAGTGTGTTCGAGTTTGATTATCAATAAGTTCAAAATCCAACCTGTGAAGAAAATTTTTCTAAAATTGATTTGAGATATTTTTTATTGAGTTCATTATTTTTGCGGTGTACTGTTTTTGGATATTTATAAATGTATGCAGTATATTACGGTGCTTTTGAAAAATAAAATGCACGACTGAGGTCGCACGTACTTGCTCTTGCAGTTCAAAGCACTTTTATGTTAGTCTACTTGTAGATTTTAAAAGCTGGCTCTTAATTAAAAAAAATAAATTGCACGAGTGCGACCCGCACGTAATTGCTCTTATGCTTAAAGTAACTATAATGTTAAAGCTTTTTATTCAAGAAATTTAAAATTTGATATTTTGAAGAAATTTCATAAGTAGTATAAAAAAATTAAATCTGTTTTTATAATTAATAAAACTCCGTTTTAAAATATCTTAAAAAAAAAAAACAAATATGCCATTTTATTTCTCGTATAAAAAGGTATTTAAAAAAAAAAATTTGAAAATTGTAGGAACCGTTTTTTAAAAAAATAATTTTTTATATATAAAATTTTTTTAACATTTTTCAAGAAAAAAGTTGGTATGCCATTTTGAAGAAATAATTAATTTACACATAAAAACTAAATTTCAAAATTTTTCATTGATCCGTTTTCAAAAAATTGATTTTTCAAAAAAAAATTTTGAAATATTTTTTAAAAAACCAAAAATGCGTTTTTTGAAAATTTTCTAAAATTTTAATATTATCTTTACTTACACACTTTTGTATAAAAATTTTCATTTAAATCGGATTAATTTTGTACGAGATATTCAGAAACGAAAAAAACCGTTCTATGACAGGTACCGTTAATAACGGTACAAAAAATATTTTTTTTATTTAAAAAGTTGGCTCTTATGTGTAGTACTACACACAAAAATTTTAATCAAAATCGTTAGAGCCGTTTTTGAAAAAAATTACCTTTTCTATTTCCGTTATATGGCAGGTACCGTTAGTTTTGGTCATAAAAAAAATTTCAATTTCTTCTCTAGGGAATCACCAAAAACTGCTAACTACCAAGTTTGAATAAAATCACTTCACTCGTTTAGGCTGCAGCTCCAGATAGAGACAGACAGACAGACAGAATTGCCCTACCCACTTTTTTGGCATTCTCCATCATCGTAATGTCATGTAAAATTGTTATCTCGAGTTCGATTTTTTTTACGAATCCTAAACTTGCCCTATAGTACCTATATCGCAAGTAAAAATTGATACTGGGGAAGAGCCGACATTTAGGGCATGAAAATTTTTTTTTTTGTTGTTTGACTTTTTTGAGAAAAAATAAAAATGCAGTTTTATTTCCACTGCTTTAAATGTTACGTTTACAAAGTTTAATCAAAATCGTTAGAGCCGTTTTCGAGAAATTCGCAATATCGTTTTTTTTTTTGTATGGGAGGTATACGTTCTAAACGAGATATAAAAAAACAAACAAAAACCAACTTTCAGAATTCCATAAAAATCATCTGTATCAAATTTGAAGAAAATCCGTCTACCCGTTTAGGCTGTGGAAATGTGTACAGATGGACGCACAACCGCAGAGACGCACAGACGTACAGACGCACGGACGGAATTGCGAGACCCACTTTTTTGGAATTCTCCATCATCGTAATGTTGGTTTTGATTAAAACCTCAAATTTTTTTTTCGACACGAAACCAATACTTGCCCTATAGAGCAAGTAAAAATTAGTTTATAAAAATCTGGCAAGCCTGATTCCGTTCAGTAAATTTTAAAGATATCAGCTTGTAAGGGCACAAAGTTTGTCGTAGTATTTTTTTTTTTTTCAATAAAAGAAAGTTAAACAATGCAAGAGAGCAATATTGATACGTGATATCAATATTGTCAACAAATAGTTTTTGTTAATGAAAAATGAGTTATAAATTTATTTAAAATGGTTGCATAAACTATGTTAGTCATAAAAAACTGAACGGTTTTAAAGTTTTGTTCGCGGTGTTGAATCAAAACAAAAACAAGGATGTATTAGTTAGACTGGGCCAAAAAAAAAAAATATTTTTTTTTTTGAAATTAATATCGAAAATCTTGTTCAGGACGATGAAAAAAAAATTTGGTGAAAATTTGAGCCGTTAAAAAAAATTTTAAGAGGTCTATCATCGGTGTTTTTTATTTTTATACATGATATGACGTTTTACAACAGAACTGCTAGACGATCAAAGCAAAAAAAATTTCTGTTCATTTTTTCTTATATAAAATTAAATTTCCTACAAAAAAGATCTTATTGAAAATTTTCGTCAGACGAGCCGTATTCGAGTAATTAAGCTTTTTAAATCGAAGTGTTTTTTCAATTTGACTGTTTCACTTTGGAATTTTGTGATGAGCTGCCAAGGAACTTTTTATAGAACGTTTAATTCCCTACAAGAAAACATCTTGCTAATATGAAAATATTGAATTTTCAGTGAATTAGAAAATTTTTAAATTGAAAATTGATTTTTTAATTTTTTTCTCGATTTAAATCGTGAATAACTTTTTTAGATTTCAATTTAGGGAAAATTACTACAAGACCTTTTTTGTAGAGAATTAAATTTCCTATAAGAATCTGTCGTGATTTTATTTTTTTATTCACTTATTTGCTCATCACAAAATTCCAAAGTGAAACAGTCAAATTGAAAAAACACTTCGATTTAAAAAGCTTAATTACTCGAATACGGCTCGTCTGACGAAAATTTTCAATAAGATCTTTTTTGTAGGAAATTTAATTTTATATAAGAAAAAATGAACAGAAATTTTTTTTACTTTGATCGTCTAGCAGTTCTGTTGTAAAACGTCATATCATGTATAAAAATAAAAAACACCGATGATAGACCTCTTAAAATTTTTTTTAACGGCTCAAATTTTCACCAAATTTTTTTTTCATCGTCCTGAACAAGATTTTCGATATTAATTTCAAAAAAAAAAATATTTTTTTTTTTTGGCCCAGTCTAGTATTAGTAACTGTTATCGACGACCGGTTATTCACTTAAATATTGTTATAACTGGTTGCTAGATATCAAAGTTAACAATTAGTAGAACAACCGGTAGCGAGTTCTAAATTCTACGAAGAGGTAAGGTAAAAAAAACTTTGACGTATTTTTGAACTTGCAGCTCGAAGAAAATATTTATTATGTTTTTGGAAAACAATATTACATTTAAGGTTTAACAAAAAGCTAGTTCTCTAACTCTCAAGTCATTAATTGTCAAATTCAATAGAAATTGAAGGATGGCTACATTCTCTTTCGATTAATAAAAAAAAAAAACTCCAAGAAATCTTCGGGTGAAATATAGCCTATTGTGATTTGTGATCGGTGATAATCACAAAAGACCAATTTGCTCTGAGAAATATGATTTTCTTAGTACATATTTGGTTCTTGTGACTATCACCGATCACAAATCACAATAGCCGATTCCACCCCTGTCTTTTTTTTTGAAGTTATACTTCTTATGGGAGGGTGGGTATGAAAATTTACTTTTTGACAAGAATGTCAAAGGGATTATGACGCGATCACCCTGGGTAGCAGGGCTGTCGTTTCACCTTTAGAGTAGGCAGTACTTTAGTATTTAAAAATGCAGTACGGCAAACATAAAACACACAACACGTTGCAAGTAACATGTTTCATGTGGCAAGTTGCATGTGGCAAGTTGTATGTGGCAAGTTGCATGTGGCAAGTTGCGTGTGGCAAGTTGTATGTGGCAAGTTGCCTGTGGCAAGTTGCATGTGGCAAGTTGTATGTGGCAAGTTGCATGTGGCAGGTTGCATGTGGCAAGTTGCATGTGGTAATTTCCATGTGGCAAGTTGCAAAAAGCTCACATTTCAGCTCAGCTCACAGCTCAGCTCAAATTTGAGCTAGGTACCATAGCTTAGCTCATTTGAGCTGAGCTGAAAGTGAGCGCCCCCAACTTCCAACGCCTATATCTCGGAATTTTGAAGAAAATGAAAAAAAATTTTTTGATGCCAAATGGTAGCGGGGACTCTAACCTACATTTGGGTACAACTCCCATCCCTGTAGGTACACGCGTTCTCAAACCGGGAGAACTTAAAAGTAAAAAAAAAATAGGCACGATTCTGAAAAAATAGGCATGATGTGGCGGTTTAACATGGAAGGCGATTTTTTAAAAATCTGAAAATGTGCAAAGCGTAGGCCCATGACAAAAGCTATCATTTAGCATCACTCCCAAAAATTGCTCTAAGGCGGTTTAGCTTCCAGGAGCGTTCAAAGATACGAGGATTTTTCGAAAAAAAATTTACCCCAACTTTCAAACGCGATTTTCTCGGAATTTTGAAAAAAAAATCGAAAACCCGGATTGTACCGGAATTTTTTTTTATGATAAAAAAATATTTTACTAAAAAAATAGAAATATTTTTACTATTAAAAAAACCAAGAGAAAAGATCACGAAAAATTATCTGTCTTATTTATAAAAATATACATGTGTTAAAATAATTCCATTAATAACTAGAACCAAACATCTTAAGCTATGGTGTTTTATAAAAGTTTAAAATATCTTCATATTTCATTATACTTTCCAAATAAAAATCAATGTATCCTCTCACCCATCACAGCTCAGCTCAGCTCACTTTACCTTAACTCACCCAACAGCTCAGCTCAGCTCACCGACAGCTCAGCTCACCCAACAGCTCAGCTCAACCATCAGCTCAGCTCAAATGAGCTGAGCTATGGTACATAGCTCAAAAGTGAGCTCAAAATTTGATCTGAGCTGTGAGCTGAGCTCAGCTAACTTTTGAGCTTTGTAGCAACCCTGCAAGTTCCATATTGCTACTACTAGTGCTGAAGCACACACAATTCTCATAAAATTACCATATCGCACATTTTATGAGCAATTCATTTACCGTACCGTATACCGTACGTTCTGAACCGCACAACATGAGTAAATTTCACAGAATAAATTGAAAACTACATGGACGCAAGGAGGATGAAAGAATTAATTTATTGTTCACTTGATAAAAATGTAAAAAAACGAATTGTGGATTAATTAATTTAATAATAGAAGTTAAAAATATCAAATGAAATTCATTTACATATACTGAATGAGAAGTATAACTTCAGTCGAGTGTACATGTGTACACACACTCTTTTTTTTTTTGATAACTGAGATAAGAGATTCTGAAATTCTGAATTTTCAAGAACAAGGAACTACGTTTTGTACAGTTATTTTAGTAATTGGCAAGAGGAACAGGTAAAAGAATCAGTTGCTTTTTTTAAAACCAAATTATAAAAACTTTAGTCACTTCATTATGAGTGCCATTCAAATTGGCAATTATGAACAACTTTCTATTTTAACTAATTTGATTAAATAAGTATAACAATTTATTTGATAAGACAATAAAATTAATCCATGAAAATTAATTAATATTTTTTCATTTGAAATCAATTAAAATCTTAATTTACACTTATGTAAGAATATGCATTTTGTATAACAAGCAATTTAGTTCTGTTAACTAAATAAATAACTTTTATCCGTATTGGAGCTTTATTATTATGCAAATATACATACATACATAGATTCTAGTATTTGAAGCAAAAAAAAAAAAAACTGATTATTAAACACTTCCACATATGGAAATTATTGTTCCACACGACACACGCTTGTTATAAATAAAGTTTGAAAAAAATTATTATTTATCTAGCCTCAAAAATTTGACTATAACTGTTGGACTTAAAATGTTAATTTTACATTTTAGCATTTTTATAAGGTTTTATTTAACTACTTGTTTTCATAATTTTTTTTTTTTTAATTTTCGTTATCAATTCAGTATACATATCTTCCTCTTCTATATCTTCTCGTTATAAGCTCATATAAATCTTCCATTAAATTGTCCCTTGTTTTCATTTTGTTTAAAGCTTTCTTTAAATACATTAAATTATTCTGAGAAAAAGTTCAAGATGTTGACTTACAAATAAAAATGCAATAACATTGGCTTTTGCATGGTTATCTTGAAATATACATATAAATAAACAATGTAGAACAAAAAAAAAAGGCATTTAAGCTTAATAAAGCAAACTTATCAGTTCTTATCGAAGCTCATCATCAATCAAATTCATTTCTTAATTGGATTATTCATAGCTACACAATGAGGAGGTCAATACCTATAATATTGTTTTATTTCAGCAATAAAATAAATCGGATGATTCCGGTTGGTTTTCCAAGAAATAATATTACTGAGATTAGATTAATGTCATGAAATGTGCTGTTCTATTGAGAAAGAACAATTTGTAAAAATGCCATTGTCATTCAATTAAAACAACAATTTCAATTTGAAGAAGTTTTTATCTGATATAGCATAATTTTGTTAATAAAAATAAGTACTGGTTTGAACTTTGTTATAGACGGTGTACTAAAAACAAAATATATGTACGACCACTCTTTGCTGATTTTTTTTTAAGTTAAATTAAAATGTATTCTATAACAGTCATTGAAAGATCTTCTATTTTCTTTAGCTTGAAATCTTCAATCTTGACGATTTTATAAAAAAAACTTAAAAGTTAGAGTCTCTTATAGTCTGTTTTCACTACAGCAAAAGTGAGATAATTTTGCAAATTAGGTCAGTTCAAATTTCAAATTTAATTTTTTTTTTTCTATAACTACGATTTGACATTCGAAATGAGATAGTTTGTGAAATTATCTTATTTGGGTTCTAGTGAAAACAGGCTATTGGACGGACTGCGTTAACTATATTTTTTGCTTTGTACTTAAATTTTTTAATTTCAAGAATATTTTAGTCTCATTAGGTAATTTTATTGAGTCTCCTTTTGCAGGATTAAAATTAGTTGAACAAATAAAAATCTCGAGACCGTTTATGTTTAACACTTTTATATCCTGTTCGATTAATTTTCTCTTTTATTGTATCAGTTACGAGATTTTTTAATATTTCAGTTTCTCTTTGTTTATGGAAATGTATCAAGAACAATAAAATAATTATTGTAAAAAAATAAATCGAATATTTTGCTGTTCTTTGGTTGCTCTTCTTTAAATAGCATTCAATGAATCACGGGTTTTTAGACGATAATAATAATTATTGTTATTGTTTGGATTATTTAGCGGGCGTTTCCTATACAACTTTTAACATTTACCAAATTTATTTATAAAAATACTTTTATATAAACAAACTCCAAATTCTAAGAATCCTGTTTACCTTTTCGTTTTGAAGTGATAAATACAAAATATGTTTATTTTTTATGCAATATAAGAAAAAATTAAGAAGGAAAAGGAATACCAAAGGTGTATTCATTTATTTTTTTGTATGCATTTTGATTTTTGTTCTTTCGAACATACATTTCAGACTTGTTGTTAAGTTCCAATTTTAATTATATTTAATGATAAAATTAACTATAATTTAACTAAACATGCAAATTAGTATAAGAGAAAGCAGTGATATGTTCTTAAGTTTATTTTTAGATTCAAATCATTAAAAAAAAAATATGCAAACATTTAAATCCAAATTCGTTTCTTTACACTTGATCTAACTTCTTTTATCTTGAAAAAATACCGTTCATATAAGTGGATTTCAGGAAATTGCCATAATTAACACCTTATTTGAATGCATTTTTTATTTATTTTTATAATTAAATATTCTTTTTTATTTAGGTTTGCATATCAACAAATATTATGTTTATTATTTAGTGATGCAACAATACTTAACAAACTACTTCATTGCTTTTCTTAATAAAGCAAATTGAAGAGCTTAAATAGAGTAAAAAAAAGGGATAAGTTCAGTTGAATGCTTTTTATTATTTAAATATTAAAAAGCTTGCAAATATTTTCTGTCATATCTATAATTCTACTATTTTAATGGTACATGGACGTACATCAGAACCAGAACAAACAATTCATATAAAGAAGGGAATAGCTACAAAAAAATTATTACGAGATTCATTTTATACATTTTTGTTTATTATTTTTGTTTAAGTTTAAGAATAGAATGATTCAATTCACCGACAGATAAATGTTTATACTCTACCGAATCACTTTGCATATTGTACTTTTTTCTCCAAGCCAAGGGGTTGAGACGTGAGTAAAATAATAATAAAAAAAAATATACAAATCAGATTAAATTCACTTGCGTTGCTTGCGTTGATTTCGTCATAAAGGTGGTACAAATCAACATTTTTTTATTAATTCCGGGAGAATTAAACAAATTGCTTAGTTTTTGGAATTAATTCCAATCAGAAAATACAAATTCTTCTATATTATTCTAAAAGCTTTGAAATCTTCTAGCAGAAACCAACATGTTTTTTTTTTATAATTCATGAATGTTCAAACAAACTTAATCTCAAGCGTAATATTTTTGTTTTGTATTTACGCATTAAAAAATCAAAGTAATGCGCCCACATTGAAATCAGGTGCTGTAGAGCTTATACTCGTAAGATCTTTTCATAAAGACTTTTATTGTCTTTTTTTTTGTTTGTATAAATAAGGAAGTTTATATTTTTGATTAAGTTAAGGAGGCACAGTATGTTAAAAAATAAAAACAATAAAAAAAAAACTCAAAAATAACAAAATCTAAAAGAAATACTATACAAAAACAAAAAAAAAAACAGTTTCGTTTCACATAAATTACATTTTGAAGTGTGATTGCAAGCAAACAAATTTCAGTTATAACCTGTTTTTACTAGAGTCAATATGATATGATTTTGCAAATTATCTCATTTCGAATGTCAAATCGTATATAGAATAAAACATTTAATTCGAAATTTGAACTGACCTAATTTGCGAAATTATCTCATTTTGGCTGTAGTGAAAACAGGCTATTAGTCACTTTAAAAAAGTTCATTTAACAGTTTATACTTCTGATATAATAATTAATATTTTTGACATACTTATGAATGCTATTTACTTTCAAAAACTTGATCAATCCAATTAAATGGTTTTTTTATAAGTACACAATGGTCGATGCTATAATTGTATCGTGTATTATACTCCTTATGTTTCTTATTGTCTAAAAGCTGCTTATCTTAGTTTTTATAAAAACTTTATCCTCTTTCTATTAAAAAAATTAAGTTTAAAACTTTTGAGTATCAAGTCTTTCAAACTTTTGAGATCAAGATGCTCCCAAGCCCAAGGGTTATTAGACGCCCAAGCCCAGAGCAATCGTTTTTCTCTGATTTTTTTTTTTTTTTGAAAAGTTAGCTTCAGCACCGTCTTGTGAGCTCAAAGTCTAGCTGCTTCGAGCTTTTACCTGACTGAACTTCATCAAATTAATTTCCTTTTACTCAAAACAGCTCGTTTCTAAGAAGTTTTGAACCGATTTCGACGTTTGTACAGCACCAAAACCCGATCTTCTGATGGGGTCGTCATTTTTGGTCTCTACAAGCTTTTCTTTTTTTTAAACTCCATACCACAGTTTGTTAAAAAACAATTTTTTTCGAAATTTCATGTTTTTTTCCAATTGGGATTGACACACAAAAAATTGGCTTTGCACTCCGAACTGATATTTCCCAATTTTATGCAATAAGACATTTTGTGATAAAAACACTTAGCTCTCATGAATTCCAAGAACTGCTTTCGAGAAGAGTACTAAAAGCTAAAAAGTTTGTCTCTCGAGCACGAACCATTTAGATTTCGATTAGGTATCGCTAACCTAAGATTATATTAATTTATTTACAAAAAAAAAATCTTTTAAGAAGTTCTCTGTGCTTATTAAAATAATAGTTTTTAACAGAATTTCACAACAACTTTATTTAATTTCTGTTATAATTTAATATTTTTTTCTTCTAATTTCAGAAAATGATGAAAACCTATCTCCAAGCCAGCCATATAAATTTATTTTTAACCGCAAAGCCGTTGTTATAACAGCAATAATAATAACTCTAACAATTTTGATTGGAGGCATTTTCGCAACCTCAAGTTTTATGATGAAACGTTCAAGTAAGCAAGACGAGGATGATGAAGAAAATAGAAAACATATTCCAGTTAATAATACAATAGGTATTTCGAAATAAGTCTATCATGTGTATAGATCAAAATTAATAGTACCATTTTTATATTTCTTCCAAATTGATAACTTCATTGGTCAAAAAAACATTGTTCAAAAACTATTTTCTTTGAAAATTCTTAAAATCCTTTGTAAAGCTTTTATAGCTCTCTATAAATCTATTGAGAAACAAAAGACAAAATTTTGACAAATACAAAATTATTTTTTCACATCTTGATCAAAAATAACTTTTTTTCTTTTTTTTTAATTAGGAAAGGACAATTTTGGTGGAGGATCGGTATTACGACTTGTACCTAGAGACGAATGGCTTGCAAGGCCTGAATCGGAAGAACTAACAAAGCTTAACTTGCCAGTTCACCGAGTAATTATTGCGCACACTGCAACAGATGGTTGTTCTAACCAGGTAACATACACTTATTCTAATAAAATTATTTTATTTTTATTTATTTAACTATAATTTTTACTTTCAAAGGCTGCATGTTCCTATCGAACTCAAAGAATCCAAGAATTTCACATGGACTCTAAAGAATATAGCGATATAGCCTATAATTTTCTAGTTGGTGGAGATGGAGCTGTATACGAAGGTCGTGGTTGGGATGCCCAAGGTGCACATACAAAAGGATTCAATGTGGATAGCATTTGTATTGCTTTTATTGGAACATTTATAAAAACCGTTCCTTCCGAAGGTCAACTTAATGCAGCCAAATTGATTATAGCCGAAGGTGTAAGACTGAAAAAGCTTGTGGAGGATTATCGGTTGTATGGTGCTAGACAATTAATTGGAACAGAAAGTCCGGGGAAGGCTTTATATGAAATAATACAAAAATGGCCACATTGGTCAGGAAAACCTATGTAATTTAAAAAATAAATTTTAAAACAATTTTTAACTACTTATTAAATAAATATGTTTAAGTTGTAATATGTAAATATTTTTAGTTTAAGAATACAATTAATTACTAAAATATTTAATATTAAACTAAAGAAAATTAGTTTTTTTGTGATACATATTGTGTTAGAATATTAGATGTTAAGAAATGTTATTGAAATAATAAAACAAAACAAATAAAACTTTCATCTTAAATTAAACCTTAAACCTTAACCTTGGAAGTTAATGTAATGGCTCTTAAGAAATTCGAAACAGAGTGTAGCTAAATTTTAACAACTTGTTCTTATTTGTTAATTTCATGTCACCTCTCTTGATTTTTTTGAATTCACATAACCAAGAATTTAACTGGTTCAATTAAAAAGTTATACCCAGTTGATTGAAAGTTGTAAGTCTGAAGAAAACGTTTTTGTGAGGATCTATATTAAATAAACGCATACAAAAACTATATGTACATTTACATTTACAATTAAAAAGTTATACCCACTTGAAAGTTGTAAGTCTGAAGAAAACGTTTTTGTGAGGAGCTATTTTAAATAAACGCATACAAAAACTATATGTACATAAAAAGGATTTAAGTATTCGCAATGTATTTACAAAAATATTGAGTTCCATTGTTTCTGTAGTAGATCTCCTAGAGGACCTCCAGAAAAAGGTGTCTGTAAAGATATCTCTGATCCAAATTATCGGAATAAAAAAGAAAAAAAGTAAAAGATTCATTTTAAGGGTTTCCCGAAAAAAAATTGTTTTTTTTTTCAAGAAAATTTACACTTCAAAGTTGGTTTAAAAATTGTTTTCTTAAACAATATTCCTGGCAAAAGTATCTAAGAAGGCCGAGTGAGAATTTCTAGCCTATCAGTCCAGCCGTTTCAGAGGGATTTTGCTCACCAACCTGGAAAATACCATTTCGAGAAAAAAATACGCTTATCTCCGAAAGTTTTGGAACAAGAAAAAATTAGGTTTTTTTCAAGATTACAAATGGATATAACCCTTTAAAGGATAACACCCCGCCACCCTAGGTGCATACAAAAAGCATTACTTTGATTATTAATTTTGAAAGAATAGAAAACGGATTCTCGATTTTTAACCAAATAGCCATTCTTGCAGAAAGCCTTTTTAGACATAACAATACCAAACGGGCAAACACGAATTTTGGGACACCATACAATCTACAACAAAAATTAATCGAAAACTAGTGAAGTACAGACGATTTTTGTTTGGCCTTTTTCAAAAAAATTACACTATTACATTACATATTAATCTAATCAGAAGATAAATCTTCCGGACTAGACACACTGCAGCTTCGGAAACTAAGTCCATTTGGCTGATACAGCACAAGACATTGATACAACAAAGAAAGACAAAGAGAGAAAGAACAACAGAAACACATATAACACATAACTACGTGGCACAGAGGGGAGACATCGTTGACAATTGTCTCATGTTATCGCACAGGTGGCCTCAGTTAAGCTGGCGATTTTAGAAAAAACTTCTGAGCCGACCGTTGTCAAAAAAAAAAAAAAAAATTATTAAATCATTATTACATCACCTGCAAGAAAAGCTTGTACCTAATCAATCAAATATGTACTTCAAAGCAATCCGTTAAGCTTCTGTTGAGCAGCGCGTTGTCTCGATTTTGAAAAATATATGCTCTCACCAAAATTATAAATAATCTCAATAAAGGTCAAATGGACGTATATTATGAGATAAGACATATTTTCCAAAACTGACATTGCATTGTATTGTATTATGAAAAGTAAAGCCGAATTAAATTAATTGTTTTTTTTTTTTATAAGCGGAAAGTAAGTTCCCTGTGAATACAATTCTGATTGGATACACAAATTAAAGATCCAAAAAGAATTTTTAACTTCATGTCTTTATATTAATATAAGTCACTGTGGCGTATACGTAATATTATTATCTATAGAAAATTTTCTGGCCTTTTAAGTGCTTTTTGTATCTCTTCGTTCAAAAGTTTACCTACAAAGGTATAAAAATCACAAAGCTAGTACTTGACTGCTTCATTTTCTTATGTATAGTATAAGCTGGATTTATTATGTTCTTGCCAATCAGTTTTTTTGATTTTTGTTTTTAAACAAGAAATTCTAGCATACATTTCTGTGGTGTTTAAATAGTTTACCAAAAAAATATTTTATAAGAATTAACATTCCACATACACTCAATCTCTGGGGTTTCCAAATATTGAGTCCTTGTCTGTGCTCTGTGCAGTGTCCAATTTTCTAATGAATAAGGTAAGGTGTCAATCGTAAACTCAGATTAATGCAAGTGCCTGTCATTGTTAGTGATTGAACACTATAAAATGGAGTTATTTATCAAATACTAGGCAAACGTTTTTAAAAGTGTCAAAGCAATATTTTTGGCAATGATTAATTCATTGCGTCAGTGTTTATTAGTCGTCTAGCCATTAGGTAGATGAAATACTGCAAATAAAATGCAAGGTATCTTACTTAAATAGGTTTTTTTTCTTATCAAATTTATTAAGTTTTAAAGTAAGTTTAAAAAGAAGATATATAATTAACAAACTCCTTTTAAAAATTGTACGGACCTCCTTAATATGCATTATGAATCTTAATTAAACTCACCTATGGCAACCCTGATTTCAATAATTTATATTTATAGCTTCATCCAGCCTGTAGAAGAAGCTATCAATTCAGTTTAAAGCTTCAATTCATTGCAGAATCTTTCTCTGTCGTTTTCTTATTGCACATACTTAAAAGAGTAGTACTTAATTATTTGTTTGAGTTCTTCAAGTAAAAAACAAAATAATGATTCAAACTTAATAACTGATAAGCTTTCAAAGTGGGAAGTCCCTTTCTAATTTGAATTATACTAAAGTTAAATTGGAAAATATTAATAAAAGTTTTTTATTCCAATAAAGAGGGAAAATTTGTTCAATCTTTTATGTGTTGTGAAAACAAAACGTAAGCATTTTATTTTTCTTAGCAAAAAAATGCTTTAGTCTTTCGGATTCGTCCTCTAAAGAGTTGATGTTGTTATTTCTTCTTTAAATTGCTTTCAAATATTAAATAAATAGAAATAAGATACCAGTTTTTAACCAAAAGTAGTTTTTTAATAACACCGATTTTCGTAATGGCCATTGGGACTTCTGTACTTGAAGATATAAACTTACATAAGGAACCGGATACACAAAGCCCTCATATTTGTAAGCATTATAGTTCGAAACAAGGTTAGCGATTAAAAATATACTTTAATGTGAAATTTTAACTGGAAAAATTTATTTGTTCTTCTTTATTTTTAGGAAAATATAAATTAGCTATCATTTCCACGGTTGTTGTTATGCTCGTAATAATAATTGGATTTTTAATTTTAAATCGCTCAACAGAGTGTCAAAAATCAAGTTCTGTGTCTTCGGAACCTGGTAAAAAAATCAAAAAAATTGATCTATCAAATTTTACCTACTAATTAATTCTCTACCTTTACAGAAAAAATAGATGATTTACACATAATATCCAGAGATGAATGGTTGGCTCGACCACCAGTTGAACAACAAGAATTGGTAGAGTTGGTACTTCCAATTCATCGTGTTATTATTGCTGATACTGCAACTTATAATTGCAGCACTCAGGTATGAACTTTAAACAAACCAAAGTTAAAAGATTAATTAATTTCTTTATAAAGGCTGCTTGCAGTTATAGAATTCAAACAATTCAAAATTACCAAATGGATTCTATACTCTTCAATGACATAGCCTATAATTTTCTAATTGGTGGCGATGGAAATATTTATGTAGGACGTGGTTGGGATGCCCAAGGTGCACATACAAAAGGATTCAATGTGGATAGCATTTGTATTGCATTTATTGGTACATTTTCAACAACAAGTCCACCAGAGAAACAACTTAATGCTGCAAAAAGGATGTTAAACGAAGGTGTAAGACTTAATAAGCTTGTAGAAAACTATAAGCTATATGGCGCTCGGCAGTTAAGTGCAACATCTAGCCCTGGAAATGCTTTGTATGAAATTATTAAAACTTGGCCTAATTGGTCTAATCAAATATAATTTAGAACATATACAAAAAAAATGTAGATTAAAAGTTCTTATTTAATTTATTCAGATAAACAGGAGTTAACATTAAATAAAGCTTAATACTTATTCTAAAGACTAATAAAATTAGTTTTAATTTTATTATTTTTTGGAGCTTTCCTTTTTGGGGCCGTTCGAGTACTCGTCGACTTATACATTGTATTCCGCTTCGGCTCAGGTAGAGCTTGTGGTGCCAATCCGTTTTGTGCTAACATTTCCCGATGCATCAATAATCGATTTTCTGCACTGTGCCAATCTGTCATTGGATTCGACCACAATCTTTCTGCAAGAGCACTTGCTTTGGGCCACAACAATCCATCCAAACTTAATTCGTCAATTCTTTCGGACCAAATAGCTGCCTCAGATCCTAAAATAAGTTTATTCGCCAAACCAAATATGAGGTCAGGACTATTTTCATAAAACTTTTTCCAACCATCATTGCTATTATTTCGACCAGTAATGACCAAATTTGTTGAAATCAATCTTAGGCCATTCTTGAGAGCCCGTGGTATAAATTCTGCCGGACAATTAGCTCCAGTTTGTATGATGTAACGTGACTTGTCAATAAATTTATTAACAAATGGTGGATTTGTCAATATACTAGCCCACACAACAATTGGAATGTTACTTTCTTTGGAAACCTTATCAAGACTGGCTAAAGCATTGGCTTGAAAATGTCCCCACAATTCAATAAAGCCTACTCTTTTTTTCAAAGTCAAATTTTTGTTTTGCATCCAATTCTGAATCGATTGCGAGGAATTCCAACAGGATATTACTGCTGAATCACCTCCCATGTGGAAGATGTTGGGTTTGAAAGATTTAATCATTTCCGAGTAAATATCTTCTAGTATTTCATAAGTTCTGTCAAGAGTTGGATCGAGTTGTCCACAAGGTGGTTTGGGACAAAACTTCGTCCGAGTATGAGCATTTAAACAAACTGTTACATTCTCTTTCTGCCATCCTTGGCCAACGTGTGCTGGTCCTCCAAATTCAGGAATAACACGAATTCCACGGATCTGTGCATATCTCACAATTTCGACGATATCTTGAGGAGTGTAGATTTTTTCTGGTGAATATGCTCCTAATGTGTGTAAATTTGGATGTGATTTTATCACCATTGGGAAACTATTTGAATCTACTATATGCCAGTGGAAGGTGTTGAGTTTACTCATAGCCATGCCATCTGTTGGAAATTTTGATAATTAGCTACATTTTTCAATAAAATTGATTGCATACTTACCAAGAGTCCTTTTGATTGATTGCAAACTGAAATAATTTTTTGCGGTATCAAGTAAGATGCCTCGATGCTTGTAAATTGGCGAATCATTTATAATGGTATCGATCAATATATCGAGACATCTTCCATGATCATTATACACGATCAACTGTGATAAAGTTTCTAAACCATGTCTAGCTCCAAAATACGTTCGTGCACTGATTTCGACCAAAATCTGTGTTTTATCTTCGCTAATGTTTAACACATAACTCTCATCGGTATCATAAGTAAGCTTTGGAAGTACTTCGTTATTGTCTGTTAAGACAATTTTGATAAGCAAAGGTTTTATTTCTTCATTTTTTCCCAAACCAGATTGAGGTATTTTTGCAATGAGCTGTCCAAAGAATCGTTCTTCAACTTTTTGCCAAATCGAATTACTTACAGATTTTTGTGTGATATCAAAATTTATCTTCTTATGATTAATTGAAGCAACAACATCACCAACTTTAACCGAACCAGTTGGTTTAGGCCAAAGAGTTCCAATTTCTCCACCACCGCATACTAATTTGCATACTCCTAAGCTTTGGGTACTGTATTTATTTCGAAAAGGAACTTTTATGCATTTGTTTCGGTTGCATTCATAGCCCCAAATCGGTGAAGATTCACTATGAAATATAAACATTTAATTACGTCATAAAAAAACAGAGATATAAAAATAAACTTACTCAGCTAAAGCTGGTAATAATGCTGCTAAAGAAAATATTAACTTTATAAACTTGTTGCTTGTCATTCTAAATGATGAACCGGCCTTTTCGCACTGTCTCAAATCTCAATGCACTTAAGTGATAGTATGCTTATCGTGGATGGTTTTCCCCCCTTGAGAATTTGGAATTACCCAAATCTTTCTATATTCTATAATCTTCGCACTTTTTGATTCTAAGGTCAAGTTAAATTATTTCAATTGTTTTTTTTTTTAACGCGATCATTTGAAGTTATCAAAAAGTTGTTTTATTTTAACAATAATTGTAGAAAAATAAAGAAGAATTATTAGGAACAACACAGTCCACTGCTTTTAAAAGTTAAATTAAGAATGATTTTGATGAAGAATTAGTTTGTTATATGAGAGGCGAATTAAATTTTGAATTTTAATTAATTTGATCTTCATTGAAAGTAAACACAAATACTTTGGACATTAATTCATGTGTATTATTTGTTTATGTTTATGTGACTCGTTTGAGGAATTCTTTATCATTATTATTAATAGAAATATCTCACACATGGGCTTAAAAATGAGATGACATTTCATAATTTTTATGTGATAGTGGAGACAAGGGAATGTTAGAATGTTTGGCAAATACCAGCTTTTTCGATATTTGTATTTTTTTTTTTTTTTGAAAAATTTTCATTTATGTTTTAAAGACGACCTTTATTCGGGGGAACATCGAGGAACAGTTCGCTACCTAAAAAAAAGAGGCCCTACCTTCAAAAAAGTTGCTTTAAAAAAAAAAAAAAAGTTTGAAGATTTCCTACCATGAAATACCCTTCCATCAAAAAAGCCCGTCCTTCAAAAAGTACCTGTGTTTGTTAAATGCCCTACTGCGAAAATAGCTGATATTTTTGAAGGTATGGAATTTTTCAATTAAGGGCTTTTTGAAGGACGGGCAATTTTGAAGTAAGAGCATGTTCTAACACATTTTTGAAAGTAAAGACATTTTTGAAAAAAAAGGTATGTTTGAAGTTAAACAATTTTAAAAATCTGTCCATTCGCCCGTTAAGGCTGTCAGGACAGACGCACGGACGGAATTAAGAGACCCACTTTTTCAGACTTCACTATCATCGTAACGTTGTTTTGATGAAAACCTCGATTTTTTTGAACAAGGAATAAATACTTGCCCTATATAGAGCAGCTTTCATTCAAAAAGTGAGTGTGGTAGAAAGCACAAATTTGTTGCGATGCGATGATATTCTTGACTATCGTTCATTTGTTCTTAGATTTTTATAGAATTATTGTTTTCAATGATTTAGATTTTATAGCTTTAAAACGCATTTCCAGATAGTTTGAATAACTGCCCTAAGCTAATCTGACTTTGAGTGAAATAGCCTTGTCAATTTGTCACCCAATTTGTCAATTTGTCGCTTTGTAGCCATGTCACCTTTTCATGTCTTGTAACGTCTTTAAGGGTAAGATTCCTCATTTTCTATGCTGTTTGTACAAAAAAGCAAAATTTTGAATGCATTAAGCCTATAGAGTGGGTTGGGTAGGCCCTAATTGTAGGAATTTCATTAAATCCATATTTTTTTTTTTGTTAAAAACCCTTAAAAAATCAAAACTATCGAATTTAACGAATATGTATTGTATAACGTTAGTGCAATATATAAAGTGATTTCTTTTTAATTTAATTCAAATAATTTAATTTAAATAATGTAACTATTACTACCATTAAAAATAATTACACATTACAAATTGTTTTAAAAAAATGTTATTTATTGCTTATATGTTTTTTTTTTTACACAAAAAAAAGGTACACAATCCTTTAAGTAGTAGGTACACACGTTACGTTTTAAGCGGCGAATTCAACTTATTATTATTATTATCTATTTTTCTATTCATACATCATTATCCTTGCAATAAGGATCAAAGAAATACAACAAAAAATAATATACATTACGCATTATCCGCTCGATTCGTTTTTTGCATCATACGCATCAATTGGACATTCATTTTGATTTTGCAAACACCATTCTGGTTCAATAGCTTCAGCTGCTAAACCATTCTCAGTTAAACGCTCCCGATGTACTAACAAACGAGACTCAGCTGCTCGCCAATTATCTTTTGGATTCGACCATAAACGTTCAGCCAATGCACTAGCTCTAGGCCAAAATTTAGCATCAACTGTTTGCTCGTCAATTTGTTCAGACCAAATGGCAGCTTCAGCTCCCAAAATAAGCTCATTATAATCGCCGGCAATTTTTTCAGGACTATTTTCGTAAACTTTTTGCCATCCGATGTATGGGGAACACCAATTGTTTCCATCAGTTACCCAACCAGCGAATCCACAATCAAAGTATAAGGCATCATAGTTTGAAAGAATCATCTTGTATCCTCGTTTAAGGATCTCTTTGATCTTCATATCGAAACCGGTTGTCCAAACTTGAATGATATAACGATCTTTGTCGAGATATTGATCAATAAATGGTACTTCTGTCAAACGACTTGTCCACATGATAATTGGTAGTTTTCCATTTGAAGAAATATCATCTACCCTAGCAAGAGCTTGATCTTGGAAATGTCCCCACAATTTCATAAAGTCCTTCTCATCAAGACCCCAACCCTTGGCCAACATCCAATTGCGAATAACTTCACTGGTATTCCAGCAAGCTGTTGACACTTCATCACCTCCCATGTGAAATACATCGGGATTGAATAGTTCAAACATTTCCCGATAGATATCCTCCAAAACATTGTACAATTCATCGACTGTTGGATCTAGTTGGCCACATGGCGGCTCAACGCAGTAGCTCTTCCATGGCTGAGCGTTGAAACAAGCTGTCATATTCTTATTTTGCCATCCCTCACCAACATGGGCGGGGGCATCGAATTCAGGAAGTACACGAATACCACGAACTCGTCCATATTCCACTATATCAGCGACATTTTCATGTGTGTAGACTTTTCGTGCCGAGTATGCACCCAGTTTGAAGAGTTCAGGTTGGGACTTGATCTCCAAGGGGAAACTGTGTGAATCAGTAATATGCCAGTGGAAGGTATTCAGCTTAGTCATTGCCATACCATCTGAAAAGAAAAATAATATAAATTCAAAACAAGGATATTGAGAGAAGGATCTTCAACTCACCGAGAGTCCTTTTAATTGATTTCACACTGAAATAATTTCTTGAAGTATCCAAAAGCAGACCACGATGCTTATAAGCTGGTTTGTCAGTAATTGAAGCCTGTGCAAGCATTTGAACTTCCCTTCGAATATCATCATATACGATCAACTGAGATAGCGTTTCTAGACCATGCCTAGCTCCGAAATACGATTTTGCTGAAATATCAGCATAGACCTCATTCTTTCCTTGCCTAATCTCAAGCTTATAACTTTCATCTGTATCGTATGTCAATTGAGGAATTCGATCAGCTTTTTCAGGGCTCTCATCAACATTGATCTTCACTTTCAATGATCTTCCTTCATCACGAACATCCTTTGAATCTGGTATCTTGGATTCGATTTGTTCAGCAAATCGCTTCTCGTTAGCTGCCCAAAGCTTACTAGCTTTAGTTTTAGGTGCCTCAAAAACGATCTTGCTGCGATCTATATGAACAATATATTCACCAAATTTCACAGGTCCAGTTGGTTTGGGCCATAGTGTGCCAATAGTGTCTCCGCAGAATATTCTGCACACTGGCATGCTAACAGCTTTTTGAAAGTTGTTCTCATCTAAGGGCACTTTCATGCATTTACTTTGGCGGCATTCATAACCCCATACCAAGCTGAAAATTAAAAAAAAAATGGTTTTATTGAATATTTTGTGAAGGTTTCAAATAAAATTACTGGGAATGTAGGTCTTTGACGACAAAAGACCTTGTTAATATGACTACAACAGCGATCAATGCGCTTGAGATCGTCAATACAAAAAGACCTATCAACAAATGCCGCCAACTAAATGCCATTTATGTGCTAGTGATAGCAATTAAGAACTGATCCACTTATAGTGTCATTTTGAAACACACTTCAATGACTAAAGTATTTCCCGACAATTGCGCTATGACTTGACTTTGATAATGAAATAGCTTTGAAACGTTTCTGAGTCAAGAGCTCAAAGATATTTCCAATCAATCTGAAGGGGTTTCCTAATTGTTTTTTGATTGATAGCATTGTTTAATATTTTGTTTGATCAGAAAAATTGGACATGAAAAATTAAATTCAATGCAATTTTGTTGTCATCAAAAGATTTTTTAAAACAATTATAATAATGAATGTAGGAGTTATGTCTGGTTATTGCTTGTTTGTTTTCATTTTATTTTTAACTAAATCTAATCAATTTTTGAGATAAAAAGGTGCTAATTGCTCTAATAAATAACTTAAATTTGTTATCTTGATTAGATCAAAATTAAATATAAAAAATAATAAATAAAGTAACAAATTTATATTTTTGTTTTGTAGAATGTAGGAATGTAGCAAACTTTACAATTTTACTTTACTTTACAACTTCGAGCAGTAATTTTGTTTATTTTAAGACTACAATAAGTTGAAACAAATCCTTTTTATTTAATATTCTTATCGGGATTACTTTTCTCAATTAAAGGTTATAAAAGTTTCGAAAAGTTACATACTACAAAACAAAATTTAAAATAATACGTATACGCCCCAGTGACCACCTCTTTTTCACTACACGCTAAAAAAGTTGTTTAATAAGACTTTCCTAGCAACTACATTTGTGGTTTCTATTAATTATTTTGAGTAAAAAAAACAGCACGGTAGTTGACGGTATGGATGCAATTGGATTGTTTTCATTTAAACGCATTTGAATTAAATAAAACAATCGAAATTTTTGTTGTTTTTGAAGGTAAAAATATTTGCAATCAAACGTAAAGCAATTTTGTCAATTTAAGTTGTTGTACTTTTCACTAATTGAATTTGACATGATTCACTTCGCTATAATAGCCGCATTTAGGTACCAAAGGAAGAATATTTTTAATTTTACAGCATATACAAAGCCTTCGTGTTCTCCTAAAATATTCAGACCTTTCCAACAATGTAAATTGTACACTCTTAAAACGAGTATTATATTACCTAAACCACATGTTTTCTACATCATTGATGGTCTGAATGTATTCTTTTTAAAATAAATTGTTATAAATATTCCTTTTTTGAGGAAAAATCAAGTAAAAACACCTAAAATGATAAAAATCAGTTTGAAAATGAATTCCCGAAAACACTTAGGGGAAAAGGAAAAAGTAATTGATCCAGTTCAAACCATGGTATAAAAAGACAAGGTATGATCATTAGAGCCGCCATCTTACAAAATGGGGTAGTAAGGTTTTGACGTTTGGCATTTGGAAAAGTCAAAAGCAACAACAACTTCCAAGACAAATTTGTTTACAACAACAATTTCAATGGGCTGGGCTGTCAAAACCTTAAGTAGCCATAAGTTTTGACAGTTCTCGATACTGAGTTTTTTCTAATGATCATACCTTCTCTTTTTATACCATGAGTTCAAACTACTCGATTAAAAAATAATCCTCTTTTGATATTGTTTTTAAATTGGCTGCAGTAAGGCAAAAAACATGAAAACCATTAGTTTTCGTCTGCAGCGTTGCATATTGAACACCCTGTATATAATATTTTGATAATATACTTCACAACATAGGCACGTGGATAAAAATAGGAACGTGTCACCTATTGGTGCATATTAATATATTAAGGTGAACAGCCTTTTTAATAAATGCACTTTGAGGCTTTGACCAATGGACAAGGTGAGAGAATTAATAACTAAAAAGTTTGTTTCGACTGCAACAGAGTATGATATAGTAGGTATGTAGAGTTTGCAATAAAATAAAGTAGTTTTAATGCATGTGATTCATTAATCAAGACTAAAATAACCCTAATACCTATCTTGTGGAAAAACCGATTAATTACCGATGTATATTTCATAAGATTGTGTAAATATAATATGTATTTGCATTGTAGTCACGATAACTGTTGCAGAAGCATCTTGCAACAGCCAGGCTCGTTGCAGAAATTTGCTGATTTACAAGAATATCACTTGAAAATTCTTGTTTAATTTGTCAACTTTTAAGCGTTGATTAATATTTAATTTGTTCACCACTTTGAATTAAACTAAAATTTTATCTTTAAAGCCTATAGTACGCAGATCGAGATAAATTTAGGCCGTGTGTGAATTGCGTTAAATAGTTAACACCGTGTAAAATTTTTGACACTATTGGGGTGAATAAAAAAATTTCAGCTGTATGGCTTTTTGTTTAATAATTTTCTTTGCCTCTTTTTTGCCTTGATACTGCTTTTAAATAAAAAAAAAAAAAAAAACAAAACCATCTGCAAAAAAATTTAACTCAAAATTAACCAGCCCAATAAATTTTAACAACTGAAAATTTCTTATTCACCTCAATAGTGTCAAAAATTTTACACGGTGTTAACTATTTAACGCAATTCACACACGGCATTGGGCACGTTCAAAGAGCTAACATAAAGCTATCGGATAGCTTTTTGTTGTTGTAAACAATGTTAAAAATTAGAGAAAAATTAAAGAAACCAACCATTTTCTGTCAAAAAATAATCTGAAGGTATCCCAGAATTTATGGTATACCTCAGGTATCCGAGTGATCAGCTGATAAACATTTGGCATTTTTTTATTTTGATTACTTTTCGGGCGATTATTCAGCTTCAAAATAAAAAAAAATTGCAAGAAATAAAGTCAAAGCGATTGTGCAAGTACTATTCAACAATAAAAAAATGTAATTTGCTCAAAAGAAAAAGTTTCCTCTTCTCAATATTTACATATTTTTTACTTGCGATATAGGTACTATATATCAAGTTATGCATTCGTACAAAAAAAAAAAAGTTGAGATAACATTTTTATATGACATTACGATGGTAGACAATGCCAAAAAAGTGGGTCCCGGAAGTCCGTCTGTCTGTCTGTCTGTCTGTCTGTCAGTCTGTCTGTCTGTCTGTATAAGGAGCTACAGCCTAAACGGATGGACCGATTGATGTCAAACTTGGTATGTAGCGTTATTTGGCGACTCTCCAGAGGGGTTTTTGGAATTAATTTTTTTGGACTTATAATAACGGTACTTGTCATATACCGATTTTAGTAAAATTGAAATATCTCTAAAACGGCTCCAACGATTTTGTTTAAAAAATTCAAATGTTAGTTTTAAGCTAAGGTCTATCTTCTAATGAAAAAAATTTTTTTTTGAAAATCATTATTACCGGTACTTGCCATAGAACCGTTTTTTTCAAATCCGATTATCTCCAAAACTGCTTATTCGATTTCAACGAAACTTTTTGTGAAATTTTGAAAAAAATAATTTTTGGATTTTTAAAAAAATTTTGAAAATTTTTTTTTGAAAAATCAAATTTTCGAAAACGGGACATTTAATTTTTTTGAAATTTTGTTTTTAGATGTTGATTAGTGATTTCTACAAAATGGCATACCAATTTTATTTTAAAACTTTTTTTCCAAAAAATTATTTATAAAAAATTAGTTTTTTAAAAAACGGCTCTAACGATTTTGGAAATTTTTTTTCTAAAAATGTATGTTAATATATCAATCAAAACTGCATACTTGTTTTGGAGGGCAATTTAATTTCAGATTTTATTTAATTTTTTTTTTTAAACGAATTTTATTTTTTTTTCCAAATTTCTATATAAAAAGTCTTAAAAATTTAAGCAACTTTAACTCTAAGAGCAAGTTCGTGCGACCCCAGTCGTGCATTTTATTTAGTAGCTGATTGGGCAAGCTATCTGGATACCTCTTTGTTCAAAAAGATATTCCAGATACGGGTATCCCAGATAGCCTATCCGATAGGTGTTTGAACGTGCCCATTAACTGTATACTAGGCTTTAAACAAAAATAATCACAAACACAAAAGTTCTAACAAAAATTCTTTGACCCCCTGTAGTTCTATCTTAGTAAACAAATCAAACAGAACTAACTATACGTCACGCCATTTGTTGAATATCAAAAAAAGTTCTGTTCCACTTCCACTCTTCACACAAACTTCAAATGTCAAAACTCACAGTTGTTTTTTGTTGTGTGCATTTTTGTGTATAAAAAAATAATATTTCCCCCAACAAACTTTCAATTCATTTCTACAAATAAACTAAAAATTAATACAAAATATAGTGATTCAGTGAATTAGAATTGTGCAATTAACTGTTCCAAATTACGCCACATCACACAGGTAAGTCACATTTAACACACAAATTACCTAATAAAAAAAAAGTTGCAAAAAAAGTTACAAACTGGCTTAAGCCATAGCCAATTGGATGGGACTTTCTCTGTCATCGTCTAAACCGAACCTTTATAATATTCCCGAATGGTTTCAGATTTAATTTTAATAAAAAAAAATATTAAAAACTTACTCTGTGCATGATGCTGGAGCAATAATTGCCAATGCAATTAGAATTGTTTGTATAATTGCCATCCTAGGAACTGGCGATAAAATCAAATAAATATCCTTTCTGGAATTCCAATATGAGAGAGAGAATGAAAACAACTGGCACCCACACCCGTGCAAGGTGTTAAGTAAACTAACCGATCAAATGTACAAGTTCAAGAAATTTATACACTCAGAGTCACCACAATCATCCTAAACACCGTGGCACTCTGTGACTCTGACTCGATACGCGTTTATCGGTTTGGTTGGTTGCTTTTGGGTTGGTGATAGCTGTTTTTGCTCTCGAAGCTGGGTGCTTTTGTCTTTTGAACTAGCAGCACTTGAGTCTTCAGAAAGATACACTTTGCCAAACTAGTGTTTTATTTTTTTTATTTTGTTGATGATTTCGTTTCGTTTTATGAATGTTTTCTTGTTTTTTTGTTGTTCTTCTGTTATCGTAGTTTTTACCGACAGGTTAATGTAGATAAATAAATTTTATTTTTATCGATATCACAAAAATAATTATGCGTTTTGGTTAGTTTTGTGGTTGGCTGTTGAGCAGGGTAGTGAAACCGGTTATCCAGAATCCGATAAATGTAATATCACTTCTTATTGCTTATTAGGTCAGTGACCACACTATAAACTATAGTGTCCGGTGCCCACACCTTGAAACTGTTAAGTCGACTAGACACAGATTGAATTTAGGCAACTTATGAGAAATGTATGAGAAATTTAAACGCCCACGATAATAATAATTAAGTAGTGACCAAATAAATAATTCAATTGAATTTAAGAATTGAAGCGATGGCGATGACAATGACGTTGTATTCTTATGAAACTTATGTATGAAGAAAAAATAAAAGATTTTTTTTATTTTTATGTTATGGATGGAAAAATCTTTCATTCAAGGAGGGAAATACAACAACACACACACAAAATCAGAAAGGTCGCCACTCGCCACCAAACAAAACACAGCTGATTGTGACAGTTTGATTTTGTACTGTCTGTTTCCAGGAGTTTTATGCGTTCCGAACTGTGAAATGGAGAAGAGTTTAGAGATTGGAAAATCATCACAGTTAATTTAAGGAATTTCAAAATCTTTAGAGCCTTTTTTTAAAAATAGTTTCTTATAATGAATTTTTTTTTTTAATAATTAAAAAAACTGGCTATTTAACTGGCATTTAAAAAAAAAATTTGCTTGAAAGAAAACCAAACATTTTTTAAAAGTCTGAAAATTCTTGCTTTAAATCAGACAAGTCGTTTGGGAGAAAATCAAAAAACTTAACTGAAAGGTGCCATTAAAAATGTTTTCAATATACGTCTGTCTAAAATGTGAGTCTAATTTTTTTTTTACCAAAATCAAATAAGCCGTTTTTGAGAAAATTAAAATTTTCAAATTTTGTTACATGGCACGTACCGTTATTTTTTGACCAAAATAACATAAAATTATTATATAAAAACATCAAAGTCAAATTTCCATCACCTGCCCACTATTTTTAACTGAGAACATAACTTTTTATGAAACTATAATGTATTTCAAAACTATGACCATATAAAAAAAATGTGAATTTCAGTCCCTTTTTCGATCAAAAAAAAAAAATTAAAGGTATGATATTTGACTAACTTTTTGTAATAATCCAATAACTAGGCATTATTATCTTTCAATTAAGCCATTGAAACCAACAAAATTGTTTAATTTAATATTTTTTAACGAATTTTTAAAAATATGTTACATGAGAGTAACGCTGGGTCCGAAAGGGTTAAAGAGTTAAATCGCCAAAATTGAATTTTTTTGGCTTTTTTGATCGAGTAAGAACAAAATTTGTATTCTTTTTCATTTTCTATCAAAAACAAGAATTTAGAATAATTTTATGTAAATAAACGGAGCAATTCGATACTCAAATTTCAATTTCATTTTCTTAAAAATTATAATTCCTTGTTGAAGCCCGTAGAACCTTAAATTTGTTTGAAAATAGTCTTGTTACTTTTAAAAATTAAAGTTTAGATTCAAAATAATATTAAAGTAGCGTTTTTGTTTAGTAAATTAACATCATTTGTAACCAATTTTACCATCAATACGCTTTTTTATTGCTCCCCTATTAACAAAAGTAACAAAGTTAGTTTTTCTTGAAAGAATCGCAAAAGAATGGTTAGACAATTTTCATATTTAAGGGCATGTTTTAATTGAAAGAAAGTCCATTAAAAAATCGATTTTAGGCCCATTTTCTGTAATTGAGGCGATACCTTTCCATAATTTCCTCTCTCTTAACTCTCTGGAAAACAATCCAACTGAAAGTTTTAAGGATTCGTCTGCGCTTTATAATTTTTTTCAATCAATTTTCCTAAAGCAGAATTTTGATTTTTTTTTTTTGAAATTTTGGTTTTGTCACACCAACTAACTGCAGTATCACATTTCATAAACTAGGCTGAGTTATATAAAAAGCATATACTGAAATGAAAAAAAAACAGTGCATTTTGAGTTAATTATATTTTTTTAAAATTAATAGTAAAATAATAGAAAATATTAACAAATAATTTACAATTAACAAGACCAAACTTGTAAAAAGTAATGAGAAAAAAAGTGTATTGGAGCTTATAACAATAAAAAATGACGGGCATTTTTTTAGGCTTGTATTACTGATTATAAAGCATTATTTTTTAAATTACAACATACTACCCCAAAATCTGGATTAAGAGAAATAAAAAACGTTTTTTAAACCTTAAATTGTTGCAGAAATTCTATCTTCGCCAATTTCTAACCGATTTCATATTTGTACCTACTTGCCTAATAAGAAGACCTATTAAACTTATGATGTGGGTAAAAAACCTAGACTTCATAAATTCGGAAATATCAAAAATACCGATTTGTTTCCTCATTTTGTCAACTTTATTAATTTAGACCGTGTTCGCAGATTTTTTGCGTATTGGTAATAGGTAATCGAATCTTATTACTTATAAATCATAAATCTGAGCAAGAAATTGACAAGGATTGGGATCATAATTCTGTATCGAAATTCGTGCCATAATTCTGTATTTTATAATTCTCTAAATCCAAAATTCTGGAATCCTGGAAATCGAAAATTCTGTGTTCCAAAAAGCTAAATTCTGTGTAAATGCATATTTCTGTAATAATAGTTCTTATAATGAGGAATTTAAACCAGTACCACACTCATTATGAAATTTAAATTTCAAAAAGTATATACTCATTTTTGTCTTCATCTTCATTTCAATTATGTATATTTAAAGCAACAAAACAATATTGTGCTTTAGTGTGAAACAACTCGTGGCCGGCCTCTGTCCGCAGCTTCCAACAATAACATAAACAAAGCTTCTCGTATTCATTAAAATCGCCAACACTTTAGTCACGATCATAACAATCGTGAGCAGCACTTGTTTTTGTTTTTTTTTTTTTCATCGATATGTACAATATTTATATACATAACTACTATTGTTTAGAGCTCGAAATGTTTGAAATGTATTATGACATTGACTTACTATTGATCTTACTGCATGAATAGATCTTGAAAATACTGACGCTGAAAGCTCGAGTATTTGCGGGATAGGGAAAGATTTTTTAAAGATCAATAATTCGACATTTTTTTACCTTTTTTTAACAATTTAAATTTTAGTTAACAATTTAAAAATAAAATTCTGATGTTTTTCTATGCTAAATAAACGTTAACATGGAATAAATTGAATTCTCTCTCAATATGACCAGTTATACTATGGAATTACCCGTATAGAAGTATAATCTATAATAAAAGATAGATACAATTTCTTCGCTTCTTATAAGTTAATATCTGTCCGCCCCTTTAACATAACTGGGTCTTTCCCGCGAACAGTTGCAATATAATTCAATAAAATAGTTTTTTTCTTGGTTTTCTGCAAAGAATCTGTTTTTAAATTAATAACTTGTGTTATTGAAAGTCCAATAGAACAAGATTAATACTAAACAACGCACGTTTGTTTGTTGTGACGAGGAGAATTACAGATACAATTATAAGAATTAAGAAAAAGAATTAAATGCACTTAATGAAAGCTATAAATTTCATCTTGAGTTATTCAAATTAAATTTTCAAAAATAAATAGAATTCTGAAAAAAAAATCAACCTGTTTATAGATGGAACTAACCTATCACGATGGTATCAATCCGTTTTAAACCATTTGTTTTTCAGATCTACATTAATTAACTCATCAACTGATCTTGTTTTTAGTTTAACCTCGTTTAGATTAGCATAGCCGTGTTTCCATTCATAACAAATTATATTTTGCCGCAAGGTGGAAGTTTGCCCACATTGGTTAAGTTAAGATTATTTTTATTTAATTTTTTTTATACAGAAAGTTCAGTTATTGAGTCAGCATATTTTTCTGGGATTTTCACAAATTAAATAACAGTAGTTAGTTATTTAAACTTAAGATATCAATCGCATTATGCATATGCAGTGCATTAGCATAGACAAATATTGCAAGAAAGCTTAGCGTGTTTCGATTTTATTTATGAGAATTTGATATTCTAATAATAGTTATCGCACAGGTCGCCAATAAAGCAAATATTTCAGACAAAAAAATTAATAAATTTGCACTTTTTTTTAAGCACACCAGGTATGTATCCATAATTATTTTTTGTTTATAAATACAAACAATAAATATTTTAATAAGAAATGTAAGCTGTTTAACTCTTCATCCATCACACTGTGATACTATTTAAGCGCGAGTTAATAAAACTAACAACAAACAATGTCATTCATCAAACTTTTATGTGCATTAGAGTTGTTCTCGAAGTAAGAACTTACATTAACTTCAAAACATGAATCACAAAAAGCGAGTAATCATATAATTAAAAATAGTAGTTATTTTATTGCAATGCGGTTAGTTGTATAGGTACTGCGGTTATTTTTTTTTATTATAATGTCTATAATGTACCGCAGTTATTAGAACTATTTGTTGTTATTTAAAAAAAATTTATTGCAGACTGAGGTCAGTTTAGTCTAGTGGTTTCAAGTATATTTTTTTCAACTAATTGGTGTTATTTACGAGCTTAGTTTTGAGATTTAAAATTTAAGAAAAAAAAAAAAAACAATAAAATCTCTTCTTCTTATTTTAGAAACAAATTAAAACTCAATTTTGTAGTAGGAGGAACTTAAATCAATTCATTATTTAGCAAGAGTTTTTTGCTTAAATAAATAAAAAAAAGAACAAAGAAATAAGGAAATAAAAAGCGCTCAGAACAATATGACCAATACTCAAAAAGTGTAACCTTTTGAAAATTTCAAATTTTATAGCGGTTATAGTGGTTCTTATTTATCGATTTTTTTTAATAGTCAATTGAATTGAGGTCCGGGGATTGGGCAGACCAAGACATAACATCAATCGTGTGTTCAACAAACCATTTTTGAACTTAACATGCATAAACTGCTATTTTATGTGCAATTCATATTCCGCTTAGGGAAGTATGACTTCTTAGATCTTGGCATACTAATGCTGGAAGTTTGTCTTGTTGAGAGCGGAGATTATTTGGACAGAAAAAAAAAAAAATTATGGGAGTATAACTTAATTTCCATAATTTTTTGTTCGAAAATTAAGGTTTATTTAATAAACTGTACATTTTTTAAATTAAAAGTTAACTTAAAGTTAACTTAAAAGTTAATTAAAAGGCGACTTAAAGGAGGTGGATCCAAAACTTCTTAGCCGCTGTTTTCCAAATAGTTTTTAACCGCTCTTGCATTATTAGGCCGAGCGTTGTCATGATGAAAGAATTTTGGCCTCGTGTTTGGTGACATATTCTTGCCGTTTTTCGGCGATACCTATCTTCAAACGAATCAATTGATTTCGTAGAGGTCCCCTGTGATCGTCTGACCTTTCAACAGCCTTTTTTGGCTGACTGCGATTTCTTTTTCTTCCACATTATCATCGAAACAGAGCATAATTGTCGTAAGTTTCCACCAACAAACGATGCCTTTCGGCAGCAGTTTTTTTTTTTTAATTGAAGTAGAAATGATTAACTCTGGCATTTTCGAAACAATAAAAAACGGTTTGGTTTTTAATTTGACCAAATAAAACATACTAGTTTTTATAGCCCTTTGGCAGTACTTTCACATACACTTATTGGAAATAATAATTTTAACGACATCTGGCGTAAAACGTTGGAAATTAAGTTATACTCCCAATAAAAAAGTGATACATGTTGTATCTATGATTCTCGGATCTTCTTCAGGATTTTTCACTCCTGAAACTGTACTGACAAGGTCCCTTGGTTTGGGACAATTTTCGTGAATGGAAGTTTCACTCATAAAAAATACTTTCCTTAGTGATTCGACCATATTTTACAGATTCTTAAATTTTAATAGTACGCCTATCTTTATGTAATAAGTCTGTCCAAAGCTATTTTGTTTCATCACTAAAGCCAGTCAACTTCATAGTCCAGTTGTAAAACTTGTACAAACATTTGATCCTTTTTGGAAACTACTTTTGAAAATAGCAAGAAAATACAAAACTAGCCTATTCATAAGGTACATTTATTGATTAAAGAAAAAACTATGTAAAAAGATCATAAAAAAGAAACTTAATCTACGTGGGATTAGTTCCCTTCAACGTCAGCGTATTATCTTCATAAACTTCAAGAACATGAGCCAAATGCTCATTGTCTCTAGGCTTCTTGAATTGCCTCTTCTTGTTGGACATCTTCTTTCGCTTAGGAACAGGTTTCTTTGGTCCATGGTCTTGCATAGATCGAATACCTTAAGAAAAAAACAAAAACAATTATACTATCGAAATCTGAACAAATTCACATCTTTTGTTAAAAAGTACCTTGTTTCTCAAGGTACTCATCAATTTTAGCATCGTCCATCGCATCCACAGTAGCCGAACGCCATAATTTTTGGAAATCTTCATCAACCTGAAGAAAACGAATGGATTATTTGAGTTATTCGCTCAGAATTCAAAGCTCTTTACCGTAAAGTTAGCCGTTCGATCATTGTAGAAGAGAATCTTCTTTTTGTCAATTGGTCGAATGATGAATATAATTTCTGATGCTCGGTTTTTCAAGACTTTCTCACAATGTGGCAATGATTCTTGAACATCGTCAAGCAAAATGCCACCCAAACCTTTGAGATCATGTTGTTTCAACAAACGTAAAAGACTCTTTCCGTCTTTGATTTTGTAAACCGGTTTAAAAGCAAATCTGCAGTTGTCTGGTGAGACTTCAATCTTTGGATTGTTCATTAGGGCTTCTGATGCAAGCCACTACAAGGAATCAAATATGTTAACCTGAGAGGAAATAACTTAGTGTAGAAACTTACATTCTTAACAGACTGTCCAATATCAAGTTGATTGGTTTCATCTAAAATTTCCTCAATAGTTAGAGGATGGTCATCGCCATCCTGATGACGAGTTCTCATGTGTTTAACAATTTTGGCCAACACACCAAAACGATATTGGGAACTTCCAGACATTGTTTTGTATCTAAAAGAAGAATACGTCGTTTGTAAAACCAGCAAAAGGCATTTGGTTAGGAAAAATTTACGTGCTCGAATCCAATTTAGGAACACTTGGTGGTCGCATTTTTTTCTTATCATCTCTTGGCGGTGGTGCAGCTATTTCAACTTTTGTTTTCTTTTCAATTCTGTAAATAAGATGAAAATGGAAAAATTATTTTGTTTTGTTGTCCATGAACATAAAGGAAATTTTTTGTCTTACGTTGGAGTAGCCATGGCTCTCTTTTTGAACGCTTCGCGTTCCCGAAGCAATGCTGGATCCATGATGGAGCTGTTGTGGTGTTTTATTAGGTGTAAGAAATTATTTAATTAAAGTTTTTTCTTTTTAAACGAATTTATTTGGAAGAAAAAACAATAAATTCTGCAGTTCAACCTTCAGCAGCCAAAAAAAAACACTTCGTTGCTGTAGATGACAAATGTGACAGAAGCAAAGTGACAGTTCGTTTGGGCTCGTTCATTTTACTGATTTTGTGCCAAATCTGTCTATTTTGTGAAAATTGTACCAGATTAAAGAACATAAGTTCTTAAGGCCCCGGTTATAGTAAATGAATCCAAAATAATTGAAACAGTTTGTAATTGAACATATTTTACTGATAGTTGTTTGTGTTTAATGAAGTATAGAAAAATTAAAAACAATCATAGACAGTCTATTTAAAATTTATTAGCAGTTATGTTCAACGAAGATTTTTCTAGATCAGCAGTACAGGTCATCACAGTTTCGTGAGAACAAGTTAGAACAATCATTTTAACGTTAATTATCGAAATAAAAAAAAAAAAAACAAATTGTGTTTAGTTTCTCGTTTATTTTTTTCTTTTTTTTTTGTGTTTTAACCAAGAGCACCCGAGATAAATTCGCACAATTAAATCAAAACAAAAAATGACAGCTTTGATTTTGACACTTCTCCCGAATCTGTTCTAACCTGATCTGACAAAAGCAAGAACAGAAAATCCTGGTCTAAACTGTTCTAGATTTGTCAATGAACAGCCAACTAGAACAGTTCAGCACAGAAAAAAAAACTTAAAGAACAAAAAAAATAAAGCTGTACTTTTCTGCCTAGAACAAACAGCCCAGCACAGCGTCAGTGAACACAACTAGCGTAAATTTTCAAACATTTAAACCCTACTCTAATGTCGTTTTCCAAAATTCAAGTAGTGACACTCCTAGCTATATAATCACTCCAAAAGGAGTGATTTCAAATTCCAAAATTGAAAAAGGAGTGAATTTTTGGAGTGAATTCTTCACTCCCAAAATTTTGAAGGAGTGACGGAGTGATTACCAATACTTCTACATTTGACTTCATGGACTGCTTGCCATACAAAATTTCGTTAATGAAATCTTGAACGAAATTAAATTTGTGTTGTTTTTATTCTTGAATTGTTTCTGATGTTTATCCTTGAATTTTTTATTTGAATTTTTATTATTTTTACTTTGCTATAGTACCAGATGGTATTTTTTCGTTAACATGTCCCCTGTTGACTTTAGCCCTGTTCCTATAGGAGGTAGCAAAGTACTACTAGCAGTTTACTAGTGATTTTCAATGGAACGCACTTTCAACGAATTCAATTTAAATCGTATCTACTCGGGAAGAAGAGCATGAGTAGATGATATTACTAGATTGACCAAAACATCTACTAGTAGTAAACTACCACCTCCAAACAGTGGCGTAGATAGGGGGGGGGGGGATCAGGGGGATATATCCCCCCCCCCATTGATTGGGATCGATAATTGTACAACATAACCAGTCATGAACAAATAAGTTAAAGAAACACACTCTGAAAAAAAAAACGCTATGGATTTCGAGTTTTTGATTAGCTTAAAGGTTATAAATATGGTTTACCAACTCTCGTTGCCATTAAGTCGGAGTTTCAAAGAGTGAATTTAGACTTGGTCCAAGCTTTGGATCTCGCCAAAGATTTAAGAGATCAACTAAAAATTAAACGGGCAGAAGGCGACTCATTTTCGAAAGTGTTTGTAGGTTCCAAAAAAAAAATAACTGAAGTCCTTGACATAGGCTTCAAACATAAGAGAATAGTGAAGCGACAAAAGAATCGTTCGAACCCTTCGGTTCAAAGTACAGAAAAGAATATTTTCGTGTTACTGTTTTCAACCTTTTCTCGATTTCTAAATAATGGGCCTTGAAGAAAAATTTAGTAACCATGAAAACATACTAGAAATAATTTTGGTTCTTTCCAAGAATTCTTCGTCTGAAATAGACAAAGCAGCTAAAGAATTTAATGAAACTGTTGAGTTTTACCAAACATTTGGCTGCAGGACAATCTTCTATTCTTCCACCGAGAAAACAAGACCACGTAAAATAGAACAAAAACAATAAGATTTCCTTATGGTTTTCATCCAAGAAGGAAATATTATTTTAACAATCGGGTTTTCCTTATTGCAAAATTTGAAATAATGAAATTTTTACTAAATTTCAAAAAGATTTTCTCCATGAAAATAATATTTAATAATTAATTGCTGATTTTAATAAGGTTTCTTCATAAAACAGTTCAATAAGAAAATCTGTTAGTTTTTAGGTGGTCCTGGTCATATTTTTCTCTGTGTGAAGAATTAAAAACTCAGAAAAGATATTTTATCAGAAGGAATAATACTTCCTCCATGAACTCATTAAAAGCCCTCGATAGCAGCCCCGAAGAAAGTTTTCCTAGTACCCATATATATTTTATTAAAGATATAAGTTACACTGCTGGTTTCAACGTCAACCACCGAAAGAACTTTCTCCAATTTAAAGAAAATAAAAACAATACGAAAAAACATTATTAAAACTTTAAAAAAATTTGCGAACTAAATCCATCCCCCCCCCTTAGCGAAAAGCTATCTACGCCACTGCCTCCAATGGAACAGGGCTAATATACCCAATATGCTATAGGTCATTTAAAGCCAAGCCAAGTGTTTTTTTTTTTATAAGTTATAATTCTAATTTTATTTCTATAATACTTGATAAAAACAAGGAATAAAAATCATTTAAAACTTTATTTTGAATAATTTTTTTATAAATTGTTTGTTTTTTTTTTTAATTTTCTGTTAAACTTGGGTGCGTCCAATTACAAATTTGCTCACGTTACGTTACATGTCAACTCTAGTGTGAAGAGTAGTTTAAAGGCTTGGCCACACTGGAGGGTATGCGGTAGCGGTACGGGTAGCGGTGAGGGTACTTGTATGAAGGCTTGGCCACACCGGAGGGTATGCGGTAGCGGTACGGGTAGAGGTAACGGTACTTGTATGAAAAAAATTCCAAACTGACATATCAACGTTCAGATGTGGAATTTTTTTCATACAAATATCGTTACCGCTACCCGTACCTCTACCGCATACCCTCCGGTGTGGCCAAGCCTTGAAAAAAATTCCAAACTGACACATCAACGTTCAGGTGTGGAATTTTTTCACACCGGAGGGTATGCGGTATAGCGGTAACGATATTTGTACTAAAAAAATTCCACACCTGAACGTTGATGTGTCAGTTTGGAATTTTTTTCATACAAATACCCTCACCGCTACCCGTACCGCTACCGCATACCCCTCCAATGTGGCCAAGCCTTTAAACTGTTTAAAAATGCGAAAAAGTGAGTCGAGTCTTTTTAAGTTTTCAATTTTATTAATTTCTTCATTTTCCATATAATCCATTAAAAAATAGTCCATCTTGGTTTTGATTTAATTTTTTTCAATTCTGTTTTATTTCTTTTTCCTTTTAACAATATCCCTGTTCCATTAGTAGGTGGCAAAGTACTACTAGTAGCTTACTAGCGATTTTAATGGAACGCACTTTCCACGAATCAATGCAATTCCCATCTACTCGACAAAAAAACATGAGTAGCTCTATTAGTAAATGTACTAGATTATCTACTGATGAGTAAACTACCACCTCCAAGGGAACGGGGCTAATTTTGCCGCCAGAATAATGATTCGAACACTATTTGTCCGAAAAAATTTAGTGGGGACTTTTTCTCTACAGCAGCTCCAAATATCTCAGTTTGAAAAAATTTTCAAGACAAAATTTTTTTTGTTAAAATAAATTATATGGAATAACACCTTTTCTTGTTCAACCGTTAATAAAATACACAAAAAAAATTCATTAGTGTTACTAACAATCATATTTTTAACGTGGTTTTAATCTTTTTTCGTGCATGTATGCTACAGTACAGTTCTACCCAAGTAGACGAAACTAGCAGTAATTCCCTTGATTTGTCGTTTCATTCAAAATACTAGCCCGTCTGCCAAGAAACAAAAAAAAATTTAATTTTTCCTACATTAAAAAAAGTACTATCTGAAAATTAAACTACAACCTTAAGCAAAAAAATCTACTACATTCTTTGCATTGACATGTGCTAGCAAAAAAATCTACAATTTCCAAACACTTCCTAAAAATTTGACATTTTCACAAAAACTCAACATCGACGTGTCAAAATCAAAAAAAGTAAAAAAGAAAAAGTTTTTCTTTCTCTAAAATAAAGTAATTTATTTGTTTTATTTTCAACAACAAAAAACCATCGAATATTTTCGATAAATCCCAATTCAATACAAAAAATTTTAAAAATTGAATCCACCACCAAACACCCACAATGGTATTAGCTGATTTAGGTCGTAAAATTACGACTGCTTTGCATTCCTTAAGCAAAGCTACAGTCATCAATGAAGAAGTTCTAAATTCCATGCTAAAAGAAATTTGTGCAGCCTTACTTGAAGCTGATGTAAATATTCGCCTGGTCAAACAATTGCGTGAAAATGTCCGAGCTGTCATTGATTTCGATGAAATGGCTGGTGGATTGAACAAACGTAGAATGATTCAATCGGCTGTTTTCAAAGAACTCATTAAATTGGTCGATCCTGGTGTTAAACCATATCAACCAGTCAAAGGTAGGCCAAATATAATTATGTTTGTCGGTTTGCAAGGTTCTGGCAAGACAACAACCTGCACCAAATTAGCCTATCACTATCAAAAGCGCAACTGGAAATCGTGCCTAGTTTGCGCCGATACTTTCCGTGCTGGTGCCTATGATCAGATTAAACAGAATGCTACTAAAGCTAGAATTCCATTTTATGGTAGTTACACAGAAATCGATCCTGTTGTAATTGCTCAAGATGGTGTTGAAATGTTTAAAAGGGAGGGATTTGAAATGATCATAGTCGACACGAGTGGTCGCCATAAACAAGAAGAGTCTCTGTTTGAGGAGATGTTGGCAGTTGCCAATGCTGTCAAGCCAGACAATATTATCTTTGTGATGGATGCCACAATTGGACAGGCTTGTGAAGCCCAAGCTAAAGCCTTTAAAGAGAAAGTAGACATTGGGTCGGTTATCATTACCAAGTTGGATGGGCATGCCAAAGGAGGTGGTGCTCTATCCGCTGTGGCAGCCACACAATCGCCAATTATCTTTATTGGCACTGGGGAGCATATTGACGACCTTGAGCCATTTAAGACAAAGCCATTTGTGAGTAAACTTTTGGGAATGGGAGACATTGAAGGTTTAATTGATAAAGTCAATGAGTTGAAATTGGATGGGAATGAGGAACTCTTGGAGAAGATCAAACATGGACAGTTTACAATTCGAGATATGTATGAACAATTCCAGAATATCATGAAAATGGGTCCATTTTCTCAGATTATGGGAATGATTCCTGGATTCTCACAAGATTTCATGACAAAGGGTGGGGAACAGGAGTCGATGGCGAGAATTAAGCGAATGATGACAATGATGGATAGTATGTCAGATGGAGAACTTGATAACCGTGATGGAGCCAAACTTTTCAGTAAACAACCAACTCGTTGCATCCGAGTTGCCCAAGGAGCTGGTGTGATGGAACGAGAAGTTAAAGAACTTATATCACACTATACAAAATTCGCAGCGGTCGTTAAGAAAATGGGTGGAGTTAAAGGTCTTTTTAAGACTGGTGATATGACAAAGAATGTAAATCCCTCACAAATGGCCAAGTTGAATCAACAAATGGCCAAAATGATTGATCCAAGGATGTTGCAGCAGATGGGTGGTGTTGGGGGGTTGCAGAATATGATGAGACAATTGCAACAAGGAGCTGGCGGTGGACTGGGTAATCTGATGGGCTTTGGAGGAAAGTCATGAATATGTTAAGGTTATATCAGTCGATTAGGAATATAATGGTTTAAGTTTTTTTTTTTTTGTTTTTCTTTTTGATTCTTTTTTGTTTTAATTTTTCTCGTAAAATAATATTTAACAAATTGTTTTTTTTTTTGATTTACAAACATTCAGTAACGATTTATTTTCTTTGTTTTACATTTTTATGGTCAAATTTTGGATTGTTTTTGATCTTGAGGCAATTCTGTATTTTGTAAAACAAAACATTTTATTCATACCTACACATCGGTCATTGCGTCGTCGTTGCTGAGATTGTAAACAAATTAAATTTGCAACGAGAATATATGGGGAGATAGCAATTATCATGCGTTCTTTCTCTTATTTGTTTCTGAAAAATTAAAAAAAAAAATACAAAATAAAACAAAGAAATAAAGAAGAACAAATTGAATACATTTTTGTAGATGTTGGTTTTATTTTTTGTTCCATGATCTCTCGGTAGGGTGTTCCTTCAGCAAGTTAAGTAAGTATAATTTAACTGAATTTCATCGATTAGAATTTGAAATGTTTTGATTTTAGATATTTTTGGGAGAAAAAGAGAAGTTAGACACAGGCTTTTCAAAAAATATAAACATGCTCTGGTGCAACCTGCGATTTTTCTTACATACTTACTTTAACTGATAATTGATAAGTGACTGGAACATAAACATGACTGGGATTATAAAAGTTTTTGCTGGTTTTTGCTTTCACAAAATAAAGAAGCAGTGGTTGGCAAAAGTAACTTTCGGTTTGATTTCAGCGGTAGTGTTCATGTCTGTGTTTACAGCGAAGCCTAGGTAAACAAAGTACTTTACTATGTCGAAGTTGTGACTATCCATGATGACGTTTTGTCTAATTTGTCGTTGTTGATTGTCCTTTTTGAGGAGAGAATATATTTATTTTTGCCATTATTGACCATTAAACCCAATTTTGCAGTTTTCGCTTGGATGTTCACACAAAATTGCCCCTGACTTTACGGTGTGTTCTTCCAATTATGTCAAAACCGACAGTATATGCAAGCGGACTTTGATGGCGCCTCTGTAGAACTTTCCTGGTCTAAAGCCACACTGACGAAGGGCTTCAGTCGTTTACATATTAAAGCCGATTGTATCTCTTAGGCAATTAAGGAGATTGATTCCTTTGTAGTTATTTTGAGAAAACTTATTTCTTAAGAATGGGTAGACAATACTGATGTTACATCCTGCGGGCATGCTTTCTTCCGACTATATTTGGCAGAAGAGTTGGTGCATACTCCCAACCAGCCCATCGCCTTATTAAACTTCAGTTTGGATATGATTTCCTTCATTTCGGCCAGGTCAGGTGGATGGAAATGTTGGCTTTCAACATTAGATGGTGCAATCTACCTTTGGGTGAAGTTAGAGATGTTTCCAGTTTTTGTTTTAGGAATAGAACGGAAATGACGCGAGAATAAAATTCAATTATTAATTCATTTAAAGCTAGCTCAATAGTTGAAAGGCATTGATGAACTCAAATATGGTTCGGCCATATTGCACATATTTAATTATTCTAAATTTACAATGAATCATGAAAAAATAGTTTCAGAATCCGTTCATAATATATATGAAACAAAGTCTGAACGGAGAAAATTTTAAACATTGGTAAATCAGTAGTAGAAAAAATCGGCAATAATTGCAAAGTTGTTCTTACAACAACGACAATAATTCAATAGGTTCTGGAAGCGACAGTTGAAATTTAAGTATGTTTAAGTTCGGCTTGAGCCGATTTTTTATTAAATGCTCTAACACATAACTTGGTAGAGTCGATTTAATTTGATACTATTAGGCTGTGGTTGTACCTACCTAATTTGATTAATCGAGAGTTATTCATTGAAAATCTTCGATTGAACTAAATTAGACGCTTTCAATTTTCAATTGTATATCAACTGGAATAAAAAAAATATTTTTACAAGTCTTTGTACTCTCCAATTTGAGATGATCGAAGATTCGAACCAATCTTTTCTTACGAAAGATAGTGTGAAAAAGGTAAAAGAATTTATTTCTTTGAAAACCTTCTTTAATTCACTGATGTTGATGTTACTCTCTAATGTATGGAGATATAAAGTCCTCAATATTTGTTTTGAGTTCATGGAAAAAATCCTTGTAGTTGAAATAAATTCTCAAGTTTGCTCTGCAAATTTCTAATATTTTCGGGGAGTTGAAAAAATCTAAAGTTAATAAACTCTAGATTAAATATTTGACATTATTAAATTAAATATTCAACTTTCAGTGAATAAAACCAAATTCTCAAGTTGAAACTAAAAATCCTAAAGTTATATTCAACTTCGACTGAATAAAATCGCCCTTAATAGAAGTTTTCTTTCTCAATCGGATGCTTTAAAGATGTATTTACATATGTTTATTAGATTAGTAGTAGTATTTATGATTGAATAAATTGAAAAAAAAAAAAAAAATGATTGTATCTTATCAAGGAACATGTAAGTTCCATCAACCACATGGTTATAAACAGTATTTAGCAAAATGTGAGAATTATTCATTTTCAAAGGCCTTTTTCCTTCATTTTAGAGAATATAGTAAGTAATTCAAAATATTTGCAGCATCTTCTGCAATCGTTTAAAATGTTAGCAAACAAATAATCATTTTAAATTAAGTAACTGGAATATGCGACAGCTCCTGTTAAATGAGTAACATTTTATAACTATACTTTTACAATATGCAATACGTTCTAAGACAGGTAGAAGGATTATGTATTTTTTCAAATATTAAAATTTGAATTAAAAATCTACTACCAAAAATTGTGAACAATGACACTCTTATTTGCCATAATTAATCAATAGAAAAAAATGTTCCACATACACCATATTGACCGTTTAAGTTTCTATACTAAACAAATCTGAATTTCATGAAATTTTTAGATGTGACGTTCATTTCTCGTAAAATTTAATACACTCTATATTTTTACTTTAGAAATAGTCATACAAAAATCGAGCATTAAATAACGATAGTAGAAATTAAAAAAAAAAATGTCGCTCGAAGTGTACTGTTTGTCGGAGTGCCTGTATTTTTCTCAATCTCGGTAAGCCTCAGTTAAATTCACCCATACTTGACGTTTTGACCATAATTGTTTTTTACTTGCTCTATAGGGCAAGTATTGGTTTCGTGTCGAAAAAAAAATTTGAGGTTTTAATCAAAACCAACATTACGATGATGGAGAATTCCAAAAAAGTGGGTCTCGCAAATCCGTCCGTGCGTCTGTGCGTCCGTACGTCCATTTCCACAGCCTTAACGCGTGGATGGATTTTCTTCAAATTTGGTACAGATGATTTTTATGGAATTCTGAAAGTTGTTTTTTTTTTTGTTTTTTTATATCTCGTATACCTCCCATACAAAAAAATACGATATTGCGAATTTCTCGAAAACGGCTCTAACGATTTTGATTAAACTTTGTATACGTAATATTTAAAGCAATGGCAATAAAATTGCATTTTTATTTTTTCTCAAAAAAGTCAAATACAAAAAAAAAAAAAATTTATATGAAAAAATTTAGTCTAAATGTCGGCTCTTCCCCAACCTCAACAAAATTTCTTTAAAATTTATTTTCGAGGCAGCTCGTAAAATCTACAACTAACATAAAAGTGCTTTGAACTGCAAGAGCAAGTACTTGCGACCCCAGTCGTGCATTTTATTTATTTTTTATCTCACAATATAAAACAAACAAATATTTTTTAAGATTATATTGTAGTGGCCTCGATTATAAATCATATTATCGCCAAAAAAACATATTTTTTAATCTAAATTTATCAAAAAACAAGCGTTCCCAAAATGACGGTTAATTTATTTATATTACTTATGTTATAACTGAAACTCACTTATAACATAAATTTAATTTATCTATCAATAAAATCCATTTAATAATTTGAATTTTATATGTACTTAAGTCACTTTCGTACAATGCATTATATTGCTTCGGACAACTTTTACAAAAATAATGATATAATTTATGTAATTTTTTTTTTGTAAAAATACGGGAAACTTATTGCATTAGATAGTTTTAAGAAAAGGTACCAATACTTAAAAATAATCGACTTTAGTGACTTTTTAAGCCATTTGAATTTCAGTTTTTGAGTTTTGGGAGTGTTCCGGGAACGAAATATTATAGAAATGCAACGAATACCTACATCAGGTTTTCAAAAAAAAATTTATCAAAAATGGATTTATTACGTTTTTTTTTTTAAAACATTTTTTTACAAATATGTATGATGTACATATGTACTTACAAAATGAAATGAACCAAAATGTAGCATACGTTGTATTAATTTTGCTGACCAAATTAAGAAGTCATTGCAGCAAATGTTAAAAAAAAAACAATATTTTAAACGTTCTTAGAAATAAATAGTTTTAAGAATTTAAAGGATTCAAGAACTAAATTTGACATCGAAGAAAACAATAAAGAGTGTTTTAAAAATAAAAGTTGAAAAATTAACTTTTTCGGTGTTAAAGAACACACGATACTTACAACATGGAAAAGGCATAGATACAACAAAAACCAACAGTCCCATTTTAGAAGAAAATAAATTCATTTTTATTTCTCCATAGACATTTCAAATACCAAAATACTCTCTATTTGTACATAAATTACATTATCTTTGCTTATTAAAAATTATTTCATTTGAAAGCCTTATATACATAATCCCTAACCATGTCGTTATTATATCCTTATAATAACATCAAAAAAGCAAAGTCCAAAATATAAAACTTTAAAAAGCCCAATTCCACCAAACAAAAAACAACCCATAGTCCTAATTATCAAATGCTAATAGCACTTCCGAACGAATTAACTGACATCTATCCCCTCCTGTGCCCATTAACGCATTCCAAAAAAAAATGTTAATGAGCCGACGCGATGCTATAATAAAAGTTTAAAAAGTGTAATTTCCTTGTGTCCTCGTTTATACAAAGTTTTCTTACATAGAATAAAACTGAATTTGAAAAAAAAACACAGCATTTTCTAATTTCTATGTGTTTTTTTTATTCCTTTTTTAATTATTATTCAAATCACCGTCTTGTCGCTTTTCTATTTAAAATGAAAATAATAAAAAAAAAACATCTTTACTCACCTAAAGAAAAAAATCATCTCATCCAACATTTCTATTTTCGCTTATGCGGTTTTGAACAAAAACAAACAAAAAAAAAACCATAAAACCACTTCTCAGACGTTTTTGGAAGGTCGGTCGGTTGGTTCTGTGTAATCAAGACAAAACCAATGGTCTCACAATCTATAAATTCATCATTGAAAAGCTATATGGACTTTTCTTAAAGCATCCTCTCCCTTGAACAGCCATCAAATCAATCCCCCTTCCTAACCTTCCATTCAACTCTCATAAAATCATACTCATTATAATTCCCAAGAGTCCATCGTCAATTCAACTTTCGAACGAGAAATACTCGTAATCATTTCAAAACCTATACACAGCATCATTCTTCTACAATACTCCCGCTGGATGGCGCTGCAACTCCCTTAACCTCCTCAACTACCCATTCCCACTAATATCGCCGAAGCATCATTTATTCATATTTCCCTTTCTTCAATTCATTTTTTTTTTAACAAAACTAATTTGCAAATATTCCCAGCCTCTGTTGCCCCCAACCCTACTACAATTTTTTTTCTTCTTCACTGACAATTCTAGCATCAGCTTACAAATACAACAACAAACCAACCAACAAAACACAAAAGGCTATAACAATTAAATTGGGATTTTGGTTGTAGCTGTAGCCGTATATAGTTGGTTGGTTGGTATAGTCGACGAAGCCGAGCGCCACGCTTGTCCCGATTCTGCGCATTCAGAAGCTTTCCCTGGCGCGCGGGAAAAAGTTCTTTAAACAAAATCCTTCTTCTTCTTATTCTACTACTACTATACAAACTAAATAAAAAAAGGGGTGGGGGCGGGAGATGATTCTGAAAAAAAAAAACCAAACACAAGAAGAAGCAAACATAAGAAAGCAAGCCAAGAAACCCATATGCCCTGAATCTTAGTAAATCGGGTGTACATAACCTCGCCCATGCCTGGATTGTGTGTACTGAAAAGTGTACATAGCCGGGGCCATCCAAAAATGGGAGCAGTCAGTACTCCTCTCCTAAGCTATAACGAACACACAAAGTGCCTTTCCGTTGTCGCTGCGCTCCCATCTATCCTGTCGAGTCGTCCCTGTTTTGTGCTCTCTTTTTTGTAGGTTTTCTCATCGAGAAGCAATAAAGACAGCCATATTATTAAAGCCCAGATTAAATACACGAGGGATGTTATAGGGAGGATAGGAGAGAAGAGGTAGCAGGCAGCAAGCACAGCAGCAACAACTGCAGCTATAGAATGAACGCCATCCATAGAAAGCCAGAAAAGGGAGGGTGCTTTTGCTGCTTGCTTCTCTCCATTTTCTAGCGTCAGATTTTCCCATTTTGCAGAAAAAGGTCAATGGCCGTTTTGTATTTCATCCAGAGCAAGCAAGCAAGCACAAGCCAGCCCAAGCTATTATACCTGCTAACCCCCACACCTCCGCATATATAACATCTTCTTCATGCGAGCCCGAAACCGAATACAAACCCAAGCCAGAGCCATCATAGACGCGCGCTCTTGCTACAGATTGTGCTGGTCGTGTTTGTTATTGGGGTTGAATGTGTAAAGTAGAGGTGTGAGGAGGCCACCCTACGGCACCCCATTTTATTGGGAATGAATTGGAATTTGAAACCAAGAGTTTTGTTGACAATGATTATATGTATGTTGATGTTGGGTATGAGAATGGGTCTTATGATGCTTAGGCACTCATCCCTCTTATCACCCAGCCAGCCAGCCACCACCCCCTCCCTTCACATCAACGTTGTATTTTATGTCAGCATAAAAATCGATAAACGTAGTAGAAGTGCCATCCATGATGTGTACACTGAGTTCGAATCCAAGGCAGGGCAGGTTTGGCGCGCATTTTGTTCCTAATTCTGAAAGAGTGATGGGTTGCATATACGACGAGTAGGTAGCGTATATTCGTAGTAGAGTAGGGTGTTCCCATGGCGGGATATTATAGTGGTGATAATAGTGATGGAATGGGTGATTTTATACTACGTTTACTACTATCAGGCTTGGTTTTTTTTTTTTTTTAGTTTCTTATTCATTTATGTCAACAAAAATGGTTACATAAGCGTGGGTATACTGGAAGATAGGTAAATATATTTTACCCTCCGTATAAATTTGTACTCTTGCAGTTTAAATGAGATTAATTGCAATGAATTTTCACTATTTCGCACAAAAAAGTTCTCATATAATATTTTAATGGATAGTAGTACTTCCCTTCTATACCTTTAAAAACCTTCCTGGTATGTTTGCATATGTTTTTGTTTTTTTTTTTTTTTTTTGCTTTCTTCCTTTTTTCACCATCATCATCCAATCCAGGGTGTGGTTCAGACAGACAAATATAAATTTGTCCCAATGTGGTTTCCTGTTAGAGGAGCTCTCTTTCTCTGTGTTTGGTTTATAGTTTTGGGTCGCACGTTAGATGTCATTTGCCTGAGTGAAATTTTTTAACCAAACAAAAAAAAGAGAAAACATTTTGAGGACCATTCAGGTAAAATGATGACTTGATGATGCGGAATTTAATTCAATGAGTTTTTCATATAATAATTGGAATGGGTTTCAAAGGGGGTTTTGTGTATTTTTTTATGGTGTTTTTGTATATGAAAGAATGTCCTTAAAAAAAAAAATAGTCAAATTGGCGGTAAATATAGCAAAATATTGGAGTGGACCTCAATTTTTAAAATTACATACATATATGAAAATGAAGTTGGTTAAAGCAAAGGTACATAACCTCAAATTAAGAGCGGAGATGGAATTTTTGTGGAGAAAGCTATGGCTGTCAAAATTAGTTTCTTTTTTGCGCCTGATATGTTTGTTTTACAGCTCCAAGTGTTAATTTATGCATTTTAAATGAGTCTAATCAATTTGTCACTGTGGCGTATGAGTAACTTTTTTTTCTATTGGAGTCAAATTTGAAGTTTAGTTAAGGATTTTCTGTCATTAACCAAAAAATTTAACAAATTCTCATTTATTTGACTTTCGTTGAGTCCCAAAGTCTTTTTTTTAAATAATTAGGTATTATCTACTAGAAGAATAATTTTTTGCGTAAAATACGCATTCAAAGCCGTTTAAAATAAAAAAATAAAGAAACTACATATGTGACGACTGTATAGACGATAGACCAGTGCCAAAGCCTTTAAAAAGATTAAAAAGTAAAAAAAAATCATAGTAGGATGAAACCCATTGGAAAAGGAGGTGAATATGATAAAAATGAAAGGAAAAATAAATTACGGGCGAGTCGAGTTCGGGAAGTGGGTAAGTGGGTGGGCTGAGTTTTTAATGGTAAAAAAATTATATATCTTGATTTCCGGCAGAAAAAAAATTTATGTTAAATTGATAAACCTTACAGTTTTTGAGTAATTAAAGTGTAAATTTTAATAAATATGCCAAAATTGTAAACAATGATAAAAAAAATTTTAAATTCAAGCTTTTTCATTTTTTGCATTTAACGAGAACATGTACTATAGTATACTTATGTAAATTTTTTCTTACACAATCGGAAAGTATACATTTTAACAAACGAAAATTAGGGTGTTTTTTTTTTGATAATAAGTCAAAATAAGGTGAAAAAATAAATATTTTGAATCAAATAAATTACAGTGTAGGTACTTGGGACATAATAAGGTAAGTTTTCACCAAATTTCGTAGAAAAACTTTATTTTTTGAAAAAGATAAAAATAAAAAACAAAAACAAAAAAACATATAAATTTTAAGGTTGTGTGAAAAAACTGTCGATACAAAAGTCTTAGATTTTTTTTTATTATCTACAACTTTGCCATACAACTTTTCAACATACTACTTGTAGTTTTGCCGGAAATCGAGATATACCATTTTTTACTATTAAAAACTCAGTCCACCCACTTCCTGAACTTGGCTCGCCCGTAATTTATTTTTCCTTTCATTTTTATCATATTCACCTCCTTTTCCTACTATGATTTTTTTTTTTTTTTTAAATTATCGACCCTGGTCTTGTAATCAAATTCGAAACCATAAAAAACTACCGACAATATTTATTGAGAAAACAAGTAAAAAGAAGACATTTCGTGAATACAAATCTTAACACCTCTCCTTCAATAATTTGGTTTAAAAGAAAAACCCAAATATCCAAAGAAAGTAATTCTAATCGTTAATATTTTTACGTTAACGTTTTAGATGATTTATCCACCTTCCAAACTAGACCGTTATCGTCTTACTATGAAATAAAAAAAAAAAAAAAACATCTTGACTGCTACTTTACGTCATGTCATCGCAGTGATACAATTGTATTTTGTTCACTATGGCGTATACGTGCCTTCTTTGTGTTTTTTTTTTTTTTTGTATATATTGTGTTTTAACCAGAGTCTAAAATCTTAAATTTGCGATAGTGCAAATTTTTTCGACCTCCAAACGAAGTGTATCATTTAATTTTTTTGTATAGGTAAAAAAGAATTTTCGGAAACAAAATTTTGAGAATCGTAACGCGGTTTTTTTTAACACAAAACATTTTTTTTTATATACAAAAAATCAATATGAAGAAATATTAATCGACACATAAAAACATAGTTTCAATAAAATACATTGGTCCTTTGTTTGAAAAAAAAAAACAAAAAAATTAATGGATTTTTGATTAAAAAATGCATCTAAACTCCCTTATAAGAAAAACGATGTTGCTTTCTTTTACAAAAATTACATAGGCGAATGGGTTAAATTGATCCAAATATCCATTGGACCAAGAGCGAGATCTTTGTTGCTGAATAGCCCGCACTCGCACCATAAGAATTATTATTTTATGAGGGGTCAAGAAAAAAGTAAAACAAGAGTTAAAAGATACAACCGATTTTAAAATAAATTGTTAAAAAAAAAGAGATTTGTAACAAAATGTACCCGAAAGCAGATGTTACGCCAAACGTTAGCAAAAATTACTAAAAAACTGCTGCATATTGTCAATATGCTCTAAGAATTTCTTCGAATAGTTTCTTAGAATCCATTTGATCTGCCCATAATCATAACGAGTAATGAAATCAAGCTGTTTAATACATTTATCACTCTTCTTCGAATGACCAAAAAACATTAAAAAAACAACTATCTAAACAAATTTCAAAAAAGCCAATCAGTCTGAGAAAATTAAAAGAAAACTTTTCTGAGAAATTTTTTTACGACTTCTAAGAACTTCAAATTATATTCCTTCTTAAATTGAAAATCTATTTTCAATTCTGCGAAATAATTGCAATACGTCAACAGTAATCAAAACACACGTCATAGTCTATTTAAAAAAATTCAAATTTTCCAATCTAATTAAAACCAATTCGCACTTACACACAAAATTTTATTTTTACGTAACAAGAACAACCATAAACATAAACAATCTCCAAATCGAACAAAACATTATTCTTCGTTGTTTACCTGTTTAGAAAATACGAAAAATAGTTCTTTGGATCTACAACTAAATACGCATTTTCTAATCGAACACCCTCAAAATTTATTCGCCAAAATTAGCCACTCACCAAAAGCTGCCGTCGCCATCGATTAATTGCTAAATTATGTTTTTAATATTCAGCGATAGCGAACTCACCTGTTTATGCAGACCCTCAACTAACGATCGGTCTATTAAACTTGTCTAAACATCAATTAATATAAATATTTAGCTTGACTAAGGTCAAAGACAAGAAAAATAATCTGCGAAGGCTATGATGGTCTGGTCAGTGCAAAAAAAGAAGCCACATGCAACCCACAATCATTCGACGATGACGACCACCGATACGCCCGTCGGTGTGAAACTTACTCGATTTGCGCATAAAAACTTAAAAACAACACAAATATTTTACGCCACACGCGCGCAAACTTATTTCAAACAGCGGGAAGCTCAAAAATTAAGGTTTTCTCTTATTTCAGCAGACAGATCATCGCATCGCTAAAACCAATCAAGACGCGTTGAAAATCGTATTAATTATTTTCATTTTTCTATTTTAAGTTTATGCTAATTAAAATTTTGCAAAATTGCGAAATAATTTACATTAAAAATGATTTTTTTATTTATTTTTTTTTTTGTTGGTTGTGGCTTGTTTATTTTCATGGCATTTGTTTGGATTTTTTATTAACCTATAAATCGAAGTAAATCTTTTTTATGTTTTTAGTTAATTTTTGTTGTTGTTTTTTTTATGCAAAAAAATATTCATTTAAAATGTCAAAATAAATTCTTCTCTAATTTTTTTTTTCTTCTTTTCAATTTGAATAATTGAATATTGGATAGGCGATGAAATCACGTTCGTTTTATACATATTTCTTTAAGCACGTGTGTAAAAGTTTAAGTTCTATTGATCCGGCCTACGGGGCGTATGTGTAACATAAAAAAAAAAAATAAAAACAACTAGTTTTACACAACAAACAACTTTGCAAAGTGTGTGTATTTTTGTTTTTTTTTTTTTGTATTTTTATGATGGATTTGTTTACAAATAAGATTTGTGGTGAGCTATTTGTTTGCTTTTAATTGGCAAGTTCAATGTCCTCCAATGGCCATGACTTACACAAATACACACACATTTAATACAGACGTTCTGGCGAGTGATGAGCTCAGTTATTTTAGCGTTAGAAAATAAATTATTTTTATTTTGTTGTATTTGAAAGAGAATCAAAAATAAGTAATAATTACTTTTTTTTAGTGCAATTTCGCGTGATTTTTTTATGAATGCATATAAATTCATTTTGACTCAACTGGGTCGTTGGAAATTTATTGCAAACATTTTTTATTAGAAATATATTTTATTACTAATTACTGAGAAAAGATATTAAGACAGAAATAAAGAATTATCCGAAATTTCTTTGATGAGATTTTATTTTTTTTTTTCGGATTTTAATTTTGAAGATTAGTTTCATTTACGATTTTGTTTGAAAAGTACCGACATGGTATTTAGCCAAATTTTGTGTCCTAATTTTTTTTTGAATTTCGTAACAGTTTTTGATTTTTTTTGCAGACTATAAAAAAGCTGATTACTTCAATTTACCTAATAGATTGTAATTTATTTTTAGTTTTTTTATACCTAGAAATTTTACTTTACTAAGCTAAACATTAAATGAAACGCATCTTACTTCGCTTCGAATTCAAATTTCAAACAAACTTCAAAACGGTCAAAAACTGACAAAAACTTTGTTACGATTGTGTTCAAAATTGATAACGGCTGACAAAGTGTCCAAGTTTAATCGGTTCCAGTGGATCATTAGACCTCAGGCATAGCCAAAGGGCGCGTTGGAAAACTGGAACGCTTGATTGAAGTAAATTTTATAAGTTCTTATTTACACCAAAATAATGATATTTGAAGCATTTTCTTCTAAACTTAATGAATGTTATATTTGATGAATTTTTCAATATTTTTATCAATTTCAAAAAAATGTTTTTTAAAACTGTTGAAATTTTTTTTAATAGCCCTAAAGTTTCGAAATAAATTAATACTTCAGCTCGATACCTTTATTTTTGGAAATGCAATCCGAATGAAACGTAACTTGTCGAAAAACAAAATTTTTATCGGCACAACTTATTGACAATGAAGTGTTTAAATACTCATTAACTAACATAATTTGTTCTCTATTTTGAATCTGGGGTATATAAAGAAGAATGCAAGAGAATGATACTTGTATGTTATCTAACAAACACTTTATCATGTTTTTTTTTTACCTTCATTTCCTATTTCCAATGCTAATTTTATCCGCAACTGAGATTATTTTTTAAATTACTCTTAAGCCTCAAACCAAAACCTTATCGGTAATTCGAAAAATTCGATAGATATAATATTCAAATCAGATATCTTCTAAACAGTTCAACGGCAGGTCATGGTTTTTACCGCCTCCGGTCATATTAAAAAACTCTGACCTCAATCTACATTATATTAAGTATATTTTACTGACATTTAAAAGATCCTAGAGATTTTAAAAGTTAAATATAGCTCTTTTGCAACACAAAATAAAAAACAAGACCAAAACCCTATATAGTAAACGGTAAACAAAAGGCTCCTTGGCTAATATCCAATCAGTTAATTTTTGTGCATTGTTCTGCTATTCTAAGCACTCATTTTCTCTTTCAAAACAAAAACAAAAAATAATATTAAAATATAAAATACACTGTTTCTGTTTTCGCCCGCCTTCTCCCAGCCTGAAAAGAATGGACACAATAATTACTTCTTAATCGAAAAATAACCACCGCGCTCTGCCAATAACAAATGTTATAAAATGAAACCAAAAATACAACAAACCACCTAAAACCACCTTCATATCTACCTTCCTATACCAAAAAAAATAACAACTCCTCCTGCCCCTTAACACAATTGCAATATTGTTTTGAGTTCAAAAGAGTGTGCTGATTATGGTGACCAGGTAAAATAATAAATAGTACAATTTTTCAACTTGAATCAAAATTTCACAGTCTCACAGAACCAAGTTTCAAAAGTTCGCCACTCAGAGATTTTTTTTTTTATACGCTGCACACTGTTTTTATTTCAAATCTGTTCGATTACACTGGCCAACAATTTTCAACTTTTTAAAATTTTCCAGAAAGATTTATATCAAATTTTATAGATTTGGTCTAAGTAAACTCAAAAATAATATTGTTTTTTTTTCTAGCAGCTCTAGTTTTTGAAATATTTAATTTTTCATATTTTGGGAAATATTCATAATAATTTTTAAGTTTTTCTTATTTTGAGCGTTTATTAAAATTTTCCATAAAATTTATATTAAACTCAATGTAATTAGGGTCACTAAACCTAAAAATCACATTAATTTTTTTCTAGGAGCTCTATTTTTTGAATTATTTTAGTTTTCCACATTTTGGGGGTAACTTCGTACATATGTATGTATTTTAAAGTTATGCTTATTTTTACTGTTTGTTAACATTTTCAAAAATTTTTTTTATCGAACCTAATGCATTTTTATTCACTAAGCCTAAAAATCATACTGGTTGCTTTCTAGGAGCTCTATTTTTTTTTAGATATTGTGATTTTTCACTTTTTTGGGATATTTTCATACTATTTTTTTAGATTTTATTATTACAAGCGTTTTTAAAGTTTTGTTGATTCAGCAAGTAAAATAAAAATACAAAAAAAAAATTTAAATAAAACAAAATTAACAAAAAAAAAATTATATGCCTTTTCATGTATGAATAATTTAAAAACTAGAGCTGCTAGAAAAAAACAAATATTATTTTTGGAATCAGCACCCTTAATTTAATAAGAAATCATAAACAACGGTCTGGAAAATTTGTGTGTGTTGGGCAGTGTTATTTTTGCGAAAAAAACTGTTAAAAAAATACAATATTCCCCTTAAAGCTATCAAACAAAATTGTTATACTTAAGCCTAATTTAAAATATTCGCATCGCGATTGATACAATTTTGTTTTAAACCTTTAATTCTGGATAAATTTGTAGTAAATTATATTCTTGGTTTTGCGAAAAATTTGTACAAAACTGTTATAAACTGTTATAAACTGTTATAAAAGGTTGTTTTTAATAATACTCCGTGGAAATTGACGTTTTTTTTTTAATGTTGCAAAATAGCATTGAGAACAAACTAGAAACTATTTAAATTGTCAATTTCAAGGCAAAACTTGTTTTTCGGTTCAGTTTCCTTGAAAAAAACTGGCATAATCTGTTATACAACTTCAATCTTAGACGAAATTACGTTGAAATAGAATTAGTTTTAAACGTTTTTTATGTTTCGTACATAAATAGAGACCTTTGTTAATAGTATTTTGATGTTTTCTACTAAAAACTACAATGCAACCGATTTGAAACCAAAAAAAGTTGCAAGCACTAAAGTTCCTTTAATTATTGAAAAACTTAATCAAATTTCTAAAATGGTCACACTAAACATAGATTGGCTTGAGGACTGGCGCGAGTTCGAAGTCGTTACTGGTAATGTTTCCAATTGCAACAAAGTTGTTGCTGCTATTAGTACTTTTGACTATTCAAGGGATAGAGAGAGCGCGACTTGCAGCAGCAGCAGCCAGCCAGAGTATAGATGGACCTGCATCTCTTCATCTCCACCCATTGTTATGTATGGTGCAATCAACTGACAGCTGTACCTCCCTTGCTTTGGAATTTCTTAACACGAATACCGATTGTGTCTGTCTGTCTATCTATCTGTCCGGGACTTGCGAATTGCTTGATCATGTTGCTATCATGCGGCATGGGGAACTCCATCATCGCACTCGTCCTCCTTTTTTTATCTCTTGGACTTGTGCAGTCGTATAGTAGTAGTACAACTCTTGGCACGAATAGTTTCATCGTTTATGTTTACGTTTTCAATTTTCATTTGCTAAAAATGTGGCAACAACAACAAAAAAAGAGTCCATCTCTACAAGATAATTGTAGGCATGATGGGAACGACCGAAGAGAAGGTGGAAGCTGGCCAAAAGGTGCAAATCACTTAATTTATGAGGCGCATTAGTATATACCTACGGAGTGAATGAGTGAGTCCATACGAATAATATTGCAACATTGTTTCACAAAGGTAAGTAAACGCGCGCTCGTCTCTTTACTTCTTGTATTTCTTTGTCATCACGTCAAAACAGTGCCGGTTTTTGAGAGTTTGAGTATAATGAAACATCTAGGGAATGAACAACTTTTCAAATACACGAGTAAGTTTTGTTTGTTGGTCGAAGAAGGTGCACCTTGCCCTCCTCGGCTGGCAAGCTGTAAGATGCCGCCCTCGTTGTTAAGATATCTTCCTCATTTGTGGATAATTCATCTCGAAGTTGTAATGCGGAATGAGTTTTATAATGAACTAAACAAAAATGCATTCTTCTGTGTGCAAGTATGGTTATGGATTGGCTTGAATGCGCGCTTCAAATGCATTGAATTTTAATGTGCTTCATAAAGGATTGTTCTCTATTAGCAACTTTGTTGTAAGTAGTACGTTTTGGATTTGGATCGTTTTTTTTTTTCTCTCCCTCTTTTTTCTATTTCTTGAATAAAGATGTTTTTTTTGTTGTTGTTGAAAATGAAGAAGATAAATGATGAATGCAAATGTGCAGAGCAGCACTGTTGTCGAAGCACGCAAGTCATGCAATTTCAATGTTTTTTTTTTTTGCATTGAACCTTATTTGGTGCGATGAGTTCTTTAAGTATTGTTGAAAAATTATTAAGACGTACCTATTTGAGATATAAGGTATGTTCATCATTTTCTTAGGTCTTGCCCTCATGATTCTCATGATTTAGAGTTTTTTTTTTTATCAACACAAGTTTAAACTGGTTTAATAGGGACCATTTTGAATCATTTTTACAAATGATTTGTAGTTGTATGCGTCCAGGTAAACAAGGAATAAATATCAAGAACATGTTGCCTTTCCTATCATGATCTAATGCATGACAGATTTTGAGCCGAGTAAAATTTACTTGAGATATTTTGTGTTAATGAAGCTATTAGTTCTGATAAATCGAAGCACTAAGGAGAAGTATCTAACGCAAATAGCTTATAGAAGTTGAAAGTTGTTAACAACTTCTTATAAATTGTTTAAATACTGTTTAAAAAAGTTACCAGAAGAAAACTTGTTTTTTTTTCGGATAAGCTTCGGTTAGTGAATTTATAGAAGTGTAAGAGAAGTTTGAACTTCGAAAAGACTTGGTTAACAAGATATAATTCCTGATTTAAAATCAAATCAAAACAAATTAAAAAAGAAAATTCTTATTTTCCAGATAATTTGTTAGTTTTTGTTGTTGTTTCTATAATTTCGAAAAGATTTGTATTAATAAACTATACAAGCTCTTCTGAAGATATCTTTTAAGTTTCACAGCTTCTGTAAATCTTCGGTAAAGCTTCATTTTATCTTCTTACAGACCTTATAAAAGAGCATTCTCATAAGTCCTCCAACTTGTATAACATTCTCTTTTTGTCATGTTTAACAACATTACTAAAGTTTAAGAGGAGCTAAAATATAGCTTTGGTAATAACTTTACCGAAGCTAAAATGTTATTTAGGCTGTGAAAACACTTCTCCAATCTCTCTCGCTTGATGCCACTTACAACTTACAAAAACTATCAAAAAATGCCTAAGACAAAGTCAAAAAAAAAAAAAAAAAACGGATAATCTCGTACAAAATAAACATTTCTCAACACGTTTCAAGCAATGGTTAAGTGAACTCCATGAACTCTTTTCATTCTTGATTTTCGTTATAAACGAAACATTAATACCAAATTCTTTCACTGTGACATTGCTTGCAGATCAATCAATATTTTTCTCTGCAGAATTGAGAATGTTAAGGAGCTATTTTGCGTGGGAATGTTATTTAAACACATGAGCTTGGTAAAATTTTTTTTTTTTTAATTTTTTCTCAGAAAATTCTAAAACTCTATTTCTCCTTTTAATCCTTGCAATAATGCTGCAAATAATGTTACAAAACCCCACAACCTTTTTTTGGAGTAAACGTAACTTTATTATATAGGGGAAGTGGGGGCAAGACCGCCCACTTAGTGTTTGACTGTCTTAAAAACCAATAAAAAACATCTTCTACATAGAATAAAGTTTTTATTCATTAAGTTTAATGTTTTTTGCAGAAACTCTCATTTTTATAAAAAAAATTAAAAAAAAACTGCACAAAAGATAATACGTTTTGTAAAAACATCAAACAAAAGACCGTTTTGCCCCCACATGGGAGTAAGACCGCCCCCCTATCAAATTTTGTTGGTAGAAATACCGTTGCTTTTGTTTTAAATGCAACCTATTTGTAATAATAACACAATTATGCTATATTTTCATTAGTTCTCACTCCATCACAAGCTTTTTGGTACCATTTGGTACACATTTGGCACTTAATCCAACAATACTATGGATTGGATCAAGAAAACAGTTGTAGATAGAAGGTACAAATACAATCTGCAAAGTCCTCTTCATCGGAACCATCAATTATAGTATTGTTTGGCGCCTGTTGCTTAGCTTTTTGAAAGATTTAACGGTGAACTTCTTTTTTCACTTTGTTTAAGCTACAGGAGCTTCCAATTTCACCCATGGGCGGTCTTGCCCCAGTCATATCATATTTGATGTTCTGTATTATTATTTTTTTATTTATCTTTATGACTCCTTCTTTCACAGAAAATACTTTTTAATATTCACTTTCTATTATAAAAAAAGGAAAAGTTAAAAATTTTAATTATTTCAGTGTCAAAAATACAACTGACTTTTCACATGAACGATAACAATTTGACAAAAAATCACCTATTTTATATTGCAAGTGTTGCCAATTTTACTTTTTTTCATACAACTTAGTACGAAAACCGTCTTGCCCCCATAGGCGGTCTTGCCCCCACTTCCCCAATATCTACTTAAAGCAATTATTTCATTAAATTTTCGAATTTAAAATTCCCGATAATTTATATTGTTTACCAACATGTTATGATTGTCTATTTATGGTTTAAAAACTACTCCATCTATTTTATTAAACCATCACCACTAAATCATTGCGCTGCCAGTATAACCTACATTTTTATGAGCAATTAAAAGGATAACAACCCTAATTGTCCAATTTGTTTTAAATTAGATTCTTTACCCAGTTAAAGGTTTTCTAACAAGCTTCGCGTGCAAAGAGACAGACCTTAACTGATCAATTATGTTTAAACAAACATTTTTATCGGATGTGAATGCGACATAATGACATTTACAAATTTTTGACATAGCTTAAACAAACTAAATAAAAAAGACTACTTTAAGTACTGTCGCTACTTTTGATGTTGTGTTACAAATTGTTTAATTATGCTTACATTTCTCACGTGCAGTTTATAGAAAGCCTTTATAAAAATACCGTATCTCTCCCTGGTAAACATTTGGCTCTCATAATACATCAACTTTATATTATTTAAAAAAAAATGGGAAAAAACAAAACGAAATACCAACTGCTCACCTATTTTTTTTTGTTTTTTGTTTATAGAGTTCGTTTTTACTGATTGAAATGTGGCGGCAAATTACAAATGATTGCTTTAATTGCCGGTTGTGTATTACAAGCAACAATCTCTTAGCCATTATCATAATATAAAAATGCACCAGATCCTCATATTAAATTCAACAACAACTTCCAACTTCTCTTCTTGTCCAATTGCATTAAGCCAATTGGTCGGAAAAAAAATTGTTTATTTTTCTTTTAAAGCAACAAAGAAGATCCGAATCTAATTATACAACTTGCAACATTGTAGCATTCTGTCAAGAAGGCAACATAATAATTGTTGTTGCTGTTGTTGTTGTTGTTGTTTATATTTATACTTTCTTTTTAACTTTTGATGGACTGTCTTCCAAAGGTATATATGAATTAATGAATTGATTCGTAACCAAGTTGGAGGGAACCAAAGGTATGAAATCCTCAATATAATTGTTTAACAAACAATACGGTTAATTGTAAATTTCCTTTGTTTTTTGTAAATTGTTGATTATTTGCTTCGCATTTTTATTAAATTAAAAAATTATTTGCATACTCTTTTGATACAAATTTTACTGCAACACTCTCCCGAACTCTTCTTGCTCATAAAATATTTCTTTGTGTTCAAGCTTGGTAGTGGAAAATGTAAAGTTTAAAAATGGGGTTAGTATTTTTTAAAACTTAACATTTTTTTCTTAATTTTTTTGAAAAGCGAACTAGTATAGAATAATTAGTACTTTTGAATAGACTTTTTGGTTATTATATATTCTTTACGATTAATGTGGAAACCGAAATAACAAAAATAGTTTAGATCGATCGATTGTGTACCAATTTTGATACTAATTTGGACGCACTAAAAAGTTCTTTGATTACCCTTAATATGAATTGACAAAACTTCAGCGTTACATGAAAAGGGAAGATTAAGATGGGGGATATCAGAAATATTGTGGTTTTCAATTTAGAATCCATCGAACACGACTTGTATTTTGAACAATCCGAAAAGTAAATTTCTAATCCAACAAAATAGCCAATCGTCGATACCAATTGCAATACCAATTGTGCTGAACTCGAATCCGAAGTCAAAAAAAATTCTAGCAGCTCGCGTTTTTGAAATATTACCGTTAGAAAATGCAAAAAAAAAACGTTTTTTGACTACTTCGGACGTTTTTTTTCATGTAAGAAAATTGTTTAAAATTAAAATTGTAACAGTTTCTAAAAGACCTGTTTTTCTTCTTTCAAAATCTGTTTAAATCTTTCCGATATCTTTCGTATAGGTCGAGATATCTTAAGATGAAGTAAGTGTGTTTTGCTCAAAAATCATAGAGGATGTAATAACTTTATACCAAGGTCTTTTAGAAACCGTTACAATTTTAATTTTAAAAAATTTTCTTACATGAAAAAAAAAACGTCCGAAGTAGTCAAAAAAAAAACGTTTTTTTGCATTTTCTAACGGTAATATTTCAAAAACGCGAGCTGCTAGAATTTTTTTGACTTGAGAGATTTTCAAAAAAAAAATATATTCATGGATTTAGAAATAAATATTGTTTTTGTTTATTTCCACTGGAACGGGTGTAACATAGGTTTTATTTTATTAGATTTTTTAACTAAATGTCGTGGTGTTTAAACACTTCAAAAATGTAATGAGTGTGACATATTTTTGTAACGGGTGTGACATTGCAAAAAAAAAAAACATATTTATTAACATATTTGTTGCAATTTTGGACAAATACATTTGGTCTAGCATTTTTAAAATAATGCTTGCTTTGTTTCAATTTTTTACTCAATAATTCCTCATTCTTTTATGAATTTATTTAAGTAAAAAGTGTAACTTTTTCAACTTTTGTTCATGAAATTTTTAGAAATCGTTGCAACCGCATTTTTTCACATTCGGCGATCTGTTGTAATCCAATCAAATTTTCCCCTTGTCTATACCATTAATATTAAATTTCCCAATCACTCATTTCTGCTAATAATTTAGTTTTATTTCAAAAATTATTTAAAAAATTATTTGCATTCGTCTATAAACGATGTTCAAGATTATATGCAGTAACGCAACATAACTACAAACCACTTATCCATTTCCGTTGTCCTTGAGCTATAATTTCAAATTTATTCCAGAAAACACACGATTTTAATTTTGTCAATTTTAGCCAGTAAAATTAACAAACAAGCACATTACTCAGGCCCAACGTTAACTCAGTATTTTTTCAAAGCGCCAACAATAAATTATATTTCTCGCCTTGTTGACAGTCATAAATGCAGTCGAAAAGGTAATCCAAACAATAATTGGACTTTGGGTAGGTAAGGTATTGAAGGGTCAACACTTAAAACGGTGCTTCCTGTGCAATTATTGTCACATTATCAAGCAGCCAATAAATAAAATTTGTTTTATCCGTCGGCAACCAACTTAATAATCATGAAGGTTAGAACTTATAACCCTTTATTAAAATTCTAATAAGTTACACGAACATTATAAACTAATTTTTCGGAGTCAATTTCATTTGATTAATGGAAGTTATTTCCGGTTTGTGATTTTAATTTTTATTGGGAAGATGTTGTGTTAGATTTTTTGGAGTACCAGGGTTTTTCTTTATCTAGTCAAATTAAAATTTAAAAAATACCATTTTTTTTTTTACAAAAAACGGTAGAAAAAATTATTCTCGGGATCATTAAAAAGTTTAAAAGCTTATTTAAAAAAAAAAATAATTTGCCTCTGGCGTAATGGGGACTGGATTGATTTAAAAAAAAAATATCTACAAAGTTGCTCTTATTTCCTTCGACCCACTTAATGACAAAATTTAAGATGCTTAATGTTACGATTAGTTTTAAAAAAAGTTCTTATACCCTATTTTTGGATATTGTCTAAATGGGGAAATCATTCATTAGAAATACGGAAATTTCTAAAAAGGAAAAAAAAAATAATATTTTGTCCTACTGAATTAGATTAGAGTTTCCATATTTCCCATCTATATGAAAACAGATATAAACATAATTATAATTGTGTATGTAAAGATGCTTATCCTTGTGAGCCTAATCTATTTGTAATATAGAGAGATTCCCAAAACAAGGTATAAAAGCAATAACATAACTCAGTAAGTTCATTTTAGTATAAATAGGGCGCATGTTATGATAAAAGCCAAAATTATACTTTTCTTGTGTTCTCTTAATTAAGTGTGCCAGATGAATTATTTTATTAGATTGATAGTTTTTTTTTTTTGTTGTTGTTGTGTTTTTCTTTTTACAGACGAATTACTTTGGGACAGAGAGTAAAATTAGGGTGGTTGGCTATTTTTGGGGCTAATACGTGCGTAGGTCTTAATACAAAAGTTTGTGTGTTTTTTTTTTTTGTTACCCAAAAAAGACAAAAGTGAGATATGAATACCTAAAAAGGGGCTTTTTTTGAAATTGATAAATGTGGAGGAGAATTAGAATGGGAGGATGATGATGATAATATAAATAAATGTATTGCTGTATATTTAACTTGAATTTGGCATAAAATTGCCTTAGGGTGGAGGGTTTGGTCAATAAATGATGAAGATATAAATATATATGTATGTATGTAGTAGAGGGGGATGAACACACAATAATTTTCTTTTGAAGTTGGGTGATGGTGTGAGAAGTTTGACAAACGAAAAATAAATCCTTTTCTCATTTCAAAACCACTTTAAGAGATTTTACAGAATTGAATGCTTTCGACACATTTAACATTCTGTAGCTATTAATCATATTTTTTTGATTTATATTTTTTTTTCAAGTATCTAAGTTTTTTAAAAATCTATTTTAGAAAACTTCAATAAGAATGAGTGTAATTCCAAGAAAGCCCTGACAATATAGTCAAACAAAAAAAAAATTGCATAAATCAAGATGAGTTTTAAGACTTATGAAAGTATGAACCTAAGTAATATATGCCAGCACCGAAAAAAAATGGTAAGAGATGAGTTAAGTCATGATTTTTAATCACATGTATAACTCTGATTTAACTGTAATTTTAACTGTAATTTTGGTTTAACTGTAATTTAAAACTGTGATTTTGAAACATGATTTAAAAAAAAATTCACATGAGAAGGTATAATAGAGTGGAGCGTTTTTGGACTTTTCTTTCAGATCACTGCGTGCAACTCATGGTTTATGCCTTGTGCTCTTCTGAACATATTCTGATTCTTTTTTTATTCGACAATGGAAAAATAAAAATCGGGAAGCCTCTGAAGATTGCTCGTATTTCACGAAAATCGATATTTTATGAGGCGTTAGAACCCACCTGAATTGACTTAATCTTTTTCATTTCACTACCAACTGCTCATAACTTATGCTGAGTGGTCTCTAGAACCAGATCTGATCCCATATTTTGAGTCGTTAATGGAAAAAACGAAATCGGGAAGGCTCCGAAAAATGCACATTTTCGCAAAAATTCAGATTTTTTTAATTGTATAAAATCCCACCCAGAACAAATTTCTTTTACAACTTGTTTGTATTTGCTATATTTGTTAGAACCTATTTGAACCTTATAAGCTATGGAGCACTCAAACTGAGAACTTTTCTGTAATAATGACGTCGTTTATGGGGGATTTAAGAAAATGCTACTTTGACATCCCCTGACCCATTTCAATAAAATTTTAAATTCTAATACTACACTTAAAAACTTCGTTAATAATTTAATTTTTAAAGAAAACACTAACCTTTGTAACTTCATTTAATTAATGTCGATATCTTATTTCAATCCTTAGATATTTGACATTTAGGTGTTTCCATAATTCTTGCCCATACTAAATTCTTGCCCATGCTAAATTTTTATTTCGAAAAAATTTTGGGTGCAAACCGTAATTTTTCAAGTGGAATCTCGTGATTTTTCTACTCCTGATTTTAGTGGCCACTGACACATTTCATGAAAACCCTTGATTTTACTGGTCGACCCGTAATTATTTTGCGCCACAAAAAGTGACTTTTCCGCAACATTACGTGCAAAAAAAAAGATGATTTTACCGCAGCGATCTGCGGTTGATATAAAGAGACAATATGTGATTTAACTGAAATAAGACGTGATTTTGGCGGGAAACAGTTATCAAATCGAAGTAATTTGCGATGTTTTCGGATTGACATGTTATTTTATCGGGGAAACCCTTGATTTTATTGATACAGCATATGAGTTTGGAACAAATCGCCGTAGTTAAACTGACGTGACTCCTGACCCATTCTTTTATCGGTTAATTCAAGCCCATGGAAACTATTGTAACTCGTGATTAACTTAAGTGCCTCTTGATTTTACCAAGGAAATTGTAAGAAACCTGGCCCAAACTGTTATTAAATCTAGATCATTCTTGATTTTACATAAACTTAAAGCCCAAAAATCAGAAATATTTTCTCCTAAAGTCAGCCTTAGTGCAATTTAATGTATGTATCCTTATTATAAAATAAATTGAGTTTCATTGAATTTTTGAAGCCTCCAATGGAAACCATAAACATTAAAAAAATAAAATTATGCAAAAATATGTCAACACCTAATAAATTGACTTAATTGCTTAAAATCGGTTCCGCATCCACCAAAGTAACACAACAAAACTTTTAACAAAATTTATTGAATTTTTCACAAAACTTCGATCTAAAAATTTCCCATTAACCACTGTCACTGGTTTGTTTATCTCACAAAAATTGCAAAATATTAAATTTTGCAAAATAGTTTTCTTTTTTTTTTTTGTTATTTAACAACCAAATATATTGATGGCAGTTTACTTCAACTTCAAATGATAAATGATTGCATTAGTTGGATATTCAAAAAAATTTTAAGCTGACCATAACTCACTACTCACCTGTGGTCCAAGTTTTAAACTCAAACAACACAACAAAAAGTATTTTGCTGTTGTTTTTTATTTTATCGTCGTCGCTGGCGGTTTCAGTGTGTCTTTATGAGACACTTACATCAATATGACCAAAAAAACACAGACAAAATTGGCGGGAGTTTAATTGAACTTGTGTCTCATAAATAACATAAAGCTCAGACAAAATAATAAAAACAAAAAAAAAAGATATCTAACCGATCAGAAAAAAAAGTTACGAACAAAAATTATTTGCTCAATTACTCGATTCTCGTCCTCGAGTGTTTTTGTGGGTTCAAAGACCGTTAACCGCTCAATCTCTTCAGTCTTCCACATTCACACCACACTACTCACCAAAAATTGTGACACAAGTCAGCAACAGAAGCACAAATGCAGGCAGGGTTGCCCCATGACCATGGACGGCGGCGCACAGTGTGGTAATTCGCCAATCTGACTGGACAAAATAAAAAAAAAAAAGTTTAGCCACATGATTTTAAATCATGAGTTGAGCTTCTCAATACAATGGGAAACTGTAATTCATGTTTTGTTTTTTTGTTTTCATCTTGGATTAGCGTAAGCTAAGCTTGAAAGTTGGTTCTTGTCAACAGTTGGATGGAGATAATACAAAGTATTCTATTTTTCGCTTGAGTTTGGTTGTCGATTAAAAACGCTGTGGTACTTTTTTTGTTGTAATTGTTTTTTTTTATTGTCAATCTACATTTGGAGGTAAAGTATTATAATTTTTATTTATTAATTACCATTGCAACTATTTAAAAAAAATAAATTCTGTAAGAAGGCTAGGAAGTGCAAAAAAAAAATATCTTTGTTTTTCAAATAGAGGTAAAGTTAATTTTTCCGCATTTTTCCGGTCTGAAATTAATTAATTAATGTTTTGTGGAGTGTTGTCATTAAGATTAGCTAGTTACATGTCTCGCGTTTTCTCGACCGCCATACAACTTTTTTCACTTTTCAAAATGAAGTCATGATTTTCAAAAAAACAAATTTTCGAAAAATTTGTCAAAACTGCCAAATAAGATCGAAAAGACAGTTTTTTTGAACTTTTAATGAGCAGGTATCATCTTTGGAACATTTTTGACGATAAACAAAAATTAAAAACATATATAAAAGTTTTGTGCTTCAAGTTAAGCGAAAAAAAGACAAAAAAGGTGGAAGACACATTGGACCGCTCTTTAAACACGAATTTCATTTTACTTGACCAATATTATGTGGTAACTAAATAAACAAAAACAGTAGATAGAGAAACAAAAGTAGAAAAGAATTTTTAAAAATTAAAAAACGGGAAAAATATAACAAACGGAAGGTTAAAAGTCTAATAAGTGCACCTATCCATAAGGAAATAGTTAAAATCAGTAGAAACGCTCTCCGCAAAAATGAAAAAGCATATTCCAATAAAACCGATAAGGATTTATCGAAATTTTCTTTGAGTGAAGGATCAAAATGTATAAAAGATTAAGTTCTGATCCTATGGAACCACTAAACCACTGGAATTTTCAACTTATGAGGCATTATCAATTATCATTGATGAATGATGCTTTTCTGTCAAAACATCTTAAACAAGTTCAATGCAAAAAGCAAGCAAGTGTAAAAGGCCAGAAAAAGGTCACGAAGAAATTCAGAGAATTATTAGCTTGAAAAACATCGAAATTATAAACACAGCTGTTTTAAATAGGCTGTTATGTTTCAAGTTTGCATTGCACAAAAAGGAGTTACCTTTTTAAATTATCTGCAGATATTTTTAAAGGTGATGCCATTTTGTATGATTGTGAAACATTTAATTAAAATCATTGCTAAAATTTTAATTTAAAGCATGATATTGAGAAAAAAAATCATGTATGTCACCTGTCAAAAACGTGTGTAAAAGTTTTATTTCTTAATAAAAACCTCTCTTTTTTGTGAATAGCAATAGAGTTTTTATTTATTGAGATTTTTCAAGCGTTTTTTAAAATAATTAAGTATATCCAATCATAGAATATGTTTATGGAAACATAAGTTCAAATACTATAAAAATGCATTTTCTTCATCACTATTTTGACCCACTTTTTGCAGAAATTATAGATTTCTTTTTAAAAAATCTTTCTTTTTATAGAATTTTATCTATTCACATTCATTTGTTTAAAACTGTTTAGAAAAAAAGTCGATTTAACGAGAGTTATTAATTTTGTCCAGCTAGATTCGTGATTGGCCACACTGTGCGGCGGTGATGATGATGATGGTGGTTGAAAACTTGGTCTTTATATAAATTAACCAGAGTTTGTCGCTCCTTGTGTGTCTTTGTTACTGTAACTGCGTATAATTTCATTAAACCATCACATCACCTGTCAATTTGGTACATTTCTATGCAAAAGTCGAATTCAGCCCGCCTTAACGGTATTTTGTTGTTTGTCTGTTGTCTGTGGTTGTTGTCCTTCTCACCATAAGTACAATATGGTTGGATTATTATTGGCAATGAACCGTTTCATATAACCTTGACATACAGTTTAACGACCCAAGAAGACTCACTTTGTGTTTATGGTTTAATTTTGTGCGTCAATTGGCCAGACAACAGCAAATAAATTTGAATGCGAGTGCAATTATGGACAGACCAGGTTTTTTTCTTAGCAAGGTATACAGTTAATTTATATGTTTTTTTTATTTTTTTTATTAGTAACTCTTAAATAAAAATAAACTTAAAAAAAGATACATAACTTAACACTTTGGGTGCACTAATTTTTGTTTTTTTTTTCAATAAAATTCTTAGAATTTTTGTTTTGCAAACATTTATGATGCAAGTTTGTTTATTATTTTCGTCAAATGTTCATTTATTATGTTAAAAATAAGCTTTTGCATATGCAAATTCATTGTTATAGAGCATCGCTTAAGGCCATTTAAGATACGTGATTCATGGTTTAGTTGAAATGTAAACAAAGACTGTATTTCATTCATCACAATATGAGGCTGACCATGGCAAACTATATAGAGACCTTGGCAAACGGATGTTATTTCAACTCTATTTAAAGCTTTTTTTGAATTGATTTGCCAGTTGTTGTTGAAAAATAAATTGAATTTTCTATGCAGTCAAACGAACAATTGAAGGATTTAACATTCGTTATCTGCATTTAGAATCTTCTTAAGGTAAATTTTGGTAGGTATTTTGTTGTGAAAAATTCTACTTGATTCATGAGAACTACAAAATTAAACTTTGTTTTCGATAACAAATACAGACATACATATATTAAAATATATGCACACTTATACCAGTACTTCTATCAAATATGACGGCTCTAATTCCAAATGGTAAAAAAAAAATCGATCTAATTTAGGTAGATAACATGTATGATACAGGTGTTCCACAGGGCAGCATTTTGAGTCCATTTCTTTTTATTTTGTCTTTATCAATAAATTGTAGATAGGATCGTCAGCTTGCTGTTCCTATTTTTTTTATCGTTTACCAAAGTGTTGCTTTATGAAGATGATCTTGTTATTTTAATGAATATAACCTTTTTTATGGTAGTAAAGTTTCTGGATATGAGAATGTACAAGAAATGTAACTTATTCAAAAATATTTATTTAAGTGTATCTTTAGACAGCCATCATTCAAATCGAATCTTTGAAAATTTGACTGCATTTTTGTTAGAAGCCTGAACTTGTCAATTATTCAGAATTAAGGATTTTCATGGAGTGTCTTTCGTGTTGAGAAGCGCCAGAAAAAAAATTATTTGAAAGAATTGTACGCGCACGCAGAAGCTATTTGGTAAAAAGTTTTGAATAATTATGGTAGACTAAAAATGCAAATTGATTTCTTTTCTGGGTTGGAAACAGAATCCACACCAATCTGTTGAGGATAATCGTGGTCACGTTGCTAGCAAAGTACTGGGTCCCACGTACTTACTTGCTCCTGTGGTAAAATTGGCTATAATATTTAAGCATCGTATGAATTAAATTAAAGAATAAGTTATTATAAGATTTTTTAAGGGAATAACATACAAAAATGTAAAAAATAATATTAAATTTGTGTTTCTGATATTCTAAAAACCTTAAAAATTAATTAAAAATTGTGTTAAAGTTACAAAAAACATTTCTTTAACCGGTTTTAAGCTCCAAACAGAGTATGTCATTTAGTTTTACAAGAAAAAAGAAATTGGTAGGTACCTACATATGCCATGAAATGTTACTCGATGCATAGGTAAATCAAATTTTCAAAAAAACTTTTTTTAACATCCAAAAAAGATGTTTTGAAAATTGTGGTTAATTTTAACTAAAACGTTTTTTGTTTTTTTTTTAAATTTTTAATTGAAATCCTTAATAACAAGTTTTCAAGTCAGACATCAAGAAAACTGTTTTAAGGCAAGTACAGTTAATAACGGTCCACAAAATATTTTTTTTTTTACGTGATAACGTCTTATAAATCGATGAACCATTGCAGCCACCACGAAAAAGTGACGCCATTTTCTAACGTTCCACTTGAAATTTTCAGCAGTGCGGCAAAAATTTCAATTAAAAATTAAAAATAAACTATTAGAGATACAAAAATCTTCTATAGCCTATTTGAAAGATAATAACCTAAAGTTAAATACATTTGAAGGATTATAAAAAATTCCATCTTTGAATAGGGTAAATAGGGGTAAAACAAAATTTCAAAAAATTGGCTATTTTCTAAACGCGATAATGTAAAGAGTTTAATTTTTTTTTAATCAATATATAAATTTATTGCAAGACTGACAATGGTATTGAAAAAATTCTAAAAAATTTCAAAACCAAGCTATTAATGGTTTTCTAAAACTAAAGCATGAGGTAGACCTTTGACAAAATAGTGATTATAGGCAGGGGAATTTTTTTTTTTTTTTAATTTGAAAAACGTCATTCGAAAGATAATAAAAAAAAAGTAAGGGGTCTGATACGGATTTTTTTTTAAGTCTCTGCGTTTCGAAATCTCAAGCTTATAGAACATGTAGTCTATGACTGTGCGCATACATGTGCAAAAAATTGGTATTTCAAAATGGTTTTTGACCGAATAACGGGAAAAACAAGTTTTTTTGTCCCAAGTTTTTTTACCTTTTTTAACTGTTTTTTATTTTTATCTTTTTTTCTTCAACAGATATATAAATGAAATTTATATTGTATATAGATAATAGACAGGACTATATCAGTGCAAAAATTTCAATCAATTTTGTAGTCACAATTTTGAGATAACGGTAAAATAAAGTTTTATTATTCAACAGGTTCTATATTTTGATCTAAAGCAAATACAAATTAAAATTTATTAGTATCCTGATGATGTTACCTTTCATTTGGTATATTACACATAACTGTACTTTCACTACAAGCTACACAATGTTAAATTAAAAAACTTGCGAAATACCTCAAAACACCTGTAGAGATCTGTTGATCATGAACAGCTACCAGTGTGGGAAGTACCGTAATCTCAGTTTGGAATATCGACATGGTTGGCTTTAAAAAATTCTTACTTTTTTTCTGGGCATCACAGAAATAAGATTGAAACGTCATATGAAAGGTGAAATTATAAGCTTTTACATGATATACAATTTTTTATAGGTTGTTTAAAAAAAAAAATTGCGTGAGAACATAAAATTATATGTTTTTTTTTTTTTGCTTTTTTTGATGAAAATTGATCGAGTTCAAAAAATTCTAGCTCTTTTTGGAGATGCCTAATAGACATATGATCGATATATATATTTTGAGCTGAAGCAATAAGCTTTCAGGTGGTATAAAATTTATTATAGGTTGTTATATCAAAAAAATAAATTTTTGGGTGATGGAAATGATTTTTTCACTTTTTTCACATAAGAAATGATTGTTTTTAATAAATTATTTCAATACTTTTTGTGCATTGTAAAAATTTAAAAATGGTTTTATTGTTTAGAAGAAATATTTGGCTTTTTAATGGTATAATATTTTTTGTAAGCTTTTAAAATAAAAAAATTAATATAATGAGAAAAGAAAAAAGGTAATTTTTTTTAGCTTTTTCTTGTTATGATTGTTTGAAACAAATAAACGCTTCAATTGACTCATTTTAAAAGCACACAACCTGTTTTCTTACGACGACGTTATCACGTAAAATCATCGTCCGGCTTTACAGACAACCTCATTTTTTTAAGACCCTATTTGCTAAATAATATCTATGTTTTTTAAAAAATCGTTATAGCCGTTTTCGGGAGAAACAAACTTTTTCATTTTAATCATATGAAGATTCTAAAAAAAAATTTCAAATCGCCTCGAAGGAATTTCACCAAACCGTTTAAAAATAGTTGTTTTATCTTTAGGTGCTAACTTTGTACGTATGTTATGGATTTATGAGGTAAGGTATTATACAGTTGTTGCGTTATGCAAAATTTGGAATTCAACTCAAGATCATTTTTGCCAAGCACTGTCTTAAAAGAAATTGCGTTTATCCTTTAAAAAAAATTCTATCAAAAACAACATTAAAAACCATCTTCTGTCTAAAAACAAAATGCACAACTTGATTGTAAACAAAAATACGGTGCCGTGAAATAACGCCGAGCGAAATAACGCCGAATTCCAATATTCGGCGTTATTTCACTTTACAAGAGCGAAATAACGCCGAATTTCAACATTCGGCTTTATTTCACAATGACAAAGTGAAATTACGCCGATTCGGCATTATTTCACTTTTTTAGTGGGGCAAATCCTGCTAAGTGGACAAATTTCAATGTAACCACGTGTAGTCAGTTTGGTATTGATATGCCATATTCTTGGCAAAGGGACATAAGGACCATGGACATAACAGCCGCTTTTTATTTGTGGGACTTAAGTCCGAATTGAGTAAGACATAAGTTCCAAATTAATTGTGGGCCTTATGTCAAAATCAGGTTGGACATAAGACCCACAAATAAAAGATGGGCGTTATGTCCCACTAACGAACAATTCACAAATTATAAAATTATCTCCCAACTGGATTTGGGATAGTTACAAAATTCGATTTTGCACTTATGTCCCACCCTATTGGCACATACGCCTATCCAATAGTGTATCCAAAGCAGGACAGCATGTCCCCAGCCTCTAAACATACTTCACTGTTTATACGCCTAAGTCCTGGGTATTATTATTGTATTTATGTGTATACCAAACAACAAAGATATGTTTGTGTTATAATTTAGCAAACGCGAAGCGGAAAAAAATTTGCTTACATGAGAATCTATTTAATTTTCAGAACCCAAACGCGAAGCGGAAAAAAATTTTGCCCACGGGAGAATCAATTTTGAGGTGTGAAAATAAAAATTCGCGCGAATTTTTATTTTCACACCTCAAAATTGATTCTCCCGTGGGCAAAATTTTTTTCCGCTTCGCGTTTGGGTTCTGAAAATTAAATAGATTCTCATGTAAGCAAATTTTTTTCCGCTTTGCCTTCCACCAATTAAAACAGGTGGGATTTATTTGTTTCTTATCTTTGTATTGTGATTAATTTGACCGCTCTATTCGTGAGATAATTTTTTTATGTCCCACTCAAGTGGGATTTAATTCTTAAATATAAATGCATAAATAAAAAGTGCGCGTTATGTCCTTGGGCCTTATGTCCCTGCGCCACGTTTTTATCACATCTTGAAACTAATCTAGGAAAATGAATAATTAAGACGCACATAAGAGCCAAAACTTTTTGGGAACCTATACCTCGATGGGATGGACATAAGTCCCAAATTGGTATTGGAGCCATTGTGCCCTAATAAATTTGGGCCTTATATGCCTTTGAAAATAAGAAAAAGGGGAACATACCCTTTAACTTGCGTTTGCTTTTATGCTCACTTTTCTAACATTCGGCCTTATTTCTCAGTTGGGACTCGGCGTTATTTCACTTTGACTAAGTGCAATAAGGCCGAATGTTGAAATTCGGCGTTATTTCTCTTTTGTAAAGTGAAATAACGCCGAATTTTGGAATTCGGCGTTATTTCGCTCGGCGTTATTTCACGGCACCAAAAATACTTTCATCTTTTTAATAACATCTATCAACAACCTACATGCTTATAGCCAACATTGCTGATGCATCCTTGCAAAAAATACAAATTAACTCTCGCCCACGCAAGACATTTTAGCTAAAAAAAAAAGAGAAAATAAACAAAAATACAAAAATATTGTATCTACGCGTTTCTTTGGCAGAAAGAAAAACACCAATCCGTAATTCATTTCCATGTAATTAAGATTAGACAACATCGTTTTGGTCGGTTGGTCGTCGGTCGGTGTGTTGTGTGTTGCTCCTCCGCACATCTCAGTACGCGGAATCGCTGCAATAAATATCGAAAGAGTCATAAATATATTGGCTCGACTTGACTCAACTATTGGAATATGCGCCATTGGCGTGCACTATCAGCACCAAAACAGGATTGTTCGCTGATGCTGTACAATGATGAGATTATGTGTCTTACAACAATGTTTACACACATCTCTTCGGCCAAGTCACCGGAAATTCCGTGGAAAGAAGATTAAATGTCTTTCCCACACATAAACTTTTTGTTTTGATTTTGAAGCGGGTTTATATACTTTCGCGCACACATCTCATCATCAGCATCAACATCAGCAACGGTGAAGAGAGCGGTACTAAAATAGTGGAAAGGAAGCCTTGGTCATCTCGTCTCTTTATACTGACAAGATAGACGCCGCCATTGATGCTGGTGCTGCCACCAAAACAACATCACAAAATAATGTACCACCGCCCCAACTCTTTGTGTTCATCCGTTCCATATAGGTTTTAGGTATCTCTCGCTGTATCTGTATCTGAATATCTATCTGTCTGGAAATGAGTCAAGAAATATTTTTGAATGACTGTCGGTTGAGATATACTTTCATAAAAAAAAAAAACACTCAACCGCTGCCGCAGCCAGTCAAGCCGCCGAGACCAGACCACAATTCAATACAAAAATATTTAGGTTACGAACATTCTCCCTCTTGAGAAAGATTGGGGGTCTCATTGAAGTGGCCCGTAAGCCCCGCACAAACACACACACACATTTTGTGCGATGTGAACTTTTACTTAAGAGGTCTGTCAGCCTCGCCTCGTCGTCATATTGCGTCCCAAAAGACATGGAATGAATGATTCAGTTTTTTTTCTTCGTTTTTGTTTTATTCATTACAGATCAGAAAATTAATTGGAATCAATTCAATGGAAATGCTCCCACATTCTTCACTTTTCGAGAGTTTCGACATTCCGTTCTATATATTCTCATTGCTCAAGTCTGGTATTGGGCTTCTCCAGAGAGTCATTCATATGAGATTGAGATGGCTTTGTCAAATGAGACACTGAGAGAGGGTTGTGTCAGTTCAATGATTTCTAATTTCATTTGCAGACAAAAATCACAAGAAGCTGGCAAAAAGACACACAAAATACAATAAAACCCAACAAACAGACAGACAGACAATATTCCATGGGTCTTTATTATTATTATTTTTGAGTTATAAATCATCGTAAGAACAAGCTATATACGATCGAAATGATATGCGATGTGTAAAAGGGTATAAAGCAAGCGGATTTCTTTGTATGAATTCCAGGAATGACGGTTTTATGAATTGGCTTTGTTCGATTTGAGTTGCCTGGGATTTTTTGCAATAAAATTAATTTGGCACTATAAGTTGTCATCTTTTTTTTTGAAGTTTCACGGAAACTTAGCTTAGAATTGAAAAAAAAGAAAAACAAAGAAGCATGCAACAGAGGTTTTATTTTTTGCACTCAAGGTTAGTTTTGTTGATCGTTGCTTTTGCTACTTAATCACGTTGTGCTAAGCTCTAAACAAAGAAGCTTTCGAAATTTTAAACTGCGCAAATTAAGCTAACAAATTTAGCAAAATAATAAAACCCCAAATTTTCAACCTTGACTAAATGAATTCTGCGAAAACAAAAATTCATAATGGTTCATTTGTCAAGATTATTTTGAGTTTAAGATGTTTTTTCGTGAAGCAAAGACATGTTCAAGATGAGTAATTTGGAATATTTGAGAATAGAATATAATCATCAAATAAATCTTAGCCCAATATTAGAACAACAAAGCATGTAAGTACCATAGCTTTTTAACAACATGAAACAAAGAGATTGATGCTGCAAATTGATAAACTGAAAAGAAAGTGTTATTAACAGTTATTGCGGTAGATTTTTTGACAATTCTGAATTTATAGGGATTTTTAAAATACCACTATCTTATTTAAAATGGTCGTATCCGGAGAGTTTGAAATGCAATTTTAAGCAAAAAATAGACGTCCCTTACTTTGGCGGACACTTTGTGGCGGAATAAAAAAAAAATTCATCTCATTAATTGTAGCTAATTAAATGCTTATTTGTTGCGCAAACCAAAAATTTGTAGCTCGCATTGAATTTTGTTGCCCAAAAATTAATTTTGTAGCTTCACCCAGTCATTTTTTATTTCAATTTAAAGTTTCAGAAGAGCACTTCCAGTTTGATGAGGCCAGTGGAGACTTTTTAAAAAAATCACTTTTTTAAGTTTTTTCTTTTTCCGTTAATTGTAGCTTTTGAATACATTATTTTTGATACAAACCCCAATTTTGTAGCTCAAACCGTTTTTGAAATATTCAAGATTTTGTTTTAAAAACATAGCTCAAAAGTAACCTTCCAAAATCCAAAAAAATGCGAAATTCAAAATTTTTTTTAGCACAAATTTGAAGTAACCAAGACTTAGACGAAATCCAAAAACCTCGATTTTGTAGCTCGATTAGTTTTTTTGTTATTCAATATTCCGCTAAAATAAGACTCAATTTCATATACGGTCAAAATTTTCAAAAAAGTCATTTTCTATTTCAATTTGAAGTTAAAAAAGTGCACTTCCTGTTCGCTGTACCAATGAACGAAATTTTAAAAAAGACCTTTTTAAATTTTTTCTTTTGCCATTAATTGTAGCTTTTGAATACATATTACATATCACATTATCATATTACATCATTAAAAATAATGTATTCAAAAGCTACAATTAATGGCAAAAGAAAAAAATTAAAAAAGTCTTTTTTAAAATTTCGTTCATTGGTACAGCGAACAGGGAGTGCACTTTTTAAATTTCAAATTGAAATAGAAAATGACTTTTTTGAAAATTTTGACCGTATATGAAATTGAGTCTTATTTTAGCGGAATATTGAATAACAAAAAAACTAATGGAGCTACAAAATCGAGGTTTTTGGATTTCGTCTTAGTCTTGGTTACTTCAAATTTTTGAATTTCGCATTTTTTTTGGATTTTGGAAGGTTACTTTTGAGCTATGTTTTAAAAACAAAATCTTGAATATTTCAAAAACGGTTTGAGCTACAAAATTGGGGTTTGTATCAAAAATTATGTATTCAAAAGCTACAATTAACGGAAAAAGAAAAAACTTAAAAAAGTGATTTTTTAAAAAAGTCTCCACTGGCCTCATCAAACTGGAAGTGCACTTCTGAAACTTTAAATTGAAATAAAAAATGACTAGGTGAAGCTACAAAATTAATTTTTGGGCAACAAATTAGCATTTAATTAGCTACAATTTTGGGCATTGAAAAAATATTCGTCCGCTAACTTCAGTCTTATTTTAGCGGAATTTTGAATAACAAAAAAACTGTTCAAGCTACAAAAACCAAGTTTATGTAATTGTAAAGCATTAAAAAAGCTACAAATTTGGAGGTCAACTAAACTCATTAATTTCAATAATTTCAGATTTTGTCCGCTAACTTCAGACTTATTTTAGCGGAAAATTCAATAATTCAAAAACTATGCGAGCTACAAATTTTTGGTTTGCGCAACAAATTAGCATTTAATTAGCTGCAATTAATGAGATAAATTTTTTTTGATCCCGCCACAAAGTGTCCGCCAAAGTAAGGGACGTAAAAAATAGCTAATTTCAACTTCCTAAAAAGTTTTTTTTTTTTTATTATTGAAGTAGGAAAACATTTTCTGGCATAATAGCCATATGGATGCTCTATATATATATATTTTTTTTAAAACCTTGGTTCAGTAAATTCTGGGTGGGAAATCGAATTTTAAAAGTTAAAAAATAATCGTTTAAATTTTGATATCTTAGCAACTAATAACATTGCACAATAAATAAATTTTTTATAGGTAGATTTTAAAAACACAAATGTTTTAAAGGGTTTTTTAGCTTTGAAAAACTGAAAAGAAACAGGTTTTAGATTTCAATTCATTTGGCTCACATTAAATGAATATTTGTCATTCTTTTACATTTCTAATGCAAACAACGTTTTACTTAAATTTTTGTTGCGGAAAGCAATGTTTTCATTCCTTTTGAAATTTTTAAATGCATTTTTTATTTTTGAAAATTCAATTTATTTTGTAGACATAAAAGAAATAGAAAAATATTTTTTTTTTATAAATTTCAACGTTGTTTGCATAAAAAATGTTGAAGAAAATCGAGAGATCAAATTTCATCAAAAAAAGATATGACTCTGAAAATTCGGGAGCAAAAACTATTCTCGTAACAATTTTGAACATTTTACATTACGAGTTTTCCGTTCTTAAGTTTTTTTTATTATAAGAGGATAGAGGGCGATAAAATTCACAAAATTCAATTACCTATTGTTTTCTGTTTTAGGAATATCGCATGTAAAAAAAAAAGATTAAAAATTGGGTCTAGAACACTACGATGTTGTACCCTAGTCACACTGTTTCCATTAAGTTTGAATTAACATTTCCGTTCTTAAGGCGGAAAATTCTGTTCTCTAGATAGTATATAGTCCTTCAGGCAGTACTTGACTTGATTTGAGTTTTACTTGCGATGCTTTGTAATGGTAGTAGGTATCGGAATGTTTGAAAAAGCAATTTGAAGCTGAAATTTATTATTTTAAAATATAAAAAAGAAATAGAAAATTTTATGAGCCATTTAAAATTAAATTTTAAGGACCTATGATTAACAAACAAACTGCACTTAAATCTTTCATTACATAGGTACAAACCTATATCTTGAATTTCAATAGATACATTTCAACATTTTTTATTGTAGGTATTTTGTAAATGTCAACCAGCTTAAAAATATATAAGCTTCTATTCAAGTGCTTGGTATGTATTTAAGCAAAATGCCGCCAAAATCATCAGTATCAATAAAAACAGAATACAGACAAATAGTTCTTTATACCTACCGAAATGAAGAATATTTGATGAACCTATACCAAGCCAAAATTCCCATTAAACTTTCTTTCCCAGCCATAATGAAAAAAAAAACCCAACCCTCTTCTCATTCATAGTATTCCAAAAAACTCCCGCCAAACTTATTTATTCATCCCACCCAATTCGAGGGAGGAAAAATCGAAAAAAAAAAAAAAAAAAAACAGAATAAATCTTTAATTCGCGCTCACTGCTAAAAACATTGTTATACCTCAAGCCACCCGCCCAGGTTCCATTCGGTGTTTATATTTTGAATTTATTGATTTTATCCTGTTTCACATCCCAGGACGTTCTCTCTTTTATCTCCTGTCTCTGTATGTGTAAGTACCGAAATAAAATTAACAAAAAAAAGTACTCTTTTGATATATTTACTTCAATGGCACTTCAACCATTTTTAACTAATACCAACGAAGTGCTTTTCTACGTTACTTTCATCTGCTAGCGTGGCGGCACGGCTTGGCTGCTCTGCTGTGGCTTAGTCGGTGGAGCAAAAGCATCATTTTGCAAACTCCAACTCCAAATTCACATCCACATCAGCATCATTCAGTGAAGAAGATAGAGAATATTTTTGGAGCCTTTTTTGGCTTTTTTGCATTGACTGGTATATCAGCAAACGTTCCTGTGTCTGTGTATGTGTGCGACAAAATAAATAAACGAAAGAGTGCAATGCCCTGCTGCATCATCATCTCATCATACCCTATTATCACTAGAATATAACAGGCAACCTTTTATACGGCATCGCCACCGCCAGCACGCCCGCCACACTCCACTCGTATTCCACTCTACTCCACTTCCACTCCACTTTTGTGGATGGCTCTTCCTTTTTTTTTTTTTTGCTAAAATTGTTCTATAGTAGTCCAAGTCCCAGTTGTTCCCTGAGAGAAGCCCCAAATGTTTTGGCAGACAGACGTCTTTATGGCCATGTTCTCCTGTTGTACACTTGTGCTGCTTTAGTGTGATGATGATTATACAATGGATTTGGAATTTCAAATGTGTCGACCGGGAGCGGGACCAGGATTCAGGACCAGGAGTTGAGTTGAGTTGAGAAGGACCAAGAAGGGGGCAAAAGTATTATTTCAATTCTTTTTGTTGGTTCTTTTGTGTGTTTGTATATTTCTACAAACGAATTATTTTGATTTGATGTATAGAGTTGCGGTTGAAAGAATGGGAGAGGTTAATGTCTTTTTTTTTTATGGATGAGTTATGAATTCGTCAACTATTTTGAACTCGACTTAATGTTCGTTTATCAATTTGATCTATCTTGATGTTCAATTTGACATGAAACTTAAGAAAACTATTGAATTGAATTCTAAAAAAAAGAAGATTTTGAATTTTGATCTACTAAATTTTTACTTGCGATATAGGTACTATAGGGCAAGTTTAGGATTCGTAAAAAAAATCGAACTCGAGATAACAATTTTACATGACATTACGATGATGGAGAATGCCAAAAAAGTTGGTCCGGCAATTCTGTCTGTCTGTCTGTCTGTATGTGCCTCGAGCTACAGCCTATACTATTCGAGTGATTCCCTAGAGGACAAATTCAAATTTTTTTTTTAGGACCAAAACTACCGGTACCTGTCATATAACGGAAATAGAAAAATTAATTTTTTTCAAAAACGGCTCTAACGAGTTTGATTAAAATTTTTGAGTGTAGTATTACACATAAGAGCCAACTTTCGAAATAAAAAAAAATATTTTTTTTACCGTTATTAACGGTACCTGTCATAGAACGGTTTTTTTGATTTATGAATATCTCGTTCAAGACCACCCCGATTTCAACGAAAATTTTTATACAAAAGCGTTTAGGTATAAGGTGATATTAAAATTTTAGAAAGTTTTCAAAAAACTCATTTTTGGATTTTTAAAAAATATTTCAAAATTTTATTTTTGAAAAATCAATGAAAAACTTTGAAATTTCGTTTTTATGCGTAAATAAATTATTTCTTCAAAACTTCATACCAACTTTTTTTCTTTTGAAAAATGTTAGAAAATTTTTATATATAAAAAATTATTAAAAAAAAAACGGCTCTGACGATTTTCGAAAATTTTTTTTCTAAAAATTCCTTTTTATACATGAAGTAAACATGCATACTTGGTTTTTTGTGAAAGATCATTTAAAACGGTATTTAATTAATTATAAAAACAGATTTTATTTTTTTTAATTTCTTGGAAACATCAAATTTGAAATTTTCTTAATTTTCTTGAATTAGAGTAACTTTAAGCATAAGAGCAAGTACGTGCAACCCCAGTCGTGCATTTTATTTATTGAACAAAGGAGGTGTGTGATAAATAAATAATGAAAAGTATTTGAAAAATATATTTTTTTTTTGTTTTTGGGTTGGTTAATAATTAATTTTCTCTTCAAATTATTTTTTTATAAATAAATAACACTGTGTTACAAAATAAAAATCATGTCAATTACTTTGGAAATGACCTAGCAAAGGTTGTAGGTATTACTGAGTACATAATATTTCGGCACTTGAATTTTTTCGTAGACCCTCAAAATTTCAAGTTATCGTCAAAAAATCGTGTTCAATGTTTTCAGATTTCAACGATTTTTTACTCAGATTTTTTTCGGTCAATTTCAGATCTATTTATTCACCATAAATAGAACAATAAAACTGTTTATAAAAAAATATATTTTTCAAAACAAAAAATTAAGCTTAAAACGGTCTCCGAACTTTAAAAAACGGTGACAAATTTTGTACTTTGAGATTCAGACCATAAAATCTACACCCAATTTGGTGTTTGAGCATAATAAAATATATTTTCAAAAAGAACAAGTACATCTCTGTTTAGAACTATAAAAAAAATCTGAACATGAACATTTTAATTCAAGTGTGTGATGCTCTCTAGTTCTTTTAAAATTTTATAATCTTAGTCTTAAATAAAAATCAAATCAGAAGGATTTTTTTTGATCCTAAAAATAATACTATATTATAAATGCGTTGATTTTTTTTTTTTCACCATTCACATAATCACTGGCTCTATATGGGAAAAAAATAAAAAACTCCAAACTCAATGGTATATGATAGGTATTGGTGAAGCGGTTTGCACTAAGAAAGGTTTTTACTCAAATCGCACATTTAATAGGGTAAAACGGGGCAAAATGGCAAAATGAAAAAATTATCTAAAATCTAAATGCGATGTCGTAGAGAGTTGATTTTTTTTGCAATAGATAGATAATCATTTTTTATGTCAATGGACTTTTGGTAAAAAATTTTTAAAAATCTAAATCGGTAAGAAATCGTTAGGTTTTGAAAAGCTTATCAATTTGGGGCAAGTTGAGAAAGGGGTGATTACGAGAGAGGGGAATTTTTCTGGGAAATTTTGAATATACCAATGGATAGGTGGTGAAAAAATAGTCGAGACGTGTGTTGGGATTTTTTTTTTAAGTAACTGGTTTTTGAGATAGAGAGTTTTGAAAAACACCTATTTTTTGCGTCTTAAAATTGGGTGGGTTTTTATTTTTAGAAATATTTCCGAGTGCTCAAAAAATCTGAAACTTATAGGGTGTATAGGTGAAGTATGTATGAGTGTATGTGCAAAAAATTGGAACCGTTGAATGAAATTTTCCATCAAAATCGAGATGAAGAAGTTTTTTGGAGCCAAGTTTTTTGGTCATTTTTTCCCGTTTTTAACCGTTTTTTATTTGTATCTTTTTTTGTTTAACTCATAAATATATGAAATTTACAGGGTTGATAGAGTATTGGCAGGACTATATGTGTACAAAATTTCAATCAATTTCGTACACACAATTTTGAGATAACGGTAAATTAAAGTGTGAGAATTCAACAGGTTATAACTATTGATCTAGAGCAGATAGAAATTTTATTAAACTTTTATGAGCATCCTGATACAATTACCTTTCATTTGGTATATCACACATAACGGTAGACTAACTACAAGCTACACAATGTTAAATCAAGAAACTTGCGAAAAACCTCAAAACACCAGTGGAGATCTGTTGATCATGAACAGTCACCAGTGTAGGAAGTACCGTAATCTCAGTCTGGAAATTCCACATGGTTGACTTTAAAAAATTCTAACTTTTCTTGTAGGCAACTTGGAAATAAGATTGAACCGTCATGTGAAAGGTGAAACAATAAGCTTTAACGTGATATAAAAATTTTTATAGGTTGCCATTGAAAAAAATTGATTTAATGGCATGAGAAGAAAAAAATAAATGTTTTTTTTGCTTTTTTTGATGAAAATAGATTGAGTTCAAAAAATTCTAGCTCTTTTTGTAGATATCTCATAGACCTGATATATATATATATTTTAAGCTAAGACAATAAGCTTTTAGATGGTATAAGATTTTTTTTGGTTGTCATTAAAAAAAATTGAATAAATGACGTGTGAAGATAAATTTATAGGTTTTTTTTGCTTTTTTGATGAAAATGATTGTTTTCAATAAATTATTTATATACTTATTGATCATTCTTAAAATTTTAATATAGCTTTATTCTTTAGGAAATTTTATAAGCTTTTTAATGGTATAATTTTTTTCTAAGCTTTTCATATTAAAAAATCGATATATTGATAAAAGAAAAGAAAAAAAGTGTTTTTTTTTGCTTTTTTTGTAAAATTTGATTGACTTTAAAAAATTATTACTTTTTTTCTACAAAACTTACAGATATAAATTAAGTCTCAGTTTCTAGCTTAAGTAACAAGCTATAACATGGTGCTATTATTTTATTAATTTTTAAACAAAAAAGTTGTAAAAAAAAATTAAATAATAATATTTTTTTGTTTTTTTTTTTTTTTAATAAGAAAATTTAAAATATTACAATCTACCTACACATGATTTGTCACAGTTTCTTTGATACTTGCTTGATTTATCTGATTGAGGTATCAATGGAAAGGTAATATCACATATAAAATTAAAAAAATAAAATCTTTTGAAATTCTTAAAAAAAAATAAAGCAATAAACCGCTTTGATTACTCTTCTTATGCGTTAATTATAAATCTAATTTATTATTTTTTACACACACGTATGCTTAATTTGACATATCAAACATTATTGTACGTCAATTATAAGCGTCTTGAAAAATAATTGAATTGTGCTTATACGCAATTCTAAGCAAAATTCAAGGTATTTGGTTGGAAAAATTTCATATTCTAAAAACTCTGATGTTGATTTCAGAAATCCTCTTATTACTTCGGTATTTGTTTTTAAATCACAATAAATGGGGTCTCTAATAAATAATGATATTTAAAGCTGACATACATACATTTTGATCAAATAATAATACTGAAAATTACCATAATTTTTGAATGTTTTATTCCTAAAATACAATGTTTTCCAGTGTTTTATACTAATATTTTCTCTGTCTTTTTCTGACCACCTACATATACATTAGGGTGCTTCTTATATGGTCGAAAAAATCTTTTTTTTGATTTTTTAATGGGACACCCCTGCATAATTTTCTACTATATAAGCATAGTATATGGTATTTTTTCCGATTTTAATATTAAAATTTAGGGGTCGCTACCATTCACTAAAGATTTAAGTAAAAAAAAAAGATCAATTTCAACAAAATTTTTTTTTTGTTACAATAAAAAGTACGCTTAAGACCCGATTTTTCAATCTTCTAATAAACAGTCAGTTAACTGTCTGTCGAATAAAGATATAAGGCTCATAAACGATCAGATAAAATCATTGAATTTTTCAATTAAGAAAGATCACTCAGTTAGTTATTCTACAGATTAACACAAAAAAAAAATGTCAAATTCAAAAATATTAAAAATTAAACTTCATTTTTATTCCGCTGTATTTTTATCAAAATTTCTTTCAAAACAGTTAAACATTTAATATAAAGTACTTAATTCTGATTACAAATTTTAAAATTTTCTGAAAAAAAAAAAACAAAATTTGGTGTATTTTTTAAAACTTTGAATTGTGGTAGCGACCCCTAGAACGTGTTTAAACTGGACCAAATTTTACCCAATTTATATTTAAGGCAGGAAGAACAAAATGAAAGGGTGTCATATTAAAATTTCGAAAATTGATTTTTAAGAAGCACATTATTATTTGTATTATCATTAAAAAGGGATCGGGTCAAAATTCTGGCTTCAAAATTCTGCTTTTCAAAATTCTGTTTTTTTAAAGAAAATTCTATTTTTCAAAATTCTGCTGTTTTTCTATTCTGCTTTTCAAAATTCTGCTTTTTAAAATTCTGCTTTTCAAAATTCTGCCAGCATTATACTTGAACAAAAAAATTCTGCCAATTCTGTTTTTTTTTTATAGCATATGCGCTGACTAAAGAAAAAAAAACCTCATTAATGTAATTCAACATTGGCACTTTCCTAAATTTTTTTGTTTAAGTGTCGCAAATATTTTTTAAAATGCATAGACTGACTTTCTTTCAAATAAAATCTATAACTTATTGGAACCGATGTTGTTTGATACAAGATATTCCTTTTCTTATTCAAATTTTTGAATATTCATTTTTATTTGATAAATTAAAAAAATTTGAATTATTTTCGGAAATGTTTAGTATTCAAAACCTTTCTTAATATTTTCAAATTTATTCATTTATAAAACAAAAATTAATATACATTCAAAGAATGCAAATTATGTAGGTAAGTAATCAAATAAACAGATAATTTTTCAAGAAGATGATTTTACAGAATTTTGCAAAAAAATAAAAAAGGGTTTGGAAAATGTTAAAAAGCGCGCGCTTTTGAACATTTTCCAAACCCTTTTTTAATTTTTTGCAGAATTTTGAAAAACAGAATTATGAAAAGCAGAATTTTGAAAAACAAAATTTTGAAAAACAGAATTTTGAAAAACAGAATTTTGAAAGCAGAATTTTGTAAAGCAGAATTTTGAAAGCAGAATTTTGACAAAAGAATTTTGACCCCGGCAGAATTTTGACCCCAACCCCATTAAAAATAGTACTCAAAATATTCATTAATATATTATAATAAAAATTATTGCTTTACAATGTTTACGAGTTTAAAAATAATTTTTGAAATATCACAAAATCAGAAATTAGGTAAATCTATGGAAAAGCACAACATTCCTCACAGTTTCATTAATAATTTCTGGATTTTTAATAGAACGGCAATATGATATATAAAAATTTAAAAAAAAAATATAAACCTTGAATATTCTTAAAAAAACTCAAGCGAGAAAGTCTTAAATTCCAAAAACAGACTAAATATTGCACTTAACTGTTATGATTATATTTTTTCCGCAAACTTGATAAATTTAATTAATTTTTTAAAACAATAAGCACTTTAGTTGACATATCAAACATTATTCTACGTCAAATAAAAGCTTCATGAAAAATAATTGAATTATATAGTGGAGTAACTAAAGCTCAAAAATTGGCAATATTAGGGAACCCGGCCGATCAGCTTAGATTTTGATGATCTTTTTTTTCAAACGTCGGTAATTAGAAATACTTTAAAGTCTATAGATTAAAAATTGCCGGTGTTTCCGTTTTGATTTTTTAAATTTAATTGAAGATTTTTGTGAACAAAAACAAATTTTTTTCAAAATTTTTTCTTAAATTTCATAAATTAACTGATGCCAAAAGATTGTCTACGAAATTCAAGGAAAAAAAATATATGGGAGTGAGGGACAATCTTCCATAGTTCAAGCAATAGATGCAATTTTCTTATTAATTGACTTCAAACACAAAAAAAAATATTTGAACACAACGGCAACACCTACAATATTCAAATATAGATTTTTTAAAAGCTAGAAGCTTAGTAATATATGTAAAATTAAAATTAAGTTAATTGAATGAACGGCTTTTGAAAGAATGGTAATTGAACTCAGATTTTTGAAACAAAAAAATTATTGAAAAAATTTTAACATGTCGTTTTTTAAACTTGGTCGTAATATAAAATGCATTTATTTTCAAATTTTTTTGGACGCATTTATTATGATTTTAAATTATAAAAGGAAATGTCAATATGTATAACGGTTTATGAAAAAAATTAAAAAGTATTTTATTTTCGAAGAACTTTTTTTAATAAAAGTTTTGAAAAAAAATGTAACTTATTTTTTTTTTTTAAGTTCAACATCTAAACATAAAATTATTTTTTATTCATTTAATAACCCTTACTGTTAAAAGTTAAATAGCAAAAATTTAAAGTTCCTATTTACCACAGTCTCTGAGAAAATTAATTATTTCAATGCAAAAATTCAGTTTTAATAAAAAAAAAAAACCATTGAAATTGAAGTAATTTTTCATTTTTTTTTTTAAAGTGTGATATATTTTACCTTTTTTTCTTCGAAATTCAACTGATAATATTTATGGCCAAAAATTTTTTTTAAATAAATTCATATTTTATTAGAAAAAGTTTGGAAAAAAGTCATTTTAAATTTTTCTAATAACATTTTTTTTTTAATTCTGAGTTTGAGGACCATTTTTTCAAAAAGTCTTGATCAAATTTAGTGGATTTAAATTCAAGAGATAAGAATGAGCTTCTGGCTTTTTAAAAATGTATCTTAAAATATTGTAGGTGTTGCCGTTGTTTTCAAAATATTTTTTTTGTGATTGCCTTTTATATATTTTCCTTAAATTACCTAGAGAATCTTTTGCTATCATTTGTTTTATGAAATTTAAGCAAAAAAAATGGTTTTGTTAAAAAAAAATTTAATTTTAATTTTAAAAAATAATACGGCAACACCGGCAATTTTTAATCTATAGACTTTAAAGTATTTTTAATTACCTACGTTTGAAAAAAAAAATCGTCAAAATCAGAGCTGTTCGGGCGGGTTCCCTAATAATTTGCTTTAGTTACTCTACTAATACTTATGCGTAATTCTAAGAAAAATCTAAGGTATTAGGTTTAAAACATTTTCGTAATATAAATTTATTTTTCAAATTTTTTGGCCACATTTATAAAGATTAAAAAAGTTTTTAAGTTCAACATTTAAATATGTATAAAGCTATTTTTACTTCATTCAATAGCTCTTATTGTTGAAAGTTAAATAGCAAAAGTTTAAAATTCTTATTTGCCAAAGTCTTTGAAAAAAATCAATTATTTCAATGCAAAAAATCAGTTTTTATCAAAAAATCCAATGAAATTGAAGTAGTTTTTAATTTTTTTTTGTTTTCAAACTGTAATAAAAATTACCTTTTCCTCTCCATAATTCATCTGATTATAATAATGGCCAAACACTTTTTCAAAATAAATTTGAATTTTACTACGAAAAAGTTTGAAAAAAGCCATTTAAAAATTAGTAGTAACTTTTTTTCCAATTGAGGACCAATCTTTCAAAAACTCTTGATTATAGTGAATTTAAATTTTTACAGATGGAAATTAAATTCTGGCTTTTTAAAAACGTGTATGCAAATATTGTAGGTGCTGCCGTTGTGTTCAAAATATTTTGTTTGCGTTTGAAGTCAGTTTGTGAGAAAGTTGAAGATTGTCTTTTACTACCACATACTTTTTTTTCCCTTAAATTACCTAGAGAATCTTTTGGTATCATTTATTTTTTGAAATTTAAGCAAAAAAAAATGTTTTTGTTAAAAAAAATTAATTAAAAAAAAAAAACAGTACGGCAACATCGGCAATTTATAAACTGTAGACTTAAAAGTATTTTTGATTGCCGACGTTTTAAAAAAAATCAAATCTGTTCGGCCGGGTTCCCTATTAATTTGCTTTAGTTACTCCACTTATAAAAATTATTGCAATGTCTACGAGCTTCAAATTAATTTTTCAAATATCATAAAATTTAAAATTTCATAGGTAAATCTATGAAAAAGTTGAAATATTGTAAACCACCTGCACATTATTGCTCACAGTTTCCTTAATAATTGCTGGATTTTTATATCAATAGAAATGCAATATGATGTACCTATAAAATTAAAAAAATAGATAAAAACTTTCAAAAATTTTGAAAAACTAAAGCAAGAAAGTATTAAATTCCAAAAACCGACTAAATATTACACTTTTAACTGTTATGATTGCATTTTTTCCGCAAACTTAATAAATCAAATGTGCGTCAATTACAAGCTTCATGAAAAATAATTGTATTATACTTATGCGTAATTCAAAGCAAAATTCAAGGCCTTTAGTCAGAAAATGAATTAATTTTTAAGCTCTGGATGAATCTTAAAAAACAATTAACTATAAATTAGGAAATTAATTTTTGATCATTATAAATCCGATTAATGAAAGCTTATTAGGGGAAGTGGGGCAAGGCCGCCTGCCCTTTCAGTGTTTGACTGTGTTAAAACCAATAAAAAACTTCTTCTAATTAAAGTAAAGGGGCATATTAAAAGTCGTTTTAAGACCCCGGTTTATCTTAGACTACGGTTTACCCAATGTTATTTAAATAGGATAAACTCCAGTCTTTCTTAGTAATAACTAAGACAGCGTCAATGAATATGGCCCATAGTCTTTATTCTATAAGTTTTTTTTTTTTTAGAAACTCTCAAAATTAATAAAAAAACACTGAAAAGAAGATAATACGTTTTGAAAAACATCAAACAAAAAACTTTCTTGCTTCCACATGAGTGTAAGACTGCCCTATCAAATTTTGTTGGTAACAAAATTGTTTCTTTTGTTGACAATCTATTTGTAATAATAATTACACACGTAGAATAATATTTTCATTAGTTCTTCCACCAGCCATTTATATTTTTGGCAACTTTAACGGATACCTTATTTTTTCACTTTTTTTAGCTACCAAAGCTTTCAATTTCGCCCAATGCACCAGTCATAGGTATCCTATCTGATTTTAATATTTTTTTTAATGTTGTCTTTACGACTATACATCTTTCACAGAAAATACTTTTGAATATTTACTATCTATTATAGAAAAGGAAATGCTAAAAATACTACTGACATACATACCAGAAGGCACTTATTTTATGTTACAAGTGTTGCCAATATTACTTTTTTTCATGCAACAAAGTGCAACGCACTTAACCCTAGATGAATTTTTAACAAAAAAGAATATGTATTAGAAATTGCAATTTTATATGAAAATATGAATATTTTCAAGCGTATTTAGCAAATATTTTCTTTCCTTTTATTAAATAATTTAATTTTTTTTTTTTGTAAAAAACGCAATTTTTTTTTAATAAATCTTTTAAAAATTATATTGCTTATAGTCTTTTACTATCATATTTTGTTTTCCTTAAATTACGAAGAGAATCTTTAGTATCATTTATCTTATGAAATTTAAGCAAAAAAATGGTTTTGTTAAAAAAAATTTAATTTCTTCGGCAATTTTTAAACTATAGACTTTAAAGTATTTGATTGCCGACGTTTAAAAATAAAAAGATCATCAAAATCAGATCTGTTCGGCCGGGTTTTCTAATAATTTGCTTTAGTTACTACACTAATAAAAATTATTGCTTTATAATGTCTACGAGCTTCAAATTAATTTTTCAAATATTATAAAATTTAAAATTTTATAGGTAAATCTATGAAAAAGTTGAATTATTGTAAAACACCAGCACATTATTGCTCACAGTTTCCTTAATAATTGCTGGATTTGTATATCAATAGAAATGCAATATGATGTATAGAATTAAAAAAAAAAAATAAAAACCTTGAAAACTTTTTGAAAAACTAAAGCAAGAAAGTCTTCAATTCCAAAAACTGACTAAATATTACACTTTTAACTGTTATGATTACTTTTTTTTTCGCAAACTTGATAAATTAAAAATGTATCCATATCAAACATTATTGTGCGTCAATTACAAGCTTCATGAAAAATAATTGAATTATCAAGCGGCACGGTAGTGCCCAGCCAAGTTCTCTAGCAACTTTGGCACTACACCTTTATTTACAGGAAACAACTCAGGCCATTTTCGACCCCCCTCTAACTTCCACACCAAAGATGCCAGAAATTTCATTACATTTGTTGAGCTCGCCGAACCCAAATTCCTCACAAAATTTCAGCTTCTTACGATGAGTAGTTTCTGAGATAAAGGACTTCAAAAATAGCGAAAACAGTAACTGACTCACTGACAGATCATCAAAATTATGGAGACCTTCCCGCTATCGTAGAAACTTGAATTTTACATGGTGATAGGACTTGTGGTGTATACAAAGGAAAACAATTTAAATCTGAGAATTTCGACCAGGGGGCGTGGCGACCGCCCATTTCCGCTGAATTTTCATCAAATATTATAGAGCACTTCTGATTATCGCAGAATGTTGAAATTTTGTAGAACGGTAGAGCTGGTAGTTTATACAAAGGAAAAAATTTAAAATTTGAGAATTTTAGCCAGGGGGCGTGGCATCCGCCCATTTCCGCTGAATTTTCATCAAATATTATAGAGCACTTCTGATTATCGTAGAATCTTGAAATTTGGTAGAATGGTAGAGATGGTAGTTTATACAAAGGAAAAAAAATAAAGTTTGAGAATTTCAGCCAGGGGGCGTGGCAACCGCCCATTTTCACTGAATTTTCATCAAATATAGAGATTTTCAATTCTACAGCCATAAAAAGTATTGAGATATAAAAGTGTACCAATTTCTAAAGCTTGGGTTCAAATTCGTATCAATAAAATTTTGATTGTTTACTTGGCAAATTTTTGAAATAACTTTAAAAATCGGTATTTAAAACAAAAATTGTCAAGTAAGCAATCAAAATTTTATTGATACGAATTTGAACCCAAGCTTTAGAACTTGGTACACTTTTATATCTCAATACTTTTTGTGCCAGCATAATTTCAACATAGAATAACTTGGCTCTTTTTTTAACAGTAATGTTTTTGTTGTGATCCTTATCTCTAAAGCAAAATTCAAGGCTTTTAGTCATAAAATGAATTAATTTTTGAACTCTGGATTAATCTTAAAAAACAATTAATTATAAATTCGGAAATTAATTTTTGATCATTATAAATGCGATTTTAAATGAAAGATAACATTCAAAGCTTATTAGGGAAAGTGGGGGAAAGGCCGCCTGGCTTTTCAGTGTTTAACTGTCTTAAAACCAATAAAAAACTTCTTCTAATTAAAATAAAGGGGCATTAATAGTCGTCTTAAGACCCCGGTTTATCTTAGACTGGGGTTTATAAAATGTTATTTAAAAAGGATAAACTCCAGTCTTTTTTAGTAATAACCTAGACAGCGTCAATGAATATGGCCCATAGTCTTTTTTCATTAAGTTTATTATTTTTTTTAGAAACTCTCAAAATTAATAAAAAAAAAACACTGAAAAGAAGGCCCTCATGGCCCCACATGAGGGTAAGACCGCCCGATCAAATTTTGTTGGTAGACAAATTGTTTCTTTTGTTTTAAATGCAATCTATTTGCAATAATAACACACATATGATAATATTTTCATTAGTTCTTCTTCCAGTAATTTATCTTTCTGGTAACTTTAACGGGTACCTTCTTTTTTCACTTTTTTGAGCTACCTATCTGATTTTAATATGTCTTTTAATTTTATCTTTACGACTTTACTTCTTTCGCAGAAAATATTTTTGAATATTTACTATCTATATAGAAAAAGAAATGCTAAAAATAGTACCGATTAACATGAACGATAACATTTGATGAAAAATCACAAAATTTACTGTCTCAATTGAACTTGCTCAAACTTACAAACGTAGTCGACCACATTGTATATATATTTCTTTACTACTATCATGAAGTCGAATTTAGTATTACTTTATGTCACAATTATTTTGAGGTAGCGATCAGTGCATTTATTTCATACAAATTCTGCTTTTTTAAGCTCCCACTAGAGTTTCTAAGATCGTTTGTCTCCATGATAGTACTATGGAAATATATATACAATGGTCGACCATACCAGAAGGCACTTATTTTATGTTACAAGTGTTGCCAATATTACTTTTTTTCATGCAACAAAGTGCAACGCACTTAACTCTAGATGAATTTTTAATAAAAAAGAATATTAGAAATTGCAATTGTTTTTGTAGGCTTATATGAAAATATGAATATTTTCAAGCGTATATATATTTTTTTTTTTTTTTGTAAAATACGCAGATTTTTAAAAATTATATTGTTTTTTAATACTTTTGAGTACTTATGACAGTTTTGTTTTTGAAGTGAAAACTTCTTTAGTATTGTAGTGATTTGAAACAAGATGAAACGAAAAAGCGACACGAAAAATAATTTGATTATAACTTCTTTGTTTTAATAGATAGATAAATTAAATTTATACTGTAGATAGGTAATTAAATAAACTATGGCTGTGCAATTTCATTTTCATTCAATTTCTATTAATTTTCTATTAATTTCATATACAATATCCTGAGATAATTATCATACAATCAGAAATCAATATTATGTTCCGTCAATAGAAAGCATGAGAGATAATTGAAACAGGAGATTTACCTATAATAAAATTTTGTAGATTCAAAAGTTGATACTTGATCATCAAAATACATAATATTGTTTAAGTTATAATAAACTTTGCATATAAACAAACTCAAACCCACTTTACTGTTAACCCCACTAAAACTTTAACCCCACCCTTATTCCTATAACGTGTCCAAGAAGTAGTTTTTTAAATGATTATAAATGTATTCATGTGTACAACAAAAACAAAAAGAAGCAACAAGCACCAAACAGCAAACAAGGACCAACAAACAACCAAACAACTTAATAACAAAAAAACAAACACCTAACAATAAACATAAAACAATGAACATCAGAGAATAAACAACAATTAACAATCGACAGACAAAAAACAAGAGGCAGCCAAACAATTAAATCATTATACAACTAAACAACAAAACACTTACAACAAACGAACAATCAAACAAACAATCAAACAAACAATCAAACAAACAATCAAACAAACAATCAAACAAACAATCAAACAAACAATCAAACAAACAATCAAACAAACAATCAAACAAACAATCAAACAAACAATCAAACAAACAATCAAACAAACAATCAAACAAACAATCAAACAAACAATCAAACAAACAATCAAACAAACAATCAATCAAACAAACTAAACAATCAAACATACAATCAAACACAATCAAACAAATAATCAAACAAACAATCAAACAATCAAACAAATAAACAAACATACAAACAATCTAACCAACATTCAACTATATACATAAAACACTATATACATAAAACACTATTTGATTGCACTCATAACCATAGCAGCGAAGCGCTATGCAACGGGCAGGTCGGCTAGTACCTATATAAAAAGAAATTGAAAAATATATAAAAGTCGAAATAATTATACCTACCTAAAGGATCAAAAAAATTCCGAATTTTCATGCATCTTTTCAAATAGCTGTATCTTTTCTGATAATGATCACAACAACGAAGTGCTCTACTGCACTTTTCTATTGTGCACTATAAAAACTTTTTTTTGCAAAAAACACCGAAATCAAAGCACGGACAAAAATTTTCTTTACCTACAATTTTTTTTTAAAGGGAACTTCAATTTCGTTAAATTGTGTAAATTTTATTGTTGCTCAAGTTAATGAAAATTTTCCATAAGTGCAAGATTTGAATTCCAGAGATATCCACAATGGCACAATATCTTTAATCTGTCGGTGTCGATAGTTTGAATTCACAACAAAATAAACAATCAAAACAATAAAAAAAAAACTATGTCATAACCTAAATTAAAAAAAATCCAATGCAACCTGTCTAAAACCTTTATCGCCCCTTTTTTTTGTCGATCACAGCGATAAATCCTAAAAAAAAAAAACGGAAACTGTCCAAGTAAATAATTCAAATTAATTGATTTTAACGAGTCACAATCAAAATCTTGATAAAGTATTTTTCATTCATACAAGCATAAAAGCAAGCAAACACAATCCCATTGATTGATACAAAAAAAAAAAGCAAACAAAAAAAATGTGAAAAAAGTATTCCACTGAAACCATCATAAATTCAATAAAATAAAGAAGAATATACAATTCCCCTCCCATAAAACGAAAAACCCTTATCAATTCATAAAATAAATCATTTATAGGGCAAAACAAAAAAAAAAATTAAACCATAACCACTCATTGTCGTTGTCGTCCAATCCGAAAAGCCACTTCAAAAAAAAAAAAAGGAACCTTTACATTTTTGTATAAGGTACCTACCCCTGCTGGCTTCAACCGCATTCACTTATCAATCTTAAGTGGTTTTTGAACCTGCCTGTGACAAGTTTCTATGTCAAAATCAGAATCAAACAAAAACAAAGAAAATACAATTCTCTGAGAACCGAAAATGTAACAGCATTGTCATAAATGTTTGACAGACCGTATCATTCCGTGAAATCAATTTGTAAAGTTTCACACTCTTTTCGGTCGGTTCCATAAGTTCCTATATCCAATCCAAAGCGATGACTGACGACGACCAAGACCAACCAAAAACCTAACCACAACAAGTAGCAGCAGCAAAGCAACATGATTATTATCGCACACATTCTGTAAAGCGATAAGAATCCGTCATGTTGCGGCATCAACTTAACGCTTGTGCGATGGTACTTAACTTTGACATACAATTCAGTTTTTTTTTTTTTTTTTGAAAAATGGAAAATTGAATATTTTCCTTTTTGGGGAAAAAAGAAAAAAAAAAAACAACTTGAAAATACTTTTATTTTATTTTTAAAGCTAAATCAAGATATGAAAGAAAAAGAATGAAGGAATAACGAAGAAGAGAATATACATGTAAGAAAGATCCTTTAAGAGGGTGCTTAAGACGTCTTGTTGATGGCACTGAGTGATTTATCTGCATCAGGGGGGCACTTTATTGTTTTTCTATTGACTTAAAAGATTTGTCGAGAAACGCAAAAGACATCAAGCCTGTTAAAAGGCAGATTGTCTTTTCGGCGCATATTGTCCTATCTCGAGAAATGTATCTTATTTTTAAAGCTGCAAAAATAAAATGAAGATGCTCCTTCAAAAAATCTCTTACTTTTGTGGTTGGAAATGATTCTCTTCTAAGAAGCAAGAGATTGAAATAAGTAGAACAAAAAAAAATTAAGTAACCCTCCTTGAGTGAAGGAACAAAATCAGTTTAGATAGCCAAATGTAACAAATTGATATTCAGTTCATTCGACAAAAAGTAGGTAGCCTCGTCTATATCAAGGGTATTCTTATTAAATAAATCTATGACTTCAAAATCAATAGCTGAATCTTGGGAAGTACTTTTGCCATCGAAATAGTACGGAAATAGTAAGGTTTTTAAAAGGACTTCGTAAAGTTTTATCATCTTTTAATGATTAAAAAAAAATCAAAATCATGTGTGCAATTGACACGTGGTAGAAGTGAAACCTTAAAAAATAATTTTTGTAACAAAAAAAAAAAAAAAAATCGAAAAAATCTATATACCTTTTTTTTTTTATTCAATCACCTTTAAATCCAAATTTTTTTATATGACAACCTATAATAAATTTTATATCATCTGAAAGCTTATTATTTCACCTTGTATATGACGCTTCAATCATATTTCTACCATGCCTACAAACTTTTGAACTTTTGAAAGCTAACCATGTCGAAATTTCAAACTGATATTACGGTATTTCCTAAACTGGCGGCTTGCCAACGGCAACATATTTTAACAGGTGTTTTGAGGTTTTTTTTCAAGTTTTCCAATTAAAGATTGTGTAACTTGTAGAGCACGTACCGTTATGTGTTATATATCAAATGAAAGGTAATACTATCAGCGTGCGTATTAAAGTTTAATAAAATTTTTATGTGCTATAGATCAAAAGATATAACGAGTTTAGAAATAAGAACATCTTTTGACCGTTATCTCAGGATTTTGAATATGAAATTAATTGGAGTTAAGCAAATTTATATTTTATTTAATTACCTATCTAAGGTATAAATTTTATTTATCTACACATAGTCCAAAAAGTCTCCGTACAGCTACAATTTTTTTAATTTTTTCCTTAAAATGCTGGATTTAAGATATCGAAATTTTTTGTAAAGTACCCGGAATGATAGAGAGTATATCAAAAAATAAATGTTAAACAAAATTATACCATTTTTGTTTAAAAAAATTAAAATAACAAAAATTCATAGTACAAAAAGGAAAAAAAAGGAACAAAAAAGTCTCCGTACAGTTTATTTAGTTGAAAAAAAAACTAAATAAAAGTCACTTTACTTAAGGAAAAAATAAATTTATGACTAGTAGGACTTCCTCTGATCTTGACCACTTTCGCAATCTGTTTCTAATCGAATGGACAAGCTTGGCGGTCTTATCTGGAGAAATTTTGTTCCATTCGTCAAGTAGGATCGTTTTGCGGTCTTTTTTGTTGTCTATTGTATGCTGACGAACCTTTTTTTTCTACGTTAACCCATAGGTGCTCAATAAGATTCAGGTCTGGAGACGAAGCGGAATGTTTAACGTTCGTACTAACATTGCACAGCAACCATTTCTTTACTACTTTGCCCGTATCTGTGGGAATATTGTCCTCTTCGAACGTAAAATTGCTTTCGAGACCCAGTTTTTGGACACTTTCCTAAAGAATTTTCAAGTTTCCAAATTTATCCTTGGTATTTTCTATGAAAACAAGGTTTCCAAAGCCGAAAAAGGCCATACACCCTCACACAAGTATCAAATTTTAAGGATTCAGACATCAGAGCAGTTTTGGACTTTCAACACACCATACGGCGTCCATCTGAACCGAGGATGTTGTATTTACTTTCGTCAGTAAGTATAAACTAGTTGCAGAACGAATTTTCTGGTACTTTACAAAAAATTTCGATATCTTAAATTCAATATTTAAGGAAAAAATTTAAAAAATTGTAGCTGTACGGAGACTTTTTGGACTATGTGTATCTATTGAAACAAAAAAGTTATAATCAATTGATTTTTTCCTGTCGCTTTTTCGTTTCATCTTGTTTCAAATCACTACGATACTAAAGAAGTTTTCACTTCAAAAAACTTTATTCTTATTTAATATTAAAAAACATAAATTTTGCTTTTTATCTTGCGAATACGCCCTTTTAAAAAGTTTTGGTCTCCAACCGCGAAGATTATCTGATTTCTCATGTAAGAAATTTTTAATCGTAATAGCCGTATTTTTAAAAATAATTTTTTACCTTTAAAAATTTCTAACTTGAATAAAAATATTTGAGAACATTGGAAACAACTTTTTAAAAAATTTCATGAACCAGTTTTCAAGCGAGAGGAAGCATGTGAGGATGTTCGAAATTTTTTTTTTATCAAAGTGCGAAAAAAAATAAACAGAACGAGATGTTTATCTTACTGACTTTATATTACTGACTTTAAAAATCATCAGATTTTTCCAAAAAACTCGGTTTTTGATATTTCATTTACAGGCTATTTATTTACTATTTTTTTTTAACATGCAAAAATAAAAAAGCGACAAAAAATAATTTCGTTTGTCCTTTCAATTTCTATGCTATTTCGTTGAAATTTCTTTTAAGCTCCAATCACAAGAAGGCCATACCTATTGGTGTTATTTAAGACATTTTTAATGCTTAATTTAGCCTTTTTTCGTAACTTAACGTAACATTACAGTCCGAAGAGTAGCTTTTTTCCATATTGTAAGGCAACCTCAACATCTAAAAAAAGTATGTAACGTAAAAGTCCTTATAAAAACTGTTTTATCTATCAAGCTACAAGTGCCACCATCTTTTTATTTTAATAAAAAATTTTACTACTGGCTTTCAGTTCAAAGTATAAAATACATATATCAAAAGTATTCAATTTAATGGATGTTGAGAGAAGTTTGTGATAAAATATGAGTACCTATGAATGTAACGTAACTGTCTGCATTTTGGTCCATATGTAATAGGGTGTGTCACTTTTATATGGCCGAAAAAAAGTACTCCAATTTTGCAATGCAATAGTGGTCAAAAGTTTTATTAGGGTCTAAGGTTTAATAATATGTAAAAAAAAATCATAATATCGTTCGTCTCGCTCAAATCGGTTGAAGTTGTTAGGAAAAAAAACGATTTTATATGAAAAATGTTTTTTTTTTCCTTCGCATATTTCGCAGCTCTTTACTAAGTGTTCAATTCCAACATACACTCCTTTTCATCAGAATAGGTACACAACTTTTCAAATGTTCAGTATTCGTTTTTTCCTCACAGTGTAGGAAAAATAATAATTTTTTGATGTTAAGTCATTGTTTAAGATGTTAGCAGAATCAGCAAAAAAAAATAATTCAAAACGTGTGGTTATTTTTCTTTTTTCTCTATGGCAAAGCATTTCACATCGAAAAATTGAGTAATTTTTTTGTTTCATCAGAATAGGTACACATAGAGAATTATGTGAAAGTGGTCCATGAAATGAATTTAAACCAAGTTCTTCTTAAAAATGTATTTTACTTATTTTATTTTTTGTATGGTGGCGTTTTTATTCATAAAAAAATAACAAAACTGTCCAGGAACTGCATTGTTAAATCTCATTATGCAATCTATCTGAATCTCTTCCCTAAATTGTTAAATAGTGGGTTAGGAAATATTTTTGTCTTAACCTTCCCTCCTCTCTTATTTTTTCTTACACGTTGCTCCAACTGGGGTATGACATACCCCAATCATAAATATTTAAAAACCATATTGTTTTCATAAAATTAATTTTTTATTCATCATTTATATTTTTAGTACACCGATTTCAAATAATATTTTTCACTCAAACAATTAAAAAATAAATACTTTCTACACAAAAAAATTATTTAAAAATTATACTTAGAGAAAAAATTTCGTTTTGCAAATTTTTCTGGGGTATCTCACACCCCAGAGGGAGGACGGAAGGTTAAAATCGAATATAACAAATTTTATCAGTACTGGCTAGCCATTTTCAAACATTTTCAACAAGGTTCAGGGTTGTTTTCTATGGTAGATACTCAAGTACTTTCTAAATTTGCACTTCCTCCCAATATTTAACACAGCATTTTTTGTGGTAGGAGGCGTGGTCCTGTTGAGAAATTCAGTATACTGGTTCACAAATACTAGAGAATTAAGGAAAAGTTTCTTGAATATGCATTTACAAATAATTGTGACCATTCTTCACGTTTAAAATTCATTATTTGTATTATCGTAGAAGATTACTTTCTTCCATGCCTTAACACTTCTTTTTTAACAATGAAGTTGGTCTCAAAATGGTTTCTCTTTTCGCAGAATGTTAAACTGATAGTTTAACTCACCAAGGACATCAAAATTAAATGTTCGTTGATCCAAAAATACCAAGAAATATCACCCAACTTTTCATGTGGTAAGGGATTTCAAAAACCTTAAACGCATACAATTTTGTTTTTGGTGTAGTAATGGTGTCTTTTCAAAATTCAGCCATTTTAGAAGATTGGGACTAATGACAATTCTATTTATTGTACTAAAATTACAAATAACAACAGTTTTTCACTTTTATTCTTGTCGATAATCCACCAAAACTGGTAGCACATGTAAAAATTTACTCGTCTTAGAGTGTTTTTTTTGCATTTTTTTTACCAACATTCATTTTTTTTAACCCCAGAATGTTTGTATCTGCAGTATTCACAATTCGTAATTTTTTTTAATCATACCAGTACTGGTGGATGCTTCATTGTGTGTTTTTTTTTTTCTTAATGTGTTTTCGCCAAAATTTAGCGATTTTAATCCACCCATGTTTTTCAAAATGGTAGCATGATTATTAAATTACGTTTCATTCAAAAACAAAGTTTTATTGACCACATTTTCACAAATTTCTATCTCAATGATCCGGGAAACGTAAAGGAACTGTTGAAGCTCTGTAAAATTTTGGTCAGGTTTGTTCCAGAAGCGAAAAGCACAACAACATATCCATTTGAGAATTCAATCTTTTTTCGATTTTTGTTTTATGAGATAAATACTGTATTATCTTCCCATAAACATGGTAAAATTGTCTTCTTTGAGCTCAATGCAAAGGGTACTTTTGCTAACAAAGTTTTTGATGAAAGAATGGCATTTCCAAATTCAGACTTTTTGGAGTCAATCCGCGATAAAGTGAATTCTTCAAATTGCTTCAATTTTTGTAAGTGCATTTTTTTCATTTTTTGTCCGTTTGTGGTAAATTTTGAATAGTATAATTCTATTTTTGTGTTTGTATATTTGGTAATTTTTAGTTTCCCGCGATAAATTCAGTTCTCCACAGATTTTTTAACAGACACACAGAAATTATGACTTGCAACAGAAGATGCACTAATTTCAATGTTAAGCTCCGCCGTTTTGCCCAATTTTTTACAAATCGGGCCCTTTACAAGTCTGTCAGTTGTGTACGTGCTTGAAACATGTAAAATGCATTACCTTACCTTACCAACGTTGAAAAAGAACGTTTGTCAAAATACTTTTTTCCCTCAAAAATTATTACTTTTTATACAAAAAATGCAGCCTAGAAGCATAATACCAACCAGTGGCGTAGATAGCGTTTTGCTAAGGGGGGGGATAGATCTAGTTCGCAAATTTTTTTTTAAGTTTTAATAATGCTTCTTTGTACTGTTTTTATTCTCTTTATATTGGAGAAAGTGCTTTCGGTAGTTGACGTAGAAACCAGCAGTGTAGCTAATATCTTTAATAAAATATAAATATCAGGACAACTTTTTTCGGTGCAGCTTTCGAGCGCTTTCAATGAGTTCATAGAGGAAGTATTTTTCCTTCTGATCAAATATCTTTTCTGAGTTTTTAATTCTTCACACAGAAAAAAATATGACCAGGACCACCTAAATACCAACAGATTTCCTTATTGAACTGTTTTATGAAGAAACCTTATAAATATCAACAATTAATAAGTTTTTCCATAGAGATTTCTTATTATTTTCAAATCTTTCAAAATTGTTTGTAAAATTTTCATATTTTTTCCAACTTGGCACTAGAACAAAAATTGTGACCAATATTTCTATAGTAAGTTGGAATAGGTGATCCCGTACATGATCGTATTTTTTTTATTAAAAAAACAAAACCGACTTCCATGGATCAAAACTGGGTTTTATGGTTTTTCTACTTGTACTGAACAGGCACCAGCTTTTCAATACCTACAAAAAGAATTATCAAAATTGGTTCACTCGGTCCAAAGTTATGAGGTGACAAACACAAAAAAAAAGTACAGACGAATTGAATAACTCCTCCTTTTTGGAAGTCGGTAAAACAATTGTGCCCTTAATTATGAAAGTGGACTAAGTCACTCCCAAAAATGGCATCAAATCTAGCCTAAAAATAATTATTATTTAAGGGGTAAAGTTTATTTTAAAGCGAAATCCCAGTAAATAAACTTCTTTATTGCTCCTCTAGTGATTTCATAAAAGAAATATAATTAAATCGTTATAAGAAAATTATAATATAAGTTTTTCTTCAAACAATGCAAAAAGTGACTTAGTCCACTTTCATAATCATGGGCACAATTAGGAAATCCCGATTGTTTAAATAATATTTCCTTCTTGGATGAAAACTATAAGGAAATCTTATTGTTTTTGTTCTATTTTATGTGGTCTAGTTTTTGGTAAAACTCAACAGTTTCATTAAATTTTTTAGCTGCTTTGTCTATTTCAGACGAAGAATCCTTAGAAAGAACCGGAAACCCTTCTAGTGTGTTTTCATGGTTTGTACATTTTTCCCAAGGCCCATTACATAGAAATCGAGAAAAAGATTGAAAACAGTAACACGAAAATATTCTTTACTGTACTTTGAACCTAAGGGTTCGAACGATTCTTTTGTATTGTTTTTTTTTTTTGTTTTTTTTTAATACAAAAAATTTAAATTCATAAATCTTCAAAACCTCAGGATACAAATCCTTGTTATAAACAATGGCTGAGTTTAGCACAAAATTAGCCGAAAATATTTCGATATTTCGAAACATAAATGTTTGAAGTCTAGAAGCCTCAATAAAATAAGATATTTAAATGATTACAGAAATACAATTTTGTTAATGAAACTGATAGCAAAACTATTCTTATGGGTTTTATTTTCTATTCACTTCTCTCATTATTCATTCTCAAATTCTAATAGATGAGATTTTCATTCTGTTTATTTTTTTTTATTTCGTGTCTAGCGATAAAATCACTTGCAATTCTTACGGCACGTGTAGACGATTTGTTTCTCGAATTGCACTAAAGAAGATAATTTTATATTTACTGGCTCAAAGAGTCGTGTATTGTTTTCATAAAAAAAAGAAAAACAAATGTTTGAACGAAAACTGATTAAAAAGCTTAAAACGAATTAAATACAATTTTGTTTGACACTTTCAAAAAACTATTCATATCGAAAGTACCTATTTTGTTTATAATTTTTGGACTATCTTACAAATACCTTAACCGATTTTGATAAGATTTTGCATTCAAGAAAGTCTTAAATAAATAGAATTGAACACACAAAAAGCTGCTACATGCGACCGGGTCTTACATTTAATTTGCATTTGCACACGCTTGATATCCGATTGCACACAGAATGCAGACTATGAATGACCAAGCATCATCTGTGGTATAAATTGTGATGAGTTGAGAGTATAGCAAGACCACACTGATATCAAATGATATGATTGAAGCCATTTAGTATTGATATCATCTACTACGATGTTTTTTGTCTAGACTGTAGACTTTAAACCAATGATTTGCTTTATAGCATTTTGTTGAACTGAGAAAAAAAAGATTAAAATTAAAACGCAGTTGAAATTATTAAAGAAAACTTATTTTTTTTTTGAAAAAAAGTATGATTACACAAGATAATTTCACAAAGTGATTGAAAAAGTTGATCCTTGTTAAATTTGATGACTCTCCCGCATCTCCATTCAGAGATTCAAATGAATTTTTTAAATTTTGGTTGTTTGAATCACTCGATTTTGTTTAGGTAGGTACTCATGTTAAAAGATTTCCGACTTAATTCTTTTCTTATTCTCAAAAAGAACTTTGAGTAGAATCTAAACTAAAAGCTTCCATCAGAATGAAACCAAAAAATAAAAAATAAAATAATTCTCGCTAATGAATATTGATTTCAAAGCAAGCTAATTAGGGAACCAACTTACACACAAAAAAAACTAAAAATACCAACCCCTTTGGTGGATAAACTTTGGTCGAAGAATTCTAAATAGATTTGATTGAATATAAAAATAATTGCGGATATCGAATGGAATATTAAGTTGGATTTTTCTTTTTCTTTGTGCGATGGTCGTATTTTTTCTAGACCCAGATTATTTTATAATAGATATAATAATTTTTTTTTTTGCAAAAGAATACAAAAAAGAAGCCAATCCAAAAAGAGACCCAAAAAAATAAAACCCTCTCATTTATCAGAACCAAACTAACCATATCTTACCATCATCGCAGCTTAACTAATAAAGGAGACGACAACAAAAAAAAAACAACAACAACAAAAAACAAACTTTGGGTTGGGTTCAATGAATTTTGAAAATTGTAGGCAAAATCTTCAAGGACAAAACTCTATGCGCACTTAATTTATATGTTTTTTATATTCGAATTTGTTTGTGTGTGTGTTTAAGTTTTTTTTTTTTTACTTATATTTAGTCCAAGACAAAAGGAAGCAACATTAAAACATAATACACAATATTTTTGTGTTAGGGGAACACGAAGAAAGATGGCAAAACAAAATAAATAAACAAAAAACTTTTTTGTCTGTCTATAAGGAAGACAAAACGGGAAACCAACTAAACAAAACAAAATTAGATGAATATGATGAAGAATAAGCAAAAAAAAAATAAATTTGAGCACGCAGAAATAAATTCGAACTAAATTAGGATATTTAAGGCTTAAGGGAACTTTATTGTTTTTGGTTTTGGAACATGCAAAACTCAGATTTCTGGTTTGAATCAATATAGAGCCAGTAGTTTCAAAAATTTTAGTAAAGTTTGGCAAATTTGTTTGCATTTTCAAAAAGTTTGGAATCCTGAAAAAAATTTCTGTTTGGTTCAAATTTCAAGCTGTAATCCTAATACACGAAGCTGATTTTTATTTTGCCTGTTCATCCTAACAAATAATGTTGAAGGCAGGAAACTAGCTTGAGTAACTTCAAATTAGATATACACAATTAAAGGAACTAAAAAAATTCGTGATTTTCGATAGAAGAAAATTTTAAAGTTTTCAAAAAAAGTTAAATTAAAAACAAAAAATAAAATTGATACCGTTTTTGGATATTTTTCCTTTTTTTTTTGAAAACTTTTAATTTTTCTTTAGTTTATCTAAAATTTAAACAGTTTTTATTAATAAAATGTTCAAATAAACTCATAAGAATTTAATTTCGCTCATTAAAAATTGATTAGAAGTAAGTCATTTACAGCTGCAAAAATGTGGTGTTTTATTTCATCTCAAATGTTCAAACCCTCACAACAGAAATTCTCTTTAATGAATAAGCCTGAAACTTTGCAGAATAGTTTCAAATATATTAGACTTCAATAAAATTAACCCTCTTTTTAATCTTATCACCCATAGTTATAAAATAGCGGCATATTTTCTAAAAAAAACCGTAAAAAGGCCTATTTTGATAGCTTTTCTAATTTGATCTCTAATGTAAGAAAACATTTTTTTTAACAAAGTTAATTTAATTTCTTTATAGACAATGAAGTTTTTAAATGTATCCTTAAATTTTTTGTAAAGTGATCCGTTGCTGAGGATTGATAATATAATCAAAGTCAAGAGTATTGTTTTTGGTATAATGACTGATTTTGCAGTCTAAAAAAATCGTAGATGTTTGAAACAAAAAGAATTTTGAAGCCAAATAAATAGCCTTTGTAATCATTTTATCAGAAAAATTGTTCCCACTTTTTTAAGAGAAAATTAAAACCAAAATTTTAATTTTTGAACAGTTCCAATGATTTAGCTAAAATAGCATTCGAAATAAAATATTTGGTACTAAAATTCTAAAATTAGAAGGATGTTCCTTTCACTTGCTTTTTGTTTTGTCATGATACGATCATTTTGTACTGAGATAAAGCCTATCATTTTTCATATTTTGTTCCTTTAACTTTTTAGGCTAGTGAAGCTTTTTTACGGCCTTTGTTCCATACAAAAATTTGGCGATTCGTGCCGGTGGAGCTCACTTGGACTCATCAGTTAACTTATCGTGAGACACCTTATCAACACGCAAATTTTGTTTATATCCAGCCGTAAAAAGCTATATTGAACCAATCATTTAACAAGTCCAATTAATTTACTAATTTCAGTATAATATAGAATTTGTATGATAATACCAATCTTCTTCTGTTTTTTTTTTTTTTAATCTTACATCAGTCAATGTATACATGCAATTATGAGTCATTTTTTTTCTTTTAGTCCTGGCCATTTGCACCTAGTTTTTTCACTTGAGTTGTTTCTTTTTATCGTCTTGTGAGAAAAAGTATACCTACATACGTTCCAGGCACGAGGCGTGACTTTTTTGTAAACAGAATCTACCAGCTAACCAATTTTAGTTGTTGGTACACTGTGGTGTATACGTGTTTTTTTTTTTTAACTTTGTTTTAATAATGAACGTTATTCTTACTAAGAGAATATGTTACTGACGAAAATGAAAATAAATTGTGATTTTAAAGCCTGTTTCGCAACAAGAAGATATGAATAGTTCAATCTTACTAATACGTTCGGGTCAAATTCGGGACACGTTCAGAGCACAATAAAAAAGCAAGGCCTAGTGAATAAAAACTCTCAACCATGTATTTGCAAGAATGGATGGGGCCTATAATTTACCGCCTATTCCTTAAGGTTAAGCATAGATGTACTTCTTCATGACAATGATACTCTCGGAGGCTTTGTCAATTCCTTGGAAAAGGCAGTTCCCCTGACAAAAAAAAAAAAAAAATATAGTTACGTGGTGGAGGCTGGGATTTGAACTCAGACCTCTGACGTCCATCGCACTAACCAATTCGTCACGTGGTATTGCACTACTTGATAAGGTCATCGAAAAATTAAACCTCTGTCGGCACACGGGTGCGAATTTGGTATAAAAAAAATAAAAAAAATAAAAAAAAATATTGATTTTTGAAAAAAGTCTTCGCCGAAATTTCTCTTTATACTAGTGACAAATAATTTTTTGAAATTGTTAATACAATATTTGAGTTCCTCGAAAGATTCTACATCAATTCCATATACCTACGTATTCTCTATAAAATATTGAGACCAAAAAAGTTATAGGGCGCCACATGAAAATGCAAGAACCAAACTCGCACCCGTGTGCCTATCACGCCACAAAAAAGAGGTGTGCCTTGCCTACAGAGGGTTAATACGGCAAAGCTTGCAGATCAGTCCTCATATCCTAGCCATGTCGGATGAATTCGCGATATCAGAAGTGGAGTGCTGTTCTTTGAATACAAACTGCATTTTTCTGAAAAATGTTTTCTCTGTCAAATTTTTCTCGTTAATTTATACTGAGTTGAGAAATCGGTCTGTATTCAAATATATTCTACGGAAAAGCAGCAAATTTTGCAAGTTTGTATTCAGTAGGAAAATTGCATTTGTGGATACAGTTGTTGAAAAATTTTGCCAGAATAATCGTCACCAACTTAACTTGGGTTGGGTATAGTTTTTTTTTTTCCCGAAATTGGGAATCTAATTTGATCTGTCCTTTTCGGTAGGTTCTTCTAAATAATGTCATGGATTTCCTCAGCAGATATAAACTCTGTTTTGTCAACTGATATGATTAGCTGAATCCTCCAAAAATCCTTGTGGCTTTGTTTGAAAATGCTCTTCAGTAGAGTAGTCCGTAAAAGCTTCTTGGAAATTCTTAGCATCTTAACTTTCCATAAACTAATGTAAATTTGCCTCCTTTCTGATCTCATAAAAACTGAGAAGTAAAAATAAATTCAGATGGTATCTACCAATTCCAAACCGATCATCAAACCCGGCGCTTATATCAAAGGCGACAGATTCACTCCTTTTAATTGCGTATTTAAACTGTCTGAGAATTTATTGAACTTAGTTTTTTTTTTTTTCATAGCGGCTTCCTTTTCTTTTGTTGTAGCTTTTTTGGTTTTATTTCGATTGTTTATTTTTTTTTTTTATTCGCCTAAAAACAGGATCGTTTGCTTCTTAGTCTTTTATACATTTTGACACACACGATCAACGATCACATTAAAACTATCTTCAATACAAAAAAAAAAGAAAAAACGGTTCCAAAAGATTTATGTTGTTCACCTCTTTTTTCGAGTCTTTTTCTTTTGCCTCATTAGATTTCTTTCTTTTCTCTATTTGAATACCTATATCGTCTTTTCTCTTTTTTTTTTTTGCTTTTTCAGAAGATAAGATACTTGTTTGTTTATTTTTTTTTTTTTGCATCTTGTCTGGCCTGTGAAGTAAATTCGCGATCAACACAAGCAAAAGATACTATTGCACAAAACGTGCCGTTATTTGATTTGATTTTTTGTTGTTGTGTCTACGACGAATAAACACACACAAATTGTTGTTCCCGGTTCATTCTAAAATTTCACAGACGACGACACGACAACTACACACTCGCCTCCCTGATGATGAGATCGTCTCGTCTGTCCCCCGTTTAAAAAAGATATTCTTCGGCGTTCATTGGCTTTGAGATGCTTTGGCGGGATGTCTGCAAATACCTAGCAAGCTAGAGAGCTCTAGTCAAGTCAAGACAGACAGGAAAGCTTCGTGAATCTTGAAGAGATATAGAAGAGGTACCTAGGTATACCCGAAGCGACTTCTTCTTCCATTTAGAATGCTATAATTAAAGTAAGTTTGGATTTATTTTTTGGTTGCTAATGTTTTTTTTATTGTTGTTGGTATTTTTTGGACTTTCAGTTCGGGTATTTCACACATCCGTTTGAGTTTGAGAGGAGGCCGGTCGCGTCGCATTGAATTTATGGGAATTGAATGTGAAAAGAAGACACTGCCCTCGATTGGCCCCCAGACAGACAGACATAGAATTCTTTTTTTTTTTGTTTGTTCTAATTTTGTTGGAACAAGATATTTAGTGAGGATTTGTGAAGTTTGGGTCTTTTTTAAGGGAGAATTTATTTGTCGGCAGTGTCAAACAAAATTCCAGACAAAAAAAATAAAACAAAATTTTAAGTATCTTATTAGGTACATATTCGAATTTATCATTTTTTGCTCAGAAATATATATTTCAAAATAGATTGATGGTCTTCCTGCACCCCTTAAAAAAATATTATATTTTTGAAAAATAGGGTTGAAATGGGTCAAACAAAATGAAATTATATCCTCAAGGCATTGCAAGAGAGACAAAAAAAGGACAAGGTATTTGTGTTTGACTTTTTGTATAAATACAAAAGATAAAGTAAAAAGAAGAGGGTAGCTAGGTTGTTCTGTACTTAACATATTGAATTTCGACAAGAAACATCTTATTCCTTTTAAGGAAGATTCTTAGTTGAAACAAAATTTATGGCCTGTTATTATTTAAAGTTTTTGAAAAATTACTTTGTAATTAATTATAAACTTTGCGCCCAGAAGAAATGAGAAGCGTGTAGGTTAAAATATTAATATAGAAAAAGTTTTTGAAACATATCTCAGGGGGATTTCTTTAAAATAATAAATGCAAACAAGTCACAAACAAATATGACATAATTCTGTCAAATTTGATGAAAAATTTGTATATAAAATGTTTTGACAAATTAAATTTGAAACTAGTTGTAGACGAAGAAATAGATATGAAAAAAATTTGGGAAAGGTTTAAGGGTTTTTGCATATAATTTTGTTACTGGGAGGAAGGAGATAAGTTTTTTAGACTATTTGATTTTGGTATAGTATAATTTTCTTTTCAAATTTATTTTAATATAAAATAAGTGTATATATTTAATAAAAACATTCAAAAATTTATGTATATGCGACGAGAAATATGTCCATAAAAACTGCAAGAGCAGATCGACTGTTTTTATGAAAATTGGTTGACTATTATAGGTTTAATAGGTACTGTAATGTTTATAGTTTTAATGTTTATAGTTTTTCTTAATATTTCTTAGAATTAAAGTTTTAAAGTAATGCTCTTCGATAGAAAATTAAATTCCCTACAAAAAGCTACTTATGTTAAATTTTCAAATTTTTTTTTTTTTTTTTCAAATTATGGACAAAAACTCGAAAAGTAACAAAATGTGTCCTCACAAAAATGTCTATCTTTTCAAAATTAAGTATATCTTTTAACTTTTCATTTTAAGTTTCTTGTTTTATTGCTTATTTGTTCAGTATAAAAGGACCAACTTTTCTGTTCAGGTTAATCAAAATTCAGAAATTCAGTCCGAATACCAAGTGCACCTAAAAAAATCATATTTCGAAAAACTAAACCCTAAATTTTTAAACCTTAAAAAATTTTCTCAAAACGGTTTTAAAAAAATTAGAAAAAAAACAATTTTTTGAAAACAGGTTGATAAATGTTTTTGAAATTTTATTTAGTGTTGATTAATATTTTCTTAAGAATTGCATACCACCTGACATTATTTACAAAAACATTTTTGTATATTAAAAAAAAAAAAAACAATTTTTTAAAAAAGGCTAACGATTTTTAAAAATCAAATTGCATAATTTGTTTTGTGTTCAAAATCGTTTAAAATAGTCTTAAACCAATTACAAAAACAAATATTTTATACCTATACAAAATTTATTTAATAGTAATTTTTTTGTTGTTATATTTTCAGGCCGTGAAACACGATAAGAAATCGGTAAGTTTTATGTTGAAATTAAATTCAATAAATTTAAATTAACTATCGACAGAAACCTATAAGAAACGTTCAAAATCATACACACTGCGCTTCTTCTTAGTTTAAAGAGCTGCTTTATTTAAAAAGCCGATCAAAGGTGCAAAATAAAACAAAAATCTTTTGAAAACCTTCCTTAACTTAACACACAAAATTATCTAAAACAGCATCCCTGAGCATCTAAAAATTTAGAACTACATACAAAATCTTCTATTTTTGACAATCAGCTAAGTAAACGAAAAGTTCGACACACTCAATTATCAATTTAATTCAATTTAATTTTATGATTTACTAAGATTTTAAACGTAAAAAGTGGGTAGAACCCACAAAGATTATTTTCTTCCGAACTCCAAAATCTTAGCCGCTTTTAAACGAACTACTGTATATTTTTGACATAGAGAAATGTTCAAAAATCAACTGGTTTCATTATTAAGTCATGGATAATTAATTTATTTTATTTATGCGGTTTAAGTTATCGGTCACTATGGTGTATGCGCAACCTTTTTTTTTTTTATTAAAAAACTTTTTGGGATTTATACAGATTGTTTTATTCTTGAGGAATTAATCAAACAAGCTGACCTTTGTTGACCATTCTCTGACCTTTTGGTTAATTTTAATCAACATGCGAAGTTGTACATATTGGATATTGCATTAAAGGCTATAGGTTAGAATTTGTCCTAAAAATAAAAATAGATTTTGATTTTCCTTTTTTTCCAGTTGTAGCTTAACTGATTTCAATTTGTTCTTTTTTGTTCACGTTCCTAAAGGTTTAATATTTCAAAACTATACGATTCCCCAGATTTTTAATAAAAAAGAAAAGTTGATTGGAATTTTTCCAAGTGTAAACTTTTGCACATTATCTTCTTTCATATCAATTATATAAGTAGACTTCAATCAAATATTTCCATAAAATTGCAATTTTTGCTTCTATTTCAACCCTCAACTCCATTTTTACCATTTTATTTTTCTTGAAATAAGATTTATATTCACATGTTTTCACCGCAAAGCAATAGTGGAAAAATTGCAAAATAAATAATAAAACAAATGAAAAAAAAAAATTAATCCGCCACCAAATACCTCCTCATCATCATGATCGCCTATATAATCGTACCTAGGTATAAACTTAACTACGTAAAACAGGAGCTGCTAACGAGTCAGCACGCCTATGGAATTATCAATGATGAGCTTCCGGCAGGCAATACTACCTATTGGATTGCTGCTGCTTGCACTGAACCGAGGTATACTCCCGTATGCCAGTTAAATGAGGATGAAAAATAATCCCCGAATGGTTGAATGCAGACTACTGCAGAAATACACTCAACCGCCCATCGTCGTCGAATAAAAGTCAGACACACATCGACCCAAAAGCATTCACTTGGCCGAGTGTATCATGCGAATTGTGTGCGAATTGGAAAATAATATGGGCTGGAATGCGCACCAAGCTTGCAATTGCATTATCCTGAAAAGATAGGATGGAACGCAGGCTGAATGGATTGAATACCAACAACAACAATGCAACGAAACGGTTGAAAAGTTGCGTCAGGTATTGAATTACAAAACTGGGGGAGTCTTCCTTCTTCCCTGCATATATAATCTCTTATTCTTCACGCATTAATTTCTCACGCACTTGGCGCCTCTTAAAGTGTCTGTATATATGCATTTTTGCACAATTTTAAATGCAAAAGGTGACTTCGTTACCGACCAGACACAGCCAATGCCAGTCATATCATGATAAAATGTAACCCACCCATAAAGAAGTCTGAATTAAAAGGAAGTAATATAATTACACGCACACATTTAAGTAGTGTTTATTGGGGGAAGAGCTCTATTGGCAAAATTTATTGTTTCACAGTCACACCTTTGAATAAGCATACAAATATGGGTTTCATTTTTAGTTCAAATTCTTGTTAAACATTCTTAAAGAAGTCTTATTGGAGTAATTTGTCTATTCTATATTCTAGTCAGTTTGACACTTTTTAAAAATTCTTAAAGAAGTCTTACTTCTGCGACACTTTTTGAAAATTTGTAAAGAAGTCTTATTGGAGTAAAATGTCTATTATAGATTATAGTCAGTTTGACACTTTTTAAAAATTCTTGAAGAAGTCTTACTGGAGTAAATTGTCTATTATAGTCAGTTTGACACTTTTTGAAAATTTTTAAAGAAGTCTTACTCTAGTGATTTGTCATAACGAAGAAAAAAATAACTAAAATAATAAAAAATTATTAAAATTATTTTTATTTTAAGTGGAGTGATTGAGGTCACTTGAACTTATATTGAACTAGTGATTTGTCTATTATAGTCAGTTTGACACCTTTTGAAAATTCTTAACGAAGTCTTACTGGAGTAAATTGTCTATTATAGTCAGTTTGTCAATTTTTGAAAATTTGTAAAGAAGTCTTACTGGAGTAAATTGTCTATTATAGTCAGTTTGACACTTTTTAAAAGTTCTTAAAAAAGTCTTACTTCTTTGACACTTTTTGAAAAATCTTAAAGAAGTCTTACTCTAGTGATTTGTCTATTATAGTCAGTTTGACACCTTTTGAAAATTCTTAAAGAAGTCCTACTGGAGTAAATTGTCTATTATAGTCAGTTTCACACTTTTTGAAAATTTGCAAAGAAGTTCTGTTCTAGTCAATTTGCCACTTTTTGGAATTTCTTAAAGAAGTCTTACTCGAGTAATTTGTCTATTATAGTCAGTTTGACACCTTTTGAAAATTCTTAAAGAAGTCTTACTGGAGTAAATTGTCTATTATAGTCAGTTTGTCACTTTTTGAAAATTTGTAAAGAAGTCTTACTGGAGTAAATTGTCTATTATAGTCAGTTTGACACTTTTTAAAAGTTCTTAAAAAAGTCTTACTTCTTTGACACTTTTTGAAAATTCTTAAAGAAGTCTTACTCTAGTGATTTGTCTATTATAGTCAGTTTGACACCTTTTGAAAATTCTTAAAGAAGTCTTACTGGAGTAAATTGTCTAAATTTCTTAAAGAAGTCTTACTCGAGTAATTTGTCTTATATAGTCAGTTTGACACTTTTTGAAAATTCTTAAAGAAGTCTTACTGGAGTAAATTGTCTAAATTTCTTAAAGAAGTCTTACTCTAGTGATTTGTCTATTATAGTCAGTTTGACACTTTTTGAAAATTCTTAAATTCTTTTTGAAGTAAATTGTCTATTTTAGCCAGTTTGACACTTCTAAAAATTTTTTAAAGAAGTCTTGTTGGAGTACATTGTCTATTCTCGTCAGTTTGACACTTTTTGAAAATTCTTGAAGAAATCTTTTTAGAGTAAATTGTCTATTCCAGTCCCTTTGACCCTAAATACCTAGAAACTCAAGCCCTAAGTTATATAACTTGATCTGAATTCTAATTGAAATAAAGTACAATTATTATTCCTCCAACTCCCACAACAACCGCCTCAACCCACATTAACCCCGCTTCTTCCATTTTCATTAATCATGTCCGTTAAGTCCAATTAAAGACAGCGTACGAAACGTACCAGGATTACTCTCATAATCCTTTGACCTCAAACGTCATACTTTGCATCTTCTGTTCCTATTTCGAGAACAAAACAAGAAAAAGAAGACATTCAAATCAAATTATAGACGCACGCAGAAAAGATATCAAGATGGAGAAGAAGAACTCCAACGCATCAATCTTCAGTCGCCCCCATTAGTTTGGATGTGGGTTGGCCATGGATATAGCTTTGCATCTATTTCCCACGCGCCCACTCTATCATCATTTATCATTCAAAAGAAAAAATGCCATCAAGGGGACGACCGACGACGACGACGACGATGCAAAAGATGGTGGGGGTGGTGGCGGTGGTGTTGGTGGTAAAACGGATGGAGGAAGAATATCTGCGCACAACCCTGCGAAACAACTGACACATAACCGCACCGCACAACCTACGTCCGTTCATCCGTTTGGTTGTTGAAAATATTATCCAAGTTTTTCTTCATTCCACGAAGTTGGTTGGGTATTAAGTGGCGCCTTAAAGGTTCGACGAAATAATATCTCTGGAAGAATCGTCTTGGACTTGGACTTTGACGACTTCACTCAATGTCGCGTCGTCGTTTTTGCATCAAAACTCTTTTGCAGAGTTACCATAGCTTCGAAGAAGAGGATACACCAGAGTACGCCAGAGTAAGCAAGCTCAGAAGACCATAAAACCTTGTCATTAGGATTACCTGTTGGTTGGTTGGTTGGTTAAGACAGAGAGAAGGGTGTTAGAAATGAAAGAGACATGCATTTGAAATATCATTAAGTCGGGCTAATATCAATGAAGTCCCAGTACGAAGGTGGGTGGTATACGTAAAGATAGTTGAACAACAAGAAATGTTGAAAATTCGCAAAGAAAGAAAATTGAAAAAAAAAAAAATGAAAAAGTAGAGAAAAAAGAAAAAAAACTAAAAATATGATACCAATCTGTAATGCGAATCGGGTGCTAAGAATAGAGAACTAGTTCTTGAATAGAGTGAGAGAGAGTAAGTAGAAGGAGTAATCCGAGACGACAGTGAATTGTAAATAGAAATAATAATTGCCATTAGAGAAGTCGATGGAGCACACCGACCGACGACGACGATGACGACTCGACTAATGCGAGTGTGCTTGGCATATTTTAATGATGTGGTTATAGTTTGATTTGGAGAAAGAATTTGCACTAAAAAAAGAAGATGTAGAAAAAAAAATAAAAGATAAGGACTCACGAAGGGCACTTCAAGAACTGAATTTTAAAAGTTTTAAATTTTTGTTTAGGTAAGTTGATTGAAAAATTCTAGTATTTTCTTATTTATAGAAATTAATAAATTATATTTTTTTAAATATTAGAGGTCTTCATTCAGACCACTTTTATCCTAAACCCCTTTTTTCGTTGCAAAATTCATATACATATTTTGAAGGTTTGAATATAACATTAATTTTTTTCAGAAAATTTCTAGGGAATTTCAAAAAATTGTTTTACAGGGTGTTTCTGAATTACTGATTGAAATAAAATGTTCGTAGAGAAACAAATTAACAGAAAAACGCATTAATGTAATACTTCAAGAACTGTATTTTTGTTTCCTTTTCTCGAAAAAAAAACCTTTTCTAAAGTTAAGACTTACAGCACAAATTACACTGGTCGGCAAAAAACTAAAAAAAAGTCGGGAGCAAGAACTTTATAAGGTGATTTTGATTGACTTTAGTGTGTTGAATTCAAAACTGTTTACAGATTTTTTCTATCACGTCTAGTTTTTGAGCTATACTCATCACTATTTTCGCTATAAAGCTTCAAAAACTAATTTTTAATTTAATTTTTTTTTTTAAGTTTATTAAAAAATATATATTTGCCGTAATATGTTGCTCTTTATAAGTCCAAATGAGAAGACGCAAGATGGAATTTGATTCAAAAAACCATTCATTACTTTGAAAAAAATAATCAAGATTTTGAGATATCTATCAAAAATTTCTTTTTTCAATATCTTTGAGAAAAAAAATAATTTTAAAAAAATATAAATACCTTTAGGACGTGTTAATATGGTGTTTTGAGATTGCAGAAGTAGTTTTACAAACAAAAAATTAACGGTGATATAATTCGATGTCAAATGTACCAAAAAAACGCGTTTTTGACCTATTAATATTCAATTATTTCAAAAACGTGACGTGCCAGTGAAATTTTGACTTCAGATTCGGTCTCAGCACACAAAATTCCTCTCGAAAAGAAGGTTTTGGTTCTTGCTCTATATCCGTTGCCGACCAGTGTTATTGGTTTTTTGGACTTATTACAAAATGTACTCCCTCATTGAAAAATAAACATATGATTTTTTTTTTATAAAAGATTATATTAGCTTATGGCCACCCTTATTTTTTCGTGAGCAAAAACATTGAGCAATACTTTCGTGTTAATATTTTTTTTGTTAATCTACCCCACATGTCACGTAAATCTACAAAAAAAAAATGTAAGTTAATTTAAAACAAAAACAAAAAACAAAAAATGCTGTATTTTTATGCAAAACGACGCAACAAACGAAGCCTCAACATGTCGAGGTCATTCTGTTGTAAACAAACCAATGTCATTGCCCTTTCCATTACTTACTTACTCCTGAAAACAACCGGTAAAATGAAAATAATGAAGTGCGAATGACCAACTGATGTTTACAAACAAACAAAAAACACATAAACAAAAAAAACAACCCCTTTGGCTAAAATAATATACATATTCGATTGTTTTTTTTTTTTTTTTTCCATTTGTAATGCCATGCCAACGACGACGACGTTATCTAAATTAAAAATCGATTTAACAAAAATAAAAAATATTAACACTATCACAACACCAAATATGTTTGTATTAATGATTTCCGATGCTTATTTAATGATTTCTATCAATAAAAAAATAAATAAATAAATATTATTTGTTTATGTTCAGGAAATGTTCCAATTTGTATTTGTTTTTTTTTTGTTCAAATAAAAATTAATAAAGTAAGAAAAACAGAAATTGTTGTTTTGTTAACTCTCTTTTGCCTGGCTGATTATTTTATTTACCTAATTTTTTTATTTGTTATATAATACAAGCAATTGAATACACTTAGAAAAAAGGATGAAATATAAAATTAAAACAAAATGCTTGCATTTATTCAACTTTGAAATTGATCAATGTTAGAAAAATCATGAATGAAACTAAAAGAGTAAGTTCCGTGCTAATATTCCTATTAAATGGATAAAAACCAGTTTAATCACAATACGGGAATGACGTAAAAGACCAGATGGCAATGACATTTTAATTTTTAGAATATAAAAATTCACCTTTTTTTATTTTAAAAATAAGTAAAATGCTAAATAATATTTTTTAAAGTCCTCAAAATGTCAGTACCGTGGCATTTTTTTTTTAATTAACTTAACTATTTTAACGAAAAACAGAATTGACTTTTGTGTTAAATTGATACGATTTTTTCTCGCAGTGTCTTAATGTAGATATTTACATTAAACAAAAATATTATTTTGTTTTCCCAGTTTCCGTTCGCATAATATGGCGCTTAAAAAAAAAAACATATATAAAAATTTGCAACAAGCGAAACAAATCATCTGAAAACAATGATAGATATACACGTGCCGCATTTGACATTCAACGGTTTCAACAACACCATATTGTCTGTTTTCGCACAAAACAAAATATAACAAGAAAATAAGGGAGAAAAGAATAAACAATTTATTTTCTGTTAATATAATTATTATATTGCAAAATGGTGCAAAATATTTTTATCTTTCATATTCATATTTCCTGGTTTAATGTATTTAATTTTATTTGATGAATGATGAAGTCTGCAATTTTAAAATACATAATTTCAAAATTTTATAGAAATTCTCTTTTTGCAAAATTTTGCGAATTACCTACTTCAACAAAAGTGATATAGGTATGTTGACAGATATTGTCAACAGTATGCAATAAAGATGTTATTTAATAAAAATAAAAATTTTTGGAAACAAACAAGAACTAAAAACAAAACACTTGAAACAATGGTTTTTTGTTTGTTGTATTTTTGCAGTATATTAGCCCTCTGTAAACACACCTATTTTTTTGCGAATTTGGTTTATACTTTTTCAAGTCACTAGAACTTTTTTCAGTGTCACAATTTGAAAAAAATGTTTTTTCACCCTTATAAAGACACTTTCTTGTGACCACCTTTTATTTTTGTCTTGCCATTTTTACTTGCGATATAGGTACTATATATTTTGAAATTTTGAAAATTTTTTTTTGAAAAATCAAATTTTCGAAAACGGGACATTGAATTTTTTTGAAATTTTGTTTTTAGATGTTGATTAGTGATTTCTAAAGAATGGCATACCAATTTTATTTTAAAACTTTTTTTCAAAAAAATTATTAATAAAAAATTGTTTTTTTTAAAAAACGGCTCTAACGATTTTGAAAATTTTTTTTCTAAAAATGCACGTTAATATATCAATCAAAACTGCATACTTGTTTTGCAGGGCAATTTAATTTAAGATTTTATTTTATTTTTTTTTTAAACGAATTTTATTTTTTTTTTTTTTTTCAAATTTCTATATAAAAAGTCTTAAAAATGTAAGCAACTTTAACTCCAAGAGCAAGTTCGTGCGACCCAGTCGTGCATTTTATTTAACTTGAAATGGAAAATCAGCAGGCAGATGTTATTCCAATTGTAAGTTACCACGCTTAAATATCTCATAACAAGATAACTGCTTTAGTATATATACTATATACATATAGTTTAGTCTTCATTTTATTATGGAAGATCTCCAGTTTCCTGAATGCCAGTTATTTACCAGTAACTACACTCAGTCACAAAAGTAAGTATACACCCCTAACTTTGTTTAACCAAGACCTCAAAAAAAAGAATCTAACACATTTTCGAAAAAAATTTAAATGTGGTTTTATTTCATTAATCATTGCCTACATATTTACAAAAAAAAATTTTTCAAATAATCAATACTAAATGAAAAAGTGACAACAAATTAAGCACAGTACAAAATTTCGCATTACAAAAGTAAGTATACAGAGAAGAAAAAACTATGAAAATCGATGTTAAAAGTATAAATATCTAAATTTTTTTGGGAATTAATATATTTTAGGCTACCCCCTAGACTTGACGAGGTCAAACTCACTTGAAGGCATTGATTTTACTAGATTTTTTGCAAATTTTGGGCCGAATCTTTTCCACTCTTCCTAAAAGACTCGTTTCAGCTAATCCTTTGAATGCTTCCTTACTTTTCTCACCAAATGTTCCAACAGATGCTAAATAGTATCCAAATCGAGTGACTGGGGGACGTTTGGATCTAGTTTTGAAAGTTTTTGATCAAAAATTCACTCAAAAATACCGAGTTTTGCTTAGGGCCATTACCTTTATTGAAGATAATCAATCCATCTTAGCCTAATTATTCGACACTCTGGTGCAGGTTTGTCTATAAAATATCTAAAAAACAATACCCATCCATTGTTTCCTCAAGGAGACCAAATAACCCACACCAAAAGCTATAAGCAAAAACCCCCATACCATAAACGAATCACTGCCGTTTTTACCAGTACCAATAACTTTTGCCTCTAAAGTACGCCTTTAACAATTTCAGGCAAGGTCATCATGCCAGTGGCCAAGTGTGAGACTGGTAAACAAAGTATTATTACCACAAAAGTATCTATGTACACAATTTGTAATTTTATTAAGTTGATACTAGGGCATAAACATCAAACATGTAACGCAACTGTGAAAATTATAAGAAATTAATGAAATTTAGGTATAGTTACATAGCACAATAAATGCAATTTATTAATCTATGCTAAATTCGTTGAATTTAATAACTTAAAAAAAAATCTAAAACAACTTTTTTTCCAATTTATTCTATATGGTAACGTATAACGCAGGGGAGCAGTAACGCAGTTTTAAATATCTCATAATATCGTAAATATGAATTTAACTGATTTTTTTTTTCTTCGAACTTTTTTTAAAAAGTAAAAAGTTTCAATAGATGCCATCAATTGTTTAAAAAGGTGGTCAATTTTTGCAAAAATAGAAACAATTCTTTGCTTGTTTTGCTATTCCATTAATTGATTCTTTTCTTTCAAAAAAAAAAAAGCATTTAAAAAACAATTGCAAAGTTTTTTTTTGAAGTAAATTAAAAGCTATTAATATCAAAGAAAGAAAAGAAAGCTAGTCTAGACTTGAAACATTTATTCAAACAGATTTGGCGCCATAATTTTGTCATTTTTGTTTTCGTATAGTTGTTTGATATTTTTATTTGAAAAGAACCATTAAAAATTTGACACAATGAAAACATACAGATTTCTTTTTTAAGGCCACCGCCATATTTTATATAGGTAATCAATGCAATATTTGAAAAGACCAAAAAAAAAAAAAAAAATCAGAAAAAAATACCATTAGTCTTATTTACTCAACAAGTAGACTGGCACACATAACATTATTTCGACATAACAAAAAATTAGACACATTCCGTAGACAACACAGTGTGACAGCTCTAAATATATACCAACCAAGTTCCATTTCTTTTGTCACAATTGACAACTAATTTAGATAAATGACTGTCACATAAATACACACACATTTATTTGCTGTCACTTATTCCGCGCTTCCGGCTAAAATATTATACGCTTATTCGGTCTATATGACCGTATCGCACATTTGTATTAAATCTCATCAGCAACACTTGTATTGTAAATCACCCAATAATATTGTGTGTATCGATATCAATATCGATATCGATAATAATATAATAATTTCGTGTAAAAGATAAATTCAATTTTGTTGTCACAATTAGTTTCTTTTTTTTTTGGCAAAAGATTAAGTCAAGGATTTTCAAGTGAATTGTGCTTGTCTGGGGTTTCTTTTTTGGGGCTTTTATGCTTATTTATGTAACCTAAACGGATATTGCATCATCAAACAGACACATTAAAACGTGATCAAACATTGCATCATCATCTTGCAACGCCATTGATCTAAATAGAAAAAATAATACAAAACAAAATTAGTATTTACAAAATAAATTAGGAAAAGTCAGAGAAGTTGTTTTGCTCGAAAATGCAGTATATTTTTTTTTTCTATAGAGGACATCCGGGCGGCCATGGTCATGCAGCTGGCTGACAAAAGTAAACAGAAATATTTCCTTCTAAATATACCGAACTTTTTTGTGTGGTGGTCAGCAGTGTTTAGTTATGTCAACATCCTCATCAGTGACGTTTTTGTATCAACTGTCAGTTTGGTCATTATCGTTATCACTCACAACAAAAAAACCCAGTGAGAACTAAAATAAAACTATAATCACGCAACGATACGTGTAAATCATTGCGTGGAGTGATTCAATTTGTCGTCGTTCGACGACGATGGCGATAACAAAATAAAAAAATAAAAAGATAAACTTCCGACAGACAGTTTTGTTGCTTTTTGTAATTTGCCGCCACAAATTGTTGACGTTTGACCTCTTGAAAAATCATTTATCATTTATCCTTTTTGGCTGATGTTTAATGAATGGGAAGTTTAAGCCACAATGATAAATTGCACCGCATTGATATAGCAAAATAACAGTTAGAATTTAAGGCGTTAAAGAGGCAATTGTGTACTTCCGCAACACACACATAAGTACTCTTATGTTTAGGTTTTCATTCATGAGCTTGTGGGGCCGGGTATACCTATGTTCGTTTTTTGTCAATATTCTTTTGGTTTAATGAACTGTAAAATTGAGCCTTGAAAAAAAAGGGATGTTCTATGAAAAACTAACTGAATTCAGGAATAATTTTTTGTCTATTTCCTTGCAATTTTAAAACACTTAAAGAAGGATATGGTTGGTTTTATTGTGGATTTTAAAGTTAATGTTAAAAATTACTATACGATTTTAAGAGAATTTATTAAGGAATATTTTAACAAAATATGTACTTTTAAAATCTAGTAGAGTTTCCTAATAGTGAATAACTGAAGCAAATAGAGAATCAAAGCTATAGAAAGTCAAATTTTGGAACTCAAGATTTTGCTGAATATCTAATAAAACTGTTTGAAAAAAATTTAAAAAAAAATAGTTGAGTTGGACTGATACCGAAAATGGAGCATACATTTTTTTTGAGCCCATTACTGAACAGTTAATTAAAATAAAAAAAAGGACCAGACTAACTCCACAGTAAATATTATGTTCTTCCTCATTGAGACATAAATGCAAAGTTCAAATCCATTTAATTTAATAAGAAAATAATTTTTTTTAAGAAGTTTATAAAAAATGAGGCTTTTAACTTTAAAAAACTAAGTTTTATTTTTATTATTTTATCTGTTGAAAGATTTTACTTTTTTATATAAGCTTAATCTTTGAATATAGAATAAATAGCACATTTCAAGAAAACCATACAATTTTCAAGATACAATTTTGCATTGATCTAACTATTACTCAGGGGCGTACACTCCCTTGGGGCAAGCGGGGTGGTGCCCCGGGGCCCCCGACCGACCCCAGGGCCCTCACTGGAGACAATGCAGAGAAGGAAACTGTTAGCATAAATAGAGTTTACGAAGTAACCAGGGAGACAAATTATGTCATTCAGTGTAATGTATAATGCATTGGTAGCCACACAATATATGTAGGTATATTGATTTTAAGAAAAATTACCCCAGGGGCGCAAAAGAAAAATAAACTGTTTTTTTTTTTTATATAAAATTATAATTTTATCTTAGGGCCCCGAAAAAAATAAATATTTAATTTTGGGGGCCCCTAGTACAAGTGTTTACTACTTTTATGAGAGACATTTTAAGTAAGTATAGCAAAGTGCATTACGAACATATTAACACATTAAAATAAACCTAAAAATAAGTAAGCCATACAAAAAAAAAACGTATGGCGTATACGTAATTTTTTTTGTAACTAAATGGCCCCCAAATATCAAAGGGGCCCAAAATTTAGTCTTACCCCGGGCCCCAGCGACTCATTGGAAACCGATTGCTGTTCCACTCAACTAAGCAATCTAAAAAAAAAAAAAAAAAAAAAAAAAATAACCAGCAAACATTATTCTTTCTAGCAGTTTTAATTTAAAATGAAAACCTTTTAATATCAATTAGTATGCAAAAAAAAAAAATAATAAGAAATCTTTTGATTTTTACTCAAGTTTTTTTAAGAAGAAAATTCTTATTAAAATAAAGTAAAGTTTATTTTGAGTTTAAACGAATTCCATTTATTTTAATAAGAAATCTTATTGTTTTAAGCAGATTAAATTTTTACAGTGCCATATTTTTCTCATGTTGTGCTTTAAAATAATTGTAAAAATAGCAAGCCAAATATAAATAAATTTTTTTATTAGAATAGGAAGAGCGATTTACCAATTTTACATTGAATTTTCGGATCCAATACTAACTTTAACTTTTTTACTTTATATGTAACCTCGGAATTGTGTGGTTTTCATGACCGCAAGTGTATACATACATACATAGTAAATGTCTCTTTTCTCAATCTGCATTTTGAAAGGTTAGTTTTGTTTTAAAGTTTTCTAGAGAAATACAATCTTGTTTAAGTTGAAAAATCGTTATACATAAATAAGAAGCTCCACATAAATCTCTACGTATTCAAAAAAAAAAAATAGTAATGTACCTATAATAAATAATATTTATTTTACATTAATATTTTTTATGATACTTTATAATATTATTATTTATGCCATTGTTTTTTTTTTTTTTTAATCTATCAAACAATAGCCATCAACGTCCTCCTTTTTGCCTTTTATTTTTTTCCTCCATACAATGTTGCATGTAATTATTTTAAAAATATTATATAAAATAATTATAATGAACGAAATATGGTACCTTCCTGAGTTATCTTATCTTTTTGTGTAATTAAATCATAAATTAGTGTATTATGTACTTTGTTGCAACAAATTTGTTTTCATAATGGGGTTAATGAATGCATCATAACAATAACATCAACAACAACAAAAAAAAAAGAAAACAATATGAGAACAAAAGATCTCTACTTGCTGATAAGATTGTTCAATAACCAAACAATTTTCCATTAATTATTGTTATTATGTTGTTTATTAGCATTAACAAATCGGTATTTTGACTTATACCACATAAAAAAACGTCATACGTGTCCTAGATTAACAAATTACGAAAAATATGAAAATAAACAACAAATAAATAAGAAAAAAAAAGAAAAAAAAAAAACAAAGATTGATGAGAGATAAGTGTCATCACAGTCAGAAAGTTGAATAAATTATTTTTAAACATGCAACTTGACAAATTAGTTTTTTTTTTCTCTCTATACCTATACGTCTTTTTTTTCATAAAATAAAAATTGAAATAAATTGCGTTAATAACTACTGAATTATTACCAAAAATATATTCCATCAAATAGAGAAGAAAAAAAAGTATATCTTAAAGATATTTATGTACACAAAATTGTATTAAGGCACGTGACTACTTGAACGTTATCATAGAGGAAAGGGAAAATTCAGAGAAGATATATGTACGTAGTTTGTAGATACGTTAAATTTATCACGTTTCTCCACTTTAGGAATTCCATCAATACATTCAACACCAATGACGACATCAAAGAGTGCACGCATCGTTTTGGATACCTTATAATCAGAAAAAAGAAATTCATCATTCAGAAAGAAGTGCGTGCTGCTGCGTGTACAAAAACAACAACAACACTTAAGTAATTCATTTTCATATCGGAGTTGGTTTCATGATACTGATGTATGGTATTGATACCTATATTTTACTACAATGGCATACATTGAATGAAATAAAGTGCTCTTTAGCAACTTTAATAATTTAAATTGAAAACTTATTTAGATTTATGAAATTTCTTATGTTCGCAAGATGGGTTAACCTTGGAATAATAAGCTAAGAAAAATGCATCGTCGTATATTTTCAACCCTTTCGAACCCAAGCTATGAAAATCAATATTAAATAAAATGCACGACTGGGGCCGCACGTACTTGCTCTTATGATAAAAGTAGCTTTTATGTCAAAGATTTAAAAAAAATATTTTGAATTAGTTAAAATTTGATTTGTTTAAGGAATTTCATAAGAAATGCAAAAATACGAAATTGTTTTTTTTTTTAGTTTTTCTTACGCCATATTTTTGTTACTCGTGTTTTTTTGACAAAAACAAAAAACGCAATTAGCTACATATATTAAAATCACTTAAAGCATTATGTATGTCAAATTTAGTCTAGAAAATTGTAATAACTCATTAACGGTGTACGGGAAGAGCCGACATCAAAGATTAAAAAAAATGTAAAGTCATATTTCCATTATCCGTATTTTTTGAGAAAAACTAAAAATGCAGTTACGTTAGATTTACGTATAACATTACTTGTGTAAAATTTAATCGAAATCGTTAGAGTCATTTACGAGAAAATTGCAATAACTCCATTAAGATGTACGGGAAGAGCCGACATCCGCGATTTAAAAAAGAGTTAATGTCATATTTTCACTATCCGCATTTTTTGAGAAAAACTAAAAACGCAGTTATGTTAGAACTGCAAACAGCATTACGTATGTTAAATTTAATCAAAATCGTTAGAGCCGTTTTCGAGAAAGTTGCAATAACTCCCAAACTTTGTATGGGAGGTATACGTTTAAAGCGAGATATTAAAAAACAAAAAAAAACCAACCTTGGAAATTACAAAAAAATCATCTGTACCAAATTTCAAGAAAATCCCTCAACCCGTTTAGGCTGCAGCTTCATGTACAGCTTTTTTTGACGACGCACCGACGCACCGACGCACCGACGCACCGACGCACCGACGCACAGACCGACGGACGTCATGACGAAAACCACTTTTTCGGACTTCTCCATCATCGTAATGTTAGTTTTGATTAAAACCTCGAATTTTTTTTTTTACACGAAACCAATACTTGCCCTATTGAGCAAGTAAAAATAATTCATATCTTCGTGACCTTTTTTTTTTAATTAAGTCGGAGAAAAGATAGAAAAAAACTTATAAACCAGACCTAAAGCCCACTTAGGATTGAATTTGTAATATTAAAAAATGTTTTTTTTTTCAATATTATATTATAATTACGACTTGTAAAATATGTTTAACAAAAATGGTTCAAAAACAGTAGATTTTGAAAGTTCATATTTTATCCGTATTAAATTTTTGTGACAATTTCTTTTTTTCTCCGTTACGTGTCCAATATCCATAATTACTCAAAGGATAAAAATGGACTATTTAGTAGAAATATTAAAAATATCGTTTTTTTTTTTGTCTTTTTTAAATAGTTTTTCCTAAGTTTTTTTGCTACATTTGCGCATTTTAAAATATTTTAAAAAGTACATATCGATAGGAAATTTAATTATCTACAAAAAATTACTTAATAAAAATGTTCAAATTCGGCTTGCTTTTCAAGTTATAAACAAAGACTCAAAAAGTAGTAAAAAGAGTCGAAAATTTTGATCGTTACAAAAATGGTCATAGCTTTGTAACTTATGCATAGATTTTGAAGAAAAGTATCTTGTTATCTTTGCAAGAGAGTGTACTAGACATGCAAAGTTTAAAACAATGAGGATTCGAAAGATTTTGATTTTTTCTCTCAGTAAGAACTTTTTTCTGTCAAAAATTTCCTTTAAAAAATCGATTTTTTTTAATGTTTTGATAGCCATTTAACATCTGGAGTTACCCAGAAAAGTGATTCAAGTGTTTCTTACTTTTTTATTCAGCTTTCAGGTGCTGGTTCTTTTGTTCAGGTTAGTCATTTATTACTCAAGATATAACCCAAATACTAAGTATGCCTAGAAAAACAACAACAAAAAACTTTGAAGAAATAGCTTAAAAGGTTAAAAATCATAACGGGATAATTTTTTTAAAAAGATCATGAAATTTAAAAAAAAATAGTTTTTTTATCACCCTACAAATGCAAAAAAACATTCATTCAATTATGTATAAAGTTGCAAGAAATATGCAAAAAAGTAATTTAAGATCATGGTTTTTTTTACTCTCAAAAATTGAGATACTTAAGGACTTAATTCATACTACTCACTTGCTAATTTTTTTGGGCGACTATTGATATACAGAAGTTTATACATATATAACCGGAACCGGTAAAAAATGACACAAAAATATTTTATGACATAGGTATTTTTCGTAGGTATATTCTTTTCACATGGAATTACTCATATGCGATAAGAATTTTTCAAAGACGTTTAAGAAAAACATTTAGACCCATTTACACTAAATTTTAAGTCGCCATAACGTGAAAAATTATTTTTTATAACAATTTTAAATAATAATTTATAATGAATAATTTTAGGACCGATCGAAAGTGGCTTGTTTTAAAAATATGTGTAGGTATTTCTTGAAAAACAAAGAACTAAAAAATTAGTTTTGATCCCGAATTTTCGATATTATTCGTATACACATGTGTTGAACGAACTCTTTTATTTTATAAATGTATCAAAATTCCCTCTTTTTAATCAGTTTTTCAATAGGCAATTGATGCACTGAAATTTCTGAAAATTAACCAAATCAGAAACCCCGCCCACCATAAAACAACGGAATTCATCTTTTAAGATGGTCTTTATAGAACCAACGTGGAAAAAATTTAATTTAATTAAATAGATTGGAAATTATGAGTTTATTAATAGCTTTAATAGAGGCTTGAAACCTTTAAAGGTGAAATAAAATGTTGTTTGGAGACATTTTTGAAGTTTTAGATTTTGGATATATGTAACTTGATTGTATTCATATAAAAAAAGTTTAAATCTTTAGTGCAGTGCAGTTATAATCGTACACATCAGTTTGTATAACACCAGTTTGTACACCAGTTTGAATGTTTTCCAATTCGGAAAGCGAAGTCATTTCGGACTCATCCAAATTGAAATTGAAATTTAACGTTTGATACGGCACTCTTTTTCCTTAAGGCTTTAAGAAATGACATCCCAACACACTTACCTATTTACATATTCTATTTTTTTTTTTTTGACAAATCGACCACCCTAATTGCATTCCTACCGCCATTTGAGATCAGACTTCAGACCTCACCCAGGCATATCCTTTCCTTTTCCTCGTTCATTCTCTCGCAATGTCCTGGTTTTAACTTTCATTCCTACCTATCCTCTATTTTTTTTTTTTTTTTGGTATTAATTTCCTGGCAAAAAACTAGGTCACAACAAACCTTCTCCCAAAAAATCTAATCGATGTGTCTAATGAAAATCCGAAAAAGCAACATAACACCCCCTTTTTTTTTGTATACCTACACCACCATCAACAAGCCCATGCCGAAGCCACCAACAACCGCCACCACTACCCCCGTCATATCAAACATTTTCCGAAAAAAACCACGCGTACAGAGGAGGAAGCAAAAGCATCCCAAAACAAAAACGAAAAGCAAAAGCAACAAAAAAAAAAGAAAAGAAAAATCATTTCCTCAACAATCCCCAACCAAAATTATTATCATCATCCCTCACACACAAGCGCCCCCTGCCTTTAATTTGTAACAACAACTGGCACCCTAAAAAAATACAAAAACAAAACCAAGCAACAACAACAAATATGAAAATATCCACCCCAACAATCCAACCAAATTCAAAATATACGAAATATTCCCGCCAACAAGCTATACGCCATGATTTCCCCCCCCCCCTTTTCCTCCTCACCGACACCCCCTCTCCAACAATCTTATTTACAAACGCATGCATGAGTTTACTATCAGTGCGGCACAGACGCACAAACATACACACATCTCCCCCATCTCCCATTCTCTAATTTGTCTTTCCCTCTTCTCCCCCCTCCACCCTTTTTACTTCCATTCGAATTTCCATCAACAACAAAAACAATAAGAGAGAAGGAAAAAAAAATCATTAATAACACAAAATGCCAGCTGCCCGTTTTCCTATCCAAAGCAATTTTCCTCAAAAATGTTACGTCACTGGATGTGGTTTTTTCTCTCTCTCTATCTCTTTCTCTCTCTCTTCTCTGCAAAAACAACATCCCTCTTTTCATCCCTTCACTCTCATACACCCTATATATACAGAAAAATACGACATGAAAAGTCGTTGACGGCACTACCAGCAGCAGCAAACGGCACAACCAACGACGATATAAAAGATGCGAATACAAAGAGAAAGAAGAATCAAACAAAAATAAAAACACAAGCAACTAAAATTGAACCCAAAAAAAAATGTGTATAATGCAAGTGGAGTGAGGGCAAATTGTTTGTTGTTCTTGCATCTCTTTCTGACATTTAGTTAACGGGCTTTAGATTTCATTCAACCTCGCTCAACCAAGTTGATAAATGCCTTGTGATGATGCTGGCTTGTCTGGTGTAATAGTAGGGGAATGGTGTTTTTGTTTTTTCTTTTGCTTTCGTTGTGTTCCTCACTGTGTTGTTATATTGTGAAGGGGATGTGAAAGAGGAATGTCGATGACGATGGCAGAGTGGCAGGTTTGTTTTTCTTCTTCTTTGTTTTGGTTCGTGTCTGTTGTGCGCATAACCGTCAATTCCTCTATTTTCCATATCGTTCCGTTTGTAGAATAGCTCATCAAAACGGAACGAAAAAAAGAGTAAAATGAATTAGAGAGAGGAGAAATTCATCGCGATGAATTTGTGGACTTTAAATGAGGAGAAAACAAATGAATACTTGAAGTTTTTCGCTCAATCTAGAATTCATTTTATTCATTTTTCAAAAAGGGGCAATATAGAAATGAATTGGAATGGAATGTTGGTCTTATTTTCTAGTCGTTTCCATTTCCTCTAGTTTTTGTTATATGCTCTCTCCCGCGCGCGCGAAAAAAAAACTATCAATACTTTTTTACTTCTCAACTCGAATGGAATTCCACTATTTCTATGTTTTTGAACGGATGTGGGTATAATGAGAAAATCAAGTAAAAACAAAAACAAATTAGAAAGGGTTTTCATGAAGGGGGCCTACAGAGAAAGAGAGAGCTGACAGAGTGAGAAAGAGGAGAAAAAAGTCAATAATACTATCAAAAGTTGGTTGTTGGTTGCGTGCGTAGGAAAGGAACGCGTTGTATTTTTTTGTTGTTGTTGCTTTTCTTATCACTCTTCTTTTTTTTTCTAAAACCATGGAAATTCCGTGCGTGCGTCGTCATCGTCTTCAATGTGATGTCGTTAGAAAAAAAAGGGAGCAAAAATATCATTCCCAACAAGTGTAGGTACTTGAAAGAGATGGAGAGAAAGTCAAAGTTTAAGTTGATATGACTGGAATAGGAAAGGAAGGTAGTAGATGATGATAATCCAGAAAAATTAACACACAGAGTTGGGGCTTGGGGTCCCACTCCAGCTCCAGAAACAGAAAGCCCTGAAGTTTCCTAAATCTTCCATCAAGCTTATCATTTTTTTCCTCCCTCTCTCTGTTTACACTGACCTTTTTTGAATATTCTTGTAGGTTTGTTTGTGTGTGTTAGGTGTTTCTACCTTCTTGTTCTCATTACATTTTCACAAAAACAACATTATTGGGGTAGATTAAACTCCCCACCAGGGATGGGACTTTTTGAAAAAAATGTCGAAGTAGATTTGAACAAAAAACGCAGTAGATTCATTTTTATCGCAGTAGATTTTTATATTTTTAGAATTTCATAAAAAATAACAAAAGCTAAACATTCATTTCTTTTTAGAAAATATAACAAAAACGGACCAAAACAAAAATGTATGCATTTTTGTATTAATTATACGTAAAAACACACGTTACGTATTAGAATGAAATTGACTGCATTCAGAATAACGATCAAACAAATAATATAAATAATATGCAGATAATATTTTTACACGAGATTCACGTGGAAATTTTCCATACGAAACATTTTTGTTCGCATGGAATTTTAATAACGGCAAAACTAGATTTTTGTTCGCCACTAAATTTTAAGTGCAAAGAGATCTGTCGACTACCTCGCAGAGTGTTGCCAGAATATTTAAGAAGCAAGGAGCCGATTTTGAAAAATCTTGGAGCCAAAAATAGCCTTTTTAAAATATGGCATAAAAAACGCATATAGTTTTGTTTTGCTATTTATTTTTTTTAATTTTCAGAAAAATTTTGGATATCAGACCTCAAGTACAATTTTTTTTCATACCTATTTGATACCTATTTGTATATTCTGGGTTTTATGATCATTGACGGGCATGAAATTAAATTAGTAGTAGTTAATAATGAATAGTGTATGCAAATTGGTTATCTCTGTTCACATATTTAATGGATTTTTGTTGTAAAATGCTTTGATTTCAAAGAAGCCTTAAGTCGCCAAGTTCAAAATTAAAAGGGCTAAATTCCGATTAATCGCAAATCAAAATTTTAAGTAGCGGGTGAAATGTTCAAGGAGCTTGTTTGGCGATAAATAGCCGGCTCTGGCAACACTGCCCCGCAAATTACCTGAACAAAATACGAGGAGTTTTCTGAACGTCAACAACTTTCCTCACGGAACTCATAATAGAAATAAAAGTAAAATTCAATTTTTTCGGGTGAAATTTTGTTCACATGAAACGCACAATAGGCTGATAATTTTTTTTTTTTTTTGTAAAACAAAAAGTGCAGTAGATTTTATTTAAAGGCAGTAGATTTGTTTCTTGAAGAAAATGCAGTAGATCTACTGCAATTGCAGCAAAGTCCCATCCCTGCTCCCCACCTGTGCATTTTTACCAACAACAACAACAACATGATTGTAGATTTGGGGCTCCGTTTTTTTGGTTTTTTGTTTTTCTATCGAAAGAAGAAAATAGGTCAGCAAGCGGCAATAATTGCACCCAGTAAATTAGAGCCAAAGCCCAAAACAAACCCAGAAATTTTGGTTGATGAGTTGGTTAGGGGAAGAGGGGGAAGAGTGAAGCTTTAGATATCTACCTACTAACTACTGAGTAATGTTTGTTTGTGTTTTTCCATTTTTGTTTTTACTCTGTTAAAAAATAGTATTGTTTTGGTTTTTGTTGCTTCTTTGCTTCATGTTTGTTGTTTTTTGTTTTTGCAGCCTTGTGCCAATTTGTGTTGGAAATTGGAAGCTAGAAGAAGTAGGGTATGTTATTGTTGTTGTTGTTGGTATAGATACCAAATTTGCGTTGTGTTAGATTTGTTTTGTTTGTTTTCTTTTTCTGTTTTTGTTGTAATGAATGATAATTTCGAAAATTCGCGAAAAAATATAATTTGTTTATGTTTTTTTTTTTTTTATTTTCATTTTGTCTTTTGTGTGTCCTATTTTGGGTTTGAAATAAACAACTTACGTTAGCCGTTTTAGAGAGAAAATGCACAGTTGTTTTGTTTAAAACTACGTAATAATATTAAACGGGGCATCATGATTCATAGGTATTCTTCATATGTAAGTTGTATAGATAAAAATGACGAAGAAAGTTTGTTTACATTTTGGCGGATGTAGGTATCTATACTCGTAACTTGTAGATGTCTATAGTAAAAGCTATCAATGAGTTTATGTCATGGAATTTAATAATTGAAAATTATTATTGAAGATGATGATTCAGCAAATTATTATTTTGTTTGTTTGTGCAGAATTTAATAAGGGGAAAGTGGGTTTTTTTTGAAAAAAAAAAAGATTTTGGGGACGAATTTGATACACCTGCGGTGAAATATCACTCACATTCAATTCGATTTCCAAGATTTCGCCTTGGGTAAAGAAATTGTAAATTTTTGTTAAGTTAATTTGTTGTAAGTTATACTTATGCCTATTTAAGGTGGAATTTGAAGTAAACTACAGACTTTTCTCGGGAATTCAAGGCAAGTTGAATCACACAGATATCATTTAGGAATCTAAATAGTAAAACCCGGATAAGTACCTCACCTTAAATGCCCCGTTTTGTTAGGCACTAAAGCGGGTAAGTTGCTTACAAGAACCCGCTTAAGTGCTCATAGGCACTTATCTCTATATTTACTTAAAAATAAAGAAAAACATGTTTGATTTATTAAAAACAGAATCTTCACAAACAAAATAACTTTGAAAGTTTAAAATAACTAACTACTTAGTTTCTACTTTTAGTAGAATTTTTGAATCTTAAAGCGCTTTAGCAAATGAAGTTTTTCTTACTGCTGAAACTTGTTTCAAATGTGTACTTAAAAGAATTTCCTGCAAGTAAATTCAATTATAAGTATTTAAAATAGAAGGTAGTTAAGCGGGAAAGGCAGTTAAGCGAAAGGTACTTAAAAGATGAGTTTTATATGAAAAAATCCTTAAAATTTTGGTTCTAAAAAACAAAGGCACTTATGCGGGTTAGGCACTTAAGCGAGAAGCACTTATCCGGGTTTTACTGTATGTAGTACCTACTACATAATACCTACTCACCTATCTACTGCATCAGCGAAGTGATAATTTTTCAGATTAGAAAACTTAGTGACCGTTCGACGCAATTGGTTCCGATAGATAGAGACTCTAAATTACGACACAAAGTAAAATAAAAAAAAGTTTGTGATTTCGAGAGAATAATGCAAAGTAACTTTTTTTTTCACAAAAACCTTCCAAAGTCATGTTTTCATAGTTTCAAATTGTTCCAAGCATTTATCCCAACTAATTTTTACTAGATAGCACTACTGGCCAACAATTTTCAACTTTTTAAAATTTTCCAGAGAGATTTATATCAAATTTTATAGATTTGGGTTCGGTTAGCTCAAAAATAATATTAGTTTCTTTCTATCAGCTCTAGTTTTTGAAATATTTAATTTTTCACATTTGGGGAAATATTCATACTACATTCTAAGTTTTTCTTATTTTAAGGGTTTGTTAAAGTTTTTCAGAAAAAATTATATTAAACTCAATGTACCTATTTGGGGTCAGTAATCCTAAAAATCACATTTTTTTTTTCTAGGAGCTCTATTTTTACTTGTTTTTAATTATTTTAGTTTTCCACATTTTTTTGGGTAATTTCGTACTTATTTTAACTGTTTGTAAACATTTTCCAGAAATTTTCTTATCGAACCTAATGCATTTGGGTTCACTAAGCCTAAATCACACTGGTTGCTTTCTACGAGCTCTATTTTTTTAGACATTTTAATTTTTCACATTTTTGGGGTAATTTCATACTATTTTTTTAGATTTCATTATTACAAGTGTTTTAAAAAAGTTTTGTTGGAAAAACTTGTTTCGAATGTAATGTATTTCGGTTCAGTAAGTAAAATAAAAATACAAAAAAAAAAATTGTATGAATTTCTATGAATTTTCATGTATGAATAATTTAAAAACTAAAGCTGCTAGAAAAAAACAAATGTAATTTTTGGAATCAGCACCCTAAACTTAGTAAGAAATGATAAAAAACGGTCTGGAAAATTTTTGTGTGTTGGGCAGTGTAATTAAAGGTGATGAAGGTTGCTTTTATTCTCAAAATTTATTTTAATCGGAGAAAAAATTACTTTCAACTCAAAAGGGAAATCATTTTATTTTAAATCTAAATTTAGTGTTTAATGTACCTTGTTCTTACATTGTTCAGATAAAAAAGTATACATATTTCATGTCATTTTAAAACAAAACCAGTAGGTACCTACAAATCGAACTAAAAAAAATAAAGACAAAATTTTGAAAATCATATTTTAAAAAACATCAATTTTTCCAGTTGATTTCAATTTTTACCGTTTTTAAGATTTTGTTTGTGTACAATTTTTAGCATCAGACGCCAAATTTTCTTCCATATGCACTAAAATTTATTGCGAGATGTGAACTTAGCTTAAGTTACAAACTAAATAAGTTTATCAGATTTAATTTTTACTTGCGAGGAACAGATTAAAACCAATGTAAAATCAATTGGAAGAATTGTTGATTTTAATACAACGCGATTACAACCTTATATAATTTTTTTAATTAGATTCCTACGAACTTTGAGTCCGAAGGACCATAATTTTGATAAGGAAATTAAAGAAAACAGGAACTAATGATTTTGAATAGAAGACCTGAAAACTAGATTTTTGGAGCTTTCAAATTATTTTCTTAAATCTTTACTAAGGCTATTAAATAAAGCCTTTTAAAAATCACTTAAGAAATTTGATGTTTCCCTATGTGGTTTCCAACATTCTAATTGCTTATCAAAAATGGTCAATTTCATCTAAAGCAAAGATTTTTTTTTATAAAATTTGCCCTTCAAATGTTGAATTAGTATCAATTTTTTGTCATTTTATGTTAAGCTATTCGTCATGGGCTGTCTTTCACCCACTTTTTTGATTAGGATTTTTTTTTTTTTCAAAAATCGAGATTCAAGTCTAGGTACTCAAAACATACTCGTAAAAATCTACATTTCCACAAAAATTTATCAAAATTCAAAATTAGTTAGAGATAGAATTAACCAAAAAATTAGTTTTTGACATTTTTTACTCAAAAATATCTCATAAATGGTCTGAACAAAGTCGCTAAAAAAAAAAAAAATGCAAATTCTGTTTTTTTTTTTTTTTAATTGTTTTAGGTATATGTATGTTTTTGACATATATTTATTTTTAAATTCGAAAACATAAAGTGGACTTTCGAACAACATCATAAACATAACAGTTAAATATAAGGACCATCAGATCTGAGAGCCGAAAATTGTCTGCCTATTACCTAAAACGAGTGACGAGTGAATTCTAAACTATTTTTTGTCATTAAATTCCATTATGAAAATAAATACATAGCTAAATTCAGTAATAATTTCAGGCAATGTACAATAATTGTACCTACAAATGTAGGTAGGTATGTACCTATATTTAAAAAAAAATTTCTAAATAATAGTTTTCAAAGCTTTTTTTTGCATGTTAGGCCGTGTGTGAATTGCGTTAAATAGTTAACACCGTGTAAAATTTTTGCCACTATTGAGGTGAATAAAAAATTTTTAGCTGTTAAAAATTTATTGGGCTCTGGGACCTTGTTAAATTCGAGTTAAATTTTTTTTGCAGTTGGTTTTGTTTAGTTTTTTTTTTGTATTAAAAAGGCAGAAAAGAGGCAGAGAAAAATATTAAACAATAAGCCATACAGCTGAAATTTTTTTGTTCACCTCAACCGGGTCAAAAATTTTACACGGTGTTAACGCAATTTACACACGGTCTTAATTGAGCTTCAAATATTTGAAATCCTTTCTATTTCACTGCCAGTTTCAAAGAAATTTTTTTTATTGAATATTGCTTGTGGAGTTGTAAATAAAAAAGTGATTGTTTCAAATTCTTGGTATCAAAATTCCAGCATCGCTAAAATAAAAGGATATGTATACAAATTCCTTCAAAGTTAAATAAAACGCCCTCTAGTATTGAAAATACTCAGAAATTTGAATAGGTTCAAGCTTTTCCAAGCTTAAATTGTACTTTGTTGCATTTCTATACAAAAAAAAGTTTGTTGATGTCGTCGTTGTCCCAACAAAATACACACTTTCTTCTTCAGTTAACGCGAAAATCCTTCAAGATGTCAGTGACAACTCGAATTTAGTGTTCATTTCGTCAATTTATTATGTAATTATTCGTGCTGCCATAAAACAAATCAAACTGCCACGTATAGACAATAAATACGGCAAATCTAAAATAAAAGAAAATCGTTTGTGTTAATGAGTTTTTTCTCTTCGAATTCTAGTGCATATTATAGATTGTTATTCGCTTTTTCCTTTGAATGCTCCTTTTTTAAAAGGACTATTCACTAACACTCATCTAAAAACATTGATTTCAAGTGTCCTTGTGTACGTACCAACCGGTGTTTTTTCGCTTTCTCTTTGTCAGTGTGTGTGTATTTGGCCATTTTGTGTTCTATATTTTATCATCAGTGCCGTTGTGTAAAATTCATAATAAAAGCTCAATATTGTGTTCATTTCTGTGTGTATTTGTGTCATGTAAAAGCTTATAGTCTTTAGTGTATCCTTTCGTATAGAATTAAAAACATAAATAAACACTTAATTTGCAAAACAATTTTGACATTAAAAACATACTCAAAAAAAAAATGGCATAAAAACCAAAAGAGCCATCAAGGTAAGTCTTGTTAAAAATTTGTTTATGTTTAGCCTTTTATTAAACATTTTCATGGATAAATGATTCACTGCTCCACCTTTGTGCTTCGACGAACATCAAAGCTTTTATTACCTACATTTTTTTTTTAATGACAAATTAAACGCACATTTTTTATTAATTCTTTTTGAAAATTGCGCTATTATTTATTATTTTTTATTAATTTGTTATTGTTGTTGTCGGTATTGGACAACAACAATCGAAAATATGTTAACAATTAACTTCTTGGGAGGTGTGTTGAACGAGGTCAAGGATTGTTTTGAATATTACTTCGCAGGCGTTTGGTTTATTGTGGTTGTGAACGTGAAGTCAATATTATGATACGAGTAAAAGTTACAAGTTGTGTATATCAACACATAAATCATTACAAGTTGTGATAAAATTATGTCAAAGCCTTTTTCAAAAAAAAAGCTTCTACAATGTTGATGTTTTTTGTGAAAAAGTGTTTTTGTTACTTTATTACTAAATAAAAAGTTTAAATAAAATCGACGAAATTTATATAAAAATGTGATATGTATTAATATTATCATGAACTCCTTAAAATTAAGTAAAGTTACTTTCTTTTAGAATGATTAATTTCGAACCCCGCACATTTTCAAATGAAAAACGTAAAGAAAAACTTCCGAAATGTTCATGTTGGGAAATTCGGCACTAAATTTTTTTTTATAAATGAGTTAAAGGTAGCTTATTTTATTGGTATTAAAATGTTTTTGGTCAAACAAAATTTCTAATTTTAGCTGCAACAATATTTGGGAATCTATTGGGAGACGATCTGAAGCTTAAATTTGTTGGATATCTACGATTAAAATTTTTAATTTTATAAAAAATTAAAATATGAGTTTTTTTGAGTTGTAAATAATGTTGCATTCGATTAATCAATGTAATTAATCAACACCCCATCCAAAATCATCAGAGACCGAATATGAGGTACAAAATAATACCTATAAGTTATAATAGAAACACTGAGGGAAAAGCTACCATAAAACAATGTGAAATCAATGAAAACCACATTTTTTTTAACTATTATTCGGAATGATTTTGCGTTGAAGATGAAAATTTAAAAATCAACATGGAAGAAAGGTTAATTTTTGATGGTTTCGTATCTTAAAGACTGTTTTCGAAAATTTATTAAATTTTTAATTTAAAATATGGGCATTTTCATATGAAAAAGTGGAGACAAATTGTGAACAAATTATGGAAGTATGCAAACGATAAGAAAAGAACCCTCTTGTTATAGGTGCTAAAAATTTGGTTATAACCTAATAAATGATCCACAATCAATTTAGTTGTATAAACTTGTGAACTTCAGAAGAATTCCTAAAAGAGGAAAAAACAAACCCACAATAAACAAGATTGATTTCAAAGTGACTGTGACGATGACAATATGTATCTTCTTATGATTGCTTTTTTTAAAGTTGAAAAATTTGGGTTTTATCAGTGAATTTGAAAAGATTTTATGAAATCTATCTATCTAATGCTCAGGATAAACAAATTGTTTTACTTGGGCCAAAAAACTATTTGATGCCTAAAAATTTGTCCCTTTGGTCGAATTTTAACTTTTTAAGAGGAAAAAATGCAAATAAGTATAGGTAACTCAAATTTTGATCTATCTGCGGGTAACGCAGTTGTTTTTTTATACAAATATTGATGCCGCAGATCATCCGTCTCATGATATAAAGAAGAATTTCTCGTATGCTGCGTTTTGCTTGAACATTGTTGGTGAAGTAATTAATTACCAAAGTTGTGTTCCCCAGCAATAAATAAAATCTTAGCTACCCTGCGTTACCATGTGACACTAAGTTACTGTAGTTTCGATTTGTTGTAACTCTTTTAATAAATTATACATATTGGTCAGGGCGGGGCGGGGCGTCGGAATGAGCTAGAGCAAATAATAGTTTCAAAGTCACTGAAAGAGGTGCGAGTGTTTGTTGCGTGACCACTGAATAACCGCTTTTGTGAGATAAGTATATGTTATTGAATGTTATTCATAT